>NC_079322.1:813333-1519166 GCF_029931775.1 Euleptes europaea
GTTTAGTTGGGAATGTGCAAACTTCTTGGAGAAGTAGGCTTGGAGAAGTAGGCACAGGGGTGCCGGAGATCGTCCGGTCCTCTCTGGAGTAGGCCCCCCCCATGGCTACGTCAGACGCATCGACCTGCACAATAAACATTTGGTTCGGATCTGGGTGCCGCAGGACCGGTTCAGAAGTGAAAAGCCGTTTGAGGGCTACAAAGGCAGATTGGCATTGATCAGTCCACAGTATTTTGGCCGAGGGCAACGTTGCAGAAACCCCTTTACCCTTCGTTTTCAGGAGGTCAGTGATTGGCAGCACCACTTGAGCAAAATTGGGAATGAAACCGCGGTAGAAGATAGCAAAGCCCAGAAATTGCTGTACTTGTTTGCGGGTAGAGGGCGGAGTCCAGTCAAGTACCAATTGGACTTTAGCGGGGTCCATGCTAAGGCCACAATGAGACATTATGTACCCCAAAAAAGTTATCTGCTTTTGGTGAAATTCGCATTTAGACAGTTTCGCATAGAGCTGGTGGTTACGCAGTCGTTGTAAAACTTCTCTGACCAGAGCAACATGCTCCTCCATGGTTTTTGAATAAATAAGGATGTCATCCAGATAAACTACCACGCTGCGATAAAGTAAATCATGGAGGATTTTGTTAATGAGTTGCATGAAGACCCCCGGGGCCCCTTTCAATCCGAAAGACATCACAAGAAATTCATACATTCCAAAACAGCTAGAGAAGGCGGTGAGGGGTTCGTCTCCCTCGCGGATATGGACGCGATAATAAGCTTCCACTAAGTCCAACCTGGAGAAAACGCGACCCTCCGGTAATTGTCCCATAATATCTGAGATCAACGGTATGGGGTAGGTGTTGGCTTGGGTAACTGCATTAAGTTTTTGGAAGTCAATGCATAAACGCAGGTCACCCTCCTTTTTCCGGACAAAGAACGCTGGGGCTGAGTTGGGAGCGTTCGATGGCCGAATGAACCCTCGAGCAAGATTTTTATCCAAAAAGTCACGTAACACAGCGCGTTCGGAAACGCTCATGGGGTAAATCTTGCTCTTAGTCAGTGTGCAATCTTTTACTACCTCAATTGCACAGTCAGTGGCACAGTGGGGGGGCAAGGCATCACATTCTTTAACATCAAAGACGTCTGCAAAGTCTCTGTATGCTTCGGGCAAAGGTGGTGGCGATGTGGCATCGGAGGTTAAAGCCGGAGTGGGTGGAGACGTTACTGCGACTTCTTGTCGGTGCTGTTCTCACATAGGATTGGTAAAGGAAATAGTATCCGTTTTCCAGTCTATATAAGGACTATGGCCTTTAAGCCAATTAATCCCTAGGACAACTTCAAACCGAATAGGCGCTATGGTAAAGTCTATTTGTTCCCAATGGGAACCTATGCCCATCGCTACTCCCCATGTGCGATGATCGACTGGTCCCCCCTTAAAAGGGCTTCCATCCATCTGGGCAAATTGGACAGGAGCTGGTAAAGCCTCGGACTTGACTTTGAGGGCTGCAAACGTGGCTTCACTGATTAAAGTGTGGCCGCAGCCAGAGTCAATAAGTGCCTTGACAGGCAGTTGGGGACCCCCTTTATAGTGTTGCAACACTGCGTCCACATACACCGTATTTTCTACCTCTCTCACCTTCGTCGGTTTCTTGGGGTTTGCAGGAGAAACTGCGGGCGTCTGCGGGGACACTTCATTCACCGCAGACTGTGACCGGTTATTTGACAGGTCAAGAGGCGAGTCCAGGTTTAGCGCGGGGGTAACCTGGAGATGATCCCCGTCCGAAGATGGAGGATTGTCCCCCACTGGAGCACTTGTAATCCGAGACCCGGAGGGGTCTGTGGAAGTAGGAAGATCGGGAGAGTCTCTGAATTGAAGTGCAGAGAGTGTGAGCCGTCCCTGCGTTGTACTGCGGGCAGCCGCGGTGCCTCTGTGCTGAGGTCGTCCCCGGTTTCTTGACAGGTCAGGAGGCGAGACCTGGTTGAACGCTGGGGTATTCCAGGGAAGATCCTTGTCCGAAGATGAAGAATTGTCCCCCACTGGGGCACTTGTAATCCGGGACCCGGAGGGGTCTGTAGAAGTAGGAAGTGCAGAGGGTGTGGGCTGTCCCGGTGCTGTACTACAGGTGGCCGCGGTGCCTCTGCGTTGAGGTCGTCCCCGAGCTCGGGGCGATGCATTCGGTCGAGGGAATTCCAGGCGTTGAGGACATGCTGAAACAACGTGGTCCATAGCGCCGCAAACGAGACAGGCCCCCCTTTGGAATCGGGACTCGCGATCCTGAGGGGGTGTTGATCTCCACGGGCAGGGAGCGGAAGCTTTGGGGGAAGGCTTCTGGCTTCCCCTCTCCTTGGGTCGCTGACGGGGTAGTATCTCTGCCGAGCCGGCAAAAGAGATCTTCAGCTTGGGTGGTCTCCATGGAACTGGAGGTAGTACGGGTGCTGGTGTAGATTCAAGGAACGGGGCCCCTGGCCTTCCTGGCGGCAGCAGGACGGGAGTTCCGGGGTTTCCTGCTGGAGCTACAGGCACTGCTGGAGCTACTGGCAACACGGCGCTCCGCCCAGAGGTGCCGCAGGTTGCTGCGGTTGAACCTGATCAGGAGTCCCTGGTTGTGGAGCTGGGACCAAGTCACCCGGTACGGCTTGTATCTGCTGCAAGCAGTCGTTGTCATGAAGCAAAAAGTGCATTTGATCCTGCAAGTGAGCCACTCGGTCTATGTGTTCCCGTTTTTGCTGTCGGAGCAAAAACATATCCTCGCCCGCATCACCTAAGCGATGGGGCTGGCTGATTCGGAGGTTTGCAGCCCAGAGAGTTTCTTCACAGTGCAAGTCCTCTTTGACCCCCTTACGATCCGCCAAAACTTGATCCGCTTCAAGTTTGGTGGTCAGGGCCATGGTAACTAGTGGCAGAGCCTCCTGCTCCCATGCCAAAATAGGTCTGGCTTGATCCAGAAGATCCAGTCGCGGCTGGATCTGGACCGCTAAGGTCGCTGCGCTGATACCAAAGACGGGGGTTGAAAGCTTAGCAATCCCGGCCATTGAAGTGGTGGTCGAGGTCATTCCGTGGAAGAACGCAACCATCCGTTTCGCCAGTGCTTTTGGCCTGGCTCCACACACCCGGGCCAGTCGAGCATCCTCCACTAGACAATCTGACGCTAGGAGGTCGTGGCGGGCGCTGGCCTCCGTGCTGCGCCCGTACAAGTCCAGTCAGGCAGCTACGTTCCACTTCTGCCCGATGAACGTTGTCTAGGGCATCCTCAAAGGAAGGTATCAAGGATGAGACCCTTCCAGGGCTCCGGCAAGGAACCTGCTACCCGGGGAACAGATCCACCGGGACCGGGGCGAACCACACGGGGCTCCAGCCACGGTAAACTCACTCGGAGAGCTCTGTCTTAGCTCCCATCCGAGTGGCAGGCGAACCACACGGGGCTCCAGCCACGGTAAACTCACTCGGAGAGCTCTGTCTTAGCTCCCATCTGAGTGGCAGGCGAACCACACGGGGCTCCAGCCACGGTAAACTCACTCGGAGAGCTCTGTCTTAGCTCCCATCCGAGTGGCAGGCGAACCACACGGGGCTCCAGCCATGGTAAACTCACTCGGAGAGCTCTGTCGTAGCTCCCATCCGAGTGGCAGGCGAACCCTCCTGGGCTCCAGCCTGACTGATGAAAAGGGTGATGGGATTGCTGTCACAATGTCAGCTCTTGGCCCATTGAACCAGAAACCACAACAGAGACAGTCAGGTCCAAAGAAGATGGCTTTACTGGTCAAATAGGTATTACAGAGCATGAAGGGAAAGGTGACAGCAATGAGCTCGCTGTCTAACACTCAGCGAGTATAAAGGCAAGGATATTTGCAAGTGATTACAGAACACAAACATAGCTGCTGTTCCGAGGACTATTCCCAGAGCTTCAAACAGACTTTGGTATGCAGGGTTGTCCTTGAGCTTGGGTCAGCGTTAGAAACGAAAGCAAAACAAAGTAACTGAGATACAGGCCTGACATCCGGGCAATAGGATATGGCCCTATGTACTTGGCACTAAGTTTGTGGCAAGGGCGAGTGGATCGCAGGTTTTTGGTGGAAAGATACACCAACTCACCAATTTGAAAGTCCTTGCTGGGAGAGCGATGCTTATCTGCTTGCGCTTTATATTTGCGTTTGGCTCTGTCTAGGTTGCTCACCAGCCAGGGCCATGTGGTGAGGAGAGCATGCGTCCAAGAGGCCACGTCAGGATCCCCCTCCCCCTCGGTTACCCCTACAGGGGCAATAGGACCGAAGTCCTGACCATACACAGCATAGAAAGGGCTGAATCCTGTAGATTGATGTACAACATTATTGTAAGCATATTCTGCCAAAGGCAACAGTTCAACCCAATCATCTTGGTGGTAATTGACATAACAACGTAAATAACATTCTAGTACAGCATTGACACATTCAGTTTGCCCATCCGTCTGGGGATGATAAGCACTAGACAAACCTTGCGCCACCCCTACCAACTTGAGAAAAGCTTCCCAAAATTTGGCTACGAAACTACTTCCACGGTCACAGATTATCTTGCGCGGGAAGGAATGTAGACGGAAAACATGTGATACAAAGAGGCGGGCCAACTTGGGGGCGGAGGGAATCCCCGCACACGGAACCAAATGTACCTGTTTGGAAAATAAGTCAGTAATAACCCACAGTACAGTTTTGCCCCCACTAAGTGGGAGATCCGTCATGAAATCCATGGCAATCACTTCCCAGGGCTTGCTGGGAATTTCCAGCGGTTGTAGCAGTCCCGGGGGCTTGCCTTGAGACCGTTTGACCGTGGCACCAATAGGGCAGCTGCGAATGAAGGAGTCCACATCAGAACGCATCCCCCCCACCAAAATTGTCTGCGCAACAAGTGAAGGGTTTTCAGAAACCCAAAGTGTCCCGCAGTTTTAGCTCCATGTGCCAATTGCAGGACTTCTCTTCGAAGTATTTTAGGCACATACAATTTTGAGTCTTTGTACCAACAACCACCTTGCGCAAGCAAACCTTGGGGTAGGGTCTGGGCAGTGCGTTTGGCTAAGCACTGAGCATGAAGGGAGTCCAGGAAGGAGTCGGAGAGGATCATTCCCCCTCCTCCCGCAGAAGAGGGTGGATCAGGAGCCGGTGGCAATTGAGGGGGGGGGAACTGGTTGCTGCGGGGCGCCGGGTACAGACGGCGTAAGGGGGGGCCAGCGAGGGAGTCGGCTGGTTAGTGTTGGATTCTCTGTCGGCCACTGGGTGGTTTTTCGGCTGGGGTCAAGTTTGGGACCGGGTCTGCACGGCCAGTACAGGCAGGGCACCTCTGTGCGCCGGGGTGAATAAAGAGTCTGTCGGCCGATCAATTTTTACTGGGTATTGAGGCAATCTGGATAGGGCATCAGCAAGTACGTTTTGTTTCCCGGGCACATGTTTGAGAACAAAACGGAATTGAGCAAAGAAGTCCACCCAACGCTGTTGTTTTGTGGACAGTTTAAGGGTCCCCGTGAGGACAGCTAGATTTTTGTGATCAGTCCAGACTTCGAAGGGGATCCTGGACCCCTCCAGGAATTGCTTCCACAGAGCAAGAGCATGATGGACGGCTGATGCCTCCTTCTCCCAAATGGGCCAGTTCAGTTGGGCATGCGCAAACCTTTTCAAGAAGTAGGCACAGGGGTGAAGGAGACCGTCCGGTCCTCTCTGGAGAAGAGCCCCCCCCATGGCTACATCAGACGCATCGACCTGTACAATAAACATTTGGTTCGGGTCTGGGTGCTGTAGTACAGGTTCAGAAGTGAAAAGCCGCTTGAGGGCTACAAAGGCGGATTGACATTGATCAGTCCAAAGTATTTTGGCAGAGGGCAACGTTGCAGAAACCCCTCTACCCTTTGTTTTCAGGAGGTCAGTGATTGGCAACGCCACTTGAGCAAAGTTGGGAATGAAGCCGCGGTAGAAATTAGCAAAGCCCAGGAATTGCTGCACTTGTTTGCGGGTGGAGGGAGGAGTCCAGTCAAGTACCGATTGGACTTTAGCGGGGTCCATGCTAAGGCCACGATGAGAGATTATGTACCCCAAGAAAGTTATCTGCTCTTGGTGAAATTCGCATTTAGACAGTTTTGCATAGAGCTGGTGGTCACGCAGACGTTGTAAAACTTCTCTGACCAGAGCAACATGCTCCTCCATGGTTTTTGAATAAATGAGGATGTCATCCAGATAAATTACCATGCTGCGATAAAGTAAATCATGGAGGATTTCATTAATGAGTTGCATGAAGACCCCCGGGGCCCCTTTTAAACCGAAAGGCATCACAAGAAATTCATACATTCCAAAACAGCTAGAGAAGGCGGTGAGGGGTTCGTCCCCCTGCCGGATACGGACTTGATAATAAGCTTCCACTAAGTCTAATTTGGAGAAAACGCATCCCTCTTGCAATTGTCCCAAACTGTCTGAAATCAACGGTATGGGGTAGGCGTTGACTTGAGTAACTGCGTTAAGCTTTCAGAAGTCAATGCATAAACGTAGGTCACCCTCCTTTTTCCGGACAAAGAACGCAGGGGCTGAGTTGGGGACGGTCGATTGCCGAATGAACCCTCGAGCAAGATTTTTATCCAAAAAGTCACGTAACACAGCGCGTTCGGAAACGCTCATAGGGTAAATCTTGCTCTTAGTCAATGTGCAGTCTTTTACCACCTCAATTGCACAGTCTGTGGCACGGTGGGGGGGGGGGCAAAGCATCGCATTCTTTAATATCAAAAACATCCACAAAGTCTCTGTATACTTCGGGCAAAGGTGTCGGCGATGAGGCATCGGAGGTTAACACCGGAGCGGGTGGAGGCACCACTGCGACTTTGAGTTGGTGCTGTTCGCACTTGGGATTGGCAAAGGTAATAGTGTCAGTTTCCCAGTCTATATAGGGACTATGTCCTTTAAGCCAATTAATCCCTAGAACAACTTCGAATCGGATGGGGGCTATGGTAAAGTCTATTTGCTCCCAATGAAAACCAATACCCATCGCCACTCCCTGTGTGTGCTGATCGACTGCCCCCCCTTAAAATGGCTCCCATCCATCTGGGCAAATTGGACGAAAGCTGGTAGAGCCTCGGACTTGACTTTGAGGGCTGCAAACATGGCCTCACTAATTAAAGTGTGGCCGCAGCCAGAGTCTATAAGTGCCTTAACAGGTAATTGGGGACCCCCTTTATAGTGTTGCAACACTGCGTCCACATAAACAGTGGTTTCCACTTCACTCACCTTGACGGGAGCTTTGGGTTTAGCAGAGATTCTGCAGGGGTCTGTGGAGACGCTCCACTCACCACAGACCGTATCCGTTTTTTGACAGGTCAAGAGGGGTTTCCAGGTTTAGAGCTGGAGAATTCCATTGATTATCCTCGTCAGAAGAAGGAGAGTTGTCCCCCATTGGGGCACTTGTAATCCGGGACCCTGCGGGGTCGCTTGGTGCAGGAAGGTTAGCCGATTCCTCAACGTGAAGTGCAGAGGGTGTGGATCGTCCCGGCGCTGTGCTGCGGGTGGCCGCGGTGCCTCTGCGTTGAGGTCTCCTTCAAGCTCGGGGTGGCATGCTGGGGCGAGTGGTCTCCGGGCGCTGAGGACAAGCTGCTGCAAAGTGGCCTAATTCCCCGCAAACGAGGCAAGCCCCCCTTTGGAATCTTGTTTCGCGATTTAGAGGTGGCCGCGTAGGTTTTCGGAGGCTGGAAAGCGGCGCTTTCGATGGGGGTTTTTGGGTGCTTTTTTCTCTGTTCCGTTGTCGGACTAGGGAAATGAAACGTCGGCGGCTCTCGACCTCCTCAGCTAGCAAAATCCAATCTTCCAGGGTCTCGGGATCACCCCGCATATACGACCAGAATGTCGGGGTGTAAGGCTTCCCTGAAATAATGAATAACGGTGGCCTCTGGCCAGTCCACAATTTTACTGGCCAGTCTCTGGAATTCATCTGCAAATTCCCGGACTGGTGAGGAGCCCTGTCTGAGTTGTAACAGTTCTGCTTTGGCTCGTTCCCCCATAAAGGGGTCCTCAAACCGTCTCCACAAGGCAAACATGAAATTGTTGAGGGAGCGGATAGATCGGGACCTAGTGTCAAATTGGAGGACCATCCAGTCAGCTGCTTTCCCCGTCAATAAAGAGGCTATGAAACGAACTCGGCTATCCTCTGTGGGAAAGTATTGCCCTTGTTCTCTCATGTAACTGTCCACTTGATGTAGAAAACAGGGCAAAGTCTCGAGCGAACCATCATAGGTCGTTTTCAGCCGAGGCTGCTTCCATTGGCCGGGCATGGGTTGTCCCGGTTACACAGGTGCCCCGGGAATTGGTACAACCGGGGCTCCAGGGGCCAGGGGGAGAGTGGGTGGCTGAGCAGGTGGACGAGCTGGTGCAACCGGCTGAGCTGGTGGGTGCACTGGTGCTGCTGGGCCAGGGAGAACAGACTGCGCTGGGAGCGGCTGGGCCGGAGCCGTCAGTGCCTGCTGCAAGCGCTCATTTTCTTGGAACAAGCGTTCCATTTGGTCCTGGAGACGGTCTAAACGATCGTATAACTCCCGGTTTTGGGCTTGCAATAGGTGCACTTCATCCTCAGAGCCACCAGTACGACGTGCTCGACTGGACCGCAGACCAGTGGCCCAATGGGAGCCGTCTCCATACAAGTCCTCCTCGTCAGAATTGTCGGAGCCCCAAAGCCGTTCTGCGAGGCGACGCTCGCGTTGGGTGGTGCGGGTCGGGGCAAAAGCCGGAGAAAAAATTGGACCCGACGAGGGGCCGGTCCGCACGGTGTCTTTGGAGCGCACATCTGCTCGCGCCCATTCGGCAGCCAACTGCTGTTCCCTTTCCCATTCGGCCTGAGCTTTAGCCGCCGTCTCTGCTGCCTTTTGGTCCGCGAGAGTCTGGGCGGCTTCGAGCTTCAAGGCGGCAGTCATGGTAACGATCGGCAGGAGTTCCTGCTCCAAAAGGGCGAGAAGCGGTTCAGACTCCCCGCCCAACAGCGGTTGGACCTGAACCACTAGCGCGGGTGCCCCAGCCCCGAAAGTTGGGGTCAACAACGGTATAAATCGGCTACCGTGGTATCCTTAGGTAGTCCCACAAACAGTAGCGCCGTTTTGACAGCAGTCCGTTGTGCCTCTGCTTGACACTCAGCCGCATTTGGCACCAGTGAAATATATTCCGGAGCCGAGCCCGTCATGGCTCGGGATACGGCGGGGCGGATTGGGGGCGCCGCCAAAGGTTGCTGTTGAGCTTCCTGTAAAGTTAACCTCGCCAACAAGTGAGTTAAGGTGACCAGGTCGTCCTGGGCAGCATGTACTTCATCCAGAACCCCTTCCAGGATCACAAGGTCGTGGTAGGCGTTCTGATCCGAGTCCTCAGAGGTCCAAGGTTGTGCCGCAGCTAGTGAGCACCACTGGCCACGAATAAGTTCCACGAGTTGGTTGATTTCCGCATCAGTCCGTATTGCTTCCAATAACACATCCTGTAGGAGAGTAGGGTTGTCAGGGCAAGTTGACGACCCCAGCAGCAGGGCCCAGGGATCCAAGTCCTCCAGAATCCCGCTAGGCAGGTAGTAGAAAGTATGAAGGGATTGCTGTCACAATGTAAGCCCTTGGCCCAATCTGAACCAGAAACCACATCAGAGACAGTCAGGTCCAAAGAAGTTGGTTTTTACTGGTCATATAGGTTAACAGAGCACAAAGAAAAGGGTGACAGCAATGGAGCTTGCTGGCTTGCACTTGGTAATATAAAAGCATGGAAAAAAGCAAGAGATTTCAAAACACAAACAGCGCTGTGGTTCCCACAGCTTCAAAAGGGTTTTAGGTATGCATAACAGTCCTTGAGTCTGGTCAGTGGGAAAACGAAACTAACTGAGATACAGGCCTGACAGAGGGTTGGAGGGGAAACCCAAGCACGCGCGCCTGCCCTAGGCGACAGACACTTCTGGTTTACACCTGGGAGCGCCGCATCGCAAGGGGACTTTTACCCCTCAAGTCTGGGTGGTAAAGGCCCCATTGCGATGCAGCACTTCCGGGTGTAAACTGGTATTGCCGCGATTGTGTCAGCATGGCCACATGCGCGATGACTCGCGTCCACCCAAAAAACCTCCTCCACCAGACCAGAAGAGGGACCTGGTAAGCCTATATAGGGATGCCAGCAGCCTCCAGGTGGGACCTGGGGATCCTCCAGAATTACAGCCCATCTCCAGACTGCAGAGATTGGTTCCCCTGGAGGAAATGGATGCTTTGGAGGGGTGGGGGGACTCTGTAGCGTTGTACCCCACTGAGGTCCCTGTGCTCCCCAGGCTCTCTAACCTGGAGCCAGCAACCCTATCTGTGGAGGGGAGGGACCTCAGCACAGTATAAAAGAGTCCGCCCTCCACAGCAGCCATTTCCTCCAAGGAAACGGATCTCTCGAGCCTGGAGATCAGCTGCAATTCCGGGAGGTGTAATTCCTGGCATGCAGACCCTACCTGGAGGTTGTCAGCCCTAAGCCTGACCTTCTAATGGCCTGCCTAAGGCCACTTAATAAATCCTCAAAAGAGGTGAGATTTGAACTGGGGACCTTCTGGCACCCACTCCCTTCTTCACCATTACCAGTTTCTTGTACTCCAATACTGAAGATACCGAACACTCAATGCAGCGAGGGAAACTTACAATGGGATACCTGAAGGTTATACCTGGAGGTTGGCAAACCTATTTCCCCCCTTTAGAAGCAAGGGGGGTGCTTTTCATGCCAGTGGGGAGATGCAAAGCTTTGTCGTAGGGCCAAAGAAGCCATTTCCTCCAGTGGAACTGATCTCTGTCACCTGGGAATCAGCTGCAATCCTGGGAGACCTACTGGCCCAACCCAGACCTTGGCAACCTTATTTATTTGCCATGCCTACCGAAGGGATTTTTGGATACTGGTGTGATTGATTATCATGGGTTCTGCTTTTCGCTTGTTATTCTTAGACGGTGGGCTCCCTCCCCTTTTGGTGTGCTCCCTCTGGATTTCTGCCGAATTGCTGTTGGTAAGAAGAAGAAAAAATGACTGGCGCGTGGGGTGGGGGTGGCTAGCCAGAATAAAATTGATGCTACATTGGCTCTGGGACAGACTGGCTAGCTAGAGCATGTCAGCTGCCCAGCAGGAAGCCACCAGGCCTTGGGCCAGAACTCTTCTTTGAAAACGAGGGTTGTCAAACGCCAAGTGTGGCAGGCTCCTGGAATCAGGGTTGCCAGGCTGTCTGAATTGGCAAGCCATTGCCAGCTCAGGAGCAGGGATCACACGCATGGGTGCGCACTATGTGCCTACATCACTTTTGGTTTTCACCCGGAAACACCTCATCGCGATAGGCGGCTTTACCTATCGCTTTACCTATCGCTGGTTATGACGCACCCCCCCTTCCAACCACTTCACTATCCCCCTCACTCAGCCCGGCCGTATATGCTGAGGGGAAAAGGCGTTGGCCTGCGTATATTTGTGAGGAGAATTATTTTCCTTCTCCTCCTCCAGTCCCACACCCTTATTTACCTCAGTGAGAAATAGGAGACAAGAGGCTTTTCAACTTAAACAGAGAAAACAGGGAAGTTTATTAAAGAGAACTTACAGAGATTGGTTTGTAAGAAAAGGCAGAATATTTTGGAGGGAAAACTCAGAGTTAGATTGATACCAGCAAGATCACTTCAGAGAAATAGCCTAGGTGTTCCCTTTACTCAAGTTACTTTCAGTTCTCAAGCTTAGTTCTACCTCTCAGAACTATTATTGTAAGCCCTTGGTCCAAAAGAACCAGAAACCACATCATAGACAATCAGGTCCAAAGAAGCTGGTCTTTACTGGTCAAATAGATTTACAGAGCATAATAGAGCATAATAGCAAAGGGTGACAGCTATGAGGCTGGCTGGCTTGAACTTGGTAATATAAAAGCACTGAAAAGGCGAGAGATTACATATCAAAAACAAAGCTGTGTTCCCAGAGCTTCAAACAGAGTTCAGTAGGCATAACAGTCCTTGAGTCTGGTCGGCGAGAAAGCAAAAGTAAACATCAACTGAGATACAGGCCTGACATCCTGCCTCCCTTAAGGCCCCCCCCATCTTGCAAGGGGGATGGTCTATCCGGGTAGGCGGTGTGGAAGGCAGTCACTAAGTGTGGGGCGGAGACATCCTGTGCACGCACCCACTCATCGTAGGCAGGGGGGAAGTGTTTCCAGCGAATTAAGTACTGCAGGGATCCATGTCGTATACGTGAATCTAGGATCTTTGATACTTCAAAATGCTCCTCCCCCCCACCATCACGGGCTGCTCGGGAGGCGGTTCTGGGTGCCATTCCGAGGAGGCGACATGAGGTTTAAGGAGGCTGACATGGAAGACAGGGTGGATACGTCTCAGGGTTTGGGGGAGAGTCAGTTCCACAGTGACAGGGTTGACGATCCGAGCAATGGGATATGGTCCAATGTACTTGGCACTAAGTTTGTGGCACGGTCGAGTGGATCGCAGGTTTTTTGTGGAAAGATACACTAATTCACCAACCTTGAATTCCTTGCTGGGGGACCGATGCTTATCTGCCTGCACCTTATATTTGCGTTTGGCTCTATCTAGGTTGCTCACTAGCCAGGGCCACGTGGTGCGGAGGGCATGTGCCCAAGAGGCTACATCGGGATCCCCCTCCCCCTCTGGAACCTCCGTAGGGGTAATAGGACTGAAGTCATGACCATACACAGCATAGAAAGGGCTGAACCCTGTAGATTGATGGACAGCTTTATTGTATGCATATTCTGCAAAAGGCAATAGTTCTACCCAGTTATCCTGGTGGTAATTGACATAACAACGTAAATAACATTCTAATACAGCATTGACACGTTCAGTTTGTCCATCCGTCTGGGGATGGTAAGCACTTGACAACCCTTGCTCCACCCCCACCAACTTAAGGAACGCCTTCCAGAATTTAGCCACGAAACTACTTCCGCGGTCGCAGATTATCTTGTGCGGGAACGAATGCAAACGGAAAACATGTGACACGAAGAGGCGGGCCAACTTGGGGGCGGAGGGAATACCCGCACACGGAACCAAATGTACCTGTTTGGAAAATAAGTCAGTAACAACCCATAGTACAGTTTTGCCCCCGCTAAGGGGGAGATCCGTCATGAAATCCATGGCAATTACTTCCCAGGGCTTGCTGGGAATTTCCAGTGGTTGCAGTAGTCCTGGGGGTTTGCCTTGAGATCGTTTGACTGTGGCACAGATAGGGCAGCTGCGAATGAAGGAGTCCACATCAGAACGCATTCCCCCCCACACCAAAACTGTCTGCGCAACAAGTGAAGGGTTTTCAGGAACCCAAAGTGTCCCGCAGTTTTAGCTCCATGGGCCAACTGCAGAACTTCTCTTTGAAGTATCCTAGGCACGTATAGTTTTGAGTCTTTGTACCAACAACCACCTTGCTCAAGAACACCTTGGGGCAGGGTTTGGGCAGTGCGTTCGGCTAAGCACTGAGCCCGAAGGGAGTCCAGGAAGGAATTGGAGATGATCACCCCCCCTCCTGTCGCGGGAGAGGGTGAATCAGGAGCCGGTGGTGTTGGAGGGGGGGAGAAACTGGTTGCTGCGGGGCGCCGGATACAGGTGGCGCAAGTGGGGCTGGCGAGGAAGCCTGCTGGTTAGGGCTGGACACCTTGTCGGCCACTGCGTGATTCCCCTGCTGGAGTCGGGTTTGGGACCGGGTCTGCACGGCCAGCAGGGGCAGGGCTTCTCTTTGTGCCGGGGTGAACAAAGAGTCTGTCGGCCAATCACGTTTTACTGGGTATTGAGGCAACCGGGATAGGGCATCTGCAAGCACGTTCTGTTTCCCGGGCACATGTTTGAGAACAAAACGGAATTGAGCAAAGAAGTCCGCCCAACGCTGTTGTTTTGTGGACAATTTATGGGTCCCCGTGAGGGCAGCTAGATTTTTGTGATCGGTCCAGACCTCGAAGGGGACCCTGGATCCCTCCAGAAACTGCCTCCACAGAGTAAGGGCATGGTGGTCGGCTGATGCCTCCTTTTCCCAAATGGGCCAGTTTAATTGGGAATGAGCAAACCTCTTCGAGAAGTAGGCACAGGGGTGAAGGAGACCATCCGGTCCTCTCTGGAGAAGCCCCCCCCCCCATGGCTACATCGGACGCATCGACCTGTACAATAAACATTTGGTTCGGATCTGGGTGCTGCAGGACCGGTTCAGAAGTGAAAAGCCGTTTGAGGGCTACAAAGGCGGATTGGCATTGATCAGTCCACAGTATTTTGGCAGAGGGCAACATTGCAGAAACCCCTTTACCCTTCGTTTTCAGGAGATCAGTGATTGGCAGCACCACTTGAGCGAAGTTGGGAATGAAAGCGTGGTAGAAATTAGCAAAGCCTGTCAGGCTGTTATCTCGGTTTAGATGTTTCCTTTCGTTTCTCTGCTGAACCGTCCAGACTTCAAGGACGGCTACACATACAAAAGCCTGGGAACGCCACTCCTGGGAAATAATGCTCTGTTTATGCTTTGTAATCTCCCGGTGTTTCTCTGCCTTATATTTCCAAATAACGGCAAGACAAACCATAGCTGTCATCTTATCCTCAATGCACTGTATTGCCTATTTGACCAGTAAAGCCATCTGCTTGGAATCTGATTGTCTCTGTGGTGATTTCTGGTTCGATGGGTCAAGAGCTTACATTATGACAGCTATCCCCCACTCTTCTTCATTGATTCTTTAGTCAGGCTGGAGCCCTGGAGGGTTCGCCTGCCACTTGGATGGGAGCTAGGAGGGCGCTCTCCGAGTGAACCGTGACTACTGCTTCTTGGAACCCTGGAGTCCTCATCTGAGGATCCTACCCTTCTACGGGACATAGTAGCTGAACTCTTTAGGACTAATTCAGAGGTTTGCCGCTTGAGTGGACTGGTCCAGACACAGTGGCAATCTCTAGTGAGGGTTCTCTGGATGTTAACGTCGGAGGATACTAATGCTCGTTTAGACCTCTAGGATTTTGATCAGTTGCTGGATGATGCCCGGCTGGCAACTGAGGACTTACAAATACTAACCGATTTATTGGATAAGCTTATTGCCCGTGAGACTCTCTCATCCACGGCTCTAATGCGTCCTGTCGCCTTGGGGGAAGGTACCATGGCAGGAGCCGCACCGGCAGGTTTTTCTTTGGTACCCAATGCAGATGACTGTCAAGCTGAAGCCACGAGGGTCGCTATCCATACGGCTCTCCTCTTTGCGGATTGTACAAAGGATACCACGGTAGCCACCGTGGCTCAACGTTTGACCTCGACGTTTGGGGCCGATGTACCCGCGATTGCGGTCCGAGTGCAACCATTGCTAGGCGGGGAACCCGGCCCCATACTCACACTCCTGGAAACGGAACTTTTACCGCACGTTACCGCGGCTGCAGCTCTGAGACTTGAAAGCGCAAAAGCTCTCGAGGATAGGGAAGCTGCTGAAGCGGCTAAGGCGGAAGCCGAGGCTCAAGCCGCAAGGGATAAAGAACTGCAGTTGGCTGCGGATCGGGCGCGGACAGGCAGCTGCCCCAAAGACTCCGGAAGGAGCGGTCCTCCATTGGGTCTGTCTTTTTCCCCGGTATTTGCCCCGTTGCGCATGACCCAACGCGCACACCGCCTCGCGGAACGACGCCAAGACTCTGAGGAGTCTGAGGAAGAGGACTTGTATGGGGACAGTTCTCAATGGGCCACAAGTTTTAGGACAAGCAAACCTCATCGTACAGGTGGCCCGGATGAGAACGTTCACCTGTTACGAGCTCAGAATCGAGAGCTATCTTGCCGTGTAGATCAACTCCAGGAGCTAATGGAACGCTTGCTTCAGGACAACAGGCAGTTACAGCAGGCCCTGACAACCCCGGCACAACCCGTTCCACAGGGAGCCGCAGTACCGGTTCAGGGAGTGCCAGCCCAGCCACCCGCTAATGTGCCTGTTCAACCTCCGGCTCCCGGAGTTCCCGTTTTACCTGCACCCAGGGCACCCGTGCAACCGGGCCAACCCATGCCCGGTCCTTGGAAACAACTCAAGTTGAAAACTACTTATGATGGATCTCTCGAAACCCTGCCCTGTTTCTTGTATCAGGCGGACAGCTATATGCGAGAACAAGGACAGTTCTTCCCTACAGAGGACAGCCGGGTTCGCTATGTGGCTTCCCTTTTGACAGGTAAAGCAGCCGACTGGATGGTCCTCCAGTTCGACACCCGATCCCGCTCTATCCGTTCCCTCAACAATTTCATGACTGCCTTACGGAGGAGGTTTGAGGACCCCTTTCTGGGGGAACGAGCCAAAGCGGAGCTTCTACAACTAAGACAGGGCTCTACTCCAGTTCGAGAGTTTGCCGATGAATTTCAAAGACTAGCAAGCAAAATTGTGGGCTGGCCCGAAGCCACCCTAATTCACCATTTCAGGGAAGCCTTACACCCTGACATTCTGAACTGGTCGTATATGCGGGGTGATCCCGACACCCTCGAGGATTGGATTCTATTAGCCGAAGAGGTGGAAAGCCGCCGGTGCTTTATTTCCCTTGTCCGCCAAAGAAACAAGGAGAAAAGCGTCCAAAAGCCCCAGCCCAAGGCACCGCCCCCCAATCCACGGAAACCCGCGCGTCCACCCCAGGATCGCGAAACCCGGTTTCAAAGAGGTGCTTGCCTCACTTGTGGGGAACTGGGCCACTTTGCAGCAGTCTGCCCACATCGCCCTGAACCCTTTCGTCCCAGCATGACAGCCCGAGCTAGAGGACGACCTCAAAGCAGAGGCACCGCGGCCACCCGCAGCGCAGCGCCGGGAAGACCCACACCCTCTGCACTTCACGTTGAGGACTCATCTATCCTTCCTACATCGAATGACCCCGCCGGGTCCCGGATTACAAATGCCCCATTGGGGGACAACTTTCCTTCTTCTGACGAAGAGAACCCATGGAATCCTCCAGCTTTAAACCTGGAATCCCCCCTTGATTTGTCAAAAAACGGCTCCGGTCTGTGGTGAGCGGAGTGTCTCCACAGACCTCTGCAGAATCTCCTGCTAAACCGAAAGCTCCCACTAAAGTAAAGGAAGTAGAAACCACCGTTTATGTGGACGCAGTTTTACAACACTATGAAGGTGGTCCCCAACTACCTGTTAAGGCACTCATTGACTCCTGTTGCGGTCGCACTCTCATCAATGAGGCCATATTTGCAGCACTCAGAGTCAAGTCCAAGGCTTTACCAGCCCCCGTCCAATTTGCCCAAATGGATGGGAGCCATTTCAAGGGGGCCCCAGTTGATCATCGCACTATAGGGGTGGCGATGGGTATTGGCTCCCACTGGGAGCAAATAGACTTTACCATAGCCCCTATCTGATTTGAAGTGGTCCTGGGAATTAACTGGATTAAAGGTCATAGTCCCAGTATAGACTGGGAGACGAACACTATCTCCTTTGCCAACCCCAAATGCGACCAGCACCGACAACAAGTTGCGGTGCTGTCTCCACCCGCTCCGGCATTAATCTCCGATGTCCCATCACCGCCGTCCCTACCTGATGTATACCAGGACTTTGCGGATGTCTTTAACATTAAAGAATGTGATGCCTTACCCCCCCACCGGGCCACTGACTGTGCAATTGAGGTGGTGAAGGACTGCACATTAACCAAGAGTAAGATTTACCCTATGAGCGCTTCAGAGCACACTGTACTACGGGACTTTTTGGACAAAAACCTTGCCAGAGGGTTCATTCACCCATCGAATGCTCCCAACTCAGCCCCCGCGTTTTTCGTCCGAAAAAAGGAGGGCGACCTACGCCTCTGCATTGACTTCCGAAAACTCAATGCAGTTACTCAAGCCAACGCCTATCCTATACCGCTAATTTCAGATATTTTGGGGCAACTACAAGAGGGACGTATATTCTCCAAATTGGACCTAGTAGAAGCCTACTACCGCGTCCGTATCCGCGAGGGGGACAAACCCCTCACTGCCTTCTCTAGCTGTTTTGGAATGTTTGAATTCCTTGTGAGGCCCTTCGGGTTAAAAGGTGCCCCGGGGGTCTTCATGCAACTCATCAACGAACTCCTCCATGATTTACTGTACCGCGGGGTGGTAGTTTATTTGGATGACATTCTTATTTATTCAAAAACCATGGATGAGCACGTCACTTTGGTCCAAGAAGTTCTGCACCGCCCGCGCAATCACCAACTCTTTGCAAAGTTGGCTAAATGCGAATTTCACCAAAGCAAAATAACTTTCTTGGGATATATAATCTCCCACCATGGCCTTAGCATGGACCCGGCCAAGGTCCAATCCATCCTCGATTGGACTCCTCCCTCCAACCGCAAGCAAGTACAACAGTTTCTGGGCTTTGCTAATTTCTACCGCGGATTTATCCCTAACTTCGCCCAAATAGCGCTGCCCATCACCGACCTTCTGAAAACCAAGGGTAAAGGAAGCTCTGCTACATTACCCTCCGCTAAGATACTGTGGACTGATCAATGCCAAACCGCCTTTGTAGCCCTCAAACGCCTTTTCACGTCGGAACCTGTGCTACGGCACCCAGACCCAAATCGAATGTTCATTGTACAAGTCGATGCCTCCGACGTAGCTATGGGAGGGGCCCTGCTCCAAAGAGGACCAGATGGTCTCCTTCACCCCTGCGCTTACTTCTCAAAGAAATTTGCGCACTCCCAATTGAACTGGCCCATTTGGGAGAAAGAAGCCTCAGCAGTTCACCATGCACTTACTCTATGGCGACAATTCCTGGAAGGGTCTAAAGTCCCCTTCGAAGTTTGGACCGATCACAAGAATCTAGCCGCCCTCACAGGAACCCATAAGTTATCCGTGAAACAACAGCGTTGGGCGGAATTCTTTGCTCAGTTTCGTTTTGTCCTGAAGCATGTCCCAGGAAAACAAAACGTTCTCGCAGATGCTCTCTCCTGGTTGCCTCAATACCCGGTGAAACTCGATCGGCCAACAGACTCTTTATTTACGCCCACGCAAAGAGAAGCCCTGCCCGTACTGGCTATACAAACTCGATCCCAGACGCTGCCCCAGCGGAACCACGCGATGGCTGGCACGCAAGCTCCTCCAGCCCTACCTGCTGCCCAGCTGCCCCCACGACGGAAACACACAATAGCCGGCGCTCCAGCTCCTCCAACTCAACTGGCTGCCCAGCCGCCGACAGTCTGCACACCACCGCACGTAAGCGCTTCCCCCTCGTCAACCCCCATAACTGCTCCTACTACCACCGTAAACAAGGGGGGGTTCCCGTCTCCGAATCTTTCTTAAATTCCCTTCGGGAACAATGCCTTATGGAACGCTCTGCTCAAACCCTGCCTCCTGGTGTAATCGAACAAGGAGGCTCTTGGTACAAAGACTCAAAATTGTATGTGCCCAAAACGCTCCGAAAAGACGTCTTACACTTGGCTCATGGAGTAAAAACAGCTGGACACTTTGGGTTCCTAAAGACCCTTCACCTGTTGCGCAGACAATTTTGGTGGGAGGGAATGCGTTCTGACATTGACTCTTTTATTCGCAGCTGTCCTGTTTGCGCCACAGTCAAACGATCTCAAGGCAAGCCCCCAGGACTACTGCAACCACTTGAAATACCCAGCAAACCCTGGGAAGTGATTGCTATGGATTTTATGACGGATCTCCCTCTCAGCGGGGGAAAAACTGTGTTATGGGTTATCACTGACTTATTTTCTAAGCAAATACATTTGGTTCCATGTGCGGGGATCCCCTCCGCTCAGAAGTTGGCCCGCCTCTTTGTGTCACATGTCTTTAGACTACATTCGTTTCCGCGCAAGATAATCTGCGACCGCGGAAGTAGTTTCGTTGCTAAGTTTTGGAAAGCTTTTCTCAAATTGGTGGGGGTGGAGCAGGGGTTGTCTAGTGCATACCATCCCCAAACGGATGGTCAAACCGAACGTGTCAATGCTGTATTTGAATGCTATTTGCGCTGTTATGTCAATTACCAGCAAGATGACTGGGTGGAACTGTTGCCTTTTGCAGAATATGCCTACAATAATGCTGTACATCAGTCCACAGGTTTCAGCCCATTTTATGCGGTATATGGACAGGACTTCAGTCCTATCACCCCAATAGAAGGATCAGAGGGGGAGGGGGATGCCGACATTGCCTCTTGGGCACACACCCTCCGTACAATGTGGCCCTGGCTGGTTAGCAACCTAGACCGAGCCAAGCGCAAATACAAGGCACAGGCCGACAAGCATCGTTCCCCCGGTTGGGACCTGCAAGTGGGTAACTTGGTATACCTTTCCACCAAGAACCTGCGCTCCACCCGCCCGTGCCATAAGCTCAATGCTAAATACATTGGCCCATTTCCCATCATCCGCATCATAAATCCTGTCACAGTGGAACTGTCTCTCCCCAAAACTCTGAGACGTGTACACCCCGTTTTCCATATCAGCCTTCTAAAGCCCCATGTTACTTCCCCACAATGGCACCCGGAGCCGCCTCCTGAACAGCCCATAATGGTGGGTGGGGAGGAACATTTCGAAGTCTCCAAAATCCTCAATTCCCTCATACACCACGGGGCCTTGCAATACCTGATCCGCTGGAAACACTTCCCCCCTGCCTATGACGAATGGGTTCGCGCACGGGATGTCTCCGCCCCCAAACTCGTCAACGCTTTTCATAATACCTACCCAGACAGACCAGCCCCCTTGCCGGATGGGAGGGGGCCTTAAGGGGAGCAGGATGTCAGGCTGTTATCTCGGTTTAGATGTTTCCTTTCGTTTCTCTGCTGAACCGTCCAGACTTCAAGGACGGCTACACATACCAAAGCCTGGGAACGCCACTCCTGGGAAATAATGCTCTGTTTATGCTTTGTAATCTCCCGCCGTTTCTCTGCCTTATATTTCCAAATAACGGCAAGACAAACCATAGCTGTCATCTTATCCTCAATGCACTGTATTGCCTATTTGACCAGTAAAGCCATCTGCTTGGAATCTGATTGTCTCTGTGGTGATTTCTGGTTCGATGGGTCAAGAGCTTACAAAGCCCAGAAATTGCTGTACTTGCTTGTGGGTGGAGGGTGGAGTCCAGTCAAGTACCGATTGGACTTTAGCGGGGTCCATGCTAAGGCCACGATGAGAGATTATGTACCCCAAGAAAGTTATCTGCTCTTGGTGAAATTCGCATTTAGACAGTTTTGCATAGAGCTGGTGGTTACGCAGTCGTTGTAAAACTTCTCTGACCAGAGCAACATGTTCCTCCATGGTTTTTGAATAAATAAGAATATCATCCAAATAAACTACCACGCCGCGGTACAGCAAATCATGGAGGATTTCGTTAATGAGTTGCATGAAGACCCCTGGGGCCCCTTTTAATCCAAAAGACATCACGAGAAATTCATACATTCCAAAACAGCTAGAGAAGGCGGTGAGGGGTTCGTCTCCCTCGCTGATACGGACGCGATAATAAGCTTCCACTAAATCCAATTTGGAGAAAACGCGACCCTCCTGTAATTGCCCCATAATATCTGAAATCAACGGTATGGGGTAGGCGTTGGCTTGGGTAACTGCATTAAGCTTTCGGAAGTCAATGCATAAACGCAGGTCACCCTCCTTTTTCCGGACAAAGAACGCTGGGGCTGATTGGGAACGTTCGATTGCTGAATGAATCCTCGAGCAAGATTTTTATCCAAAAAGTCACGTAACACAGCGCGTTCGGAAACGCTCATGGGGTAAATCTTGCTCTTAGTCAGTGTGCAATCTTTTACCACCTCAATTGCACAGTCAGTGGTACGGTGGGGGGCAAGGCATCACATTCTTTAACATCAAAGACATCTGCAAAGTCTCTGTATGCTTCGGGCAAAGGCGGTGGCGATGCGGCATCGGAGGTTAAAGCTGGAGCGGGTGGAGGCACCACCGCGACTCCCTGTCGGTGCTGTTCGCATTTGGGATTGGCAAAGGTAATAGTGTCAGTTTCCCAGTCTATGCAGGGACTATGTCCTTTAAGCCAATTAATCCCTAGGACAACTTCGAACCGGATGGGGGCTATGGTAAAGTCTATTTGTTCCCAATGAGAACCAATACCCATGGCTACTCCCCGTGTGCAATGATCGACTGGTCCCCCCTTGAAGTGGCTCCCATCCATTTGGGCAAATTGGACGGGAGCTGGTAAAGCCTCAGACTTGACTTTGAGGGCTGCAAATGTGGCTTCATTGATTAAAGTGCGGCCGCAGCCAGACTCAATAAGCGCCTTGACAGGCAGTTGGGGACCCCCTTTATAGTGTTGTAACACTGCGTCCACATAAACAGTGGTTTCTACTTCACTCACCTTGACGGGAGCTTTGGGTTTAGCAGAAGATTCTGCAGGGGTCTGTGGAGACGCTCCACTCACCACAGACCGTATTCGTTTTTTGACAGATCGAGAGGGGTTTCCAGGTTTAGAGCTGGAGCATTCCATTGGTTATCCTCGTCAGAAGGAGAGTTGTCCCCCATTGGGGCACTTGTAATCCGGGACCCTGTGGGGTCACTTGATGCAGAAAGGTTATCCGATTCCTCAATGTGAAGTGCAGAGGGTGTGGGTCGTCCTGGTGCTGCGCTGCGGGTAGCCCCGGTGCCTCTGTGCTGAGGTCTCCCTCGAGCTCGGGGTGGCATGCTGGGGCGAGTGGTCTCCGGGCGTTGAGGACAAGCCGCTGCAAAGTGGCCCAATTCCCCGCAAACGAGGCAAGCCCCCCTCTGCAACCTTGTTTCGCGATCCTGAGGCGGTCGCATTGGTTTCCGCAGGCTGGGGAGCGGTGCTTTTGACGGGGGTTTCTGGGCGCTCTTATCCTTGTTTCGTTGCCGGACCAGGGAAATGAAACGCCGGCGGCTTTCAACCTGTTCAGCCAGTAGAATCCAATCTTCGAGGGTGTCAGGATCGCCTCGCATATATGACCAGTTCAAAATGTCAGGGTGTAAAGCTTCCCTGAAGTAGTGGATTAGGGTGGCCTCCGGCCAGTCCACTATTCTACTGGCTAGTCTCTGGAATGCATCTGCAAACTCTTGGACTGGAGAAGAGCCCTGCCTGAGTTGTAGAAGTTCTGCTTTGGCTTGTTCTCCCATAAAGGGGTCCTCAAACCGTCTCCGCAAGGCAGTCATAAAATTGTTGAGGGAGCGGATAGAACGAGACCAAGTGTCAAATTGAAGGACCATCCAATCAGCTGCTTTCCCCGTCAATAGAGAAGCTATGAAACGAACCCGGCTATCCTCTGTGGGAAAGAATTGTCCTTGTTCCCGCATGTAACTGTCCACTTGATGTAGGAAACAGGGTAGAGTCTCGAGCGAGCCATCATAGGTCGTTTTCAACCGGGGTTGCTTCCATGGGCCGGGCATGGGTTGTCCCGGCTGTACGGGTGCCCCGGGAGCTGGTGCGACTGGCGCTCCGGGGACCAGTGGCTGAACGGGGAGATTAGCTGGTGGTTGAGCTGGGTGAGCTGGCACAACCGGCTGACCTGGTGGGTGAGCCGGTGCGGCGGGCCCAGGAAGAATGGGTTGCGCCGGAGTCGTCAGCACCCGCTGTAAGCGCTCGTTTTCCTGGAACAAACGTTCCATTTGATCCTGGAGACAGTCTACACGATCGTATAACTCCCGGTTTTGAGCCCGCAATAAGTGCACCTCTTCCTCAGGTCTACCTGTACGATGTGCTCAGCTGGCCCGGAAGCCTGTGGCCCATTGGGAGCCATCCCCATACAAATCCTCCTCATCAGAATCGTCGGATCCCCGAAGCCGTTCTGTGAGGCGCCACGCGAGTTGGGCGGTGCGGGATGGAGCAAAAGCCGGGGAAAACGTTGGCCCCCATGAAGGGCCGGTTCGACCGGGGTCTTTGGGGCGCACACCCGCCCGTGCCCGTTCCGCAGCCAACTGTTGCTCCTTTTCCCGTGCAGCCTGAGCTTTGGCCGCCGCCTCCGCCGCCACAGCTGCGTCTCTATCCACGAGAGCTTGGGCAGCCTCGAGTTTCAGGGCAGCAGCTGCAGTTACAAGCGGTAGAAGTTCCTTTTCCAAGAGGGCGAGGAGCGGTTTGGACTCCCCGCCCAACAGCGGTTAAACCTGGACCGCTAGCGCAGGTGCATCAGCCCCAAAAGTTAGGAAAACAATTGTGATAGAGTGGCTACCGTGGTATCCTTCGTTAGTTCCACAAATAGAAGCGCTGTTTGGATAGCGATCCGTTTCGCCTCTGCTTGACAGTCAGCTGCATTCGGCACCAAAGAAAAACTTGCCGGCGTGGCTCCTGCCATGGCCCCTGTTGAGTGAGTCTCACGAGCAATAAGTTTATCCAACAAACCGGTTAGTATTTGTAAATCCTCTGCCGCCAGTTGGGCATCATCCACCAACCGATCAAGGGCTTGGAGGTCTAAACAGGTGTTGGCATCCTCAACGTCAGACATCCAAGGAGAAGTCACTAGAGAACGCCACTGGGTCTGTATTAATCCATTTAGGCGACTAACTTCCGTGCTAGTCCTGCTCAGTTCAGCTACAACGTCCCGTACGAGATTGGGATCGTCTTCCAGGGTTCTTCCAGGAACCCGCAACCCGGGGATCACAACCGGCGGGTCTGGGGCGAACCACACGGGGCTCCAGCCCCTGTTGAATCACTCGGAGAGCGCTCTCCTCGCTCCTATCCGAGTGGCAGGCGAACCCTCCTGGGCTCCAGCCTGACAGAGGAAAGTAGAGGGAGATAGCTGTCACAATGTAAGCCCTTGGTCCAAAAGAACCAGAAACCACATCATAGACAATCAGGTCCAAAGAAGCTGGTCTTTACTGGTCAAATAGATTTACAGAGTATAATAGAGCATAATAGCAAAGGGTGACAGCTATGAGGCTGGCTGGCTTGAACTTGGTAATATAAAAGCACTGAAAAGGCGAGAGATTACATATCAAAAACAAAGCTGTGTTCCCAGAGCTTCAGAGTTCAGTAGGCATAACAGTCCTTGAGTCTGGTCGGCGAGAAAGCAAAAGTAAACATCAACTGAGATACAGGCCTGACAATTATGCACATTTATTTCTATCCCTTGGAACTACTGTTCAGATTCAGCTTTCAAAACTGCCATAAAGCTTCAGACTCTCAATCCTCTGTCCCCAGCCGAGCTCTCTCTCTCTCCGACTGCCCCACCTCAGTGGCTGCCATCCTCCACACCTCCCTGCCACCGGAATGGCTCCACCTCAGAGCCTCATTCCCCTCCTTGTGACCTGAGGATGGGCCCTCGGTCTCTAACCCAGTTCTCATTCCCGTCACTCCCACAGGTCATGTCGTGTGTGTGTCAATAGCTTTGGCTTTCACAGAACCCCCCTCGGGTTCTCAGAGTACAGTCTGGCTTCTTCTTCATCATCTCTGAATCTAACCCAGCCCTCTCCGGCTGGCCCCACGCTTCGAATCCCCTCACAGCCCTCCTGTCAGGCTGGGTCCCGAACTCCGGAGGCTTTCAGCCTCTCTCAGAGCTCCGGGTGCCAGAGCTCTCTGGCTCCGGCCACGCTTCGCCTGTCAGCTCTGGCAGCAGATTAACCCCTGATCCGTCACATGTCCCACCTTCTGAGATCACGGCTTCTGGGGAGGTTTACAAGCCTCTCCTAGGCAATGAATAGACAGGAACGCCCTGGGTTATCCTATAACACATTTTTACTAAACATTTCTTATTTTATTTAACCATTAACAACATATGCTTACATTACAAACATTTCATTTTATATATTCCTACCATTACCTGTAACTTAGTTATGTATCCTTACCATTACTTGTGATTTACACATTTATAACATTTTCAGTTATATTTTTATTCTTACCATCACCCGTTCCTTTGTTGTCACTTTCTCATAACCCTTTTCCATTACCTGTAGCTTGCATCAAAATTGAACCGTTTTGCCTGGCTTGCATACCAAAATCTCAGGTGAGGCCCAAGGACTTTCAAAAAGTACATCCTAGCCCAAGGCTCTTACTACTTTTAACCCCTTTTCCCTACTGATAGTGGCAGTTGGGCCAGTAACACAGCAAAGAAGGAGTCTGAGTCCCATCCCCGTGTCAATTCTGGCTTATGTACCAAAATCTCAGGAGAGGCCCAAGGACATTCAGAAAGTACATTTCAGACCAAGGCTCTTTATTTCTTTTAACCCCTTTAACACTGATATATTGGTCTATCAGCTCATCGCAATGTGGAGCTTCCAGGTGTCAACTGTAATCACGTTGTGCACGATCACCACCCCAGCTCGGTCCCAAAAACCTCCCGCTGGAGGAGAGGGGCGACCTGGCAACCCTACCTGGAACGACAACTGATCTCCAGGCGACAGAGAACCGGAGGAAACAGCTGATTTGGAGGTAGACCGTAGGCCGTTACACCCTGTTGACGTCTCTCCCCTCCCCAAATCCAGCCCTTCCCAGGCTCCACCTTCAAAATCTCCAGGGGTTTCCCGGCCCAGAGTTGGCAGCCCCATGTTTCAAGGTTGGGATCCTTCTGAGCAAGGCTGGTTTTCTGAGCAAACCAAAAAGGGGAGGGGGGCACAAAGAAGGGGGTGTGTGCCTTCTGCACTGCACAGGGGATGGGTATCCCTGGGAGAGGAGAGGCTTCCTGTGCTTTACGTTCTGTACCGATTCCCCTCTCCGCTGCCTGGCCAGCCTTTCTGTGGCAGGCTGTCCCCGTCGCCGCTTCAAGGACAAACTCCCAGAGGCTTCTCTCGAAAGGGGAGGCTCAGGTCTAGCGGCCGTAACTGGAGGAGGAAGAGGAGTGATAGGGTTGCCAACCTCCAGGTACTAGCTGGAGATCTCCTGCTATTACAACAGATCTCCAGCCGATGAGATCAATTCACATGGACAAAATGGCCACTTTGGGCATTGGACTCTATAGCATGAATGAATGAATTTATTTTTACAGCATTATCCAGAACAAACTCTGTGGCATTGAAGTCCCTCCCCTCCCCAAATCCTGCCCTCTTCAGGCTCCTCTCCAAAAATCTCCCACTGATGGCGAAGAGGGACCTGGCAACCCTGTCTTATGACCACGGCCACGGAGGCCTCAGTAACCCCAAATCTCCAGGAGTTTCCCAGCCTGGATCGGGCAAGCCAACCCCCTAGGTTTGCTAGCCCCCCACCCCTCACCACTGGCTGGAGGTTTTTGGAGTGGGGCTGGGGAAGAGATCCTGCATGCGTGGTCATGCCCAATGCGATTACGTCTCTTCAGGGTTTACGTGGGTTGCCAGGTCCCTCTTCGCCACTGGTGGGAAGTTTTTGGGGCAGAGTCTGAGGAGGGCGGGATTTGGGGAGGGGAGAGGAGAGGCATCAATGCCATAGAGTCCAATTGCCAAAATGGCCATTTTGTCCAGGTGAACTGATCTCTATCGGCTTGAGATCAGTTGTAATAGCAGGACATCTCCTGCTAGCACTCAGACCCAGTCTGAATTGCCCTGCATATTTTTTTGATTTTTTCACGCTGAACCATCATTCTGGAAGTGACTGCGAAGCCGGCACAGACCTGCTTTGCATCACAAAAGAGCTCCTTTAACGTGACCTTTGGTGTTTGCTTTGCCCCCCCTCGAAGAATCTCCTGAAGGAACCATGCAAAATAACAGCAGCATGTTAGCTATGCACATGCTAATGGCTATGCAAACAGGAACAAAGGAGCAGGCAAGTGGGGGCTGGAATTCCTCCTTTCGTGTCGGGACCGTGAATAGGCATTTTAAAAGTTGCATTTAAAAAAAGAGCTTTGAGCGAGCATCAAAACTGACCCTGGATAAATGGTCATAGAATCCACCCTCCAAAGCAGCCATTTTCTCCAGGGGAATCGATCAGTTGTAATACTGGAGATCTCTAAGTAGAGTTCTATCCTTCTAAGTGGCCTCTCTCTACTTAGCAGTGACATCGCAGTCCACTTATCTAACAATACTTAGCCTTGATCAAGTCCTTTCAGCACTCAACGGCTTTTCAAACCTTTCGGAATTCTTACCACAGCCCTGAAAGGTAGGCCCCTTTCATTACCTCTACATTATAGGTGAGAGGCTAAGACAGAGTCGCTTGCTTAGAAAGCTCCTGGCAGAGGTAAGATCTGCATCTGGGACCTGGTGGGTTGCGGCTCTTAGCCACTACATTAGCCCATCCAGGCTCATCTCAGTTTCGCACCCCTGCAAACTGTGCTCAGGCAAAAATTAAAATTAAAAGTGAAGTTTCATTTTCCCAGAGGAATGTTTCCAATAAATACCTGGTATTTTAGAAAATAATAAATCAAATCGACCCATTTTCTCACTGGAGCAGAATAAATCCTGTCTTTTTTGTTTTCTAAGCCATAAGCGAAGGTAGGAAGACTGACGCTCCGTCCATCTTCTTCCTGGCAGGAGGGATTGAAAAACGCCATCAATAATGAAAATGTAAATGGGGCATAAAATGCATTTTTTAAAAGAAATTGGAGATACTTTGCCTTGTACTTTTCACAGCTAACTGTCCAGCAGGTCTTGTGTTCTTTTTGTAGTACAAACTGGGGAGAGATAATTATTTGTCAGAACTCACCTCTCGGATCATTATTCACCCGCAGGGCTTTGTCTTCTCCCCACTGAACAAGAAGTCCTTTAAAATTCTGTGTCTCCAAATGCAGCTGTTGTCTGTCCACGCTGCTGCAATACTTTCCAATGGAGGCACATTGGGTGTGCGTTGGAATGAGAAACTCTAGTCTTGTCAGATAGGGCTTCTGACAGCTCCGTTCTCAAACAAGATGGTTTCCCCGCAAACAAAATGGAGTTCTCCGTGCACTCCTTTCCCCCCCGTTTTGCACACGAACTCCGGCCAGAGATTTACAATTGTATTGGGACCCGCCCGTGAAAATCTTTGATCTGATATCGGGTCCCGCGCACAAAGCCGAGAGCTCGGCCATCTCCTCTACTGATTGTTCATAATTGTTTCTGTTTCAGTTTTACTTAAGTCGTTACCGGCAGAAAACGACTACATTGTCTCTCTGTTCCTGTAACCCTATTGTATCAGCCCTATAAATGTATCCACACTTCCCCTGTCATGTATTCCAGCCTTGTTTGTCTCCTTACTGAAATCATTGACTTTCGGAATAAATCTTTGAATCGCTGCTCTGCCTGGATTTGAGTTCTATTGCCTGAAACGCCGTGCATTTGCTGAAGCCTGACAAGTCTACATAGACTGCATGTAGGCTTGCCAGCCTCCAGGTGGGGGCTGGAGGACCCCCCCCCCCGAATTACAACTGATCTCCAGACTACACAGATAGCTAATTTGTTTGTTTGTTTGTTTGTTTAAGCATTTATTCCACTTCTGGAGAAAGTGGCTGCTTTGTAAGGTGAAGGATATGGCATTATATCCTACTGAGGTCCCTTCCTTCCCTATAGCCCACTCCCACTCCAATCTCCATGTATTTCCAAACCCAGAGTGGGAAGCCCTAACTATGGCTTTGAAGGGGGCCACCACGGGGAAGGCCTTCTGAAATTCAGACCTCATTAGACATGGGGTTTTGCATGGTTTAATCTACCTGTACTAAATTTGCCCCAGATGACCCAACTTCACAAGATCTCAGAAGCTACTCTGCATCAGCCCTAGTTAGTACTTGGATGGGAGACCACCAAGGAAGTCCAGAGTTGCTACGCAGAAGCAGGAAATGGCCAAACCACCTCTGAATCTCTCTTGCCTTGAAAACCCCACAGAGTTGCTGTAAATCAGTTGCAACTTGATAGGACTTAATTATTGTGATGACCTGGATGGCCCAGGCTGGCCCAATCTCATCCGATCTTGGAAGCTAAGCAAGGTCATCCCTGGTTAGTACTTGGATGGGAGACCACTGAGGATGTCCGGGGTCGCTTCGCAAAGGCAGGCAATGCCAAACCACCTCTCATCTCTTGCCTTGAAAACCCTCTGGGATCACCATAAGTCATCTGTGACTTGATGGCACTTTCTGCCACCCTCCCTCCCAGATCCCAGTCTAAACACTACACCATGCTGATGTATATATCTCCTTATTCCTTATCCCTCCAGATGGAGTAGCATATATTTCCTTATTCCTTCTGGTTCCTGTATTGCTCACAAGAAGCACAGAGCTGCTACCAACAATGGCAACCCTCTATTGAGATTTCCCATAATGTGACGCAAAATTTCCCCTGCATTTAGATGTCATCAGAGCATATTTCATTTCCACACCCCCAGCTCCATACCATTGGCTGTCATTGGCCATTTATAAACATTTTTTTAAAAAAATATTTATAGATTAAAATTACTTTAAAATAAATATATATTTTTATCAGGAATACATGGTATTTACTGATGAAGTAATCTAACGAAACAAGCACCACCCGGGAAATTGTCTCTGAACTTTACCTGGAGAATTAACTACCTGATGACTTTGATGAACAAGATTTCATTTTATAAAGAAATTTCAAACTGTTATAGAATATATTTGTTGTTGTATCTATGTAATATTGTACTTTATTCTTTAAGTCTTCTGTATTTTACCTGATGAATTAACTACCTGATAATATTTCAACTTGTAGAGAAATTTCAAGAAAACAAAAAATTGTGTAATTTACCTTAAGAAATACTATGTATGTACATTTACAAGCTATGTTGAACATTGACAATTGTTAAACTACAACAATCAACAATATTCTTGAACAATGTATACTAGTAAAAATGGATTTATATTAGAAACCCATAGACTGTATACAATTATTGCCGTCTATCATAATATACACATACATTATAGGCACTCTTTTCTATTTTATACCTGCAAAATATCAGTGGTCAGCTTGTGGGAATGTTGTACTAGATCTTAGTGTCAGGGATCCTTTGCCACTCCATCTGGAGGGATATGTAAATAGACATCGTCTGGGAAACCAGATGAGAGAACCCCTCTCAATGCCCCCCCCCAGGAAGTATACAACACAACATGGCTGCTTCCTCGTGGCTTAGGAACCCATCCATGTCTTTGTTACATTGGCAGCCCCTCCAATTGCCACTGTCATCTCAGACCTATTTGCATGCCTAACAACCAACACATTTCGATCTAAGGAAAGGAACAAAGACTGACATGTTTAAGAGGTCCAAGTAGAGGGTCAAGAACGAAGATGCTGCTGTCTGTCAGAAAAACTGAGTCCCTGTGCAGCATCTGGAAAAACAAGGGGCAGGGCGAGGGGCTCTTAGGTGGGCAGGGAAGGAAGGGAATGCCCATGGGCAAAACCAGCTGGGCAGAGACATTGAGGCTCACACTTGCCCACTGTACAAGTACGGCCTGTACACATCCCCAGTGTTGTGTATGTATATAGTTGGGGAATAAGCAAGGGAGACTTAGGAGCTTGAGTTCTGCACGAAGGATCATAAACCCTGCTCACCCTATTGGTCAAGCAAAGGGACCCCATTGGCTCTAAGCCAATATGTACCATTGGTCACCAGGAGTTATGTCCCCCTATCACGGATCAAGGGGGGAGTGGCCGCAGGCGGCCAAGGGGGCATATAAACAGGGGTTGCTCATGGTGTTAACCAGTTCTGTTCCTGTAATCCAGGGGTGGGGAACCTTTTTCCTGCCAAGGGCCATTTGCACATTTATAACATCATTCGGGGGCCATAACCAGGTGTAGATCTCCCGGCGTGGGGGGGGGGAGGCTAGGGTTGCCAGGTCTCCAGCCACCACCTGGCAGTTGGCAACCCCAGGGGAGGCCACGCAGAGAAGGCCTGGAGGGCACCCCCGCTCCCGTCGTCCTCCCTCCCCCCAGGCAGGAGGGCAGCCAGCGGTGGGCCCGAACAAACGAGGCGCCAGGGGGGCACAGCCCGCAGCTGATCCACAGGGAAGGAAGGGAGGAAGGAAAGAAAACAGAGAAAGAGGAAAAGGAAGGGAGGGAAAAAGAGGGAGAAAGAAATGGAGGGAGGGGAAGAAAGAAAGAAAAGGATGGAGGGAGACAGACAAAGAGACAGAAAAGGGGAGAGAGGGAGAGAAAGGAGAGTGACAGAAAAAAAGGAAGAAAAGAAAGAAAAGCCTTCTCCCACACACACACACACACGCATGCCGGCCCCACGCAACCAGGCCCCAGCCTCTGCGCCTCCCACACACACACACACACACACGGCCCCAGAGCTACCGAGGGCCACAGAAAATGTCCTCGGGGGCCGCATACGGCCCCCGGGCCTGAGGTTCCCCATCCCTGCTGTAATCAATAAACGCGGTTGTTGTTTGAACTCCGTCTCTGACCTTGTGAATCCTTCCCACGAGGACTTAACAGTGGCGACGATGACTGGAGAGCGACCCGGCTGACCTGCTGAATCACTCCCGCTCCGCCGTTTCACAGTGACCGGTAGGCAGCTCAGTCGGCATTGCTGAATCACACGCCGGCTGTCCCACAGCTACCGCCTCGCTCCGCGACCTCGCTGTGTCTAGGCGGCCGGCCCGATTGCTGATTCGCTTGGATTCTTGAGAGAGACTAACACACTGCACTCATGGCCACCACCGGGTCATTGGAAGCTTTCGACATCTCCAACCCCGGCGACTGGGAGAGCTACGCTTCCCGTGTCTTGTTTTTCATGGTCGCGAACAAGTTCACGGACGCCGTGCAGAAGTGGGCGGTGTTCCTCAGTGTCTGCGGACCCCGGACCTTTCAGCTGGCCCAGACCCTCGTGGCCCCCGCGAAGCTTGAGGAGACTGACTTCGATGCCATCATGAAGGCCCTGGGGGGCCATTTCACGCCGCAGCCCATGGTGTTGGCCCGCCGCCACAACTTCCACCTCCGCGACCAACAGCCTGGGGAGACCGCCGCCGAGTCCCTCGCCGATCTCTGCCAGATTGCACGGTCCTGCGCTTTCTCAGCTCTCGACGAGATGCTCTGGGACCGGTTCGTGTTTGGCCTCCGGGACGCGAAGGTGCGCCCCAGCATTTGGTGAGTGTCTTGCTATATAACTAATGGGAAAAAACAACTCCTGTGAATCAGTAGCTACCGAAGCTGAGAAGGGAGACTTCGACCATAGATTTCAAACCAGCAAAAACTCTCTCACATTCCTATCACTTCTAATAGTGAACAGGCTGGTTCCTTGAAGGGCTGCCAACCGTCCGGCAGTAGCTGGAGATCTCCTGGGATTACAACTGATCTCCAGGCAACAGAGTAGGATTGGCAACTCCAGGTTGGGAAATTCCTGGAGATTTGTGGGTAAAGACTGGGGAAGAGTCGGATTTGGAGAAGGGAGGGACCTCAGTGGGGTTCAGGGGCCACCAGGCCCACTCTCCAAAGCTGCCATTTCCTCCAGGAGAATTGTTCTCTGTCAACTGGAGATTCGCTGTAATTCTGGGAGATCTCCAGGCCTCACCTGGCGGTGTGCAACCCTGGGTCTGGGGGAAATCCACCAAGGGTTGCCAAACTCTGGCTTGGGAAATTCCTGGAGGCTTGAGGGGGCAAAGTCTGGGAAGGGCAGGACTTGAGGAGGGGAGGAGTATAACACCATACAGCCCATCCTTCAAAGCAACCATTTTTCCCAAGGGAGCTGTTCTGGAGATCAGTTGTAATTCCAGAAGATCTCCAGGCCCCACCTTTTACGCCGGAGGAAACGCCAGAAGATCTCCAGGCCCCACCTTTTACGCCGGAGGAAACCAGGGTACTGAATTTGGGCTTGGGCTTTGTTCCTACGCCCCGCTATTCTGGGTTTCAGACCCGGATAGATTTGTTTAAACTCTTCAGAAATATTAAATTAAAAGAATATTTCCATGACCAAGAATCTACATTCCAATCTCGGAATGAATTTCGATCTAAATCCACCTTCATTCCTAAGAACCCTGGATTTCAGGTCAATACTTTTCAGCCCCTAGTCCTTCGTGACGTGGCTAAGTTGGAACATCGTAGGAAATGGTCCAGTGATCATTGTAACTTCACAGATCAGCAGTCTAAGACCCTAGAGCAACTTTCAGCTGACAAATCTTTAACTTTTATGCCTGCTGATAAGGGTGGAGCCCTGGTGATATTGGACTCCAGTAATTATAATTCAGAAAATTTAAGACAACTTAGTAATCGTTCCTTCTATTCTCCTTTGAGCCTTGACCCTACACTGAGGGTAATGAATGTTATCAAAACTGTAGTATACGAAGGTTTAGCTTTGAATTATATCAACAAGGCAACAGCTGATTTTCTAATGGTAAAATATCCTAGAGTACCTATCTTCTATTCTTTACCAAAAATACATAAGACGCTTATAAATCCACCTGGCCGTCCTATAATTTCAGCAATTGGTAGCCTACTCGAACCTATTTCTAGATACGTTGATTCATTCTTACAGCCCTTTAGCAAGTGCACATCTTCTTACATCAAAGATTCCAGTGAATTCATTAACAGAGTAGAGAATTTTCCACTCACTGATACAACCGTTTTTGTTACTTTTGACGTTTCTTCTTTATATACGAATATTCCTTTGGAAGAGGTCAGAAACATCATTGAGAAGAAACTTGACACTAGAGAAGACCTATCTGTACCGACTCATTTCATTTTAAGTCTCATTGATATTCTGTTCGAGAATAATTTTTTTCGGTATAAAGATCAATTTTATTTACAGACTCAAGGAGTGTCAATGGGTGCAGCATGCGCCCCATCGGTCGCCAATATTTATATGGTGGCATTTGAGACTGAATTGTTGTTGACTAGCCCGCTCTTTCGGGATCATGTTTTATTTTATGTTCGGTACATTGATGATCTTTTTTGTATATTGGACAATGATTCTTCTTATGGTATTATTTTTCAATGGATTAATTCTCTGAACACGCATTTACAATTCACTGGCTCTATGAATTTACAATCTATAGCTTATTTAGATCTGATGGTCTTTAGGACCATGGAGAATAAGACTGCTGTGAAACCATACCAAAAACCTACGGATGTAGGGGCAGGACTTCACTTTGCTTCACATCATCCCCTCCATTTAAAACTTAATTTACCTTTTAGTCAACTGCTTAGATTAAAACGTAATTCTACGTTTGAACAAGATTTTGTTTCTGCAGCATCTGACCTTTGTGATAGATTTCAGAACAGAGGATTCCAACCCCGGATCACACAGAATGCCCTAGCCTGAGCCAGTACTATTCCTAGGCATGAGTTGCTACAAACTTCCAAACGCAGCCAGTCCAGGAAGCCAAGAATCTTTGCCTCTTTAGAGTTCAATCACCTGACCCATGAAATTCAGAAGATTGTGCGTAAGCACTGGCACATTCTATACAATGTACCCGGGTGCAATGAGTTTCCTCTGTTTGGATTAAGGAAATCCAAATCCCTGCGTAACCATTTAATAAAAACGGACTGTTTGGACAGTAAAACGGAGTCGAAACCAAAGGGTCACTTTAAATGCGGCTCTTGTGCTATGTGCCCGTATTGCTTGCCAATAAAGGAAGTCAGTTCCTCTAGCACAAACTTCACTTTCAAACTGAATCAATTTACTAATTGTAGCTCCTCCCACGTGGTGTATTGGAGTTCAGGGATTTAGTCTGTACGGGTGTTGCACTCGCCACCAGCCGGGGCAGAGCCTGAGGAACCGTGAGATACAGCTGGTCTATTATTGGTAAGATGAATGGTATTCGTTTTTGAATGAGCAGTTCTTGTCTGTATATTGTAAGTTATGGCCTGTGATGTATATTATTCATATATATATATTTTTCAGAGGTCTTTGTACCCAATTAAACTTATCCATAAGGGAAATGTTCATCAAGATAAAAGCAATCTACTGAATGTTCATCAAGGCAGTATTAATCAACTGAAGAAGCAATTCATATTGCGAAACGATCACTCATCCGGAGGTGCCGTTTTGAGTTGGATTTTTATTCGAGTTTGGACCTTGTGTTGAATTTGGACTGATTGAATTTAACAAGAAGTACCATTGTAAATCTGGGACTTGAACAGCCATCAGGTTGTAATATTTTGGATTTATTATTCCCGGTTGTGGACTTCTCTGTTGTTACCTTATACTATCGGGCTGATTGGTATTGTATATGAATTGTTATTGTTTAGGATTCAACCTGCAAATGGTAAAATATATATGAAGAAATTTTTGTTATATTTGTTACCAGGCAATATATTTTGGCCATGATTCATTGAGCTGGTGCTGTTGTTTTCTTAACCCACCTGGAGGTTGGCAACCCTGCACAAACCCCTGACCTCATCTAGGATAAACCCTTTTGCTGCCTACTGGTAGGCTTGGATCTAGGGTTGCCAGCTCTGGGTTGGAAAATACCTGGAGATTTTGGGTGTGGAGCTTGAGGAGGGCATAGGGGTTTGGGGAGGAGAGAGATTTCAGTTGGGTATAATGCCATAGAGTCCACCTTCCAAAGTGGCCATTTTTTCCAGGCGAAATGGAGAAATCCAACTCTTCCCAGTCTTTACCCACAAATCTCCAGGAATTTCCCAACCTGGAGTTGGCAATCCTGCTCATTCTAAAAGATGTTTTTTCTGCATGGCTGCATTGCTTCTCTCCGTACACAGACATTTTGCCAATTTCCCCTTTAAATGGCATCTCTTTGATCCAGATCAAATTCTGTACTGAAACTGCCATACAAAGGAGGGCTGTAAAAAAAACCAGTTGTGGGGGGTAGGGTGGGGTGGGGGGAGGAAGTTGGAATTCCAGCCACTTATTTTAAAACGTATGGATGGCCTTTCTGATAAAAAGAGGAACCTGTTATAAAGTCCCCTAGTACCTTGGATCCTAGAAAGGGTTCATAATTTATTTGTTTTAACTATTTAAATATTTATAGACTGTCTATTTTCATTGCAAGCTTCAATTTCATGGAAATGTGCTTATAAATTAAAAAAAACTCTTCCCCCACCCCAGTGAAATTTTCTGCTGTTTTTTCTAATGGTGTATGATTCAATTTGTAATTATTCCAGCCTTCTTTGTTGAGTCAACCAGCAGAAACCTATAAAGCCCCCATATCTCATTTTGCAAATTTTCATAGAGGAAGTTGGGATCCCCTGATCTGGATGGCCCAGGCTGGCCTGATCCCATTGGATCTCAGATGCTAAGTAGGGTCAGCCCTGGTTAGTATTTGGATGGGAGACCACCATGGGAGTCCAGGGTCAATTCGCAGAGGCTGGCAATGGCAAACCCCCCCCCCCGAACATGTCTTGCCTTGAAACCCTGATGAGGTTGCCATAAGTCGGATGTGACTTGACGGCACTATTCACCACCACCCTTTGGAGCGGTGGGAGAGACCAGTGAAGACATAAGGCAGCCCCCGAACTAAGTGATGTTTTAAAACTAGGGTTGCCAGGCCCCTTTTTGCCACCAGTGGGAGATTTTGGAGGCAGAGCCTGAGGAGGGCGGAGTTTGGGGAGGGGAGGGGCTTCAATGCCATAGAGTCCAATTGCCAAAGCGGCCATTTTCTCCAGGTGAACTGATCTCTATCGGCTGGAGATCAGTTGTAATAGCGGGAGATCTCCAGCTAGTACCTGGAGGTTGGCAGCCCTATTTAAAACATTTGTTTCACTGTTTCCTATGCATTTTTAGTGTGCATCTCTGCAAATGTTTAAAACATTTTCCCTCCAGAAGAGGAATGACGTAAATCCTTGATTTAGACCATCCCTCCAGCTTATGGGTACATGTCCTGCTAGTTCTTAAGATTTTAAAATTAAAATATCCTGTAAATCTCTTGGCAATCTTGTTGCTTTATTTCTGATCTTTCTCGATGTTCGCAGCTCCTCAAAAGCCAAAAGCGAAAGAGAAACGACACCCCCCCCCCCGGCCTCTGCTGCTGCACAGCTCAAAGTAGCCACTAGATGGCCCCGATTCAACACCTCAGATGAAAACCCCTCTTTGTTCCAGGAGTCGTCTGTGTGCGGAATGTTCCCTTTTCTGTCTGTATCGAGTTTCCAGGATTTCCTAGCCTCACTTTTCTTTCTAGTGTTTCCCAATAAAGCTTCAATCTACTCGAATGGATTATACAAATAATGTACTGGATTATACAAATGGGTTGCGGACCTGGGTCCAATTCTGGGATGACGCCAAAGGACCACAAAAAACCAGGAATGATTCAATGTTAACTTTACTCAAAACAATTCTTTAACAATAATTGTAAACCTTAATTAGAAAGAGAACAATGAACATTATTGGAAATGATTGGCCACAACTCTGAATAGGACATTGGCGTGGCATGATGGGCATGTTAGAACTGCCAACCCCAATGTGGCCTGATGTTAAACCTGCTCTCGTTTGCTCCCATTACGGTCCCCGTGCCTTCAGCAGAGCTGCGACCGTTAGGTGCCGTTATATCAACCTTGATGTGAAAACCAGCTTTATGTTTCACCACGCATTTCGCAGCTCTGCCAGGGATCCCACCAATTGAGCAAGGGCAGGTTGTTTAGCTTACCAAAATCCAGCCCAAAATGCCTAACACCCCCAGCCGCTGGAGTTGTGACAAATTTTAACATACAGGAGTGGAGGTGTCAGATAGGGCTTCTGACAACTCCAGTCCCAAACAAGATGGTTTCCATGCAAACAAGATGGGGTTCTCTGTGCACTCCTTCCCCCCCCCATTTTGCACACGAACTCCGGCCAGGGATTTACATTTGTATTGGGACCCGCCCGTGTAAATCTCCCATCTGATATCGGGTCCAGCGCACAAAGCTCGGCCATCTCCTCCACTGATTGCTCTTAATGATTTCTGTTTCAGTTTTACTTAAGTCGTTACTGTCAGGAAACGACTACATTGTCCCTTTGTTCCTATAACCCTATTGTATCAGTCCTATATATGTATCCTCTCCACCCCAGTCATGTATTCCAGCCTTGTTTGCCTCCTTACTGAAATCATTGACTTTCGGAATAAACCTTTGAATCGCTGCTCTGCCTGGATTCAAGTTCTATTGCCTGAAACGCCATGTATTTGCTGAAGCCTGACATTAGGCTGGAATCCATCTTTTTTATTTTCTACTAGTTAGTTCTTGAGAAAGATGTTCCCCAGTTCGACCTGATCCGCCGAACTAATCCAGCGATACGAATGCCTCTGCCTGTCGGAACAGCAGGGAGCGGTCCTGCCCCAGGAGGAAGCAGCCCCGAGAGGAGCAGACCCAAGCCGGGAAGAAGTAACCCCGGGAAGGAGCCCCGCAGAGGTTGCAGAGGGGGCACCGTGGATCGCCGGACAGTACGTCCATCAATCAACCATGGGGCCAAACTTCGATCACCTATATCGAGGCCCGCTGGAGGACCTATACTCCAGGGAGGAGGAACCACTCCGAGGCCAAGCTGCTGCAGTCACCTCTACCCAGTACCCCTGAGAAGAGGAACACCGTCTTCTGCAGGACCAGAACCACAACCTGACTCGACAGAACCGGGAGCTTCAGGACCAGCTGGAGATCCTAAGGAGGGAGATGACGGCGCTAGCAGGGACGGTGCAAGGACTCCGATCATCCATTGGCGCTGCGACTACCCTCCCCGTTCATTCCCCATGCACAGTCGCCCGGGACCTGCAGATTTCTTTTGATGGGACCTGCGCCCAGTTACCCCACTTTCTACTGCAACTTTCTGGTTTCATGAATGATCAGGGTGAGACTTTTCCTTCCGAAGAAGCCCGGGTGCGGTACGCCATCGGGCTTCTAAAGAAGGAGGCAGTAGAGTGGGCAGTGGCAGCGACAGAGGTTAACCCTGGACTTTTGCGCTCCCTCGATGATTTCCTGGAAGCCCTGCACCGCCAGTTCGAGGACCCTCACCGGGCAGAGAGGGCCAAGATTGCTATGCGCAGATTAAGGAAGGGGTCCCGGTCTGTGCTAGAATATACCCAGGAGTTCCAGTCCCTGGCGTGCAAGGTGCGAGAGTGGAGCGAAGCCACCAAGGTCCAACACTTCCGCGAGGGACTGTGCTGGGAAGTGTTGGAGGGCTGCCTGACTCTGGGAGACCCTGACACTGTGGAGGGCTGGATCCGGCTGGCAGGGCAAGTAGAACACCGGAAGCTAACCCTGCAGTTTGCCAAGGATCGCCCGGGGAAGGAACCCCCCTCCAGAGGCCAGACCAAGGGGAACACTACGACGGAGGTGCACCGAGGCGAAGGGAATCGAGGCCGTTTCCCGGACAAAAGAGCACGCCACTTCAGAGAAGGTTCCTGTCTACGTTGTGGTAGGATGGGACACTTTGCTGCCAAGTGCACCAGCGGATCGCCCAGGCAGGCGACAGACAAGAAAACTCTGACCAGCTACCAAGTTCCGGATCTGAAGAGGATGGAGGGAATACCCACCTGGCGCGGGACGGCGGCATTAAGTGCGGACCTGGAACCTGTCCCGTGTGAACACCGCTGCTGTTCCAGAGATGTCTCACCGCCAAAAAACGAAGAAAGCTTCCTGTGAGTGAACCGGCACAGGAGGCTACTTTGCAAGAAAACGAGCAGGTTCTGACCTGGGTGAGTGACCAGGGGGAGACTCTCCTGGTGCCCGTGGTGTTAAGGAAGCCCCAGGGAGGGGATCCAGTTGCAGTAGTGGGCATTTTGGACTCTGGTTGCTCCAGAACTTTAATTGACCAAGACGTATTTAACCGATTACAATTGGGGGCGGTGGAGCTGAACCAGCCCTTGCGCTTCCGTCAAATGGACAGGAGGGATCTTCAGGGGCCCCCCGTTCATTTGCGCTCTGACCCTGTGTTGCTAGGGGTGGGGGATCACTGGGAGAAAATCAGCCTCACCATAGCCCCTGAGATCGCTTACCCGGTGGTTCTGGGAAGCAATTGGTTGGTGGGTCACAATCCCAGCATCGACTGGGCACAGCACCAAGTAGTGTTTGAGTGCAGGTGGCATTGCAGGGAGGACATGCCCGATGGGGGGATGGTGACTGCCGTGACGGCAATTCCCTTAACGCTACCCCCGGAACATCAGGACTTTGTGGAAGTCTTTGAGGGGAAGGACTGTGACTTGCTACCCCCTCACTGCACCACGGACTGTGCCATTGAGTTAACGGAGGACATGAAGCCCTCCAAGGCTCGGGTTTACCTCATGAGCCCTCAGGAAAAGACTGTATTAAGGGAGTTTCTGGATAAGAATCTGGCCGGGGGGTTCATCCATCCGTCCAAGGCTGCATTCTCCTCACCCTGCTTCTTCGTGAAGAAGAAGGGGACTTCGGACCTCCGGTTATGTGTGGACTATAGGGGGCTTAATGCAGTTTCTGAAACAAACGCGTACCCCATCCCCCTCATCCCTGACCTTCTCAGCCAGCTACAAGAGGGCAGGGTGTTTTCTAAACTGGACTTGGCGGAGGCCTACTACCGGGTCCAGATTAAGGAGGGGGATGAGGCTAGAACAGCTGTCTCGTGTTGCTTTGGGCTTTTTGAATTCTGTGTAATGCCTTTCGGGTTGTCTGGAGCCCCGTCCTGCTTCATGCAACTTATCAACGAGATTTTGCATGATCTGTTGTTTCAGGAGGTCATCGTATACCTAGATGATATTTTAATTTATTCACGAGACCTGGAAAAACACCGGAAATTGGTGCGGGAGGTTTTGCGCCGGCTGCAGGAACACCACCTGTACGCCAAACTGTCCAAGTGTGCCTTTAACCAAGACGAACTTACTTTTCTTGGGTTTGTGGTGTCTCTCAATGGGTTGATTATGGACCCTGAGAAGGTCCAGGCGGTCCGGGATTGGGAACCTTCCCGGACCCGCAAACAGGTTCAACAATTTCTGGGCTTCGCAAATTTCTACAGGGGTTTCATCCCAGATTTTGCTGAGATAGCCCTCCGAATCACGGAACTCCTTAGGACCAAGGGGAGGGGACAAGCGGCCACTGCCGCTAACTATCGGGTAGCATGGGATGACCGATGCCAGGCAGCGTTTGATCTGCTTAAGAGCTGGTTTACTACCGGACCCATCTTGGCTCACCCCGACTGTTCCCAACCTTTTACCCTGCAAGTGGACGCTTCTGACAGGGCGATGGGGGGAGCACTCTTACAGAGGGATGCTCAGGGGAGGCTCCGACCCTGCGCCTATTTTTCCAAGAAGTTCTCTGGGGCCGAACACAACTGGCCGATAGGGGAGAAGGAGGCCATGGCAATTAAACATGCCCTCACGGTCTGGCGCCAGTTCTTGGAGGGGGCAGTGGTACCGTTTGAGGTTTGGACGGACCACCGGAACCTCGAGGCCATCCTGGGGCAGAGGAAACTCTCGGCCAAACAGCTGAGGTGGGCGGATTTCTTTTCTAGATTCCGCTTCACCATTAAGCATGTTCCAGGGAGGGAGAATTGCCTGGCGGACAGTCTCTCCCGTATGCCACAGTACGACTGCAGAGTCGAGCGGCCGCTTGGATCCCTTTTTACCCCAGAACACCTGGGCTTGGACCCGGAGGGGGCAAGTGCAGGAGTTCTAACCCGGGCCCAAGCCTGAGCAGCGCCCCCCCCACCTGCTCTGGCTCTTCTACAAGGCGGCACGAGCGGTGCCACTCATCTCCCAGGGGTTTGGACCTGGGCCCAGACCCAGGCGGCGGGTACCGCGCCTGTACCAGACCTCCAGCAAGAGGGAACACTTGATACCTCGCCCCCCGGGGAGTCCGGACCCGGGCCCAAGCCCGGACGGCGGGGTCTCCGCCTCCCCTGCCCCTTCCACAGAGGGAGACTCACGATTCCCCCTGTTCCCAGGAGGTCCCTGGAGATCTGCCCTCTGCCGCAAAGACCAGGTGGATGGAGGCCCTCCGTGAGGAATGAGGGGAGGGCCCCCTTGGGGTGGAGGAATCTGGGACCCCGGAAGGAAAGACTTATGTTCCCCAAAAGCTGAGCCGGGAAGCGCTAGAATGGAGCCACAGCTACAAGACGGGGGGTCACTTTGGTTTCGTGAAAACCCTACACCTGGTACGGCAGCGCTTTTGGTGGCCAGGGATGCGCCAGGACATTGATGGTTTCGTAAGGTCCTGCCCAACGTGTGCTACCAATAAACGTCTCATGGGAAAGCCCCCTGGACTACTGAAACCCCTGGAGACCCCGGAGGCTTCCTGGCGGGTGATTGGTGTGGACTTTGTAACCAATCACCCTCCTAGCCAGGGTAAAACCGTACTTTGGGTCATCACGGATCTGTTTTCTATGCAGATCCACCTTATTCTGTGCAAGGGGTTGCCCTCAGCCCACAAGTTGGCCCGCCTATTTGTTCAACAGATCTTCCGCCTGCACGGTTTTCCTCGGAAGATCGTGAGCGACAGAGGCTTGGTGTTCCTGTCTAAATTCTGGCAGGCTTTTTTGGGAATTGTCGGGGTACAACAAGGTTTATCGTCAGCCTATCACCCCCAGACGGATGGACAGACGGAAAGGGTGAATGCTGTGGTTGAATGCTATTTGCGCTGCTTCACCAATTATCACCAGGATAATTGGGTCGACCTGTTACCCCTGGCGGAGTACGCCTATAACAACTCTGCTACTGGGCAGAGTCCCTTTAAGACTGTTTATGGGATGGAATTTGGCCCTTTGGGGGCGGTCCCCCTCCCGCCGGGAGGCGACCCCCTGGAGGTGGCGGCATGGTCTAACACCATCAGAAATACTTGGCCGGGACTTGTTAAACAGTTGGACCAGGCTAAGGAATGATACAAGGCGTAGGCTGATAAACACAGAGTGCCTCAGTGGGATCTAGTCGTCGGGAAAAAGGTGTACCTTTCCACTAAGAACTTAAAGTCCCTGCGTCCGTGTAGAAAACTATGCCAAAAGTACGTGGGTCCGTTTACCATATCCCGAGTAATCAATGAGGTCACTGCCGAACTGGACCTCCCCAAGACTCTGCAAGGGGTACACCCCATGTTCCATGTGAGCCTTTTGAAGCCCTTTTCTCCCACTCCCGGTTGGCACCCCGAACCCTTGGCTGTGACGCCCATCATGGTGCAGGGGGAACAGCATTTTGAAATTTCCAGGGTCCTAGACTCCAGGCTGCGGAGAGGTCAGCTGGAGTACCTGGTGCACTGGAAACACCTGAACTCAAGTCACGATGAGTGGGTCGCAGCTGAACACGTGAACGCACCCTCTCTGATCACCGAGTTCCATCAGTGTTGTCCCGACAAGCCTGGGAACCCGGGGAGGGGGTCTTTAAAGAGGCGGGATGTCAGATAGGGCTTCTGACAACTCCGGTCCCAAACAAGATGGTTTCCCCGCAAACAAGATGGGGTTCTCCGTGCACTCCTCCCCCCCGTTTTGCACACGAACTCCGGCCAGGGATTTACATTTGTATTGGGACCCACCCGTGTAAATCTCCCATCTGATATCGGGTCCCACGCACAAAGCCGGGAGCTCGGCCATCTCCTCCACTGATTGCTCTTAATGGTTTCTGTTTCAGTTTTACTTAAGTCGTTACCGGCAGGAAACGACTACATTGTCCCTTTGTTCCTATAACCCTATTGTATCAGTCCTATATATGTATCCTCTCCTCCCCAGTCATGTATTCCAGCCTTGTTTGCCTTCTTACTGAAATCATTGACTTTCGGAATAAACCTTTGAATCGCTGCTCTGCCTGGATTCGAGTTCTATTGCCTGAAACGCCGTGTATTTGCTGAAGCCTGACAGGAGGGTGGGTGCGACGTCCAGCGGCGCACTGAAGCTCTTGGCACTCCAACCCCCGTTTTTAGTCTTATGGGGTGGACCTGAGTGAAAACTTCTCTCAGGACACCCCGACTCTAGCCCACCTGCCCAAGTAAGGAGGGCGCTCCTCCATTGGTCCCTTTTAAATCGGCCTCTATGAGGCTAATTGGTCAATGGGTCCTGCCGGTGGCGCGGGCTGGGGCGCCCGGCTGCTCCCTGGCCACGTGCAGGCATGCCTGCCCCTGCCTCCCTGGTTCCTCCGCGCCTCCCCAGGGCCCAGGTCCGCAACCCAAGGCTCCAGGTAAGACTTGGAGCCTCATATTTGCGGACCTAGGTCCAATTCTGGGACGATGCCAAAGGACCACAAAAACCCAGGAATGATTCAATGTTAACTTTACTCAAAACAATTCTTTAACAATAATTGTAAACCTTAATTAGAAAGAGAACAATGAACATTATTGGAAATGATTGGCCACAACTCTGAATAGGACATTGGCGTGGCATGATGGGTATGTTAGAACTGCCAACCCCAATGTGGCCTGATGTTAAACCTGCTCTCGTTTGCTCCCATTACGGTCCCCGTGCCTTCAGCAGAGCTGCGACCGTTAGGTGCCGTTATATCAACCTTGATGTGAAAACCAGCTTTATGTTTCACCATGCATTTCATGGTGAATCCCACCAATTGAGCAATGGCAGGTTGTTTAGCTTACCAAAATCCAGCCCAAAATGCCTAATGCCACTAGCCGAACAGGGGCCATGGCCTGTTCAGCTAACACCAATGCCCTAAATCTGCAGCCAATCTATAAGGCCCTGCCTGATACTGAGGAGCCAAAGATCGGCTCCCCAGTCAGACAGGTGCACCCTGTCCTGGTGAAATAGAGCCGGTTCTTTGAAGGAAATGTCCTTGTGAGAGAAGATCATTCATCCTAAGGCCAAAACTGCCCGCCCAATAGCTCTGGTAGCTTTACGCCTAGCCAGATCAACCTTATGCGGTTTGAGGGCCCCATGCCAAATTAGTCTTTCCGTCATATCAGACCAACCCAGAACCATATCTGGGAAGTCTGATGCAAGCCGGCAGAAGTCAGTGGATGCCACCATGGGGTTATCAAATCATTGCCCCATAGATGTACCACCAGCATGGCCGGAGCCGCATGCAGATATGTTTCTTGAAGGAACGTAGGAATCAAGGCCGCCCAGCGCATGCTGCCGCGCCCCAACCAGGAAATTTGTAACAAACCGTCAAGTCCCAGGTTCTTCCCCCAGCCAGAGGACGAGATGTAACGACGAGCTCTCCGAACCAAGCTGTGGCCTATTATCCATACTTGTTTTGCCCGGCCGGCTGAAACTTAAAAACAATAAGTTATTACAAAACTAACCCGGGGCGGATGTAAATAGGCATTGGACCTCCACCTCCGTATCCTCCGGATTCTATCATCCGATAGACCCCCTTGATCTGCCCTGGTGGCTGCCCCGATGAGAAAAGAATGGACACTGTATTCCCTCACTGGTAGCCCCAGTCACCCAAGGCACCGCCGGAGTATGTGAGTAAATTGGTATCTAGAGAGGTACGTTCCATTGGTGTGAATAAAGAGGGGCCCGGCATGTAAGGAGCGAATCCTAAGGTATTGAGGCATGGCGGCAACCGGGCAAGGGGCTGCTCCCTGCGCCGGTCGTAAAAGAATGTGAGCACTGTGTCCCTGCTGATCGGTTTTTGCCAGGTGCACCGTGACCACTAATTGATCACTGTTAGCACCAATGTCTTCTACCCGTAATGCCCTGTTGGAGGAATCATGCCTTGACCTTGGAACCAACTCGCTAACACGTAATGCGCCATAGAAGGCCAATGTAAAGGCTGCTGTAAATAATGTGACCTCATAATCATCCCTGCAAAGTGCTTCAAGGCCATAAATGAGACCCGTCAGAGTGCCTATTGTTACTGGGCAACACTGATCGGGCTGGCGAGGAGCACTCTTCTTCCATCCAGCCACAGCCTTTCGAGCCATGTCCAGGGCGCCTGTTTCCACTCCCCCATGTGCCTTGTTAAAAAAAGAAAGCTCAGCCAGATCAACTCCCAAGGTTTTTGCAGCAAACCCTGCATCTCTCCTGTGGGCAATGTATTTTAAAATCCATTCTTCAGAAACAGGCTAAGCCTCATGGCCCCCTTGAGCTGCTGTGAATGCCAAAAACTTTCTGGCAACCGCTGTGTAAGACTGTAAGGTGGCTGGTGAGACAGACAGGTATATGCCGTGGATCAAGGTTCTCCACCAAGACCCCAAAGCTCCTCTGGGAACACTTCCAGGAACGGGTCCACCTCTGGAGCCAAAGACCGAAACTTCTTCCACTGTAGATGAGACAAAGCATCTGCAATGCTATTATTAGTTCCCGGAACGTGGGAAGCGGAAAAAGAAACATTAGCCATCAAACAAGTCAATACTAACTTACGCACCAGCCTCATCACTCGGTGTGACCTCGACGTCTGACGGTTGATTACGTGCACCACCGCCAAATTATCACACCAGAAGGTGATATGCTTATCCTGAAAGTGAGCCTGCCATAAGTGCACGGCCACCACTATGGGGAAGAGCTCAAGGAACATCAGGTCCCTGGCCACGTCAGAACCTGACCAATGTGTAGGCCATGGTGGGGCACACCACCTGCCCTGGAAATAGATACCAAATCCAATTTTACCTGATGTGTCTGAATGAACTTGCAGACCAGAGCCCAGCGCCCAGGTGTCTTGCCAAAAGGATACACCATTGTAGTGATCCAGAAACTGGAGCCAGATCGTAGCATTCTCCTTCATGCCTTGTGTGACTCTGATATGATGATTGGAGGCTCTGACACCCGCAGTGGCCCTGTACATACAGGCGCAAAAAGCTCTGCCCGGAGAAACGACCCTGCATGCAAAGTTCAGGTGCCCTAGGATCGATTGGAGCTGCAGCAGTGTGCACTTTGTTTTGCTTACCAAAATGGTAAGCAAGTCCTGTAAGGCCAGCAGCTTATCCTTAGGTAACCTAGATGAGCAGGACTCTGAATCAAGTTCTATATCTAGAAATTTTAAGCGGGTGGTGGGACCCTCATTTTTCCCCCCGCTAACGGCACCCCGAGTTCTTCCGTCAATGCTGTAAAAGTCGACAAAAGTGTTTCACAAATGTTCGTATCCGCCGGGCCCACCATCAAAAAATCATCCAGGTAGTGGGTAACTTGCATGCAGCCAGACTTACGAATCAACGCCCATTCCAAAAATGTGCTAAAAGCTTCGAAGGCGGCGCAAGCCACCGAGCAACCCATTGGCATTGCCTTGTCAATGTACCATGACCCTTGGAAATGAAAACCCAGCAGGCAAAAATCCGCAGGGTGCACCGGCAACAATTGAAAGGCAGACTTAATGTCGCACTTTGCCATTCGAGCCTGCCTTCCACAGGAACGAACAATGCTAACTGCATAATCAAAGGAACTGTACCACACAGAACAGAGTTCTCGCGGGATGGCATCGTTGACAGACTTCCCCTTGGGGTAGGACAGATGGTGTATAAGCCTGAACTCGCCAGGGGCCTTTTGGGGACCACACCCAGGGGAAAAACTCTTAGGTTAATTAATGGGGGAGAGTTGAATGGGCCGGCCACCCTGCCAGCCTGACATTCCTTGTCAATTTTTTCTTTAACAACCTGTGGCATTTCCCTGGCAGATTTTAGATTGCCAGCCATTGTAGGTATTCGTGGTTTAAAGAAAGGGATGCGAAAACCTGTGGAGAACCCATCCCAAAGATAGCGCGCAGCCCCCTTGTCGGGATATTGGGCAAATAATAGAGCCAAGGCAGGCAAGGCAATGGGGGAGCTCGCTAGGCAGGCCAAGCTGCCATCAGGGTCTGGTGCCAGCGTTTGCGGCACCGATCCCCGCTGAATCCTTACGGGTGGCGCCTGAAGGGGTCCGTGGCCCTCGAAAGGACCCAGAACTCCCCCCTCCTTTTGGACAGCTGGCTTTTGCATGTGGACCAAAACAGACTTCACAGCTGTGTTCGAAGCGACACTTAAGCCACTGGCACCTGCCTGAATTGAACTCCCAGCAGACCCTTTTATTAGGCTCCCTCCGGGGTGCAGGCCATTTAGACCACCTACTTCTGTCAACTTTTTGCTTTATGCAGGGGCCGACAGTGACCAACCAAAGTTTATCATTAAGGAGGTCCCACCTGGTTCTATTGCTTTGAGATGCCCTTTTTCGAAAGGCCTCACCATAATCCATGGCGGCCACATCGCCCGCTAAAGAGTGGGCCTTGAGGACGTTGGCCATGTGGTTGATTAAATGCCATTCCCTTTCTGGGTAGGCAGAAGACACCACCCCCATGAAAATAGTGTAACCTGCTAACCACTTGTCAAATGTCCTATCAACAATGGGTTTATCCTTGTCCTTCTTCTTGTCCTTTGATGCCGAGCTGGACCTCCATCCCTCCTCGACCTCTGGCTTTATCAAAGCTAATACATCAATGTAAAACCCATCCAAAACGTCCTCCCACAGGTCTCTAGGTAAGTGAATTCCTGGGGGGTCTTCCCCATCAGTGAATTTTGGGGGGGTGGACTGGATCCTTTCCGTGCTCCCAGACGTGCTCATGGCCATCAAGACCCTTTTTAGCCCCATGGGCTGCCCGGTGCTGGAGGGCCCATGAAGGGAGGCCTGGCACTTTTTCTGCTTCAGGCCAATAACTCACCCTTTCATACTCGGAGTCCCCCCCAAAGCTCACCATCTGGGCTGGGATCTCTTGCCCTGCGAGCAGAATGTGTTGTTTTCCTAGCACCAGTGTGCTTCGTCCGGGGCCTGCTCCTCTTGTGCACTGGACTGTTAGAAGTGGAGGATGACTCTACCCGGCTGCTTCTCGCCCTTGCCCTGCCCAGGCTGTCGCTCCCTGTCACTGGTTCACCGCTGGTGCCAGGCTCATCTGGGCTGATGCCCGGAGGTGGAGCAAGCTGTTTCACTTGCTGAGCAAGGCATTCTACCACCTCCGAAAGCTCCTGCAGTGAAGCCTCGCAGGGCCGACGGGCGAGCGGCCGGTGGCACAGCCTCCCGGCGCCTTAGCACCTGGGAGCCGCTTGCATGTGATTCCCCCCCTCAAGGCCACCAGAGGCCGCAGGGGCGTGCCTGGGTTGCGCCACCCCATTCCCCGAAGCCCTCTGGCCTGGGGCGAGATGCCCCCATGAGCGTCTTGTCGCCCCTGCCCCGCTCCTCATCCGAGGAAGCGAAGCCCTAGGACCAGACTTTGAGGCCCGCTTAGGGGGCATGACGCAGCTGGACGATCTGCACTTCTTCGGATCCCCCACGCAAGGAGAACAAAGGAGAAACGGGGAGGGGAGTGATTTTTGTCTGCTCTTTTTGCAACCTGCCGGGATCTCTGCCCCGCGCCAGGCAAACGCTGCCCCGCTGGTCTCAACGTTGCACTTTTTTGGGGGGGATTGATCTGACCGCCGCAACGTCCAGCGGTGCACTGAAGCTCTCGGCGCTCCAACCCCCGTTTTATTCTTATGAGGTGGACCTGAGTGAAAACTTCTCTCAGGCCACCCCGACTCCAGCCCACCTGCCCATGTAAGGAGGGCGCTCCTCCATTGGTCCATTTTAAATCGGCCTCTATGAGGCCGATTGGTCAGTGGGTCCCGCCGATGGCACGGGCGCCCCAGCACATGCCTCCGGCTGCTCCCTGGCCATGTGCAGGCATGCCCGCCCCTGCCTCCCTGGTTCCTCCGCGCCTCCCCAGGGCCCAGGTCCGCAACCCAAGGCTCCCGGTAAGACTTGGAGCCTCATATTTAAACTAATAATGCACCCCATCACATTGACAGCATTGGATCATGGTCAATATTATAAAGAGGATACCAAGGCCATTACAGGAGCATTACATAGCTTGTCTCATTTTGCTCATGCAATTTAGGGTGTACCCTGAGAGCCCAGCTACTAATTTAGGGGTTTCACTCTTGATTTTTGATCTATCCCACTTTTTTAAAATGTGTTTGGAACCTGAACATGGTTCACTACACAACAAAGTTAAAAGTAGATGAAAATGAACACATTCCAACAACACACTTAAAAACCAGCCTGCAACATAAAAGAGTTTAAAAACATGAATAAATCAGTGGAAGGGGCAGACTAAAATTAATTCAGTCTAGTCCTCACTCAACACATGTCCAGCTGAACAAGAATGGGGCAGTTACATGGTGTTCAGCCACCCACTCATCATGACCAGGACCCAAATGCTTCCAGCGAACCAGATAGTAGAGCACCTTACCGTGGATCCGGGAATCTTTCATCTCGGAAACTTCAAAATGTTCCTCTCACCCCACCACCACCGGGAGCTTGGGAGCAGGACCGGGGTGCCATTCTGGTGCGGGCACATATTTCTTTAGCAAACTGACATGAAACACTGGATGGATGTCCCTCAGGGACTTCGGAAGGCTGAGTTCCACTGTGACTTGATCAAAACAAACAATAAGAAATAAGAAATTCTTTTTAAAAAAAATTTTATTAGATTTTTTTTAAAGAAAAACATGAAAAACAAACAAATACAACAAGAAAAAACAAAAAAATTACAAAAAAGAATACAAGAAATTATAAAAGGGTATTCATATACCATAATTAATACATTCATAATTACTAATTTATAATGTTAAGCAAATATACCCTTTCCGCTCCACCCACCTAGAGAGTGACCCTTCACCTGACTTCCGCAGAAGTGTCTTAACAGTTTTATTTTATCCATTAATATTATAAATCACAATTGTTAAAAAATTGATTTCTATATCTCATTAATTAATAAAGTAAAGTCCGTTTTTGCCAACTTATCCCAATATGAGGTGGCCTTAACCCATGTTTTTTAAAATTCTCCCATATCCTTTCCATGCAGAAATTCTGTTAACCTGGAATTTTTTGTACTATTAATCTTAGTTCATTATAAATCATATCACAAAAATCCTTAGCTTTATCACAGGTCCACCACATATGATAAAAAGAACCAATTTCTTTGTTACATTTTCAGCATTTGGGGGATGTCACTTTGTAAATCCTTGCGATCTTCTTAGGTGTTAAATGCCATCTGTACATCATTTTGTAGATATTTTCTCGGATTGACTGTGCATTTATTCCTTTCAGGTCTTTCGACCATAGCCTTTCCCATTTATTTAAAGCAATATCATGTCCCACAGTTTGAGCCCAATTGATCATTGTTGGTTTAATTGTTTCCTGCTCACAATATATTGTTAAAAGAAGATTATACATTTTAGAAATCAGTTGGGTATTATTATCTAATAACATCCTGTGAAAAGGTGATTTTTCTTTAGAAAATCCATTTTTCATATCTTGTGCAAAGACTGATTTGATTTGGTAATATTGAAGCCATTGTAAATCGTCTTTAAGTGACTGGTAATCCTTTAGTGAGCATTTTTTCCCTTCCCAGTTAGTTAACTCCTGATAGGTAATAAATTTATTTGGTCTAAGTGGGCGTAAGGTTAACATTTCCTGAGGTGATATCCACATCGGTGTTACTGGTTCAAGAATATGTTTATATCTCATCCAAATACGAATTAAGGAGGACCTGATTATATGATTACGAAATGATGCTTGTGTCTTGGTTTTGTTATACCACAAATAGCCGTGCCATCCACTTATATTGTTAAATCCTTCAAGATCTAACAAACGTGTATTTGATAGGTTAATCCAGTCCTTTAGCCATACTAAAGTGGCCGCTTCAGCATAAAGTTGAAAGTTTGGTAGTGCTAAGCCTCCTCTAACTTTAGAGTCCACCAAGTGTTTGTAAGCAATCCTTGGTTTTTTCCCTTGCCAGATGAAATTTAGTATGTCTTTCCTCCAAGTGTCAAAATATTTAACGTGTGATATTATAGGCAGATTTTGAAATAAGAAGAGTATCCTTGGCAAAATATTCATTTGGACTGTTGATATTCGACCCAGGAGTGACAACTTTTTATTTGACCAAATGATCATGTCAGTTTTTATCTTATCCCATAATTTAAAATAATTATTAGTTATCAGTTCTTTGTTCTTCGCAGAGATCCAAATTCCCAAATATTTGACTTTGTTTGCTTTGTCCCAACCTGTATATGATATAAAGTCCTGTTGTTCCCTTTCTGTCAGATTCTTGAATATTGTCTTTGTTTTTTCTTGATTAACTTTAAATCCCGATATTCTTCCAAAATCGTCCAAAGTTTCCATCGTATCTTCATTGATTGTGTTGGGTTTTCCAAAATTAACAGGAGGTCATCCGCGAAAGCTCTCAATTTAAATTCATGTTTTTTAATTTTTAATCCGCGAATGTCCTCCATAGCTCTTATCTTGCAGCATAGTGATTCCAACACCAAAATAAATAGTAATGGAGACAGGGGACATCCTTGTCTAGTTCCTTTCTTAATTGAACAATTATCAGACATCGATTCATTCACCAAAATTTTTGCCTGTTGGGATGTATATATAGCCAATATACCTCTCAAAAAACGGTCTCCAAAATTTAATTTCTCCAAGATCTTTTTCATAAAATCCCAGGAGACCATATCAAAAGCTTTCTCAGCATCCAAAAATACAAAGGCAGCCGTTTGTTGGATATTCTGGTCATAATATTCCATTGAGTCTAATAAAATTCGTATATTGTCTTTAATTTGCCTTCCTGGAACAAAGCCTGCTTGGTCTTCATGTATTAAATCCTTAATAAAATGCTTCACCCTATTCGATAAGACCGAGGCATAAATCTTATAATCCACATTTAACAATGAAATAGGTCTATAATTTGACTTTTTTCTGGATCTCTTCCTTCCTTATGTATTAATGATATAAATGCATGTCTCTGGGGATACTCCCTTATCCAAAATTGTGTTGCAAAGTAATTAAAAAAAATCCACTAAGTTATCACTAAATGTTCTATAAAATAGCGCCGTAATTCCATCTAGTCCGGGTGTCTTATCCGTTTTTTGCTTCATTATTGCTTCTTGTAGTTCCTCCTTTGTAATTGGAGCATCTATCAATTGTTGTTGGGTTGTTGAAAGAGCTTTCATCTGTATTGAATTTAAAAACTTGTCTATTTTTTTTGAAATGTTATCTTTCTGATATAGCTTAGTATAGAATGAAACAAATTCTTTTTGTATATCCATAGTTGTATAAACTGGTCCTTTAGCAGATTGGATTTTCGTTATGATCTTCTTTTGATATGAGTCTTTCAGTTGGGTTGCTAGAAATTTTCCAGGTTTATTAGCATGTTCAAAGTATTTTTGTTTGGCAAATTTTAAATTTTTATTCATTTCCTCCATCATTATAAGATTCAGTTGATGTTTAGATACAGAAATCTTCATTAATATTTCATTTCTTTCCTCTTCATGTATTGCCATAACCAGTTTTTGTAAATCCCAAAGTATATTATTGGTAAATTGTAATCGAGTTTTCTTCCACGCCGTATGCTTCTGTATCATAAATCCTCTTAGAACAGCTTTAAAAGTATCCCAAACTGTATTTAACGAAGTCTCCCCATTAAGATTAATTTCAAAGAAATCTTTAATTAAATCCTGTAGTTCTTGTTGGATTTTATTATCCTTTAGAAGTTTATCATTTAATCGCCATCTAAATGCTTGTTTATTGTTCCATTCAAATGTAACTGGGTTGTGATCAGAAAAAGTTCTTGGTACAATTTGAATTTTATGTAATTGCGTAAAAATAGATTTACTAGCCCATATCATGTCTATCCTGGAGTGTGAATCATATCTTGCTGAATAGAAAGTATATTCTTTAGCTGTTGTATTCATAGTTCTCCAGATGTCTTGTATTTCCAATTCTGAAGCCATAGTGAAGAAAGTTTTAGGCAAACGTCCTTCATTTTCGTCTTTTGCTTTTGATTTTTTGTCCAAAGCTGAGAGAACAACACCACTGAAGTCTCCCATCAAGAGGATCTGATCATTTGCGTATTGGGAAATCAATTCATGTAATTGTCCATAGAACTTTGCTTTCCCTTCATTAGGTGCATATATTCCTATCACGATTGTCTTTTGCCCCAATATTTTGGTTTTAATAATTACAATTCTTCCTTCATCATCTTTGTACAATAGTTCAGGACTAAGGCTAGAATGAGCATATATCACTACTCCCTTTGTTTTTGTTTTGGCCGAAGAGACAAATGCTTGTCCAAGCACTTGCCTATCCAAATATTTTTTATGTTTTGTTGCTATATGAGTCTCTTGCAGACAAATTAGGGAGTATTTATATTTCTGTAGATATTTAAAAATTCTAGCCCGTTTAGTCTTTTCATTCAGACCATTCACATTCCAAGAAATTACTTTTGCCATGTTGTAATAATTTTTGAAGCAAAATATTAAGTCTATAATTCAGCACCTCCCTCTGCTCCCTGTGATTCATCTTCTTCTTCTTCCTCTTCCTTTTGTTCCAGAGTTAGTCCTTTCAGTTCTTTCTTATATTTCCTCAGAAATTTTCCCACGTCCGCTGAAGATGTAATTGCCATTTTAATTTCTTTGTAGGTAAAGGCCAAGCCCTGTGGCTTTATCCAACGATATTTGATACCATTAGCTTTCAAAACAGATACAAATTCTTTGTAATTACTCCTCTGTGAGAGTAAATGTCTTGGTATATCCTTTAAAAGTATCAAAGGGATATCTCCTGCTGAAACCGGATTGTCATAGTGGATCTTCATGATCCTATCCTTAATCCTTGTATCATAAAAAACAATCATGAGATCTCTTGGTTTTGATCTTTTCATTCTTGCAGGTAATGGTATTCTACATGCTCTGTTAATAGCTTGGTCTAACACTTGTTCTTCTATTTGGAATAAATAGGCCAAGTTTGGAATTAAAGTTTCTTTGTTATCTCCCATCATATCTGGTAAATTGCACAGACGAAGATTGGCTTATCTGACTTTCATCTCCATCATGGCTATTTGATCCTTGGCTGCAATCTGATTTCTTTAATGATTACAGAGTTATGCATGAATGACACCTAATAGTTCTATGTAATTTACATGTCTACAACTTGAAAATTTGTGCTTCGTTTTTAGGATGCTTGTGAATTTTCATACAGAGGTAAACAAGGATCCATAGGAATCCTACGTGCTAATTTTCAGGTGATGAGTTGCCACTACTTATTGTTGACTGGCAGTACTGTTTAACAAAGGAAAATCAATGGAATATTATTAAGTTTCCCCCAGAATTTCCTTTAGATGCATGTATTGCAAATTGAAACCCTTTAAGTATTTTTACATAAAGGAGGTGGTATAATGTCAAGCAGCTGCTTTTGTTTAAAAATCCCTTCCTTTCTCCAAAGACTGGCTTTGACTTCAAACTGCATGTCGCTTACAAAAGGAAATATGCAGTTTGCTCTGCCACTGGGATTATGGATGGGACTCTCCCCGTTGCCAGTCCTGGTCCCTGGCTTTTTGCTGATAAAATAAAACAACATGGAACACGGCCGATCTTGTTCTCGTCCTGCTGCAGTGGGCACTTTGCAGGATTTGTCTCCAGATGTCTCTTCCCTGACTCAGGGCTTCAATCATTCAGAGTGGTGCAGTAAGCACAAAATGTTGCTGCTCCCTTCCAATTTCAATTTAGTGTGTGTGTGTGTGTGTGTGTGTGTGTGTGTGTGTCTGTGCATATATATTCCAGGGCAGTCAAAACTGCCTTGTATGCATGCATGCGTGTGTGTGCGCGCACACACACACAGACATAAACAGCCCAGTTCATCTGCATGAGCTCCGGGCTTCATAGGAAGCAACCATGTGCTTTGTAAAAAGGCACTGTAGAATATACGTCTTGGGCTCCCAACTCCCATGCCAGCTTAAAGCTGCTCTTGAGATTCCTCTTGGCTCTAAAATGTCTGCGTGTGAATTTTCAAGCCGCAAGATGTGTTTGGCTGGCTCTGGGCTGCTTCTCCCGCATTCAGGGCAGGTTCTCCTGCCAAGATACCCCAGCAATTGCTCAGAACTGCACAATTCAGAGGATGCCCGTGCCCCAGAGGTCCAGTTAGGGTTGCCAATTGTCTATATAATAAAGGCTATCATCTGGCAGATCATGAACTCAGCCATAAATAGGGTTGCCAACCTCCAGGTGGCACCTGGAGATCTCCCACTACAGGTTGAGTATCTCTTATCCCGACATCCAAAATACATATGGTTGCCAACCTCCAGATACTATCTGGAGATCTCCTGCTATTACAACTGATCTCCAGCCAAAAGAGATCAGTTCACCTGGATAAAATGGCCGCTTTGGCAATTGGACTCTATGGCATTGAAGTCCCTCCACTCCCCAAACCACACCCTCCTCAGGCTCGGCCCCAGAAACCTCCCACTGGTGGCAAAGAGGGGCCTGGCAACCCTAACCAGGGTGGATGCAATTTACCCACGTGTGGAAGGCAATCTCCCACTCCTGGGCTCTGCCTGGGCTCATGACTCCAGTGGGAGTAAAAATGGGGGAATGGGAAGCAGTTGCACAAAGGCACAATGTCCGCTCCACTTACACCTGGAAGGGATGTCATGGTGCTCTAGGAATTACCCAAATTTCCCGGCTTGGGAAATACCTGGAGATTTGGGCGTGGAGCCTGAGGAGGGCAGGGTTTGAGGAGGGGAGGGACCTTAATGCCATAGAGTCCAATGGCCAAAGTGGCCATGTTCTCCAGGTAAACTGATCTCTTTTGGCTGGAGATCAGCTGTAATAGCAGGAGATCTCCAGCTAGTACCTGGAGGTTGGCAACCATACGTTATTTTGGACGTCTGGATAAGGAATACTCAACCTGTAGTGGGAGAGCTCCAGGTGCCACCTGTAGGTTGGCAACCCTATTTATGGCTGAGTTCATGATCTGCCAGATGATAGCCTTTACTGTATAGACAAACTCCCATGTCCACTTGGAGCTGACTTTCATTTTTCTTCTTCCAACATAGGTCTCTCAAGCAAAATGAAGCGGCGTCTTTACCCCGGCCTGCTGGGCTAGGGATAAATAAGTGGATGGAAATTTGTCTGCAAAAGACGAGTGCCTTTTCAGTACAGGACGGGTCAGAATGAAGAGAGTTTGGTGAGATGAGTCACTTGAGGGGAACTCACGGTCCGCAGAACAAAATACCTGGAGGGGAGAGCGATTATTTTTATTTGCAGTGCTGCATCAGAGTGAGGAGTGCCAAGAAGCACAAGCGAAAAAAGAGAAGCCCTGGCGTCAAATCTAAATCTCAGCAGTGAGGAGGAAAACGAATGGGAGGAACGAGGGAGGCAAAAGGGCTTACCAGGGTTGGCTATTGCCAAAGGCAATGCTTTCAGCTGAGGGTGAGGGGCTGTTTGGGAAGTGGGTGCTGTTAGCATCAAAGATGATTCATTCTCACTGCCAAAACGGCATCTTTGCAGTTGCTGAACATTATAGGAGACAAAATGCATGTCTGAGACTGTTATCCCTGGATCCAGGAGAAAACAGTAGCAACCAGGTGTGCCAGGGAATGCACAACAAAGGCAATTAGAGATAATAATACACACATGATGCACAATAACAACTCAGTTCTGCATTGATGTGATACCTGTGTGTTTGAATGAGAAAATGGCGTGCAAATAAGGCCACCATGGATATTATCACGCATGGGATGCACACCAATGATTCAAATCTGCATTTGGAAAAGCAGATACCTGCCGTTGCAGCTAAGTGTACCAACTGATGAGACAGCACCAACCACTAGTACAGTAGACATAGGTCGTTTATGCTTGGGAGTTTTACTTGAGGTTCGTTGCTCGCTGGACCCATACTTTTCTGTTGGGAATCTATGCACCAACAGTCTCCAAGCTCAAATCAGGAAGTATTTGAATCCCCACCCCTTGAAATGCTGCTTCGTAATTTGCTATAGCCAGAGAAAAGTCCCCCCCAACCCAATTGCTGCATTAAAAGAGCATGTTAAGAGCATTTTAAGAACAAAAACAAAAATGGAGATATTTGAATTAAAACGGGGGGGGGGGGAGAAACCCAAGCCTCATTTTTAAAAGCCTTCTGCTCAGAAAGAGCTCCGAGGAAGCAGGCAGCATTTGAATCCCTGCCCCTTGACATGCTGCTTTGTAATTGGCTGTCTACTTGCTGAGAGAGAAACCAAGCTTCTGTATCCCGCACCTTGCCTTATGCCTGGGGATTTCAATTGGGCTGAGCTCAGGGGAGAAGGAAGAATTGGGTTATTAGAGGGACTGGAAGTCCCGGGATTTGTGAGGGCTGGCAGCGAGGTCATCTCTAATGGAGGGAAAGCTCATGCATAACTCCAAGGAACAACTGAGATAGATGGGGGGGGGGGAACGTGAGTGGAAGTACCCATGCATAAACAACCATAGTGACCCTGGCTTGTTTATTTATTTATTTAAATCATTTTATGCTGCCTTTCCACTTAATCAGGGACTACAAGGTAGCAAACATAAAAAACAACAACATTTGAGAAATTCAAAATACAGTTTAAATGATAAAATAGTCAAATTAAAAACACATAAACAAACAACACTAGAAGGAGGGCCAGACGAAGGGCAAATGTGAGTGAAACTACCCATGCATAAATGACCAGAGTCCACTGCTCCAAACCACCAGTCCAAACCACTCCACCATGCTGGCTTAGGGGGAAGTTAAAGGTGGAAATCTTAAAATTGGAAGATGGTTGGAGAATTACAAACTAGTACGCAAGAGACTATACTTTTTTTCAGACAGACACCAAACATATTCAAGGATCGATATGTGTTGGATGTCAAAAACTTTAGTCTTGAATCTAGAGAGTGTGAAGAGCAGTGTCCCATCTGCAAAGGCCAACCATAATTCTCTTGATTCATTACTTGCATCAGATTGTTTCAGAGAGCGGCGGTGTTGGCTACAGCTAGATCCAAGTCCAGTAGCACCATAGAGACCAGCACAGTTTTTGAGGCATGAGCTTTTGAGAATCAAAGCTTAAATGAAGGTATCTGATGAAGGGGGCTTTGACTCTAGAGAGCTGCCCCCCTAAAAATCGTGTTGGTCTCTGAGGTGCTCCTGGACTCAAATCTAGCTGTTACGAAGTGAAAGCTCTAACTTCTGCCAGGTTAGTGTAAGGCTTGCCAGCCCCCCTGTGCAATTTCCATAAAATCACTCGCTCAGACGTCCATGCAGAAGCAGGTAAGTTTATTGGAATTCATCAGGTAGAACTCAGTCCTTACATGTCAGGGTCAAAGCTGCAAGTGCCCGTTCTTTCCAAAGGGTGAGACTATAAACAATTCTACATTGCAGATGTCGGTTACATGTTTTGAGAAAGTCGTGATAAGGAAGCTAGCATAGACATCAAAGTACACAGAAGCTCGTTAGTGCATCTCAGCAGAAGCCAAGGTCGGGGAAGGGAGGGGGAAGTGAGGAGAGGAGAGCGGTGAGCGGACGGTACATTCCAGAGGCGGCCTACTCAAGGGTTTCTAAAGTTGAAGCATGAACCAAACAGAGCAGTTCCTCACATTCTGCCCCCCTTAAGGCCCCCCTACCCCGACTCCTCTGGACGCGGTTTGTCGGGATAGGCAGTATGGAACTCTTGCACCAGGCGGGGGACCGCCACATGGGGAGCTGCCACCCATTCATCTTGGGCGGGGCTCAGATGTTTCCAGCGAACCAAATAAAACAACTTCCCTTTCTTCAGACGTCCAAAATCCAAAATCCAAAATCTTAGACACTTCGAGATGCATTTCTCCCCCCACCACCGTAGGCACCTCAGGCTGGGGTTGAGGATGGAACTGGGGGACCGCAACGTACGGTTTGAGCAAACTGATATGAAAGACCGGATGCACCCCTCGCAATGACTTGGGGAGAGCTAACTCCACGGTGACGTCATTGATCACTCCGGTGATCGGGTAAGGACCCACATACTTGTCACTGAGTTTTTTACAAGGCCGAAGCGACCGTAGATTCTTGGTGGAGAGGTACACCTGATCGCCCACCCTGAGTTCCCACCCAGGAGAACGATGTTTATCGGCTTGATCTTTGTATTTGCGTTTTGCCCTTTCCAGATTCTTTTGCAACCAGGGCCAGGTTGTTTGCACCACTTGCACCCAGTCTTGAACCCCTTGCACCCCTTCCATCTCAGGTGTAATGGTAGTGGAACCAAAGGGATCAAACTCCTTTCCATATACCACTTGAAAGGGACTGAAACCTGTGGAGGAATGAGGGGCGTTGTTATAGGCATATTCAGCAAAAGGCAGCAGGTCCACCCAATTGTCCTGGTGGTAATTTACATAACACCATAAATAACATTCCACAACAGCATTTACACGTTCGGTCTGACCATCAGTTTGAGGATGGTAGGCTGAAGACAAACCTTGCTCTTTTACCCCCATCACTTTCAGAAAAGCTCTCCAGAATTTGGCTACAAATTGGGCCCCCCTGTCGGAGAGAACCTTCCGTGGCACAGAATGTAGTTTCACCATGTAATTAACAAACAACCGTGCTAACTTTTCAGCTGAGGGCAATCCAGCACATGGAACAAAATGAACCTGTTTGGAAAATAAGTCAGTTATCACCCACAAAACAGTTTTACCCCGACTTGGTGGCAGATCGGTGATAAAGTCCATAGCTATGACTTCCCAAGGCATAGTCGGGGTTTCTAAGGGTTTGAGAAGACCCGGGGGTTTCCCCATGCGTTTCTTTGCGGTGGCATAGGTGGGGCAGCTGCGCACAAACAGTTCAACATCGGCTGTCAGCCCTTGGCCCACAGAACCAGAAATCACCACAAAGTCGTATAGAGTCCAAACAGATGGTTTTTACTGATCAAATAGGCATACAGTGCAAACGAATAAAATGACAGCTATGAAAGGCTCACTAGCTGGGAGATATTATAAGGCAGGAAAGGCGGGAGATTACACGCAGGAATACAGTTTCCCAGGAGCTGGGTTCCCAGGCTTAGGCATGCGACCTTGGGGGGCAGACAATACAGCACAGAGACAGAGGCAATAACGATACCGAGATAGCAGCCTGACATTCTGCTCCCCTCAAGGCCCCCTCCCAGTTCGCAAGGGGGCTGGCCTGTTCGGGTAAGCAATGTGAAAGGCGTCGACGAGGTCGGGGGCGGAGACATCCTGTGCGCGCACCCATTCGTCATAGGCAGGGGGGAAATGTTTCCAACGAACTAGATATTGGAGAGTGCCATGGTGAATACGGGAGTCAAGGATCTTGGAGACTTCGAAGTGTTCTTCCCCCCCCACCATGATGGGTTGCGCAGGTGGTGGGTCCGGATGCCACCGTGGAGAAGCAACATGGGGTTTGAGGAGGCTTATGTGGAAAACAGGATGCACACGCCTCAAGGATTTGGGGAGAGCCAGTTCCACTGTGACAGGGTTTATGACCCGAGTAATGGGGAAAGGGCCAATGAATTTGGCGCTGAGTTTATGGCACGGTTGGGTGGAACGGAGGTTTTTGGTGGAAAGGTAAACCAAAGCACCCACTTGCAGATCACCCCCGGGGGAGCGATGTTTATCAACTTGCGCTTTGTATTTACGTTTGGCCCGGTCGAGGTTGCTAACGAGCCAGGGCCAAGTGGTACGGAGGGCGTGTGCCCAGGAGGCAATGTCGGGGTTCCCCTCCCCCTCTACATCATCTGTAGGAACGATGGGACTGAAATCTTGTCCATACACAGCAAAAAACGGGCTAAAACCTGTGGATTGATGCATGGCATTATTGTAGGCATATTCTGCTAAAGGTAACAGTTCCACCCAGTTATCCTGGTGGTAGTTAACATAACAACGCAAATAACATTCAAGTACAGCATTGACACGTTCAGTTTGACCATCAGTTTGAGGATGGTATGCACTAGACAATCCCTGTTCCACCCCCACCAACTTGAGGAAAGCTTTCCAAAACTTAGAAACGAAACCACTTCCGCGGTCACAAATTATCTTACGCGGAAACGAATGTAAACGAAATATATGCGTCACGAAGAGGCGGGCCAGTTTCTGAGCAGAGGGGATCCCTGCACATGGAATCAAATGTATTTGCTTAGAAAACAAATCAGTAACAACCCACAACACAGTTTTACCCCCACTGAGAGGGAGATCAGTCATGAAGTCCATAGCAATCACTTCCCAAGGTCTGCTGGGCGTTTCAAGAGGTTGTAGCAGTCCCGGGGGTTTGCCCTGCGATCGTTTCGCAGCGGCACAAACGGGACAGCTGCGGATGAAGGAGTCAATGTCGGAACGCATTCCCCCCCACCAGAACTGTCTGCGCAATAAGTGAAGGGTCTTCAGAAACCCAAAGTGCCCAGCTGTTTTGGCTCCATGAGCTAAATGTAAAACGTCTTTTCGAAGAGCTTTGGGTACATACAATTTCGAGTCTTTGTACCAGGACCCTCCCTGTTCCATAACACCAGGGGGTAGGGTATGAGCGGAGCGTTCTAAAAGGCACTGGTCCCGAAGGGCATTTAAAAAGGACTCGGAGATGGGGACTTTGGAGGGGGCCCCCCCGTCGGCCATGGAGATTTTAGAAACAGTTATGGGGCTAGTGCTTACGTGCGGCGGCGCGCAGATTGCAGGCGGCTGGGCGGCTGGAGGGGTAGGAAGGGCGGGAACGCCGGTCTGTTGCGGTGGCGGCTGGGCAGCCGGTTGGGCTGGCGGAGCTTGTCAGTTGGGTGAGGCGTGCTGATGCTGGGATCGAGTTTGCACAGCCAGCATAGGTAGGGCCCCTCGTTGCATAGGGGTGAACAGAGAGTTGGTGGGTCTTTCGAGTTTTACCGGATATTGTGGTAAACGGGAGAGGGCATCCGCGAGAACGTTCTGCTTCCCAGGGACGTGCGTCAGGGTGAAACGGAACTGAGCAAAGAACTCCGCCCACCGTTGTTGTTTCGCCGATAGCTTATGGGACCCCGTGAGGGCAGCTAGATTTTTGTGATCGGTCCAAACTTCAAAGGGAACTTTAGACCCTTCTAAGAATTGCCGCCATAAAGTCAGTGCATGATGAACAGCAGAGGCCTCTTTCTCCCATATGGGCCAGTTTAATTGAGCGTGCGCAAATTTTTTTGAAAAGTAAGCGCAAGGGTGAAGAAGACCGTCCGGTCCTTGCTGGAGGAGAGCCCCTCCCATGGCTACATCGGAAGCATCGACTTGTACAATGAACATTTGATTTGGGTCTGGGTGCCGTAGCACCGGCTCCGAAGTGAAGAGGCGTTTGAGGGCCAGAAAGGCGGCTTGGCATTGCTCAGTCCATAGGATTTTTGCGGAGGGCAAGGCAGCCGAGCTTACTTTTCCTTTAGTTTTCAGCAGGTCCGTAATGGGTAGAGCCACTTGGGCGAAGTTAGGGATGAATCCCCGATAGAAGTTTGCAAATCCCAGAAACTGCTGTACTTGCTTACGGTTGGTGGGGGGAGTCCAATCGAGGACGGCTTGGACTTTGGCGGGGTCCATGCGAAGACCTTGGTGGGAGATGATGTATCCCAAAAACGTGAGTTTGCTTTGGTGAAATTCACACTTAGCTAGTTTAGCGAACAGTTGATGGTTACGCAGGCGTTGTAGAACTTCTCTGACTAGAGTCACATGCTCGTCCATAGTTTTCGAATAAATGAGAATGTCATCTAAGTAGACCACCACCCCACGATATAGAAGGTCATGTAGGATTTCATTGATGAGTTGCATGAAGACCCCCGGGGCCCCTTTTAATCCGAACGGCATTACAAGGAATTCATACATTCCGAAACAGCTAGAGAAGACAGTGAGGTGTTCATCTCCTTCGCGGATACGGACTCGGTAGTAGGCTTCCACCAAGTCTAATTTAGAGAACACACGGCCTTCCTGTAATTGTCCCAAAATATCCGATATTAATGGGATAGGATAGGCGTTGGTCTGGGTAACCGCATTGAGCTTTCTGAAGTCAATGCACAGGCGAAGGTCGCCCTCTTTTTTCCGGACGAAAAACGCGGGGGCCGAGTTTGGGGCATTCGAAGGGCGAATGAACCCTCTGGCGAGGTTTTTGTCCAAAAAGTCCCGGAGGACAGTGCGCTCGGAAGCGCTCATAGGGTAAATCTTACTTTTGGTTAATGTGCAGTCCTTGACTACTTCAATCGCACAGTCTGAGGCCCGGTGGGGGGGTAAGGCATCACATTCCTTAAGGTCGAAGACATCTGCGAAGTCCCGGTATACAGCGGGTAGAGCCGGTGGTACTGGGGCAGTAGAGGTTAACGCTGGAACGGGCGGAAATGGCAGAGCAAAGTTTTGCCGATGCTGGTCGCAGGTGGGACTAGCGAAAGAAATAGTGTTTGTTTCCCAATCAATACTGGGACTATGTCCTTTAATCCAGTTAATTCCCAAGACCACTTCAAATCGGATAGGGGCTATAGTGAAGTCTATTTGTTCCCAGTGGGAACCAATTCCCATTGCCACCCCTATGGTGCGATGATCAACTGGACCCCCCTGGAATTGGCTCCCATCCATTTGAGCAAATTGGACGGGGGCGGGTAAAGCCTCTGAGTCGGCTCTGAGGGCAGCAAACGTGGCTTCGCTTATGAGAGTGCGACAGCAACCGGAATCAATTAGTGCTTTGACGGGGATTTGTGGACCTCCGTTAAGTTGTTGTAAAACTGCATCTACGTAGACGGTGGAGTCCACTTCTTTGATTTTGGTGGGAGCATTCGGTTTGATAGGAAGATCCTGAGAGGTCTGTGGAGATGCTCCATTCACCACAGACCGGAGCCGTTTTTTGACAAGTCGAGGGGAGATTCCAGGTTTAAGGCTGGAGAAATCCAAGGGTTTTCCTCATCCGAAGAGGGAAAGCTGTCCCCCAATGGGGCACTTGTAATCCGAGACCCGGCGGGGTCGTTGGAAGCAGGTAGGGAGGCTGGGTCCCCGGCATGGAGTGCAGAGGGTGTGGGCCTTCCCGGAGCTGCGCTGCGGGTGGCCGCGGTGCCTCTGCGTGGTGGACGACCTCGGGCGCGGGTTGTCGTGCTGGGACGAAATAATTCCTGGCGGCGTGGGCAAACGGCTGCAAAGTGGCCCATTTCTCCGCATGTAAGACAGGCACCCCTCTGAAATCGGGCTTCACGTTCCTGGAGCGGACGTGGGGGATTTCGTGGGACGAGCAGTGGTGCCTTGGGTTGAGGCTTTTGGGTGCCCTTCTCCTTGTGCTTTTGACGGACGAGAGAAATAAAGCGGCGGCGGCTTTCCACTTCCTCGGCTAATAGGATCCAGCCTTCGAGGGTATCGGGATCGCCCCGCATGTAAGACCAGTTCAGAATGTCAGGATGCAAGGCTTCCCTGAAATGATGGATTAGGGTGGTCTCGGGCCAACCTACAATTTTACTTGCCAGTCGCTGAAATTCATCGGCAAATTCCCGAACTGTAGCAGAGCCTTGTTTTAATTGTAAGAGTTCCGTTTTGGCTCTTTCCCCCAGGAAGGGGTCCTCAAACCTCCTTCTCAGGGCAGTCATGAAGTTGTTGAGGGAACGAATCGCACGAGAGCGGGTGTCAAACTGGAGGACCATCCAGTCAGCCGCTTTGCCTGTCAGGAGGGAAGCTACGTACCGCACCCGGCTATCTTCCGTGGGGAAAAGTTGACCTTGTTCTCGCATATAACTGTCCACTTGATGCAAGAAACAAGGCAAAGTCTCAAGAGATCCGTCATACGTAGTCCTCAATTTGAGTTGCTTCCAAGGGCCGGGCGCGGGCTGACCCGGTTGCACGGGTGGTCCGGGCGGAGGAGCAACAGGAGCTCCAGGAGGCAAGGGTGGAGCAGGCACATTAGCAGGTGGTTGCACGGGTGGTCCGGGCGGAGGAGCAACAGGAGCTCCAGGAGGTAAGGGTGGAGCAGGCACATTAGCGGGTGGTTGTACGGGTACCCCCTGACCCGGTATCGGAACGGGCTGTCTCTGAGCTATCAGGGTTTGTTGTAATTGCCTGTTCTCGTGAAGCATAAGTTCCATTACTTCTTGGAGTTGATCAACACGGTCGGAGAGCTCCCGATTCTGGGCTCGTAAAAGATGAACCTCCTCACTTGGGCCCCCAGTAAGATGAGGCTTACTGGTTCGGAAGCTCGTGGCCCATTGAGAGCTATCCCCATATAAATCCTCGTCTTCAGACTCATCTGAGTCTCGACGTCGGTCAGCCAAACGGCGTGCGCGTTGGGTCGCACGCGACGGGACAAACGCCGGGGAAAAAGTTAGACCTGATAGTCCCAGTACATAGTCCTTGGGGCGCGTGTCCACGTTCGCCTGATTCCTTGCTGCAGCCGCCCTGGCTGCTTCCGCCGCCTCTCTCTCTCTTGCGACCCTAGCCGCTTCGGCGGCTTGCTGATCCGCAAGAACTTTGGCGTTTTCAAGTCTTAGGGCAGCCTCTGCCGTAATGCGCGGCAAAAGTTCTGTCTCGAGGAGCAAGAGTATGGGGTCAGGTTCCCCGCCCAGCAGAGGTTGTACTCGAACCGCCAGTGCGGATGCCTCGGCTCCAAACGTCGGGGTCAAAACTTGAGCCAAGGTGGCCACCGGGGTGTCCTTTGTACATTCCACAAGGAGGAGAGCGGTGCTAATAGCGACTCGCTTGGCCTCAGCCTGGCAGCTGGCCGCATCCGGGATCAGGGAAAAACCCTCCGGCGGGGCTCCCGCCATGGTAGAAAGAGTTTGTCGAGAAATAAGATTATCCAAAAGTCCAGTTAATATTTGTAAATCCTCAGTCGCCAATCGGGCATCGTCCAGTAATTGATCCAAGTCCTGAAGATCTAAACGAGCATCAGTATCCTCCGATGTTAACATCCAGAGACGTCCTGTAAGAGATTGCCACTGCGCGTGTACCAGTCCCCTCAAGCGGCAAACCTCTCGGTTCGTCCGGAAAAGTTCAGCGATTAAGTCCTGTAACAGAGTAGGGTCCTCTGAGAAGGGCTCCAGGGTAGTAGATCACCTGGAGAGCTGCACAGCTCCCATCCAAGTGGCAGGCGAACCCCCCTGGGCTCCAGCCTGGCTAGGAGAACGGTGAAGATGTGAGATAGCTGTCATAATGTCAGCCCTTGGCCCACAGAACCAGAAATCACCACAAAGTCGTATAGAGTCCAAACAGATGGTTTTTACTGATCAAATAGGCATACAGTGCAAACGAATAAAATGACAGCTATGAAAGGCTCACTAGCTGGGAGATATTATAAGGCAGGAAAGGCGGGAGATTACACGCAGGAATACAGTTTCCCAGGAGCTGGGTTCCCAGGCTTAGGCATGCGACCTTGGGGGGCAGACAATACAGCACAGAGACAGAGGCAATAACGATACCGAGATAGCAGCCTGACATCGGCTCTCATACCTGGCCACCAAAATTGACGCCGCAGTAAATGCAATGACTTGACAAACCCAAAATGTCCTGCCAGCTTAGCCCCATGCACCATTTATAACACCTCCTTTCTCAAAGCCTCAGGTACGTAAAGTCTATTCCCCTGAAGCCAAAAATCCCCCTGTTGAGTAAGGTTCGCAGGCAGGGTCTGCCCCCTCTCCTCCAACTGCAAGGCTTCCTTCAGCCGCAGCTTGAAAACCTCCGGGACTCCTTGCAGAGGAGCGGAGATTTTAACTCGAGCCTGGGAATGGGTGGTAACGGACAACCCCGACACTTCACCCAACTGCTCAGGGGTAAACAAAGACTCGAGCGGCCGCTCAAAGTCATTTCGATATTGGGGAAGGCGAGACAAGGCATCCGCCAAAAAATTGTCCTTGCCAGACACATGTTTTAGGACAAACCGGAACTTAGCAAAAAACTGTGCCCAACGAATTTGTTTTGCTGTCAATTTTTTAGTCCCCTTTAAGGCCTCCAGATTCTTGTGATCGCTCCAGACCTCAAACGGAATCTCCGCCCCTTCTAGGAAATGTCTCCAAATAGTGAGAGCATGTTTTACAGCTGCTGCCTCCTTCTCCCATATGGCCCAGTTTATTTCAGATTGGGAGAACTTTTTTGAGAAATAAGCACAAGGCCTTAACTGGCCATTCTCGTTCTGCTGCAGTAGCGCCCCCCCCCCATGGCCACGTCGGAAGCATCCACTTGGACTACAAAAGGTTTTTCACAGTCTGGATGAATGAGAACAGGTTCAGACGTAAATAACTGCTTGAGCGTGTCAAATGCCTGCTGGCAATTGGAAGTCCACTATAATTTGGCCGAAGGCAACGTAGCGGCCACCCCTTTCCCCTTCGTGCACAAGAGCGAAGTAAGAGGGAGCGCCACTCAAGCAAAGTTTGGGATGAAGTTTCGGTAGAAGTTTGCAAAACCCAAAAATTGTTGTAATTGTCTACACATAGTGGGGGGGTCCCACTCGACCACTGCCCGAACCTTGTCGGGATCCATTTCCAAGCCCTGGTGGGAAATGACATACCCTAGAAAGGTGAGGGAAGGTTGGTGAAAGTCACACTTGGAAACTTTAGCAAACAGCTTATGGTCACGCAACCGTTGCAGCACTTCCTGCACCAACAGTACATGCTCTTCCATGGTTTTTGTATAAATGAGAATATCTTCCAAATAAACCACCACTCCGCGAAATAGCAAATCATGTAGCACTTCATTAATCATCTGCATGAACACACTCGGAGCCCCTGTAAGTCCGAAGGGCATCACCAAGTATTCAAACATCCCAAAACAACAAGAAAAGGCAGTTTTCGGTTCGTCCCCTTCACGTATCCGGATTCGGTGGTAGGCTTCCACCAGATCCAATTTGGTGAAAATCCGGCCCTCCTTCAATTGTGCAAGCAGGTCTGGAATGAGAGGGATGGGGTATGCATTAGACTGAGTGACTGCATTCAGTCTACGAAAATCTATACACAGTCTTAAATCCCCTGTTTTCTTCTTGACAAAGAAGGCAGGAGCTGAATATGGTGCCTTGGAGGGACGAATAAAACCCCGTGCTAAATTGGTGTCCAAGTAGTCCCGCAACACCGCCTTTTCGTTGGGGCTCATGGGGTAAATTTTCCCTTTTGACAGCTTGCCATCCCCCACCACTTCGATTGCGCAATCGGTATCCCGGTGAGGAGGTAATTCGTCACATTCCCGCACATCAAACACATCGGCATACTGAGCATACTCGCTAGGGAGCTGGGGCTTGACAGTCCCGGATGGTGGGGGTTCCATGAGGGTAGCCGCCCGGCACTTAAGTACCGTTTCCTTATCGTGGCGCTCACACAAGGTGCGGGGAAAAGTGAGGGTTCATTCAATCCACTCTATGGAAGGGTTATGCCCTAACAACCAGTTCATTCCCAGCACGACGGAAGTTTTGATGGGAGCGATGGTAAAATGAAGTCGCTCCCAATGTTCCCCTATGCCTATTAACAACTGGGCCGTGCGGTGAGTAACCGGGCCCCCTTTGAAATCACTACCGTCCATTTGAGAAAAACGAATGGGTTCGGGTAATCGCACTCTTTTCACCCGCAACAATTGGGCGACTTCCTCACTAATCAAGGTGCGAGAACAGCCCGAATCAACCAGGGCCCTTACTTCCTCCATAGGTCTCCCTTTGGGCCGTGTGATGGTAACTTTTACATAAACATTGTCTTCTTGATCGCTTACCAAAATCGGAGCTCCCTGCACAAGGTCCGGAACGGTCTGCCGAGGAGCCCCTTTTACAGCAGACCGGCGGCGTTTTTTGCCGCCTGATCCCACGACTCCTCGTCGCTGGAAGAAGTGAATTCGGGATTTGTAATCCGGGACTCCAATGAGTCCAAGGTTTCATTTGTAATCCGTGGTCCCGATGGACCAGTAGCTTTCGATGCTCCAGGGTCGGATTGCGCTTGTAGAGCCGAAGGTGCACTCCGTCTTCCAGGTGCGCCGCTGCGGCGGCGTGGTTGTCCCTCTGCGGGTGCCTTTTCCGGCTCAGCCGCTGCCGGTTGGGGCAGTCCCGGACGTCCGGGCCTGGAAGGGCACTGAGAAGCAAAGTGTCCCTTACCTCCGCAAACAAGACAGGCTCCGCTCTCAAAGCGTTTGCAGCGTTCCGCCATTGACGGTCCTCCCCCCGAGGGGAGACGGGAGTCCTTCGGACCACCTGGCCTGTCTCCACGGACTTTGGTCTCTCGACCCGTACGCTGTCTGGACAAAAGCAGTAGTTGCTTTCGATTTTCGATGTCCGCTGCATGCCGAACCCAGCCTTCCACATCGGGAGGGTTACCTTGCATGAAAGCCCAGTGTTGCAAGTCTGGGTTCAGACCCTCACGGAAATACTGCACCTTAGTGGCCTCACTCCAGTCCAAAATCTTACTTGAAAGTGACTGGAATTCGCTTGCATATTGCGCCACCGACTTAGTCCCTTGGCGCAATTGTAGCAAGGCAGTTTTAGCCCTCTCACCCAGGTACGGGTCCTCGAACCGATGCCGGAGGGCGATCATGAAGGTATCGAGACTTCGCAAAACAGGGGAGCGAAGTTCCTACTGCAGTACCATCCAGGTAGCCGCCTCACTCTGAAGTAGGGATGCAACATACTGGACCCTCGACTCATCCGAGGAGAAGGTCCGAGCTTGTTCCCTCATAAAAATATCCACTTGAACCATAAAAAACGTTAATTGGTCACTCAAACCATCAAAGGTGACTTTCAAGTCTCGGCATGCCGGCGGGGCGGGACGGAGTGGCGGAGCGGGAGCCACAGGCTGCCCCCCGTCCGCCGGTGCGGCAGGAGGCTGCGGCGGGTTCACCCGTAAATCGTCCAAGGTTTGGGCCAAGTCCAACATCACAGTGTTCATAGCCTCCATCCGCTCCAGCAAGTCTTGCCGCTCTACCTGCCACAGTTGGCGTTCTTCTTCCATCTGGTGTAGTAGAAGGGCTTCTTTCCGGGCCGGATCGTCCTCGAACCCGATGCCGGGAACCATAGTTCTCCGAGCCCGCGTTTCATCCCTCGAGAGTGACCAATCTCGAGGGGACTCCAACCAGGTACTCAACCTGGTACTCTTTGGTTTAGTACCCAGACCTGATCCAGAGTAGGCTCCACTGGGCGTCTTCCCAGACGACTTCCCTTCCGAGGGGTTAGGATCGGGCTTCGTGGGTACAGTGCTGTCTTCCTCCTTCTTGTCATCCCCGTTGCCTGCCATAGCTGTCCAAGCGTGGTACAGGAGCAGGAAACTGGGGCAAGGACTTGCAGCTTAATGTAAGGCTTGCCAGCCCCCCTGTGCAATTTCCATAAAATCACTCGCTCAGACGTCCATGCAGAAGCAGGTAAGTTTATTGGAATTCATCAGGTAGAACTCAGTCCTTACATGTCAGGGTCAAAGCTGCAAGTGCCCGTTCTTTCCAAAGGGTGAGACTATAAACAATTCTACATTGCAGATGTCGGTTACATGTTTTGAGAAAGTCGTGATAAGGAAGCTAGCATAGACATCAAAGTACACAGAAGCTCGTTAGTGCATCTCAGCAGAAGCCAAGGTCGGGGAAGGGAGGGGGAAGTGAGGAGAGGAGAGCGGTGAGCGGACGGTACATTCCAGAGGAGGCCTACTCAAGGGTTTCTACAGTTGAAGCCTGAACCAAACAGAGCAGTTCCTCACAGTTAGCTGGCCAGATGGATTGCCTTTGACTCGTTTCTTCATGAAGTAGTTTGAGACTTCTGCTTGTGATTGCATTAATCCATAAACTCAGATTCATTATGTTCCCTACTGCACGTGGTAGCTAGATGATTAAATTTACTCTTCATAAGGTGAAGGTAATGCCAGAAATCATTACAGTACTTACTTCAAAGACATATTGCAAGGAAGGGGAAAATAATTTGGGTGGTATTTATCTGCCAGAACTCATAGAAAAGCATCAAAACCAGTGAAATGGACTGTTTATTGTGGCACACCCACACAACGCAAGTATGACATAAGCCAAGGGAATAATATTAATTTGGAAAACTTTGGTTCTGAATTCACAAGCACTAATGCAGATTACAGAGTGTTACAGATTCCGTGGACGGCCAAAAAAACAAATCAGTGGGTTATAGATCAAATCAAGCCTGAACTGACCCAAGAAGCTAAAATGACTAAACTGAGGCTATCGTATTTTGGTCATGTCATGAGACGACAAGAGTCACTGGAAAAGACAGTCATGCTAGGAAAAGTTGAGGGCAGCAGGAAAAGAGGAAGACCCAACAAGAGATGGACTGACTCAATAAAGGAAGCCACAGCCTTCAATTTGCAAGATCTGAGCAAGGCTGTCAAAGATAGGACATTTTGGAGGACTTTCATTCATAGGGTCGCCATGAGTCGGAAGCGACTTGACGGCACTTAACACACACAATGCAGATTAAAAAACAAAACAGTGGTAGAGCAGGGGAAGGATGGAGCAAGTACCGTATTTTTCGCTCTATAAGACACACTTTTTTCCTCCTCAAAAGTGAGGGGAAATGTCAGTGCGTCTTATAGAGCGAATGCAGTGCCGGCCGCCCCGGGAGCCGGCTGGGATGCCGCCAGCTGGGGCTGGGAGGCCCCTCCCAGCCACCCAGCGCAGGGCAGAGCAGTTTAACCTCCTCCCCCCCCGCTTCCCGGTCCCGAGGCTCAGCTGCTGGGCGGATCCTCGGAACGGGAAGCGTGTGTGTGTGGGGGGTGTCTTTAAACTGCTCTGTGCTGCCTGCCCAAGCAGCGCAGAGCAGCTTAACCTCCCCCGCTTCCTGGTCCGAGGCTCAGCTGAGCCTCGGGACCGGGAAGCGGGGGGGTGGGGGTGCGGAGGAGCAGTTTAAAGACCCACCGCCCCTCCTGATCTGGCTTGCCTGACTGGTCCCGATCGGGCTTGCAGTCTGGAAAGGGAGGCTGGAGCCTTCCCCCAAGCCCCGCTGTGCGCACGCTCTGATCTCTCAGCCTGTGCACGCAGTGGGGCTTTGAAGGCTTCAGCCTCCCTTTCCAGGCTGCAAGCCTGACTGGTCCCAATCCGGCTTGCAGTCTGGAAAGGGAGACTGGAGCCTTCCCCCAAGCCCCGCTGTGCGCACGCTCTGATCTCTCAGCCTGTGCACACAGTGGGGCTTTGAAGGCTTCAGCCTCCCTTTCCAGGCTGCAAGCCTGACTGGTCCCAATCCGGCTTGCAGTCTGGAAAGGGAGACTGGAGCTTTCCCCCAAGCCCTGCACGCTCTGATCTCTCAGAGCGTGCACACAGCGGAGCTTTGAAGGCTTCAGCCTCCCTTTCCAAGCTGCAAGCCTGACTGGTCCCAATCCGGCTTGCAGCCTGGAAAGGGAGGCTGGAGCCTTCCCCCAAGCCCCGCTGTGCGCATGCTCTGATCTCTCAGCCTGTGCACGCAGTGGGGCTTTGAAGGCTTCAGCCTCCCTTTCCAGGCTGCAAGCCTGACTGGTCCCAATCCGGCTTGCAGTCTGGAAAGGGAGACTGGAGCCTTCCCCCAAGCCCCGCTGTGCGCACGCTCTGATCTCTCAGCTCGTGCACACAGTGGGGCTTTGAAGGCTTCAGCCTCCCTTTCCAGGCTGCAAGCCTGACTGGTCCCAATCTGGCTTGCAGTCTGGAAAGGGAGACTGGATCTTTCCCCCAAGCCCTGCATGCTCTGATCTCTCAGCGCGTGCACACAGTGGGGCTTTGACGGCTTCAGCCTCCCTTTCCAGGCTGCAAGCCTGACTGGTCCCAATCCGGCTTGCAGTCTGGAAAGGGAGGCTGGAGCCTTCCCCCAAGCCCTGCACGCTCTGATCTCTCAGAGTGTGCACACAGTGGGGCTTTGAAGGCTTCAGCCTCCCTTTCCACGCTGCAAGCCTGATTGGTCCCAATCGGCCTTACAGCCTGGAAAGGGAGGCTGGAGCCTTCCTCCTAGCCCTGCTGTGCGCACGCTCCACAGAGCAGGACTAGGAAACTGGAAGTGGAGTGCAGTAATCCCTCCACCCAGCCCTGGCCATAATAACCTCTCAGCTGTTGGTCGGGAAGCACGGTGTGTGTGTGTGCGGAGGTTAAACTGCTCTGCGCTGCAGGCAGCGCAGAGCAGTTGAAACCACCACCGCCCCCCTTCCCGGGAGTCCCGGGAAGGGGGGCGGTGGGGAAAGAGATGGAAAAAGGAGGAAAAAGAAGAGAAATATATTTTCTTAAAGACCCAGTGGGTCTTTAAAAAATATTTTTTTTTCTTCTTTTTCCTCCTTTAAAAACTAGGTGCGTCTTATGGTCAGGTGCATCTTATAGAGCGAAAAATACGGTATATCCTTCTTTTAGCCCCTTGGCTGTAAAAATGTCTTAAGTGGTTTGTGTGTGCCACTGCCTTATAGTCAGCATTGACAGTATGAGGTTCAGCGTGGTGGAGAAATGGATTTGCTCCCCGAAATTCTCCTCATTTAAAAAAACCCATTTCCTCGTACATATTTGATGAATATTTAACATTAGTACTCAGAGGGTAGCTGTGTTGGTCTGCAGTACAACAGTGAGATTTGAACCCAGTAGCGCCCTCGAGACCAGCAAGATTTCCAAGGTACAAAAGCTTCCAAGAGTTCAAGCCCCCTTTGTCAGATGTGGAGGGAGCCTAGACCCTCAAAAGCACAGACCCTGGAAATCCTGTGGGTCTTGAGGGCGCTACAGCACCTGAATTTAGCTGCAATATTAGTACTGACATCCTATTTGCTACTCTCTTGTAGTCGTTCGTAGTGTCCTAAAGTCAGTTTGTTCAATGCAGCAAATTGTAAACTACAAAATTCCTGTCAGATAGCTGCCCATCACATTCTTGAAGAACTCCAAGAAGGACACTCCTCCCTCCCAAGTAACCAGTTCCATTGTTGAACCACCATTACCAGTAGGACATATCTCCTAAAGTTTAACTGACTTCTACCATCCTGTGACTTAAGTTCATTAGATCTTGTCTTGTTCTCTGGAGCAACAGAGAACAAGTCTTTGCCCTTTTCCACATGGCTGCCCTTCAGCAGTCAACAAGTTGTTCAGCATACGTAAAGATAAGGAATCTGACCAGAGCCCCGGGTCGCTCCACTATCTGCGGTAGTCCTAAGGCAGAGAGAGAGAGGGGCCATGGTTCACTGGTAGAGCATCTGCTTGACATGCAGAAGGTCCCAGGTTGGATTCTTGGCATCTCCAGTTAAAAGGACCAGGCAAGAGGTGATGTGAAAGACCTCTGCCTGAGTCTCTGGAGAGCCTCTGCCAGTCTGTGTAGACAATACTGATTTTGATGGACCAGTGGTCTGATTCAGTAGAAGGCAGCTTCATATGTGTTCGTGTGACTCCAGGAAATGCTGGTGCTCGAATCAGGACCCTTCTACATGCAAAGTTCATATTGGGCCCAAATATGCTAAAATCAACCAAAATATACTCACAATTTGAAATGATTCCAAATCCAGTTTTGAGGTAAAAATTAACAGTAACAATGTGTTCCAATTTTACATTTGAAATTTTGCTTTCACAATTTGTTGGGTCAACTGGAAACATTTATGAAGATTTTTTTTTTGTTAGTTCCAGCTCACAGATGAAGAGATTTGTAAGAGTTCTTGTATGTCAGTGAACCACCAGATGGTTTACTGAAACGATGCTGAAAGATCTATGTGTTCCTCTATAACTTGGATGCTGGTATCCAGGAGAGATGAGTAGGTTGTAATGTTAGGATTCTAGCAGCTCAGGGGCCATTCCTTATTCTGACCATCAACCTGGAGAGATTGATGCTCTTCCTTCATTTTTGCTCATTACAATTTTGTCATGAAAAGGAGACATCCATCAGTCCAAGGCAGCCAGATACTAATTAATTGCATTTCCCAAACCATTTTTCACCACAGAGAACCCCAACAATTTCCCCTCTTGTGAATCACTAAGAGAGCGATAAATTTCTGTTTTGTCAGAGCAGAAAATCCTTCTGCTGGGAGCAACTGTGATCATAAGATGCCACAAAGCCCCAGATTAGCTGAATGAATCATGCTAGAGAGAGAAAAGGAGAGAGACTCTTAGTTCCCCAAGGTTTCATTGGTGGCTCAGTCTGTGAAAACTGTAGGAAAGGCACTAAAACCAACCAAAACGTTTACGTTTTGGGGTACCATACTTAAAAAACTGATGAGCATTCTTGTGGTCCTCCTCCATGTCTCCTCCAACATAAAATATTATTATAGACCAAAAATGGAAAAAATCCAGAAGAATCAAGAACAATCAAGAAAACGGATATAACATTACAGTACTCCCAGAAGATCAATGCATATTCTCACAGGGAGAAGGGTGGCGTAAAGGGTTAGGGACTTTTGTGTTTAATTCATACTATCTGTTGTTGTAAGTAGGCTCCTAACATGTAATCTTTGTATTCATTTAATGTGTCATTAATTGATTGCTACAAGTCAATCCTATTGGACAGTCCATTTGGTGTCCCTCTCTGTTGGATTGCACTGACATATTCCGTGTAATCCGCCTTCAGTCCCACTGAGAAAGTCAGACTATAAACAAACAAACAAACAAACATGTAGAAAATCTTCTTCCTGAGTTGCCCTCCAAATAAGAAGAGTCCTGGAAGCCCATCTAGTCCAGCGTCATGTGGCCAAGAGTGGCCAGTCAGGTGTACCCAGGAAGCCCCTTCACCCCAGTAGTGTAACCAAGGCAACCAGCCCAGTTTTAAAATTCCATCCCATATAGGGAAAAAACTGAAACTGTTTTAGTGTGTTAGTTAGCTTCAATAAACATTGAACTGGTTGAGCAATTATATAATGAAAAGGAACAGGAAAAGCACAGAAACATGTAGGGCTGTTGATTCGGTTCGGCCCGAACTGAAAATCAGCCGAATTTCCCGATTCGGTGGTTTTTAGTTTGGGAGGAACCGAACTCAAAACTGGCGGGCAACCGGGGGGCCGAATTCAGCGAGTTTGGGAGTTCGCGAATAAATTCGGCAAATTCGGCCATCAGTAAGCAGCATAACCGTCAGTAAGCAGCATTCTCCTCCCCCAGCCAATCGGTGGCCAAGCTGGGTCTTCTTCTGGCCAATCAGTCAGGACTGAGTACTGGAGGAATCAGCTGATGTGCGGCCCGGCCAGGGAGAGAGAGAGCGAGAGCGAAATCCTCGTGTGTGTGTGTGTGGAGGGGGGGTGTTTGTGCACATTTGCTCCTTTCTGTGGCTGCAGGGGGTGTATTTTTTGGGGTACAGACACAAAACTTTTAGTGGAGCTTCAGATGAAGCTTCTTAAGATACCCCCCAAGTTTTGTAAACATTGGGTCAGGGGGTCCCGAGATATGGGCTCCCCCCTTTTTCTTTCCATGGCTGCAGGGGGCGCATTTTTGGGGGTACAGACCCCAAACTTTCAGTGGAGCTTCAGATGAAGCTTCTTAAGATACCCCCCAAGTTTTGTAAACATTGGGTCAGGGGGTCTTGAGATATGGGCTCTCCCCCTTTTCCCTCCCCCCTTTTCCCATTTATGTCGCTGCAGGGGGCGCTTTTTTGGGGATATAGCCCCCAAACTTTTAGCATAGCTTCTGACAATTATTCTTAAGATACCACCCAAGTTTTGTAAAGTGGGGGCAGAAATATCGCCTCCCCCCTTTTCTCTTTCCGTGGCTGCAGGGGGTACATTTTTGGGGGTGCAGATCCCAAACTTTGAGCGGAGTTTCAGACCAGTGTTCTTAAGAGACCACCCAAGTTTTGTGAACATTGGGTCAGGGGGTCCCGAGATATGGGCTTTCCCCTTTCCCCTTTCCCCTATTGGGATGAATGGATCAGCCGATCCTGTGTGCATCTTCTCCAGAGCAAAACGTCCTGTGCCTAATTGGAATCATCTTGGATTACAAGTCCTCCCCTCCTGATGGAACAGAAGACAGCCACAGTAAGACCCCTTTGGGGGCTTTAATCTATAATTTTTCTCCTGTGTATGTGTGTGTGTGGGGGGGGAAAGCAGAGTCTGTGTGTGTGTGGGGAGGGAGCAGTTTCTGTGGGTGGGGGGGAAGCCAAAGGGGGCTTTCGTCAGTTCTGCCTGGGGTGTGTGTTCCCCCTCAAGTCTCTCGCTCCCTGGTTTGAGGGGGGAGGTTTCAGTTGTGTGTCTTCTGGTTTTCCCTGTTGCAAAGGTGTTGTTTTACAAGGTTGTGTTGCTTTGCAAACTGTTGTCGGGGCTGGGACAGCCCCCCCTGACCCAATCTTTACAAAACTTGGGGAGTCTTTCAATAAACGTCCTTTGAAGCTCTGCTGAAAGTTTGGGACCTCTAACCCCAAAAATGCCCCCCCCAGAGCCGCGGAAAGGCACGATTGTGTTTTTAATGGCTTTATTCGGCCGAATTTTTTTTTCCGAACTTTGAATTCCCGCCGAATTGAACGGATCCGAAGTGGGGGAGTTCGGACTTCGGTATATCCCGAATCTAAACGGGCCGAATCCGAACTATACCAAAAATTTTTAAATTCAACAGTCCTAGAAACATGTTAATGCATTAAATCTTTAGAATTTTATACCAAGGGTGCAGGAAGAGGGGTTGGTGTCACATGACTGAATAATTCATCATTGACTGTGTTTCTGCCTTGGTGCATGGTGGCGGCGGGGGGGGGGTTAACTCCTCCTGCATAATTTCTCCTATGGAAAAATGCCCGCCTGCTAAATTCGCTTTTAGCCCCAGTACTAGGTATGCCAGCCTCCAGGCGGGACCTGGAAAGCCCCCAGAATTACAGCTCATATGCAGACTGCAGAGATCAGTTCCCCTGGAGAAAATGGATGCTTTGGAGGGCGGGCTCTGTGGCGTTGTACCCCCCACCCAGGTCCCTCTCCTCCCCAGGCTCCACCCCCAAATTTCCAGGAGTTTCCCAACCTGGATCTGGCAACCCTCCCTCCCCATCCCTAGTCAGTGACCAGGGAAAACACCTGGCAACCCTATCCAGTAGGGGAAGAAACAGACATAAGAGGTGTACCTGGTTCACTTACTTGGACAAACCAAGGTGGTGGCCATTTAGATCAGGAAAACAGAATGGGAGAAGAGTTGAACACACTTTCCCACTGGCACAGCCCCCAATGATATTGGGTCCCCCAACAAAACTCCCCGGGGAATCTAGTCACAGAATCCCAACACTGCATGTGGTCGGATCCGGGGCGAAGGTCCTGTGAGGAGTCCAAGCCAGGTCTAAAACCCTTCCAACATCAGAATCCATGGAGAGAGCAGAGTGCTGAGGCCGCTGGTTTAGTACCACGTTTACTCAAAAGGAAGATGGCCCTGGATGTAAAACAGCCTCCTTAAAAGTGTTATACACACAGGCCAAAATTTATTACTGGACATAACTGTAACTTGTATGCGAATATAAGATGACCCCCTCTTTTTTATGGCTTACCTGGTCCCCTCCCTTTTGATCTTTAGGAGGCAGTTGAAGGCAGTTTTATTTAGGATCACATTTGGGTAAGTATACTAGCAGTCCTGAATCATAATTTTAAATTTTGGGTTTTATGTTGTTGTTTTTTGTATTTTACATCATTTATCTATGTTGTAGCCCTGACCTGGATGGCCCAGGCTAGCCTGATCTCATCAGATCTCAGAAGCTAAGCAGGGTCAGCCCTGGTTAGTATTTGGATGGGAGACCACCAAGGAATACCAGGGTTGTTGTGCAGAGGAAGGCACCGGCAAACCACCTCTGTTAGTCTCTTGCCATGAAAACCCCAAGAGGGGTCGCCATAAGTCAGCTGCGACTTGACGGCACTTTACACACACACATCTATGTTGTAAGCTGCCTTGAGATTGGTAAGGAAGAAAGGCTGCTCATCAATGTTTTAAATAAATAAATAAATAAATAAAAATACCTGGGGACAAAAACTAATCTTGCATTGAGAAAATGCTGTAAGTTATTCTTTCCTTTCAGAAAAGGACATTCCCCTCATAAACCTGACCTGGTTGGTTCAGGCTGGTCTGATCTCATCAGATCACAGAAGCAAAGCAGGGTCAGCCCTGGTCAGTACTCAGCTGGGAGACCACCCATGAAGTCCAGGGTTGCTATGCAGAGGCAGGCGATGGCAAAACCACCACCTCCTTTCACCTCTTGCCTTGAAAAGCCCACAGGGTCACCGTTAATCGGCTGCGGCTTGAGGGCACTTCCGACCAGCAACAGCTGGAACTACACTAGATCTTATTGCCCAGGCTAGCCAGATCTCATCAGATCTCAGCTGCTAAGCAGGGATGGGGACCGCCAAGGAACACCAGGGTTGCTATGCAGAGGCAGGCAATGGTAGACCACCTCTGAACATCTCTTGCTTTGAAAACTTTATAAGGGGGTGCCCATAAGGGGGGGGGGTCCCCGTATAATTTTAACAAAATATCATCATGGCTTTACAAATTTTGTTTTAAAGTCTGGATTGTTAAATCTTTATTATTCTATTGTCTTTTTTAGGGGGGGTGGGTACTTTTTCATCTGGGTTCTTCTTGAGGGGCTGAAGGGTTTAAGTTGTCCAGAATAGGGCTGTCAAAAAAAAATTCGGTACAGTTCGGATTCGGCCGAATTTGGCCCTTGTGGGTTCGGTACGTGCCGAAGTCTGAACTCCCCCACTTCGGATCCGTTCAATTCGGCGGGAATTCAAAGTTCGGAAAAAAATTCGGCCGAATAAAGCCATTAAAAACACAATCGCGCCTTTCCGTGGCTCGGGGGGGGGGGCATTTTTTAAGGTGGAGGTCCCAAACTTTCAGGGTAGCTTGGAGGGACCCTCCTTGCAAGAACCCCCAAGTTTGGTTAAGATTGGACCAGGGGGTCCGGAGTTATGGGGCCCGGAAGGGGTCCCCCCATCCACCCATCGGAAAGTACAGAAGCCGGCTGCTATTCATGCAATGGGCGGGGGGGACCCCTTCCGGGCCCCATAACTCCGGACCCCCTGACCCAATTCTCACCAAACTTGGGGGTTCTTGCAAGAAGAGTCCCCCCAAGCTACCCTGAAAGTTTGGGACCCCCACCTCAAAAAATGCCCCCTCCAGAGCCGTGGGAAAAACCTCCCTATGCCTGCTGGTGCTGAGAGATTTCTCATGAAGCTTGTTTCCTATGCGGTTAACCACAGACGCCCAAAGTGTTAACTCCTCATGGGAAGTAGGTTAATGAGAAATCTCCCAGCATAGGCAGGCATAGGGAGGTTTTTCCTACGACTCTGGGGGGGGGGCATTTTTTGAGGTGGGGGTCCCAAACTTTCAGGTTAGCTTGGTGGGACACTCCTTGCAAGAACCCCCGTGTTTGGTGAGTATTGGGTTGGGGGGGGCTGGAAGGGGGCTTGCCCCCTTCTCCATAAAAACCAATGCAAAACTTTTGGCTTAGGGCTTAGGGCTATCCATGGCTACTAGTCAAAGTGAATACTAGTCATGATGCATATCTATAATCTCCAGGGTCAGAGAGGTTTTGCCTTGGATTTGCCACTCTCTAGATGCACATTCCCCCCAGCCAAATTCTCAAAACTCAACAATAAGCCCCCATGCAGAGTTTGGAGAATCTGGCTGGGAAAATGTGCATCTGGAGAGTGGCAAATCCAAGGCAAAACCTCCCCTGCTTAAATGACCAAGAGGTTTACCTCCCTCACCCAAGCCTGAGTGCTACCCTACCTAATAACTAGTGCACCCTTAAACAAAGTTAACCACCAACATCACAATTCACAAACAAGGCAGCTACCTTGAAGCAGATGGATCTCCCCTGCAAGCAGGAATCACACTGGTGAGGCGGCGCAACACTCTAGGAACCAAAGCTAACTTCAACCAAAGTACAATGGAACCCCCCCCCCCGCGGGCAGAGACTCACACTGACCCACTTAACTCCAGCCAAAGTTGGCAACCACAAAAAACAGCAGGAATAACACTCCCACAAAGGCAAGCCCACCCCAACCAGAACAGGTAATCCCCCCCCCAACCAGAAATCACAGCGTACACACACAGAGCAACAACCCAAACATCAAATTTAACATAAAGAGCCCCAAACCAGGCCAAGCTTAACAGAGACTCAGTCAGTAAAAGCCTATGCCAACTCCAGGCCACAGCAGGAATTAGAAAGCCAAACTTGGGAACAGTAGCACAGGCCAGAAATCACAGCCCGCACACACAGAGCAACAAACCAAACACCAAATTTAAAATAAAGAGACCCAGGCAGAAGCCTGGGGCTTGCCCCAAATAAATACAGCAGAATCTGCTCCCCTACCCCAAGTTATAAAGAAAAGCCCCAAATTAAGTAAAACGATAGGGTCAAACTGTGGATGTCTTCTCTTCTCTTCCACGTCCAGGGACCACCACGAAGCAGGCAGGCACAGTCAGGGAATTATAATCCAGTTAGATAGATCCAATTCCAGCAGGCAGGTTCACCTCAGGATCCCAAGAGGAGCACTCACAGCAGCCAGCACCAGCTGGATAGAGGTCTATAAAATTGTGCATGGTGCAGGGAGAGTGGACAGGGAAAAGTTTTTCTCCCTCTCTCATAAAAACTAGGACATGGGGTCATCCGCTGAAGCTGGAGGCTGAGAGATTCAAAACTGATAAAAGGATGTATTTCTTCACACAGTGCACAGTTAAATTATGGAACTCCCTGCCACAAGATGTGATGATGGCTGCCAACTTGGAAGGCTTTAAGAGTGGAGTGAACATGTTCATGGAGGAGAGGAATATTCATGTCTACTAGTCAAAATGGATTCTAGTCATGTTCCTAGAGGCATGAATATACACTGTGCAAGAACTGAAGGAGATCCTTCCAGATCCATTGCAGTCAATGTAGGATCGATTTTGAAGCTCGCTTAAACCACTCTTTTTTAAAAAACAACAACAACTTTTAAAACCTTTAAAATGACTATTCACTGTCCTGATGCAAAAGGAGAAATTCCCACCCCACCGCACTCGCCTGCTCATTGTTTGCATGTGTGTGTTAAGTGCCGTCAAGTTGCTTCCGACTCATGGCGACCCTATGGCCATTTATTCATGGAAAGTTTTGCATTGGAGTTGTCACTCTCTAGATGCACATTTTCCCCATCTGAATTCTCAAAACTCTGCACGGCGGCTTATTGTTGAGTTTGGAGAATATGGATGGGGGGAAAAGTGCATCTAAAGAGTGGCAACTCTGATGCAAAACCTTCCATGAATGAAAGTCCTCCAAAATGTCCCATCTTTGACAGCCCTGCTCAGATCTTGCAAACGGAGGGCCGTGGCTTCTGTGGCCCCCGCAGGCGGCAGGATCGCTCGGGAGATTGGAGGGGGGATTGGAGGGGGGGAAGGGCAGGCGATCCATTGCAGATCCCTCGCCTGTCTTCCCGGGACTCCCAGGAAGGCGAGCGGGGGGTTGGCAAGCTCCTCTGCTCTGCCTGTCCAGGCAAAGCAGAGGGGTTTAAAGACCCCTCGCCTGTCTTCCCGGTGTGAGAGTCCCTGACCTCCCTGTGCAAATTCCATAAAATGTCAGGCTGCTATCTCGGTTTCGTTATTGCCTCTGTCTCTGTGCTGTATTGTCTGCCCCCCAAGGTCGCATACCTAGGCCTGGGAACTCAGCTCCTGGGAAACTGTATTCATGCGTGTAATCTCCCGCCTTTCCTGCCTTATAATATCTCCCAGCTAGTGAGCCTCTCATAGCTGTCATTTTATTCGTTTGCACTGTATGCCTATTTGATCAGTAAAAGCCATCTGTTTGGACTCTATATGACTTTGTGGTGATTTCTGGTTCTGTGGGCCAAGGGCTGACATTATGACAGCTATCTCTCATCTTCACCGTTCTCCTAGCCAGGCTGGAGCCCAGGGGGGTTCGCCTGCCACTTGGATGGGAGCTGTGCAGCTCTCCAGGTGATCTACTACCCTGGAGCCCTTCTCAGAGGACCCTACTCTGTTACAAGACTTAATCGCTGAACTTTTCCGGACGACCCGAGAGGTTTGCCGCTTGAGGGGACTGGTACAGGCGCAGTGGCAATCTCTTACAGGACGTCTCTGGATGTTAACATCGGAGGATACTGATGCTCGTTTAGATCTTCAGGACTTGGATCAATTACTGGACGATGCCCGATTGGCGACTGAGGATTTACAAATATTAACTGGACTTTTGGATAATCTTATTTCTCGACAAACTCTTTCTACCATGGCGGGAGCCCCGCCGGAGGGTTTTTCCCTGATCCCGGATGCGGCCAGCTGCCAGGCTGAGGCCAAGCGAGTCGCTATTAGCACCGCTCTTCTCCTTGTGGAATGTACAAAGGACACCCCGGTAGCCACCTTGGCTCAAGTTTTGACCCCGACGTTTGGAGCCGAGGCATCCGCACTGGCGGTTCGAGTACAACCTCTGCTGGGCGGGGAACCTGACCCCATACTCTTGCTCCTCGAGACAGAACTTTTGCCACGCATTACGGCAGAGACTGCCCTAAGACTTGAGAACGCCAAAGTTCTTGCGGATCAGCAAGCCGCCGAAGCGGCTAGGGTCGCAAGAGAGAGAGAGGCGGCGGAAGCAGCCAGGGCGGCTGCAGCAAGGATTAGGAATCAGGCGAACGTGGACACGCGCCCCAAGGACTATGTACTGGGACTATCAAGTCTAACTTTTTCCCCGGCGTTTGTCCCGTCGCGTGCGACCCAACGCGCACGCCGTTTGGCTGACCGACGTCGAGACTCAGATGAGTCTGAAGACGAGGATTTATATGGGGATAGCTCTCAATGGGCCACGAGCTTCCGAACCAGTAAGCCTCATCTTACTGGTGGCCCAAGTGAGGAGGTTCATCTTTTACGAGCCCAGAATCGGGAGCTCTCCGACCGTGTTGATCAACTCCAGGAAGTAATGGAACTTATGCTTCAAGAGAACAGGCAATTACAACAAACCCTGATAGCTCAGAGACAGCCCGTTCCGATACCGGGTCAGGGGGTACCCGTACAACCACCCGCTAATGTGCCTGCTCCACCCTTACCTCCTGGAGCTCCTGTTGCTCCTCCGCCCGGACCACCCGTGCAACCACCTGCTAATGTGCCTGCTCCACCCTTGCCTCCTGGAGCTCCTGTTGCTCCTCCGCCCGGACCACCCGTGCAACCGGGTCAACCCGCGCCCGGCCCTTGGAAGCAACTCAAATTGAGGACTACGTATGACGGATCTCTTGAGACTTTGCCTTGTTTCTTGCATCAAGTGGACAGTTATATGTGAGAACAAGGTCAACTTTTCCCCACGGAAGATAGCCGGGTGCGGTACGTAGCTTCCCTCCTGACAGGCAAAGCGGCTGACTGGATGGTCCTCCAGTTTGACACCCGCTCTCGTGCGATTCGTTCCCTCAACAACTTCATGACTGCCCTGAGAAGGAGGTTTGAGGACCCCTTCCTGGGGGAAAGAGCCAAAACGGAACTCTTACAATTAAAACAAGGCTCTGCTACAGTTCGGGAATTTGCCGATGAATTTCAGCGACTGGCAAGTAAAATTGTAGGTTGGCCCGAGACCACCCTAATCCATCATTTCAGGGAAGCCTTGCATCCTGACATTCTGAACTGGTCTTACATGCGGGGCGATCCCGATACCCTCGAAGGCTGGATCCTATTAGCCGAGGAAGTGGAAAGCCGCCGCCGCTTTATTTCTCTCGTCCGTCAAAAGCACAAGGAGAAGGGCACCCAAAAGCCTCAACCCAAGGCACCACTGCTCGTCCCACGAAATCCCCCACGTCCGCTCCAGGAACGTGAAGCCCGATTTCAGAGGGGTGCCTGTCTTACATGCGGAGAAATGGGCCACTTTGCAGCCGTTTGCCCACGCCGCCAGGAATTATTTCGTCCCAGCACGACAACCCGCGCCCGAGGTCGTCCACCACGCAGAGGCACCGCGGCCACCCGCAGCGCAGCTCCGGGAAGGCCCACACCCTCTGCACTCCATGCCGGGGACCCAGCCTCCCTGCCTGCTTCCAACGACCCCGCCGGGTCTCGGATTACAAGTGCCCCATTGGGGGACAGCTTTCCCTCTTCGGATGAGGAAAACCCTTGGATTTCTCCAGCCTTAAACCTGGAATCTCCCCTCGACTTGTCAAAAAACGGCTCCGGTCTGTGGTGAATGGAGCATCTCCACAGACCTCTCAGGATCTTCCTATCAAACCGAATGCTCCTACCAAAATCAAAGAAGTGGACTCCACCGTCTACGTGGATGCAGTTTTACAACAACTTAACGGAGGTCCACAAATCCCCGTCAAAGCACTAATTGACTCCGGTTGCTGTCGCACTCTCATAAGCGAAGCCACGTTTGCTGCACTCAGAGCCGACTCAGAGGCTTTACCCGCCCCCGTCCAATTTGCTCAAATGGACGGGAGCCAATTCCAGGGGGGTCCAGTTGATCACCGCACCATAGGGGTGGCAATGGGAATTGGTTCCCACTGGGAACAAATAGACTTCACTATAGCCCCTATCCGATTTGAAGTGGTCTTGGGAATTAACTGGATTAAAGGACATAGTCCCAGTATTGATTGGGAAACAAACACTATCTCTTTCGCTAGTCCCACCTGCGACCAGCATCGGCAAAACTTTGCTCTGCCATTTCCGCCCGTTCCAGCATTAACCTCTACTGCCCCAGTACCACCGGCTCTACCCGCTGTATACCGGGACTTTGAAGATGTCTTCGACCTTAGGGAATGTGATGCCTTACCCCCCCACCGGGCCTCAGACTGTGCGATTGAAGTAGTAAAGGACTGCACATTAACCAAAAGTAAGATTTACCCTATGAGCGCTTCCGAGCGCACTGTCCTCCGGGACTTTTTGGACAAAAACCTCGCCAGAGGGTTCATTCGCCCTTCGAATGCCCCAAACTCGGCCCCCGCGTTTTTCGTCCGGAAAAAAGAGGGCGACCTTCGCCTGTGCATTGACTTCAGAAAGCTCAATGCGGTTACCCAGACCAACGCCTATCCTATCCCATTAATATCGGATATTTTGGGACAATTACAGGAAGGCCGTGTGTTCTCTAAATTAGACTTGGTGGAAGCCTACTACCGAGTCCGTATCCGCGAAGGAGATGAACACCTCACTGCCTTCTCTAGCTGTTTCGGAATGTATGAATTCCTTGTAATGCCATTCGGATTAAAAGGGGCCCCGGGGGTCTTCATGCAACTCATCAATGAAATCCTACATGACCTTCTATATCGTGGGGTGGTGGTCTATTTAGATGACATTCTCATTTATTCGAAAACTGTGGACGAGCATGTGACTCTGGTCAGGGAAGTTCTACAACGCCTGCGTAACCATCAACTGTTCGCTAAACTAGCTAAGTGTGAATTTCACCAAAGCAAACTCACGTTTTTGGGATACATCATCTCCCACCAAGGTCTTCGCATGGACCCCGCCAAAGTCCAAGCCGTCCTCGATTGGACTCCCCCCACCAACCGTAAGCAAGTACAGCAATTTCTGGGATTTGCAAACTTCTATCGGGGATTCATCCCTAACTTCGCCCAAGTGGCTCTACCCATTACGGACCTGCTGAAAACTAAGGGAAAAGTAAGCTCGGCTGCCTTGCCCTCCGCAAAAATCCTATGGACTGAGCAATGCCAAGCCGCCTTTCTGGCCCTCAAACGCCTCTTCACTTCGGAGCCGGTGCTACGGCACCCAGACCCAAATCAAATGTTCATTGTGCAAGTCGATGCTTCCGATGTAGCCATGGGAGGGGCTCTCCTCCAGCAAGGACCGGACGGTCTTCTTCACCCTTGCGCTTACTTTTCAAAAAAATTTGCGCACGCTCAATTAAACTGGCCCATCTGGGAGAAAGAGGCCTCTGCAGTTCATCATGCACTGACTTTATGGCGGCAATTCTTGGAAGGGTCTAAAGTACTCTTTGAAGTTTGGACCGATCACAAAAATCTAGCTGCCCTCACGGGGTCCCATAAGCTATCGGCGAAACAACAACGGTGGGCGGAGTTCTTTGCTCAGTTCCGTTTCACCCTGAAGCACGTCCCTGGGAAGCAGAACGTTCTCGCGGATGCCCTCTCCCGTTTACCACAATATCCGGTAAAACTCGAAAGACCCACCAACTCTCTGTTCACCCCTATGCAACGTGGGGCCCTACCTATGCTGGCTGTGCAAACCCGATCCCAGCATCAGCACACCTTCCCTAACTCGCAAGCTCCGCCAGCCCAACCGGCTGCCCAGCCGCCACCGCAACAGACCGGAGTTCCCGCCCCTCCTACCCCTCCGACCGCTCAGCCGCCTGCAGTCTGCGCGCCGCCGCACGTAAGCACTAGCCCTATAACTGTTTCTCAGATCTCCATGACCGACGGGGGGGCTCCCTCCAAAATCCCCATCTCCGAATCCTTTTTAACTGTCCTTCGGGACCAGTGCCTTTTAGAACGTTCCGCTCATACCCTACCTCCTGGTGTTTTGGAACAAGGGGGGTCCTGGTACAAAGACTCAAAATTGTATGTACCCAAAGCTCTCCGGAAGGACGTTTTACATTTAGCTCATGGAGCCAAAACAGCTGGGCACTTTGGGTTTCTGAAGACCCTTCACTTATTGCGCAGACAGTTCTGGTGGGGGGGAATGCGTTCCGACATTGACTCCTTCATCCGCAGCTGTCCCGTTTGTGCCGCTGCGAAACGATCGCAGGGCAAACCCCCGGGACTGCTACAACCTCTTGAAACGCCCAGCAGACCTTGGGAAGTGATTGCTATGGACTTCATGACTGATCTCCCTCTCAGTGGGGGTAAAACTGTGTTGTGGGTTGTTACTGATTTGTTTTCTAAGCAAATACATTTGATTCCATGCGCAGGGATCCCCTCTGCTCAGAAACTGGCCCGCCTCTTCGTGACGCATATCTTTCGTTTACATTCGTTTCCGCGTAAAATAATTTGTGACCGCGGAAGTGGTTTCGTTTCTAAGTTTTGGAAAGCTTTCCTCAAGTTGGTGGGGGTGGAACAGGGATTGTCTAGTGCATACCATCCTCAAACTGATGGTCAAACTGAACGTGTCAATGCTGTACTTGAATGTTATTTGCGTTGTTATGTTAACTACCACCAGGATAACTGGGTGGAACTGTTACCTTTAGCAGAATATGCCTACAATAATGCCATGCATCAATCCACAGGTTTTAGCCCGTTTTTTGCTGTGTATGGACAAGATTTCAGTCCCATCGCTCCTACAGATGATGTAGAGGGGGAGGGGAACCCCGACATTGCCTCCTGGGCACACGCCCTCCGTACCACTTGGCCCTGGCTCGTTAGCAACCTCGACCGGGCCAAACGTAAATACAAAGCGCAAGCTGACAAACATCGCTCCCCCGGGGGTGATCTGCAAGTGGGTGCTTTGGTTTACCTTTCCACCAAAAATCTCTGTTCCACCCAACCGTGCCATAAGCTCAGCGCCAAATTCATTGGCCCTTTCCCCATTACTCGGGTCATAAACCCTGTCACAGTGGAACTGGCTCTCCCCAAATCCTTGAGGCGTGTGCATCCTGTTTTCCACATAAGCCTCCTCAAACCCCATGTTGCTTCTCCACGGTGGCATCCGGACCCACCGCCTGCGCAACCCATCATGGTGGGGGGGGAAGAACACTTCGAAGTCTCCAAGATCCTTGACTCCCGTATTCACCATGGCAATCTGCAATATCTAGTTCGTTGGAAACATTTCCCCCCTGCCTATGACGAATGGGTGCGCGCACGGGATGTCTCCGCCCCCGACCTCGTCGACGCCTTTCACATTGCTTACCCGGACAGGCCAGCCCCCTTGCGAACTGGGAGGGGGCCTTGAGGGGAGCAGAATGTCAGGCTGCTATCTCGGTTTCGTTATTGCCTCTGTCTCTGTGCTGTATTGTCTGCCCCCCAAGGTCGCATACCTAGGCCTGGGAACTCAGCTCCTGGGAAACTGTATTCATGCGTGTAATCTCCCGCCTTTCCTGCCTTATAATATCTCCCAGCTAGTGAGCCTCTCATAGCTGTCATTTTATTCGTTTGCACTGTATGCCTATTTGATCAGTAAAAGCCATCTGTTTGGACTCTATATGACTTTGTGGTGATTTCTGGTTCTGTGGGCCAAGGGCTGACATAAAATCACTTGCTCAGGCTGTCATGCAGAAACAAGGATCTTTATTGAAAGCTTCAGGTGGTACAAGTCTTACACTGGAAAAGTTGCAAGTGAATTCAGATTCTCAAAGACAGAATTATAACCCCTACAGGGAAGCAGATGTCAAACGTGTATTATGGGAACTTACGAGATAATAGTGCATGGTACAGAACATCAAAAGAACTCAGAGCTTGTTAGTACTATCAACCACCAAGGCCACGGTGGTGCTAGGGAGTCAGTAAGAGTAAGGGAGGGGTGTGGGAAGAGGGAGAGACATTCCAACTGGGGCCCGTCACACACTGAGCCTGAACCAAGGAAGGTCAAGAGGCCTGAACCGCTTTTACGAGTTCGGGGGGGGGGGGGAAACATACAAGCATACAGACAAAGGCATACAGACCCTCACACCCGGGACTCCCAGGAAGGCGAGCGGGGGGTTGGCAAGCTCCTCTGCTCTGCCTGGCCAGGCAAAGCAGAGGGGTTTAAAGACCCCTCGCTTGTCTTCCCGGGACTCCCAGAAAGGCGAGCGGGGGGTTGGCAAGCTCCTCTGCTCTGCCTGGACAGGCAAAGCAGAGGGGTTTAAAGACCCCTCGCCTGTCTTCCCAGGACTCCCTTTAAACAGGGACTCCCGGGGCCCTTTAAATAGATCTGCGCCTCCCAGCTGGGAGGCGCAGATCTGTTTAAAGGGGTATGAGGAACAGATATGTGCCTCCCCGCTGGGAGGCACAGACCTGTTTAAAGCCCCCCCCTGCCTTCATGGAAGCCCCATGAAGGCGCCAGGGTGGCGGCGGCGGGGCCGAATCCGCCGAATTTATTTGCCGAACCCCCGAATTCGGCAAATTCGGCTCCCCGGTTTCCTGCCTTTTTTGAGTTCGGTTCGTCCGAACGGAAAAACAGCCAAATCAGGGGAAATTCGGCTGATTTTCAGTTCGGGCCAAACCGAATTGACAGCCCTAGTCCAGAAAATGTGCCTGAAATATCCTTTGGACAATGACACTAACCTTTTTTCTTCCTTTAAAAAAAGTATTAAAAAATGAGCAACAAAGGAAATATAAAATGCAAAGATACATAGCATATATATCCATCCATATTTCCCTTTTACACCCATGGACACAGACTTCTGTAGGGCAATTATGGTATTAATTCAGTCTATTCTACTGCCAGTTCCATTTTCTGTATAGTCAATGTATAGGACAATGACACCAACCTAAATATTGACACTCTAAGGTTGCTTTCTTTCTCAGCCCTATGGATACCTTCATTTTGCACACTGAAATATGCTAGGCATTTGAACCCAGAGCCTGGGACGAATCCCCTTCGTCTCTATCCGAGATTTCCAGCTGTCTCTTGGGGTTGAAGATGTCTTTCTTTGTCAGGAGCAGGCCGTGAGGATGGTATGCGGTAGTGCGATTGTGCTGCTTCCAGGTGCTGTTGTGCTATTCTGTCCAAGGCCAGTCTATGCCCCGTGTTTAGTCTTCATAGATTCCCATACTGTGGGAATCGCCAAGTACTCCTTCCTGCCTCTGGGTTGCCTAGGTTACCAGTTATCTCCTTTTGCTCTTCCATATATGCTATGTACCTTGCCTTTGCCCCTTACTAGTGTCCTTTTGAATATGGCTTCTGAAACCTGCCGATTCTTACCAATAAAACTGCTTTCGTGGATTTGCCGTCTGCTGAAATCTGTTTATGGGTTTGCCGCAGGGCTAGAGCTTACATTCTTCCCAAGTTGTAATATGTGGTTGTGAGAAGGTAAGTCAAAATGCTCAGGCATGACAAAGGGATCCATTTTTAACTAAACTCTGTTGAGTAGAGCAAAAACAGAATGAGCTGTAGTGAATGCAAGGAAATCACCATGGCAAAGAGAAATATAATTTCATAAATGCAGTTGCTGAAAGCATAGAAACCATATTATTAAAATAATTGTTATCTTGACCTCCAAAGCATTCAGCAGCCATAAACAGAAAATGTTAGTCAATAAACGAGTGACAGTAAGATATATCCGTAAAATAAAATCAACCAGCTCTACCAACCTACTAATCAAAACGGGAGAGCCTGCAATGCAGAAAAGCAACTATAAATTACTTTGCTCTTAGTCAATACAGAAGGCATAGAGTTTTATTTTCTCATTAAAAATATTTAGATGTCTGTCTTTCTCCTGACAAGAATGTCTCTTACCATGATCCTGTCAACAGTGGCCAGAGATTTGCAACAGCTCAGTTTTACCCACATGGCTAAAACACCCCTGCATGCTGGTAAAAGATATAAGAGTGATTTCATCATGCAGGTTTAATTGGCTCCAAGGCAATATGTCCAAAAGGACAGCATGGAAAACTACTGGTAGTGGTTGGCTTAGCTAAGCTGCCACGATATCTCAGAATGTTCACAAACATTCCACCTTCTCAAGCAAAGCTGCCAAAGACAAAATATTGCAGTCCAGGTTCTGTGAAGAAAGAGAACGTTGCTTGCAGCATATCTAACTGGAGATGTGAAGGACTGCAAAAACAGGCAAACAAACAAAAAACCTGCATAATTCATTTTAAATTCCCCCACTGAAGACTTTTCCAGTAGAAATTTGGTGGACCTCCCAAAAAAATAAATAATAATAATCCTATGAAATATTTTCTCATTTGAAATGAGTGAAATGTTTTAATACATGGTTTTATTCATTCAGGACATGTAGCATTAACACTTTTATGTGGGACAATCTACTATATTAAAGATCATTCATATTCATACTAGAGATATATACAACATATTTCCAAGAATATGTTCATTGTTTTAATGCAAATAGTATTGGCAACAACTGATACGCTAACAGCCCATTCCTGAGGGGGGGGAGGAAAGCTCCTTTGGAGCTGTTGTGACCCTGCGCTGGTAGAATAAGGTGGCACCTACACCGGCACGGGGGCAAACACGCCGGTGTCCGGGCAGCACTGCCAGCGCAGCCATGCGCTCTAAATATGTTTTATTATTATTATTGAAGAGATCAGTTTTTTCAACATTACAAAGTTTAATTTCATGTGTAAATATGGTGCTAGTCCCACTGGAACTGTATGGGACTGTTGCTAGCCAAACAATGCACTTTGTTTTGTTTACTACAAAATTTGTTTTCTAATTTCAGCATTTATTTTTTCCAATTGCTCAGATCACAAAAATTAAGATCTATTGCCGAGGTAGCATGGGGTACATCAGTTTGCGGCTTTCTTTCAACTACTGGGTATATTTGCAATGTTGCTTGCCGAAAACCAAGGTGGGAATCCTGAGAACGCTTGCCTCCGAGTAAGCACCATTTAATAAAATGACACAGGTAAATTATACTTATAAATTCCATAAACATGTCAAATAGTTACATACTGGCCTTTTATGCATGGGTTGGATCTCCCAGGTTGGACCTGGGTTCATTGCTCATTAATGTAACCCGATTTGGGAGAAACTGTATGCATTGGTTTGAGAATGATCAGGGATGAAACTGTGTGCTAATCGAGCCATGAATACAGAAAAGCAGTCTCCCAAGTCCCACCCCTTTAAATGCTGCTCTGTAATTGGCTTACTTCGCAGTGCTCACAGTGAGAGAAGATTTCCTTCCCCCCAAACCCAACTGCTGCATAAAAAGGCATTTTAAGAACAAAAAACAAAAACCTGAGCAATCTGAAAGAGGGGGGGGGGAGAAATCCAAGCCTCGTTTTTAAAAAGCCTTTCTTTGGCTCAGAAAGAGCTCTGAGGTAGAAGGAAGCACTTCAATCCCCACCTTTACACACTGCTTCGTGATTGGCTGTGAGAGAAGCCAATCTTCTGTGTTTCCCCCTGTTTAGTTATCTGCATGCTGTTTTGAGCTGGGCTGAGCTCAGGGGAGAGGGAAAAGTTGGATTAACAGAGGAATGGGAAGACCTGGGTTGGTTTTGTATCGAAACAGCGTCAAGCTACCAAGGAATCCTGAAAAGTTAGATCCTGGCTGAAACAGGGAATAAAGGAGGTTACAGCAGCGACCATACATAAATGATCACTGATTAAGTTATAATTGGTGCATTTTATGTTGTTAAAGCAGTAAAATAAGGTTAGGTTTGACTGGCAAGTCAGCATTGCATTTACTCCAGTTTTTCCAAACATTTTTATTTTTATTTCGGGGGGGGGGGGCAAAGGGGAAAAGGCCTCCCTCCTCATATGGCTTCAGAATTTCTGGAAATGTTACATCTTTATGCCTGATGTGTTTTGGGGGGCTTAGAGTTAAGCCAGAAAAGGGTGCTAGAAATCCAGAGGGATTTGTGTTTGGTGAAATTGTCTTCCATTTGCGAGGGGAATGTTAACTGACTCAAGGTTTGGAGATGTAGTGGGATCTGGGGTGGTATACCAAAACAAATACTGCTCAGGGCAAGGACTGGTCTTTCGGATTTTATCAGTGCTCTAAAGCACAAGTCCCCAGACCTTTTGAGCTCACGGGCACCACCTTTGGGATTCTGACACAGCACGGGGAGCGCAGCCACAAAATGGTTGCCCCGCTTTCCCTCAGTCACACGGTGAGGATCCTTGTGGTCTTGGTTGCAGCTGCTGCCAAAGCAATGTTTTAAAAAAAACATCTGCACAGCCAGTCAAATCTCCAGTGGCCAATCAGAAGCCTTCCTGGACAAAAGCTCCACCGGGCCGCTCCCACTTTCTAGACTCACTTGGTAGGTGCCAGGAAGGGTGCAGGCGGCTGCCATGGGGCCTCTGCTGTAAAGAGATAGCATAACAGTAGCAACCACAAACAGTGCTCACTGGGGGTTGCCAAGGCTCTCCCTGGACACCGGCAGGGGATGGGAAGTTGGGTTGCCAGATCCAGATTGGGAAACTCCTGGGGATTTGGGGTGGAGTTGGGGAGGAGGGGGGACCTCAGTGGGGCACAGTGCCGTGGAGTCCACCCTCCAAAGCATCCATTTTCTCCAGGGGGACAGACCTCAGTCTGCAGATAAGTTATAACTACGGGGGATCTCCAGGTCCCACCTGGAGGCTGGCATCCTTATCCTTACTGCATAGCATGGTATAGTGGTCAACAGCAGTGGACTCTAATCTGGAGAACCGGGTTTGATTCCCCACTCCTCCCCATAAAGCCAGCTGGGTGACCTTGGGCTAGTCACAGTTCTCTCTGAACTCTCTCAGCCCCACCTACCTCACAAGGTGTCTGTTGTGGGGAGGGGAAGGGAAGGAGATTGTAAGGCAGTTTGATTCTCCTTAAAAGGTAGAGAAAGTAGACATATAAAAACCAACTCTTCTTCCTCTTTTTCCTCTTCTTCCCCTTCCTCTTCTTCCTCTTCCTCCTCCTCTTCCTCTTCTTCCTCCTCCTCCTCCTCTTCTTCTTCTTCTTCTTCTTCTTCTTCTTCTTCTTTATTGAAAAGAGGGTCTGAGGGGAAAAAAACTTGTGAACTCTCTCCCCAATTATAGATGACTTTGTCGTTGAGACAGAATACTGTGCAATAGGATTTCTCTGCTTTACAGTGGTAAACATAATTCACTATCTGCAGAAAGCCAGCGTACTATGGTACCGGCATAATATCCCTGGCAGCTCTAAGGATGGTGCAGTGCAATCTGTCAGGGGAGTTATTTATTGTTCTCTGACACAAGGCTTCCTTCTCTCTTCAGCAACAGTTTATCATGGAGCGGAACACGAATTTCTCAGCGGCTCAGTACCATAGGCCAGAATCTGTTGATAAACCGGCAAAGAGGGCATTTATCAGAGCGGAAGGTGCACCAAGTATCTGATGCATTAAATGTCAAGCACTAGCAGCTTAACCCTCCCCACAAGAAAATGGACCGTTCGTTTGCAGGCATATTGGTCCATTCAATTACAACCTGACAGCCAAAGCAAAGACTGTCTTGGGAAGATTAATTAAGCCCCTCCGATGGATGGGGGAGAATTAGGATACCACTCGGCTGATTAAAAGTGGCCTGTTGGACAGCTTAATTCGGTCAAGAAGGACCAGGTATAAAATTGTGGCAATAGCCAGATTTATTTTGATCAGATTTACATCTCTCAACTTCTCAAAGTTGTTATTAGGTCTGAATGTTCACTTCACACACCAATGATCATATATTCATAGAGTTGGAAGGGAACACCAGGGTCATCAAGTCCAACCCCCTGTACAATGCAGGAATTTCACAACTACCTCCCCCCTCCACACCCCCAGCGACCCCCTACATGCCAAGAAGATGGCCAAGATGCCCTCCCTCTCATCATCTGCCTAAGGCATAAAGTATGTCTTGCTAAATTCAGTGCAGTTATCTTTTCCTTCCAACTTTTCTACTGTTCTTCCCAGGGCTGTACCTGTGATTACTGTTCCCTGCTCTTGGTTGGACTGAAATGCCAAATGTCCATTGCACTGGGACAGGATTATGTCTCATTTCAGCAATAGCTAATATGATGGAGGCACCTGGTTGAGCCACTGTGTGTGAACAGACTGCTGAACCTGATGGACCTTGGTCTGATCCAGCATGTTCCCACTTTAAGGCACTGGGTGTGGAAGACGTTTTATTTTATTAATTCGCCGTATAATCCTTCAGGTGAGATGAAGTGGGAACATGCAAGGAAAGCCCGCAGAAATTGGAGCTGCAAACGCGCAGTGTAGACATGGCCCTGGTTTTCACTTCATGCTAGCATCTTTCTAGGAATTTATCTTGTCTGTTCAGCCCAGTCTAACCAGCAGGAAAGTTGTGTATTGCTGTCACTTATTAATTGGGACATGGTAATATAACAGTGCTTGGAGGTTCCAGGTGAGATTTGCCCATCATATTTAATTACATATGGAGAGAAAATTCTGATTCTCAAGCAAAGCTGGGGATTGCTGCTTGCTGGTGGTCACTGTCCTTTAAGCCTGGCTTTCCAGCAGTTCTTATTGTGGTTTCTGTGAGTGCAAATCATAAGTATTTAGGATCTTGTACAAATGTTATAACTTGGAAAAAAAATATCTGCAAGAAGGGATTGGCTCTCTGCAAAGGAATCTTCAAGGACTACTGAGAACAGTCAGGTCGAGTCCGCACAGCTCTGAAGCATAACAGAAAGCAAAAAATAGATTTTTTTAAAAAAAGAAGAAGTATCCAGATAGAGTCTTGAGGACTGGCTTCTCTCCAATGTCTCTAGGATGGCATATTGTCAGGCTGAATTGTGTGTGCGCGCGTGCATGCACGCACCCCGCCCTTCTTCTCCTGCATCGCCACAGGCAGTGCACCCGTTGTGGCTGGCCTTCCTCCCAATGCACACCATGAGCAAATTATCGCTCACCACAAAGCGGCTCAAAGCCAGGTCTTTGGGTCAGGGGTGTTTGGCAGCTGACAAGATTTGAAGGGGAGCAAAAGGATGCAGACCTAAACTGAGAGATTTTTAATACCCCCACCTGAATGATTTCCATTACAAATGCCTGACTTTTTCACTCCTGGGGCTTAAAGCACTCTAGGGAGGCATTTCCAATCAAGGAAATGACATTTCTGAGCAAGGAAATAGAGCAGGGAGAGAAGAATTAAACCCTTTCTTCCCCAGGGCTGTGAAACGTATCCGTGTTGGGCCTAGTTGCCCTGGAGAACTCTGTGGCCCTGTACCCTACTGAGCTCCCTGTCCTCCCCAGGCTCCATCCCCAAATCTTCAGGAGTTTCCCAACCTGGATCTGGCAAACCTACCCCCCCCACCGGTGGCCAGGGGGGACTTGGCAACCCTGATAGCATAAGGGGGAAAGAAATAATTTATTAAGAAAAGAAATCATTCTCTTTATTAGCCAAGATAGTAGGAAATACTAGCATGTAAAAATTAACCCTACTGATAGCAGAAGGGGCCCCTGGGTAGCTTTGTGTTGTAGATAAGAAGAGAGAAGAAGTTTTGAAGGAATGTGTTCTTATGCAGGCTGTGGGAAGAGTCTGTTCTGATCCGCACCGTGCAAGAAACTGTTCTTGTAAAAGCAGAACAAAAGCTGAACGGAAACATGTATGCAGCAGCCTGCCAACAGCACAGATAGCGGTAGTTGAGATTTCACATGTGCCCAGGAATTGTTGCTGGGCGGATACAAGGCCCACGTTTGGGGAGACGGGGTGTCTAGTTGAACTGAAACGTATTTTGGGGGCATTCAGCATACTAACTGTTGAGGAATAAAAAGTCTATGGCAAACATATTGTGCTTCTCTGCACTTGCTTTGTGAAAATATCCCTGTGTGCCTTTTATAGTTACAAAATAAACTTTGCATTTGCCTTTTCCTCCTTATGTGCGGGGTCATTGGTCTCAGCTGCACCAGGCAACGATCCTGTGCCTAAACTGGGTAACAACCCTACCTCCAAAGCACCCATTTTCTCCAGGGCAACTAATCTCTGTCATCCGGAAACCAATTGTAATTCCTGGAGATCTCCAGCCTGGAGGTTGGCAACCCTATTGGAGAGAAAGCCCCTGCAGTGGCCAATGAGGGTGGTCAGGACCTTCAGAGGGAGGGGGAGGGGGAAGAGGAAAAAAGCGCTGCTTAACTCATTTTGTTCAGAGAAGGTTTAGAGATCTCTCAGGCAGCTTACGGATCTGCCTCTGTGTCAGGCTTGTATCTCAGTTACTTTGTTTTGCTTTCGTTTCTATCGCTGACCTGACTACTGACTAAGCTCAAGGACAAGCCTGCATACCGAAGCCTGTTTGACGTCCTGGGAACAGCAGCTATGTTTGTGTTCTGTAATCTCTTGCAAATATCATAGCCTTTATACTGCTGAGTGTTAGACAGCGAGCTCATTGCTGTCAGCTTTTCTTCATGCTCTGTACTCCTATTTAGACCAAGTAAAAACCAGCTTCTTTTGGACCTGGCTGTCTCTGATGTGGTTTGTTTTGGTTCTGATTTAGGCCAAGGGCTCACACTCTGTCTCCCGTCACTTCTGGGGCAAGACAGATGTTCATTGAGAGGTCCTGGAGTGGTCCACAGTGGCTGAAGGTTCTTCTGTGTGGCCTTTCTGGTATATTTGAAAACTCTGGGCAGCCTTAGTCTCTGAAATAGGCTTGGTAGCTCCAGGTTGGGAAATACCTGGAGATTTGGGGGGGGTGGAGCCTGGGAAGGTGGGGTTTGGGGAGGGGAGGGACCTCAGGGAGGCACAAGGCCATAGAATCCCCCCTCCAAAGCAGCCGTTTTCTCCAGGGGAACAGATCATTGTCATAGCAGGAGATCTCCAGGTACCACCAGGAGGTCGGCAGGAGGGGGGGGTGTCTCTGAAAGGTTAGGAAAACTGTGGGAAAACTTAATAGCTCTTAACAGCTCAGAAGGAGCCTTTCAGTTACTGGCATTCTCTCCATTCGGGAATAATATATACAATCTGGAAAGCAACTGTACCTCTGTACTTCACTTGCTCCATAAATTACATTTGTATGAAGTTGATCTTAGACATTTATTGTTTACTTTCCCTTCCCAGTAAAACAAAACTGTTTTTGTTGTTATTTTTTAAAGCTCCATTTCCCTTCATGTTAAACTTAGGGCTGGGGGCTGCCAGGTCCCCCTTTGCAACAGGCGGGAGGTTTTTAGGGCGGAGCCTGCAGAGGGCGGGGCTTGGGAAGGGGAGGGACCTCCCCAAACCCTGCCCTCCTCAGGGTCCACCCCACAAACCTCCCGCCTGTTGCAAAGAGGGATTTGGCAGCCCTACTTCAATGCCATAGTGTCCAATTGCCAGAGTGGCCATTTTTCTCCAGGTGAAGTGATCTCTATCGGCTGGAGAGCAGTTGTAATAGCAGGAGATCTCCAGCCGGTACCTGGAGGTTGGAAAAGATCCAAACAGCACTACAAGGTAATATCAACACAAGATAAATTTATAAAGGTGCAGGTAAGTGCAAGGAGTGAACATATGTACAAAAATTAAGGGAAACACAATCAGGGTTTTTTTTAAACAATTAGCATAAATAGTCCAGCAAGATATGCAATATGACAAAAGAAATTGTCCAATGGATCACATAAAAACAATATAGATGTCCATAAAAGACTTTCCTGTACTTCTCGGTAGCTGGACACAAAATGTCAAAAATGAGGACCACAGCGAGGAGGTGCCAGAAGAGGTGCCTTTGTGTGGACTTCGCCGTCCCCGGACCATTCGAGACCAATTAGTGCACACAGACACTCCTTTGCAGGAGCCTTCTCCAACGTCCCATTTTTTACCACCCGCTTTGGGACATTATCCATGTGGCTCCTGTTCAGTTTGTAATTTATGTCTTACCCTCAAAGAGGTTATCTCCCCGGTTACTGGTTTCAGGTTTACTTTGAGACAGTTCTTTAACTGTTCTTCCAAACAGGTCGTTTATTATATCTTATGTAAATGTGGATTTTCCTATATTGGCAGCACAATTAGACCTATTAGGACAAGAATTTCAGAGCATCGGTCTAGGATCCGCTCCGGAAATCTTGAGGCTCCGCTCACTCCGCACTTTATTGATAAAGGACACCGAGATAATGACATGTCTTTCTGCGTCTTGTGGCAGTATCAAGGTCGTCCCTATGATTCCCAAAATATACAAAAAATACTACATCAAATGGAAACCAAACTTATATTTCTCATGGGATCCTTGTCCCCCAATGGTTTAAATAATGAATTGGATTACTCTTGTTTTTTATAAGTTTTCTCCTTTAAGCATTTTTCTTCACTGCTCCACCAGCTGCTGTTCATTTCCTTGCATTGCTTTCTATTTGAACTCGCATCTTGTCAGTTTCATTATATGCTTTGGAGACCTATATAGAAATCCTCTCGGTCCCTCTTTGAAATTGATATGATTGTTATAAACTTTTCTGGTAAGTTTTTTAATATATATTTATGATGGTAGTTGCATAGTTTCTTAATATTAATATTTTTGATATAATGTGAAATAAAGGTTTAAATCTTAATATTTTAAAACAATTATTTATTGACATGATATCTTTGTATTAGCATGGTATACTTTTTTGATCATGTAATGCAGATATGTGTAGCTGATGAAGCCATGTGCGAAACGTGTGCATGATCTAGACGACACGTCCGGGCACCTCTTCTGGCACCTCCTCGCTGTGGTCCTCATTTTTGACATTTTGTGTCCAGCTAGAAGTACAGGAAAGTCTTTTATGGACAGCTATATTGTTTTTATGTGATCCATTGGACAATTTCTTTTGTCATATTGCATATCTTGCTGGACTATTTATGCTAATTGTTTAAAAAAAAACCTGATTGTGTTTCCCTTAATTTTTGTACATATGTTCACTCCTTGCACTTACCTGCACCTTTATAAATTTATCTTGTGTTGATATTACCTTGTAGTGCTGTTTGGATCTTTTCCATCATCTATACAGCACTGAGCCTTCATTCTCTCCAGGTACCTGGAGGTTGGCAACCCTATTTAGGGCAGACAAGGTTGGCCAGGATGTTTTTTTAAATCAAGGAAGGGTGGGGGCCTCTGCCCTCCCAAGCTCTGACCCTGTGGCCAGCTGTCAAGGGTGCCAAGCCAGTAAATAAATATTTCTTTGGACTGTGTCACGGTGTGAGCTCTTGGCCTACTAGAACCATAAACCACATCAGAGACAGTCAGGTCCAAAGAAGTTGGTTTTTACTTGGTCTAAATAGGTTAACAGTGCATAAGGAAAAGGTGACAGCAATGGCTTTTGCTGGCCTGAACTTGGTAATATAAAAGCATGGAAAATGCAAGAGATTACAGAACACAAACAGCTCTGTGGTTCACACAGCTTCAAAGGCAGTTAGGTATGCATAAACAGTCATTGGGTTCTTGGGTCTGTTCAGTGGGAAAACATCAGAGAAACGAAAGCAACTGAGATACAGGCCTGACATTCTGTCCCCCTTAAGGCCTCCTCCCGGCTTGTTAGGGGGACGGCTTGTCCGGGTAGGCTGTGTGGAAGGCGTTGACTAAGTGTGGGGCGGAGACATCCTGTGCTCGCACCCACTCGTCGTACGCAGGGGGGAAGTGCTTCCAGCAAATCAGGTATTGAAGGGCCCCATGCCGTGTACGGGAATCCAGGATCTTTGACACTTCAAAATGCTCCTCCCCCCCACCATCAAGGGCTGCTCGGGAGGCGGTTCAGGGTGCCATTCCGGGGAGGCGGTATGAGGCTTGAGGAGACTGACGTGGAAGACTGGGTGGATACATCTTAAGGTTTTAGGGAGAGCTAGCTCCACAGTGACAGGATTAATAATTCGGGTAATGGGATATGGCCCTATATACCTGGCACTGAGTTTGTGGCAAGGGCGAGTGGACCGCAGGTTCTTGGTGGACAGATATACTGATTCACCAATTTGAAAGTCCTTGCTGGGAGAACGATGCTTATCTGCTTGCACTTTGTATTTGTGCTTGGCTCTGTCAAGATTGTCTATCAGCCAGGGCCAAGTGGTACGGAGGGCTTGCACCCATGAGGCTACGTCAGGATCCCCCTCCCCCTCGGGTACCTCTACAGGGGCAAGAGGACCGAAGTCCTGACCATACACAGCATAGAATGGGCTGAAACCTGTAGACTGATGTACAGCATTATTGTAAGCATATTCTGCAAAAGGTAACAATTCTACCCAATCATCTTGGTGGTAATTGACATAACAGCGCAAATAACATTCCAGCACAGCATTGACACATTCAGTTTGCCCATCTGTCTGGGGATGATAGGCACTCGATAAACCCTGCTCCACCCCCACCAACTTGAGAAAAGCTTTCCAAAACTTAGCAACAAAACTACTTCCGCGGTCGCAAATTATCTTGTGCGGGAACGAATGAAGACGGAAAACATGTGACACAAAGAGGTGGGCCAACTTGGGGGCGGAGGGAATACCCGCACACGGAACTAAATGTACCTGTTTGGAAAATAAGTCAGTGATCACCCATAGTACAGTTTTGCCCCCACTAAGAGGGAGATCCATCATGAAATCCATGGCAATTACTTCCCAGGGCTTGCTGGGAATTTCCAGCGGTTGCAGCAGTCCAGGGGGCTTGCCTTGAGATCGTTTGACTGTGGCACAGATAGGGCAGCTGCGAATGAAGGAGTCTACATCAGATTGCATTCCCCCCCCCCACCAAAACTGTCTGCGCTACAGGTGAAGGGTTTTCAGGAACCCGAAGTGTCCTGCAGTTTTAGTTCCATGGGCCAGTTGCAGGACTTCCCTTCGAAGCGCTTTAGGCACGTATAATTTTGAGTCTTTGTACACCTTGCTCAAGTACACCTTGGGGTAGGGTCTGGGCAGTGCGTTCAGCTAAGCATAGGGTCCGAAGGGAGTTCAGAAAGGAGTTGGAGATGGTCACCCCCCCACCTTTTGCAGAAGAGGGTGAGTCAGGAGCTGGTGGAGATGGAAGGGGGGGAAACTGGTTGCGGCGGGGCGCCGGAGTCAGACGGCGCAAGAGGGGCAGGCGAGGGAGCCCGCTGGGTAGGGTTGGTTACTTTGTCGGCCACTGCGTGGTCTCCATGCTGGAGTCGAGTTTGGGATCGGGTTTGCACGGCCAGCACGGGTAGGGCCCCTCTGTGCGCCGGGGTGAATAAAGAGTCTGTCGGTCGATCCAGTTTTACTGGGTATTGAGGCAACCTGGATAAGGCATCAGCAAGCATGTTCTATTTTCCGGGCACATGTTTAAGAACAAAGCGAAATTGAGCAAATAAGTCCTCCCAACGCTGTTGTTTTGCGGACAAATTATGGGTCCCCGTGAGGGCAGCTAGATTTTTGTGATCGGTCCAGACTTCAAAGGGGACCCTGGATCCTTCTAGGAATTGTCTCCACAGAGTGAGGGCATGGTGGATGGCTGATGCTTCCTTTCCCCAAATAGGCCAGTTTAATTGGACATGCACAAACTTTTTCGAGAACTCGGCACAGGGGTGAAGGAGACCGTCCGGTCCTCTCTGGAGAAGAGCCCCCCCCCCATAGCTACGTCGGACGCATCGACCTGTACAATAAACATTTGGTTCGGATCTGGGTGCTGCAGAACAGGTTCAGAGGTGAAAAGTCGTTTGAGGGCTTCAAAAGCAGATTGGCATTGATCAGTCCACAGTATTTTGGCAGAGGGCAACGTCGCAGAAACCCTTTTACCCTTCGTTTTCAGGAGGTCAGTGATTGGCAGCGCCACTTGAGCAAAGTTTGGAATGAAACCGCGGTAGAAATTAGGAAAGCCCAGAAATTGCTGTACTTGCTTGCGGGTGGAGGGTGGTCTCCAGTCAAGTACCGATTGGACTTTAGCGGGGTCCATGCTAAGGCCGCGATGAGAGATTATGTACCCCAAGAAAGAGATTTTCTCTTGGTGAAATTCGCATTTAGACAGTTTTGCATAGAACTGCTGGTTACACATACGTTGCAAAACTTCTCTGACCAGAGCAACATGTTCCTCCATGGTTTTTGAATAAATAAGAATGTCGTCCAAATAAACCACCACGCCGCGGTTCAGCAAATCATGGAGGATTTCATTAATGAGTTGCATGAAAACCCCCGGGGCCCCTTTTAACCCGAAAGGCATCACGAAAAATTCATACATTCCAAAACAGCTAGAGAAGGTGGTGAGGGGTTCGTCCCCCTCATGGATACAGACGCAATAATAGGCTTCCACTAAGTCCAACTTGGAGAAAACGCGTCCCTCCTGCAATTGTCCCAAAATACCTGAGATCAACGGTATGGGGTAGGCGTTGGCTTGGGTAACTGCATTAAGCTTTCGGAAGTCGATGCATAAACGCAGGTCACCCTCCTTTTTCCGGACAAAGAATGCAGGGGCTGAGTTGGGAGCGTTCGATTGCCGAATGAACCCTCGAGCAAGATTCTTATCCAAAAAGTCACCTAACACAGCGCGTTCGGAAACGCTCATGGGGTAAATCTTGCTCTTAGTTAGTGTGCAGTCTTTTATCACTTCAATTGCACAGTCTGTAGTACGGTGGGGGGGGGGCAAAGCATCGCATTCCTGAATATTAAAAACGTCCGCAAAGTCTCTGTATGCTTCGGGTAAAGGCGTTGGCGATGCGGCAGCGGAGGTTAATGCCGGAGCGGGTGGAGGCCCCACTGCGGCTTCCCGTCGGTGCTGGTCGCACTTGGGATTGGCAAAGGTAATAGTGTCAGTTTCCCAGTCTATATAGGGACTATGGCCTTTAAGCCAATTAATCCCTAGGACAACTTCGAATCGGATGGGGGCTATGGTAAAGTCTATTTGTTCCCAATGAGAACCAATACCCATCGCTACTCCCCGTGTGCGATGATCGACTGGCCCCCCTTTAAAATGACTACCGTCCATCTGGGCGAATTGGACGGGAGCTGGTAAAGCTTCGGACTTGACTTTGAGGGCTGCAAATGTGGCGGTACTAATTAAGGTGCGGCCGCAGCCAGAGTCTATAAGTGCCTTGACAGGCAGTTGGGGACCCCCTTTATAGTACTGTAACACTGCATCCACATAAACAGTGGTTTCCACTTCACTCACCTTGACGGGAGCTTTGGGTTTAGCAGGAGATTCTGCAGGGGTCTGTGGAGACGCTCCACTCACCACAGACCGAATCCGTTTTTTGACAGATCAAGAGGGGTTTCCAGGTTTAGAGCTGGAGAAGTCCATTGATTGTCCTCGTCAGAAGAAGGAGAGTTGTCCCCCAATGGGGCACTTGTAATCCGAGACCCTGCGGGGTCGGTTGGTGCCGAGAGGTTAGCTGATTCCCCAACGTGAAGTGCAGAGGGTGTGGGTCGTCCCGGCGCTGCGCTGCGGGTGGCTGCGGTGCCTCTGCATTGAGGTCTCCCTCGAGCTCGGGGCGGCATGCTGGGGTGAGTGGTCTCCAGGCGTTGAGGACAAGCCGCTGCAAAGTGACCCATTCCCCCGCAGATTAGACAAGCTCCTCTTTGGAAACAAGACTCACGATCCAAAGGTGGTCAAGTCGGTCTTCGCGGGGTAGGAGCCACAGGTTTAGTGGGCGGTTTTTGTCCCCCCCTTTTTTTCCGCTCTATTCCGGACGAGCGAGACGAATCGTCGGCGGCTTTCAATTTCCTCAGCTAGTAAGATCCAATCTTCCAGAGTGTCAGGGTCACCTCGCATATATGACCAATTCAAAATATCGGGGTGCAAGGCTTCTCAAAAGTGATGGATAAGAGTCGCTTCTGGCCAGTCTACAATTTTACTAGCGAGCCGTTGGAATTCATCTGCGAATTCCCGAACGGGAGAGGAGCCTTGTTTAAGTTGTAAAAGTTCCGATTTAGCTCTCTCTCCCATGAAGGGATCTTCGAAGCGTCGTCGTAAGGCGGTCATGAAATTGTTGAGGGAACGAATGGAGCGAGACCGAGTATCAAATTGGAGAATCATCCAGTCGGCCGCCTTTTCCGTTAACAAGGAGGCCACGAAGCGCACATGGCTTTCTTCGGTTGGGAAAAATTGCCTGTGCTCCCGCATATAACTATCCACATGATGTAAAAAGCGGGGTAAGGTTTCCACAGAGCCATCATAGGTAACATTCAGTTTTGGCGGTCTCCATGGAGGCATTTGGGGATATCCAGGAGCTGGGACTCCTGGAAACAGGGGTGCGATAGGTCCTCCCCTGGGGCAGCGGGAATCCCTCCAGGCGCCGCCGGACCTCCGCCCGGTATTACAGGCGCAACCGGACCCCCTCCGGCTGGACCCCCGCCTCCAGCAGGTGCGGAAGGACCCCTCCGGCTGGGACCCCACCTCCCACCGGTACAGCTGGTTGTTGCGGCAGCTGCGGTGATATCCCTGGAACGGGAGCAACAGGCACAATGGGAGCCTGCTGTAACTGGTCATTGTTTTGGAGTAGTAAAGTCAGTTGGTCTTGCAAACATGCTACCTGTTCCAAAAGATCCATATTCTGGTTCCGTAGTAAAAATATCTCGTTGTCCGCGCCACTTCGGCGGGATTGGCTGGACCGCAACCCACTGGCCCAGTGAGGTTCCTCGGGATACAAGTCCTCCTCATCGGAAGTGTCCTCGTGTAAAGTTCCCATCAGTCTGCGGGTGCGTTGAACACTATGTGATGGAACGTAGGATAGGATAAATGAAGGAGGCAAGTCAAAACCCCTGGGCTGTCGGGGACGTGTGCCGCCGCGCGCCTGTTCCCGGGCGAGTCGTTCCCTCTCCTCCTGCTCTGCCCGGGCCCTTGCTGCGGCTTCAGCCGCTGCTTGTGCTTGGTCTTCCGCCTTTTTACGTTCAGCTAGCTCCAGTTCGGCTGCCAGTTGGGCGGTCAGTTTCGCGGTGATGAGAGGGAGCGCCTCCTTTTCCAAAGTGTAGAGTAGCTCTACACTGTCATCGTTTAGGTCCAGCATTGGTTGGATCAGTACCGCTAAGGCCGCAGCATTGGAGCCAAAATCGGGAGTGAGATGTCTAGTAAGTTCCGCCACCGAGATAGTTGCTGCAGTATGGCCCTGGAGAAGGGCATTCACCCGTGCGGCCACCGCTCTCACTTCAACCAGACACAGTTCGGGGGCTGGTACAACTGGGGTCGCCATGTTAGTAGGACGGATTGGGACCGCGGACAGATCAGGAAAAGTTCCGCGGTCAATAAGTTTGTCTAACAAGTCAGTTAGCAGTTGTAAATCCTCAGCCGCCGACTGAGCATCCTCCACCAACCGATCCAGGGCATGGAGGTCTAAACTGGCGTTGGCATCCTCAACGTCGGACATCCAGGGGGTTGCCGTTAGAGAACGCCACTGTATCTGTATTAATCCATTTAGGCGACTAACTTCTGTGCCAGTCCTACGTAGCTCCGCTACCACATCCCGTACGAGGTCGGGATCGTCTTCCAGGATTCTCAGACGGAACCCGCTGCCCGGGGACCTAATCCGACGGGTCTGAGGCGAACCACACGAGGCTCCAGCCACAAGTCACTCGGAGAGCGCTTTCCGCGCTCCCATCCGAGTGGCAGGCGAACCCTCCGGGGCTCTAGCCTGACAGGAAGAAAAGAGGATTGCTGTCACAATGTGAGCTCTTGGCCTACTAGAACCATAAACCACATCAGAGACAGTCAGGTCCAAAGAAGTTGGTTTTTACTTGGTCTAAATAGGTTAACAGTGCATAAGGTAAAGGTGACAGCAATGGCTTTTGCTGGCCTGAACTTGGTAATATAAAAGCATGGAAAAACGCAAGAGATTACAGAACACAAACAGCTCTGTGGTTCACACAGCTTCAAAGGCAGTTAGGTATGCATAAACAGTCCTTGGGTTCTTGGGTCTGTTCAGTGGGAAAACACCAGGAAACGAAAGCAACTGAGATACAGGCCTGACACACGGCAGTGCTTTGTGACAGGGAAGTGTGGTGAGGACTAGCTGTCCTGAAATAGCCCCCAAATCCATATGCGCTAGGGCACTATGCTGGTCAGCAGGCAGCCAGGTGGATTGGCGGGGGTTTGCCCGCCACCACCTGGCACTTGGCAACCTTGGTGATCATGCTTCCTCCTTTGGCCTCAGTTTCTGCTGAACATTGGTGAGCCAGGACTGCAGTTGCCTGGAGGAATGGGGAACCCTATTCCTCCCCCCCCCCAAACTCTGCTTCTGCTTCACAATGGCTGCTACAGCTTCCTGGCTGCTTGCCCTGCAGTCTCAGGGGTGGATCCACAAGAGACTTGGCCAGGGACAAAGAAGATGCTGCTCACTGTCTGGTGGCCTCTTGGGGGAGGATCAGACTGGGGCCAAGTTAGGCGGTTGCGCATCCTCTGTTCGGTCTCCGCTGCCCAGGCCTGCTGTCTCTCCACTGTGCTGTGTGGGCTCCCCACAGAAACCCAGTGTCCTTAGAATTCACGTCATGCTTCCCTCTGCAGTTTCACACTCACTGATGTGATGTGAAGGTCACCACAGAAACCTGACCTGTGTAATTAGTGCCTGTCATAGGTTTGAACTTTGCCTCTTCATCGGTTTGGGCGCTTCTTTGATTCAGCACGTAGGCCAGAGCTTCTGAATGTTCCCAATCCATTTGATGCATGATAAATATGCATGCAGCCAGAGAGCTGACAGGTATTATTGCTGAGCGTCTTTTCTGAAACTAAAGGCAGAATCAAACTCCCCGGCCCTCAGTGATCATCCCAACCTTGACGAGTCAGTGGGACTCTGGGGCAGCGAAGGGCAGCTCACAAAGCAGCACCAGTAAAATACAAACAAATCACAGACAAGATTGCGTCAGACCCGGGTTGGTATTTTTCTGGATCCCTTTGCCTCTACCGACAATGCAGAAAAAGGAGAAATACTTTGGTGTCCGGCTCATAATGCACAAATCCAGGCAGTCTTTGTTATATTCAGGCACCGCTGCCAGTTTTTAGGGGCACTGGGCAACTTGGAATAAGGTTGGGGTGGCATTTTGAAGAAGAAGGGTGGGAGCAGATCCCATCTTATTGTCCAGAGTGGGTGGTCAGCAAGTCCAGATGAGGTTTATTTTCCAGTTTTTCTCAATGAGCAATGATATAAGGTTTTACTTCTCCTTCTGGCTCTCTGCCTTTCGAGGTGCTAATTGCCATTCATGTATGTTCATAAAGGTAAAGGTAGTCCCCTGTGCAAGCACCAGGTCATTCCTGACCCATGGGGTGATGTCACATCCCAACTTTTCCTAGGCAGACTGTGTTTACGGGGTGGTTTGCCAGTGCCTTCCCCAGTTGTCTACAGTTTACCCCCAGCAAGCTGGGAACACATTTTACCGACCTGGGAAGGACAGAAGGCTGAGTCAACCTTGAGCCGGCGACCTGAAACCGACTTCCGTCAGGATCGAACTCAAGTTGTGAGCAGAGCTTTTGGCTGCAGTACTGCAGTTTACCCCTCTGTGTCATGGGGCTCTAGTATATGTGCATAGAGCCAGTTTATACATTCAACAGAATCCAGTGAACACTTTTTCTGAGCTCTTCCACATCGTGTTTGAGTTAACACATATGTCTCAGGAGTATTTTGTTTTCCACAGGGGAGCCTTTAGACATGAAACCCATTCTTGGCACTGTGGGGCATTCCAGGAAAACTGTAAAGTGTAGAGACTGATGAGCTGCTTGAGTGTAATTGAGTTGTTCTAAGGATGGAGGAAATTGAAATTGTTCAAGACTTTCTATTCCTTGGCTCCACCATCAACCAAAAGGGAGACTGCAGCCAAGAAATTAGAAGGAGATTGAGACAGGGAAGGGCAGCCATGAAGGAGCTAGAAAAGATTTTGAAGTGTAAGGATGTGACTCTGGCCACCAAGACTAGATTAATTCATGCCATCATATTCCCTATTACTATGTATGGGTGTGAAAGCTGGACAATGAAGAAAGCTGATAGGAAGAAAATAGATTCCTTTGAAATGTGGTGTTGGAGGAAAGTGTTGCGGATTCCGTGGACTGCCAAAAAAACAAATCAGTGGGTTATAGATCAAATCAAGCCTGAACTGACCCTAGAAGCTAAAATGACTAAACTGAGGCTGTCGTATTTTGGTCACGTCATGAGACGACAAGAGTCACTGGAAAAGACCGTCATGACAGGAAAAGTTGAGGGCAGCAGGAAAAGAGGAAGACCCAACAAGAGATGGATTGACTCAATAAAGGAAGCCACAGCCTTCAATTTGCAAGATCTGAGCAAGGCTGTCAAAGATAGGACATTTTGGAGGACTTTCATTCATAGGGTCGCCATGAGTCGGAAACGACTTGACGGCACTTAACACACACACAAGGATGGAGTTCTGCCCCAGGCAGAAGCTTTCATGGCATATAGGCCCAGGAGCTGCTGATGTCCAGTAGGTTCCAGGCTTATTCCAAAAACAGTCTTCCATGCAGGGAGGAGACCATGTTTCTCTCTCCCCTTCCTTGCCTCAGTGGCTTTGAGGCCTGCCTGCTGGTGATCTGTTGGGACCTAGAAATCGTCCCCAGCCCAGGGGCCACACTAAAGCTTCCCCACATTCTCGCGACTTGCAAATGGGGTTGCCAGGATCCTCCACCCCCAGTAGGTGCCCCCCACTGCCGCTCAGCTGGCCATCATGGGGGAAATGGTGCCAAACTGAGGGGGATGTCAACAATGGTCACTTGCCGGGCACCTGGAAGGGACGTCAGTGTGTCACTGGGGGATACCGGGGTCACTCTGGCATTTGAGCAGAGTGGTTCAACTCCCTGGTTAAACTCTATAGGGACCTGCTGGCAACCCTGCTTGCAAACGAAGCAATTGTCTCTCAGGACTAAAAGGCACAGGAAGAAAGGCTCAGATGGTTGAGGAAACTGAGGTGGGCAAGGAGGGTGAAACAGCACTTGTGTAAAATGACACTTGTAAAATCTAGGGGAATGGGCTTAGTTTTTGCCAAGCTGGAGCATGGGGGAGAATGAAAATGATCAGCTATGAAATGAGAAAGGAGAGGAAAGGACAGAACGTTGCTTGCCGGAGTGCCAACTTTCATGCTCCACAGAGCAGCGCTCTCCTTCAGGCGGGAATGGCCTTACCTGCTTTTCATCTCTTATTCTTTTTTATTGTCTTTCAAATGGCCCAAAGTGAAATAATATCAGAGAGGAAAAGGAATAATAATTTGACGGACTACGTCCCGCTTCAACAGAGGAGAGGTTAGAATTTCAGCATAATGTTTGCTGACTCAGTAGAGTACTCTAATATCGTTTTCTTGTATTACATTAAGTGAATGCTAAAACCTGGCCAAAAAAGTACAGAGGAATTTTTATTTTATTTTATATGAGGAGACTTATACTTCGAACCACTTTTGACGAGGTTTCTGGTCTGCATGCTAATGAACGGATATCATGCCGAAGTTCATTTTGAAAGCAGAGATTAGCAAACATGTTTGATTCAACCCAGAATGGGTTCGACTAACTTCAGGCTGCCAGTGATCTGTCAGAGGACTGGAGCACGAATAGATGTTCCCTGATTTGAGGAATATAGGGCAGGAGATGGCTGCGCATCACAGCTGTCCCCATCTCAGGGGCTAGACGCAGCCAGACAAGCTTTTAAAGCTGTCCCAAAACAAAGACCGCTGCCAGCCACTCGACTCATTAGGTAAATAGAGATTGGGAATCTGGGCACAACTCACAACTGTCTCTTTCCTCTGAACTCATACTTGAACATTCTGGGGTTGGGAGATTTAGTCTAGAGAGATGAGCGAGAAAGAAAATATATCCAGTGGCACAAAGGCCTAAAACCGGCTCCTACAAAAACCCTGAGCAAAATCCACAGAGGCGGTGGTTGGGGGGGGGGGGAGGTGGTGGAACTGAAGCAACTAAAACATAAAGATGACCCGTAACAATGTAACAGTAGTTCTGGGTCAGGCCAGCAGTCCACCCTCAAGGTCTCAACACTGACTCACCAGATATACCAGGAAGACATAAGGCGAGATGTAAAACCCACAGCCCCCCCCCCATTATTCGTGCCCCATTATCACAAAACAAATGCAGAAAAATGCCGTCCTGTTGTGTCAGTGTGATATCTGCCTCTTAATAAAATGCAGGGCAATAAACGGCTTTACCTCTGATAGGCTTGCAAAAGTGACATTCTTAAGCTGCCACTGGGATCAAATCAATGCCCATCAAGTGACATATGTATTTTGCAGTCTACTGTAATACAATGTTTTTAAAATCCTAAAGGAGTGTTAAGGGTTATTGTTTATAGGACACTATAGAGCTCTGCTACCTCTTTGAGCCTCTGGGTCCGTGTTGGCGAACCTATGGCACGCGTACTGGAGTTGGCACGCAGAGCCCTCTCTGTGGGCACGCGCGGGTCTGCCTTGGAGTGGTTCGCTGTGGTTGCGTGAGAGGGCCGGGCTCACAGAAGCAACGTCTGCCCCCTCCCGAGCCTCTCGTCCTGCACTTCCAGGGCTCCAAAAGGCCTCCCCGGTCGGCGTCTGGGCCCTCTCTCTCAGCTGAGCTGCAGCCGCAGCTCAGCTGTTTGTTGGCTCCTGCTTGCCTCTCCGGCTCTGCCCTGCCCGTCTCCACCTCGGATGGGTGAGGCTGTGGCCGAGCGCCTTGCCGCGCGCTGTTCCCGGTGGCGGCGTCTCTCGGGCTCCGCCACCCCTGTGCTGTGTTGCCGTGGAGCCTGGCTCCTCCCTTCCCGACTGTGACGCCAGGTCCTCCTAGGCTGCCGCGGCCTGCGAGACATTCTTTAAATTATTGGTGAGCTGCAATAGACGCACTATTGCGTGTGTACATCTACCATATTTCAGAGCATCCACGCTGGGAGTCCACTATCACAGAGTAGCTGATCCTTTTTTCCCCTTTCCCCTTTTTTTCCTTCCCTCCTCCCCCCTCTCTGTTTTCCCTTCCCCCACCCGTTTTTTTCCTTCTTCGTTCCCTTTCCCCCCTTTCCCCCCCAATTAATTTTGCTCACATTTTTGTTTAAACTGGAATAAAAACTTGGAGAGAGTAGAATTATATACACCGTTATACTGATAGGGAGTCAATTTAGAATCTAAGTAACACTCATACCCGGTGTGTCCTGTTTGGGACTTGGTTTAAACGTGATGATGGAGGGAGAGGGTTTCATGGTGTGACTTTGCACGGGGTTCAGTGCTTCAGATCAACCGCGCCCCCAACCTGTGCAAAACAGCTCCGGATCCTTACTTGGTAAGGATCTGCAGTTCTGGTGGATATTGTGCCAGCTTGCACCATTAAAGGACGCGTTGGTAGCTGGCGAGGATTGTGGCAGAATTTAAATGAGATTCCATCCAAGACTCTGTGAAAAGTTAGCCAAGTCTTTTGGCGGCTGGCATCATGTTTAAAATCGGGCCTTGGGCAAAAGAACTTTTCTAGTTTAGCATTGCCCAGCAATGGCCATGGGGGGGTTTGCCTTGGATTTGCTGTTCTCTAGATGCACATCCAAATTCTCAAAATTCTGCATGGGGGGGCTTATTGTTGAGTGTTGGGAATTCGGATGGGGAAAATGTGCATCTAGAGAGCGGCAAATCCAAGGCAAAACCTCCCATGCATAAATGGCCATTGTGTTTCAAAGTGCGCTTCTACCGCTTCAGAGCAGCTACATGAGCTTTGGCTAGCATGCCAGAGATGCATTGGTTGGCCTACTAACTAAGCATGGATGGCAGCTTAATTTAGACAAAATTCTAGGTGAGCGCAAAGTTGAACAAAATATGCTTCTCATAATCTCATGTAAATGGGGGCCTCAGACATTATGCCAATGAAATTATGCCAAAGTCAATGAAAGCACTTGGAATTGCTTTCCTTACTTTGTTTGGATCATCTTATGCTTGTGAGCAGCTGTTTTCAGCTTTGAATTATATCAAATCTGACACCAGATGTCGCATGTTGCATTATTGGGCCTTCTTGCCTGGACCCCCTACCCCAATCGTCACCAAACTTGGGGGTTCTTGCAAGAAGGGTCACCTCAAGCTATGCTGAAAGTTTGGGGCCTCTACCTCCAAAAACGCCTCCCCCCCGGAGCCACAGAAAGGTGTGAATGTGTTTTTAATGCCTTTATTCCTGTGGGCGATTTTGGGGAGGGACCCCTTCCGGGCCCCATAACTTGGGACCCCCTGCCCCAATCATCACCAAACTTGGGGGTTCTTGGAAGAAGGGTCACCTCAAGCTATGCTGAAAGTTTGGGACCTCTACCTGCAAACATGCCCTCCCCCAGAGCCACGGAAAGGCATGAATGTGTTTTTCATGCCTTTATGGTTATGCTGCTCATTCGGAGCCCCCAAATTTGCTGAATTTATTCGGCGATCACCCCGAACTCGCCAAATTTGGCTCGTTGTTTTCCCACCTTTTTTGAATTCGGTTCCATCCGAACTAGAAACCGCCGAATCGGGGAAAATTCGGCTGTTTTTCGGTTCGGGGAGAACAGAATCGACAGCCCTAGTGGGCATATAAAAAACTTCTTCTTCTTCTTCTTCTTCCTCTTCTTCTTCCCAAAACATGATTGGGGAGTAGATTCTGGCTTCACTTATAGGGCCAGGAGCTTGTGTTAAAACAAAAGATTCCTTTCCCCAGGTTTGCAGAAAGGGGAGAGGGATTAATGTGAGCTAAAAGTTGTACTCCTTTATTGGATGATGCTGTGAATAGGGCTGTGCGTTCAATAAAAATCGAACCAAAAAAATCCCAGAAAAATGCCATTCCGGTAAATTTCTTGTTCGGGTTTACCGAGTCCGCAAAATCCAGGAGGTTGGCAAAACCAAATTTGCCATTTGAGAATGTCTTTCTGTGGCTCCGGGGGTGGGGGCATTTTTGCAGGTAGAGGTCCCAAATTTTCAGGGTAGCTGGAAGGGACTCCCGATATATTGTATTTCTATGGAGGCGTGGAGCAAACGTTCCCACCATTTAAAGCCCGTCTCCTCCATTGAGATACATTGCTAAAATCACACTAAATAATCTGAACACAGCCACTTTGCCAGTGCTTTTCAATGGAGGAGGATGGGGGTGACCCCTTCCAGACCCCACAAATCCAGACCTCCTGACCAAATCTTTACCAAACTTGTGAGTTTTGCAAGGAGAGTCCTTTCTAGCTACCCCAAAAATTTGGGACCTCTACCTGCAAAAATGCCCTCCCAGGAGTCGCAGAAAACCCCATAGGCTTTATTGGACCCAAATTTTTCAGGAAACCTGGAAAAAAGCCAGATTCCCATATTTGGGAAATTTGGCTTTTCGGGTTTTCCCAAAAAGAACCCAGGACCAATAAACCCGAATTCAAATTTTAACGATTTTTTTTTTTTTTTTTTGCAGCCCTAGTTGTGAAGGAGGGGAAATATTTGGCCAAGGAATAGGCATATTGGATCCAGGTATTATTGCATGTTGCATTATTGGGCCTTCTTGCCTGGGCAGGACAATAGCACAGTCTCCAGTGTCCTGTGGCCCCAATCTTCGCTGAGCTGGGATTTGTGGCAGAAGAGTCCACAGTCCAGAGGAAGGCCCTGGCCAACCACCTCTGCCTCTCATTGGCCTTGAAAGCCCCTTGCTGGGGTCGCCATAAGTCAGCTGTGATTTGACGGTACTTTACACACACATGCATGGGGAAGGGAAACACAACCAGTGTGCGCCTGGTTTTACAATTTTTATCTGCATTACATCTCTGAAGATTTGAGACTGAGGACCAGTGACTCTGACAAGGTTGTTCATTGACTACATTGCTGAGGTAGGATTTGAACCCAGATCATGGATTGAACTGGGTGATATTAGTAATGCAGTAACAAGAACCACTGCTAGGCCTTGAAAACAAGCCATAAAAACAACATTAAGGAGCCTACAGAAAGACAGACTGAATGGAATGGAAACTCTGATACCTTCTTGACATCGGCGTTTGAAGATACCAAAAACTGCTGCGCTTTGAGTTCATGCTGTGCGTATGTACAACCAGAAATGAAATATTTGTGAAGGCAAATGAAGAAAAACAGCCCAAGAGCCAACTCCCTGTTTGTTTACAATACATTAGACAAGTGGTTTAAACTGAATTCGCCTGTATATTTTATGGATTTGAGGAATAATGAAGGGTAGCATTTCAAAGTGGCGGCAAAGAAGAGGGATGTCTGGATTGCATGAATAATGCCCTCGGGCTTGGCTGACTTCTTCCCAAAGAGCAATGTTTTTCCACCCCCCAAGAAAAATTATGAAACCAGTACAGAAAAAAAAGCATCAGGTACAGCAGATCGTTTGTGAGAGAAATTATTCAAGAAACAGAGAAGTATCTTTTATTTCTTGGTTTTTTAAAAGAAAATAAATCTTGTGATGCAGTGTAAATTGAAAACAGCAAGCAAGAGGCCACGGCCACTGAAATTGTGTCTGCATATTTGTCTGGGGAAGGGAATTATGTCCGAACCCATCTCTTCTGCAGTGTGACACTCTAAGAATCCCCCTTATCTCTATGATAAAGACCATAGAGGTTTGGAGGGAGACGTTCTAGAGCATCACCTGTCAGTTCCTGGTTCAGACACAATCTCCCCCCCCCCACACACACACACACTTTCTCTCACCACAGTGTTCAGCATTGTTGGGCAAGTGAGTGGGTTGGCAGGCAAAAACCCTATGGGGCATGGGCAGATGGCAACCCTAGCATTCTGGAATTGGAAAGACAGCATAGAGGTAACTTAAATTAAAGGAATATAAACTATACATCAGGGTTCCCCAACCTTTTTGAGCCTGCCGGCACCTTTGGAAATCTGACAGTGTGGTGGATGCAGCCACAAAGTGGCTACCACAAAAGAGCAGGTGTAGGAGGAGCTGCCAGCTATAAAACGGCCACCACAGCTCACCTTCAGTCACACAGCGAAGATCCTTGTGCTGCTGCCAAAACAACGTTTTAAAAAATCCACACAGCCAATCAAATCTTCAAAGGCCTTTGTGGGCAAAAGCCCCATCTGGCCCTGCCTACTTTCTAAAAACACTTGGTGGGTGCCCGGAAAGGTTTTGGTGGGCACCATGGCGCCCGTGGGCATCACACTGGGGACCCCTGCTATACCTCATTGTTGGATACTGGTCAAAAGGACAAATGACGGGGTATTTTTAATTCAAAAGCTCTGCAAATGTCCTCTCCTATGGTGTACATACTACATGGCGAACTGCAAAGAGAAGAAGCCGTCCAGTCCAGAGTTCCTCAGTATGACCCTAAGTCAGCAGGAGCCTGATCCTTCCACATGGGTAGTTTCATCTGAGGTTCCCCTTGCTGTATCCCTTTTGCAGGATGTAGCGATGCTCCCAGCATTCTCCAGGTGGCATCACAACATCTTTGTTTGGAACCACTGTAGAGGAAGCTGTATCTCTTGCTTCCCAAGCCAGGCACACAGGTTGTGGGTATTGACTGATCGGCTGCTGAGTCTAGCTACTGACTTTAATGAAGTGTGCTTTCTCTCTCGCTGGGAAGGATTGCTTCCTCCAATAGCTCTTCTCACTTTGAACCAAGACCCATTTATTTATATGGACACAGTTCCCCTCCATGCACATCCCAGCTCTTGTGCCTCTCTTCAGGGTGTTAAAGGACACGCCAGTTCACCCAAAGGCTGGCTGTGCAAGAAGGACAGTACAGAAGGAAGAACTCAGATCCATTCTCTTCTTTGCTAATTTTTATAACTTTAATTCATTTCAATGTAGATTTCAGAGGCACAAGCCAAGATCCAGTTTCGGGGACAGGATCTGGATTTTAACAGTATTTAGCTTTTAGATTTGTGTGCCATAATTTTAGGTTTTGTTTTTTTTAAAGAATTTTATTGACGGTTTTATTATGGATTTTAATGTTTATTTATATTGTATGTTATTGTATTTTTAAAATGACGTTACCCGCCCTGAGTCAGCTTGCTGAGGAGGGCGGGTTATAACTCAAATAAATAAATAAATAAATACTTAAAGATTTATGTGAGTTCTTGCATCCTCAGTTCACAGGCTTCCCATATACCTGCTGATATTTTACAGATGAAAATAGGGACACTTGGTGGTAGAAAGTGCCGCCAAATTGCAGCCAACTTATGGTGACCCTTCAAGAGGTTTTCAGGGCAACAGACACGCAAAGGTGGTTTGCCTTTGCCCGCCTCTGCGTAGCAACCCTGGATTTCCTTGGTGGTCTCCCACCCAAGTATTAACCAGGGCTGACCCTCTTTAGCTTCTGAGATCTGATGAGATCAGGCTAGCTTGAGCCATCCAGATAAGGGCAGGGATACTTACATTTCTGTAAAAAGTTCCTGTTCCTGTTGCAGTGATGTCCCTAAAAAAAGAAGAAGAAAAGATGGCTTCTTAGTTAATATGGAGTCTCAGGAGTAGCAGTGCCATCTGGCATAGTCTTGAGCAACGTCCATTTAAATTGTTGTGTTCCCCATACACAATAACCCACATCCACCAAGGCACAGTGTTTGCAGGGAAGCCACATTCTGAGTGAGGATCTCTGGCTGGATGGGAAAACACAGGGAAAAACCCGACGGATGCACAGGTTGAGTCCCACCTTTTTGATCAATCAACTGGGACCACGTCTTCCAAGCCTTTTTAAAATGCTAAGATCCCAGCAACTAGCTGTTAGGGAAAGGGTTTGGGAGCTGAATACAGCACCCCCCCCACACACATGTCACGGCTTGTGGCGTTAAGGGGTCTACACTCCTAGAATGTACCATTTACTGAGAAATGGAGCTATCTATTCAGCGAGACCTCACAGCCAGAAGTCAATGATAATTCCTACAAGGACTGTAGGCTTTCTATTGAGAAGTGCCAGAAAATTTATGAACAAGGGACTTCCTTTAAATAACATTTATTTCACATAAAATATATATGCATGTGAATACACATTCCCAAAACATGTCATAAAGTACAAACATTATGATTCTTTTACATGTTCAGTTATGTTAACATATGCAAGCAGTTTCATACAATCTTTATAAGCAATTTCTCTATGTAAGGTTTCCTAACCTTAAACCTTTAATACATTTCTCTTTATGAGATTCTAACTAGTATCTCTAGATTCTTTCAGATTACTATAGTTACAGAATCTTGTAAAAACCTGATTAGTTTCACAGAGAGAAGATATGGTTAAATATAATGGGAAAAAGATTTGTTATAGCAAAAAGCTTCTTTATCCAAAGTACCTGAAATATAAACTATAAGTTATAGTAAATTAAGTACAACCTTATATTATTTCTAAAACCTCTCCAGCTCATATGCATAGCTGATATTTAAGATATTGCAAACCTTTTCTGTAAGGACATAGACTTTTCCCATGCTTCTATGTCTTTACCATATCTTTGATTCTCTGGTTCTTAGTTTATTTAAGAATTATAGTCCAAAGCTCATTGAGTATTTCATGCCAGTTCAGATTCATTGAAATACTGTTCTGAAGTCTATTTATCAGAGAAAGCTGAAATTAGAGCTATTTGAGCTATAGTCAATTATTACAGCTATGTGTAGTATCTTTACCCAATGCAGTATGCAGAGGATAAGATACTATGATCTTTATATTTAAACCATTCTATGTTTATAGATGTCTGATCACTTTCAAGATCAGGAATGCTTCATACATGCTGATGGTATGTGTATCTCTTAACAGTCAGCAATGCAGAGCTTATATATTATTTATTATGTGCAAGCTTAAGGCTGTATTAGTGTTTATATGGAAGACTCAGCTATTCTCTAGCTTATCAATTTCAGTGAATATGTTTCCTGAACTAAGAGTCTCCATGAATAGGCCTAATAGATTTTGTATATGTTTTATGTAAGCATTTCATATGTGCCTTAAGCTTCATTACAGAGAAAAGAGATTCTCCTTTTCTCCCAGGAACATCTCTTGCCTCTTATTCTGAGTACAGAAGCCTCCCCTATTATGTTGGGGGAGCCTCTGACTCCTTTCTTCCCTGTTTCTGGTTTTAAGAACTGTATGGACCAGTTCTGTAGTTTAGGTTTTACAACTTCCATGTTTCTCAAGAAAAGTCAGACTATTTAGATCATTCAGTGAAAACCCATCAACTCCTTACTAGAATTAATGAGATGTCAGTGTTTCCAAATAGTGTTTCAAAAGAGCCTCCATTATATGGAATAGTCTATCAGCAATCATTTCAGATATCCAGCCTTAGCAGGTCATCTTGAAATGAATCCCTCTCAAAGAGAGTCTTTCCCATTCTCACAAAGAACCTGTGAAATGGTATAGTTTCATATCACGCAAGACATGAAATAATAAAATATAATGGAAATGAGTTATGGCCAGACAGACTTGCTGCCCTCTCTGTAACTCACTTCATGTGTCTCACGCAAGAGACAAGTATAGGGAGTGAGGTCGGTCAGCGTCAGCCAACTTCCATCAACTCTCTGCTTTCCTAGTTTAACATCTTAGGAGGATGTCCAGGAGATCTAGCAGCCAGACAGCATTCAGCTGTCCTCTACCAGTCCTCCCGCCTTTTGGCCGTTTGAGGCTTCCTTATATCCTCTCAGATCAGTGGTTATCTGAGCTGAGTCAGGAATCTTCAGGCCTCTGTCATGGATCCAAATCAGGATCCATGGCAGTATCATTTTCACTCATTTATGGGGAAAATATTAAGTCACCAGGTTTACAAGTGCAAAATCCCCAGTACAAGGTTTATTGTACTGCTGCACTGTCTTATCGGACAGCGGCATAATTCCGTCCGACAGTGGCATAATTCCGTCCTTTACACTGTATCTTAGAGCAGAGACGAAAAAACCCCAAAACAGAGATGACCTTCCATTCTATGCCTGGAAAAGCACCTCAGATAAGCAAATGCCGACTTTTCAGACTTAACTATCAAGCAGGCAGCATGAAGTGCCTTTAACCTTGTAGCCGTGTAGTTATTTCAAAACAGCTGTAAGTGGTATGACGTTTACCCCACATTACTGCATTAGGTCTTAAGGAATGCTTTTTATTATTTAGATCCAGAGGAAAACCATATGCTCAAGCCAATTATTGCCACGGGCTGCTACACACACACACACTCCCCTTCCTCTGAAATAGCTGATTTGTAGGTAGGGTTGCCAGACCCCCACTGGGAGTAGGGGAGTAGGGGATTTGGAGCCCCTCCCCCTGGAACTGTTCAGCCAGCCAGTGGGGGAATTTACCAGCTGTAAACTGAAGCCTCGTTCTCTGTCATCAGCAACACAGCGACATCTCTTCCAGCATGCACCAGAAGTGACCTCATCACATCGCTGATGATGCTCTGGTATTAGAGAAAAACTCTATGGAAAAAACAACTGCTACCATAGAGTTTTTGCCCAAACATCTGAGTGTCCCCAAGTCGCTGGCAATGGGATGACGTCACTTGTAGTGCATGCTGGAAGTAACATCACCACATTGCTGACGACAGAGACCTAGGCCTCAGTTTGCTTCTGGTAAGTCTGCCCCCCCCCGCCCCGGTTTTCAAGGTATATCTGGCAAACCTATTTGCAGGATTTTCGCTTCCAAAATCGCACCCAGTGCATGCTGCCCTCTCTGCTCCATGAGTGTGCTACTGGATTAAGGGGTATGCCATTCCTAGGGAGGGACTCTGGACAAAACTATCCAATTCTAGTATGGATAGGAGGTTATTATGGCTTATACAGCAATTTCATACAAACCTTACAGCTCAGGTTTGCTGTGGTGATCAAGGAGAATTAACGGAGCCCTTTGATTTGGTCAAGGGCGTTAGACAAGGTTGCCTCCTCGCTCCTCTCTTGTTTAATTTATACTTGAATGATATGGCAATGAACTTTTCAGAGCCTTGTCACCCTCCAAAGCTTGCAAGTTGTAGTATCCCAATCCTACTCTATGATGATGATGCAGTTCTTCTATCCCGCACAAGAATTGGTTTGAAAAGATCCCTACAAACATTTTCTGAGTACTCCTCTAGGGAAGATGTTAAAATAAACCATCACAATTCAAAGATCTTGATCTTCTCTAAGAGGAGAAAACTGGCATCCTTTTGTTGGGTACTAGATTGCTTTGATGTTGATCAAGTCAAAGAGTTCGTTTACCTTGGTATTCTTTCTTCTTACAACCTAAACGGGAATGTTCATCAAAAAGCAGTATCTAACAAAATTAAACCTGGGGTTGGGGCTTTGGTTAATTTCTTTTATACTAAAGGTGGAAAATATATTCCTGGGGCCATCCAAGTTTTTAACTTAAAAATTATTCCAATTATTCTTTTTGGTGCTGCCATCTGGATAACTGTTATTAATGAGTCCATAGATCGACCATTGCTTCAGTTTTTATGACAGCTGTTAAATGTCGCTCGGTGTATTGCTGGCGTTCCCCTCTGCTCCGAGCTTGGCCAAATGTCTCTTGAAGCTAGGGCATGGTCGTTTGCTTTTAAATTACAACTTAAGCTGGGTTTTAGTACTGAGGGGTATGTAGTCTTTCTGAAGCATGACTCATGTAGATCCTCATGGCAAAAAAATCTTTGAGGAGAAACTGTCTCTGATGGGGCATCTCATGGGATATAAGAGGTCTTGGAAAAACAGAAGCTTTCACTCTAATAAAAAAAACATATCAAAGAGGTTGATTATGTTAGCACATCTTTTTGTGCTCGTCACATTTGCTCATCTCAGTTTTTCGGAATACCACCACCACGTGGTTTGCCTGCCTGTACTTATTTCTTGACAATTCTTCATCTCTCCAGAGCCTTCTTTCTAGCTAGATTAAACACTAACCCCTCTATGGTTATGCAAGGTAGATTTTTGAAACTACCATACTTAGAAAGGACTTGTTCGTGCTCTTCCAGCTCCATTGACTCACTTCAATGCCATAGAGTCCAATTGCCAAAGCTGCCATTTTCTCCAAGTGAACTGATATCTATTGGCTTGAGATCAGTTGTGATACCAGGAGATCGCCAGCCACCACCTGGAGGTTGGCAACTCTACCCCCCCAAGACAATGGTTTCAATTTTTAAAAGGCCCTACAATATCGATATAACACTGTAGTGTTGTTTTGATAGTTTAAGCAGGTTCTCTGAATGCCCAGGTTCTATTTTAAGTAAGTCTCTAGCCTCTTCCCTTGTGGAGATACAAGGGAAAAGGCGTATCTCCACCAGGGTAGGAAATAGAGACTTAACTGTAATTTAAATGAAAGCTCGGAATCCAGAGAATCTGTTTAAACTATTATTATAGCACTACAGTATTATACCAATATTTTAGGGCCATTTAAAAAATAAGGGGTGTGTGTGCTGTGACGCCCCTGATAATGGCACCAATGATGACAGAACCCTCCCTTGAAAAAAATCTCATTATTTAAGCTACATATGGCAGAAAATAAACCAGCTCCACAACCTTAAAAATGCACAAGGAGGGCAGGCGTGTGGAAGAAGCCCTCTGCCAAACCAATTCCAATGTTTGTGGATCAACTCACAAGAAAATCAGAAGTAACTCTCCAGTGTGCAGAAAACGTCTCAGTTGAATGGGAGCTTTTGGATTAAAAATTTAAATTCACATTTTGCATATGTGACTTTTAGAACATTTTCAATTGCATCAGGTTTCGCAAGGATCTCTGAATTGTCATCAGATATAAGATTTCATGAGCTGCCAGTTGTCATATACTGTCGAACAGCAAAAGCCATCACAGTTTACCTGTCAATCAGGTTGCCGACCTACAGGTGGTTCCTGGAGATCTTCCAGAATTACAACTGTCTCTACACTACAGCCTGGAGAAAATGGCAGCACTGGAGGGTGAACTCTGTGGCATCTCATCCCTGCTGGGCTCCCTCCCCTCCCCAAACCCCAAACCCTGCCTTTCCCAGGCTCCACCCACAAAATCTCCAGGAATGTCCCAACCCAAAGCTGGCAATCCTAGCCAAACATCCCTGTATGTCATCTATCAAAAGCTGTCAGATATCACTGCATGCCAGCACTTAGGTTCTCTGCAATGCTGAATACCATTGCTTGTTGGCTGCTGAACATTGCCAAATATCAGCTGCCAGATATTAGACCCTGAAATCAGGCTGTCCGTTCCAATCCTCATCTGGCTGGGTGGCAGGAGGACCAGATCTAACCATCCCCTTCACCTAGCTCAGGGTTACCAACCTCCAGGAGATCTCCTAATATTACAACTGATCTCCAGGTAACAGAGATCAGTTCCCCTGGAGAAAATGGCTACTTTAGAGGGTTGGCTGTATGGCATTATACCCCATTGAAGTCCCTCCCTGTCCCAAGCCCCACCCTCCTCAGGCTCCACCCCCAAAACCTCCAGGTATTTTCCAACCCGGAACTGACATCCCTCGCCTAGCTTCTCCCCTGCCAAATAGCTGATTGGCTCCACAAACAAGGATCGCTAGCTGACAATCCTTCCCCAAAAACAGCTGCTCCGGTTGTAGAACGTGGCACGGGCCTGCCTTACAACTGTTACAATGGATCTCTGTGTGGTGGTAGGGCGGCCATCCTCCAGGTAGGGCATGGAGATCTCCCAGAATTACACCTGATCCCCGGGTGACAGAGATCAGCCCCCTGGAGAAAATGGCTGCTTATAGGAGGGGTGGGTGGGGAAAATCCAGCCCGTGGGCCGAAAACGGCCTGCGAGACCATTTTATCTGCCCCCCCCCGGCCCACCTGCCGAGGCCGGGAGTGCCAGGGCCCTGCCATTGCGGACACACGTGCCAAGGCCGGGAGCTCCAGGGTGCCACTTCCTCCTCGGGACGCTCCAGCTCTCGCGAGTTAGGCCCTCCCCTCGGCACTTCAGTCTTTGCTAGCAGGCGGGCAAGCATGTGCGCAAAACTTGAGACCCCTCCCCTTTGTCTGCCCCCCACTGGCTGTTTCCAGGGGAGTGGGTGGTGCTCCCGGCTTCGGCCCTCCCCACCTTGTGTCCCTGGAGAGCCTCTCCGGTTCTCCTCCTGTAAGCCCTTGGTCCAAATGAACCAGAAACCACGACATAGACAAATTAGGTCCAAAGAAGCTGGTCTTTGCTGGTCAAATAGAATAACAGAGCATAAAGGAAAGGGTGACAGCTATGGGGCTGTCTTGCTGAAACTCGGTAATATAAATGCACAGGAAGGGTAAGAGATTACATATTGAAAACAAAGTAGGTTCCCAGGACTTCATACAGAGAGTGGTAGGCATAACAGCCCTTGCAACCTTGGCTGCGGTTCAGTAAGGACAACATTCCTTGAGTCTGGATGGCAGGATGTGAAAAGGGTGAACAACACTGATATGCCTGACACCTCCCCACGCAGGGGCCCTGGACCTTCCTCCCCCTCCCAGCTTGCCTGTGCCCGTGTGGTGGGGTGATCCCCTGGCCGCACCCCCGCGCCTTGGCCTGCTGGGGCGCCCGAAACTCACGCTGCCACTTCCCCCCTCACCGGCCTGCGCGCTGGCTGCGCCGTGCTTTCTGCCGCACCCCTGCACTGTGGCCTGAACCTGCTGGGACGCCTGAAACTCGCACTGCCATCTCCCCCCTTCACCGGCTTGCGTGCTGGCCGCGCCGCTCCCTCCGGTGGCTCAGTGGGCCCCTACATGGCCCTCCCCTCGCTGTGGCTCAGTGGCAGAGCATCTGCTTGGCATGCAGAAGGTCCCAGGTGCAAGATGGACTACCAAACGTGCAGCATCTCTCTCTGTGTACTCTGTGCCCCTCCCCAATCTGGACCCTTGCAGGTTCAATCCATGGCATTGCCGAGACAGGAAAGAAATGAACAGAGGTGGGTTGCCATTGCCTTTCTCTGCATAACAACTCCGGTATTCCTTGGTGGTCTCCTATCCAAATAGGCCAACCTTGCTTAGCTTTTGAGATCTGATGAGATCAGGCTGGGCTGGGCCATCCAAGTCAAGATCCAGGCAGCATGTAAAATTTCTCAATAAATAAAGTGTACTTCATAGTTTCTCTGGGCCAAAATGGGTAGGCCACCCATAGGTTAGGATCCTAGACATCATCAGGACAAACTTGTGGACACTTTCCGAAGGCTAAGCCCCAATGACTGGACTTGAGTAGGATTTAGAGTAGACCTGCATAAGATTGCACTGCTGATCACTTTTTGTTTTCACTGTTCAATGTGGATGACAAATAGGGCACAAATATCTAATAATGATTACACGCACACACTTATTTATTTATTTATTTATTTAATTAATTTTTGGCCCTTGGCCGAAAAAAGGTTTCCCACCCCTGGCTTATAGAGTCAACCCTCCAAAGCAGCAAAATGCTGCTGAGGCCCCTCCGGTCTTTAAACCCCCACCCCTCCCCAGGCTCCACCCCCAGGTCTTCAGGACTTTCCCAACTCATTGTTGGTAACCCTAGTTTGTCGCTTGCCCCCACTGCTTGTGGAGCGGGCCTCGCACAGCTGCTTTGTGAGCTCTGTTGGGATGGGCAACCTCCAGGTGGGGCCAGGAGAGCTCTTAAAATTACAACTGGTTTACCAATTGATCAGTTGCCGTAAAAAAAAATGGTTGCTTTGGAGAGTGGACTTTATGGCATCATGCTATGCAGACCTCTGCATAGCATGATGCCATAAAGTCCACTCTCCCTAAACCCCACCCTCTCCAGGTTCCACCCTCAAGTCTACAGGAATCTCCCAACCCGTGGTTGGCAACCCTATATTAGAGCTATATTAAAGGGAAACTGGGGTGGGTGGGATACTAACAATGAAATTACAGGTTAGTTACATACCTCCGAGAACAATTTCTGACATTTATTTTGCTTTTCTTACTTTTCTCCTGCATTCAATACTGTTAACAGATAGTGACTAAATTATTTCCTTGTGCAAAATGGTTGAGTCATTTGAATGAATCACCCTAAAGCTGGGAAAGGTCTGTATTGAATATAAAAGGAAAATGATAATCTTTTGCCTCTTTGAAATACTGCATTATTTAATTAAATTTTTACTGGACAATTCGCAAGTGTCTACAAAAGAGGAAATAACCTCCTGCTAATAAAGATTTTCAGAGTAATTGCCACGGAAGCTTTTAAAGCCGGGATTTCTTGCATCTTTACTATGTTCAACGAACCTGTAGATAATCAGTTTTTTCCTCTTAATCACATTAGAAACGGTTTGTGATCCAAGGCTCTTTTAACTTTTTGAGAGGCTTATTATGACAAAATCCTTTGCTCTTTCCCTCACCATATTTATCTTCTCTCTGCCCATTAAAAATATTGTTCAGGCAACAACTGTAAGAACAGCAACAACGTCATTACTAAAAGGCTAGATGTATCGCCTATCAATTAAAAATGACATAAAAATCCCAACACATATTTCAGAAAACGTGAAACAGATCATGACCAAACAGGAACGGGACAAAATAATGTGAGGGCGTTTCCGGTGTGAATGTTCAGGCTTTCTGCTCTCAGGGATTTCCCCCCCTGCACCACCTTCAGAATGCTGCAGAAGATTCCAAACTGTGCCCTCAGGTGTACCTGATGCCAGTAAATTTGTACTTATTCAAGCATTACATGGTCCGGGACCCTCGTATCTGGGGACCGCCTCTCCTGGTGTGCCCCCCAAAGGGTGTGAGGCCCTGCAAATAATAATCTCCTGGTGGTCCTCGGCTCGAAGAGTGTCCAGCTGTCCTCCACAAGGGCCAGGGCTTTCCCGGCCCCGTCCCCGTCCTGGTGGAATCCCCCTCCCTGACAAGATCAGGCCCTGGGGAATCTTCAAGAAGCCCAACAGGGCCTATAAAACGGAGCTATTCCACCAGGCCCCTAAGTGAGGGCAGCTGCGGCTTCCCGTCGGTGCTGGCCTCCCTACTCCTCTGCCCTCTTTTCTGCTCCATTTTGTTACCAACTAATGTGTGGGGGCCCGGGCTGCTTATTAGGCCCTTTGGCGGTCTCTGGGATCCAATAATGAGCACCACTGGGTTGTTGTTTTTATTTAAAGTGATGTTTTACTTAAATTGATGATTATTGTTCTGATGTATTATTGACTTAATGTCTATGGGGCTATTTAATTGCTTTTTATTTTCCATATTGTGGTTTTAGTGTATTTATTACATACCCAGCCTTGTAGGCTAGCCTTGCCAGGTCCCTCTTTGCCACTGGTGGGAAGTTTCTGGGGCGGAGCCTGAGGAGGGCGGGGTTTGGGGAGGGGAGGGACTTCAATGCTGAAGAGTCCAGTTGCCCAAGTGGCTGGAGATCAGTTATAATAGCGGGAGATCTCCTGCTAGTACCTGGGAGTTGGCAACCCTACGGCCTTGCCTGGGGAGCGAGGGCAAGATAGAAACTGAAACAAATAAAACAAATAAATAATATCTGGCCAAGGTTATTTTCTTTTGCTTGAACTGAGTATATGATGTAGACCACATCTAGGGTTGCCAACCTTCAGGAGGGGCACGTGGAGTTCTTCTGGAATTCTCCTGAAATTACAACTGAACTATAGACTACAGAGATCAGTTCCTCTGGGGAATGTGGCAGCTATAGACGGTGGACTCTATGCTATTATTTGTCATTCTGCACAAGAGAGATTTTTTACACTGCTTATAATTTGGTAATATTCAGCATGGTCATAACATTACTGAATTAGGCAATCTGTGCAAATTTTCAGTGTTGTATAATTAATTTTATTGTATTGCATTAATTTTTATTATATTGCAATATGTATTTTATTACTGGTTTGATTATACTGTATTTTAATTATGATGTGAGCTGGCCTGAGCCCAGCTTTGCTGGGGGAGAGTGGGATATAAATTAAACATTGTTGTTGTTGTTGTACCATAGATTGTAGGTGAATGTCTCCCAAGGTTCCCTCTCCACTGGCACTATCCCCAAATCTAGAAGAATTTCCCAGGCCAGAATGGCAACCCTACAAAACATCAACACACACACTTGCACCAACATGTTGTGGGACGTTGGGTTTTGTTTAACCTACCTTTCGATATTACATCACTGTATTTCCAGCATATTTCCCTGCAGTTTTAACGTGCAGGGAAATATGCCAGGCACACAGAGATGCAATATCTAATTGACCACTAGAGGGAGCAAAACATGTGCAGAAAAGACCCTTCCCCCCCCACCCCCGCCAAGCAATAGGGACAAATGATGAAAATTAGAGTATGGAATAGCGCTAGATTTTCCTGAACTGACAGGACAATTTGCAAGAGGGTCATGGTAGTACATTAGCCAGCAGTGTGCTGGAGCTACATTTGGCAAATATACCCCATTGTTGATGGGGATGATATAATATAGCTGTCCCTGTTGAACTGCTATCCCTCCACCTCCTCTGGCCTCGAGGCTTTGAAAGATTACCAGTCTGAGGGATTCATTAACTGGATGATGCCCTGAGAATGCTGATGCCTGAACAGTCAGCTAAAATAGGTGCAAATGGGTGAGGATACTGGGGATATATATTAGTTAATATAGCAAAGTTGCAGTCATAGGAGAAGGTATCCCACCATGTAGTAAATAGACTCCAAACAAGTATATTGCAAAAAGGTTAAACTTACATTTATTGAGGCAGATTCAATTCACTTCCATGTTGCAGTCGAAAGGAGAGAGAAGCCTACCCTAAAGCATACTATTCCCTATCACAAGTGGCTAGCTAATCGGCGGTCATGTGTGTGCAAGTAAGCTAAGCATGGCTTCTACAGGAGAGATCTATAGATGCATCCTGCTGCTTGCAGAGACATGAGGAAGGAGAGAGAACACAAAGGAAGAGGAGATGGAATCAGAGAGAAGCTCCCAGGTTAGACAAAGAGGCATCTCATTCATTAAGAAAATAACACATAGAAACATCTAGAGCAATGTAGCGCCCCCCCGCCCCCGCTAATGGCTAGGCATACTGAGTTTCCTTACTCCAACCGAGGTAACATCATATGTTTCTTTGTTCCCAGTTATTTGCTATTAGGGGCTCTTGCATATCGATAGACCAGTATGGAAAACAGGCAGCAATAAAGAAAGCCGGAAAAGTGGATCCCGGACAATGCCCATTATTATTATTTTTTGCATTATTCGGGCTGCTTTGTCCACCGCTGATTCCCCCTTCTCCCTCTTTCCTCCCCCCTTCCCCCTTCCTCTCCTGCTTCTGACAGAAATCCATCTCCACCGCCTCCACCTGCCGGCCAGGCAGGTCTGAAAGATTCTGGGGGGTTGGGTATCTTTCAGCTTTGTGTGTCAGGCCTGCTCTCCTCTCTCAGTGTTTTGTCTTCTGGCAGATGCTTTGCTCAAGGATTGTTTATCTAACCGTTGCATTCCTCTCCAGCCTTTGATGCCCGTGGGAGCCTGGCACCGTTAGCCTGGGGTTGCCATGTCAACCTGTACTATCTGATATGACCTGTATGACCACTATTCCTCCATATATTCTGCTGTATATCCTTGCCCCCCCATTCCTGCCTTTTTACTTCTGCAAGCTCTGAATACCTGTATGTTTTCTAATAAAGTCAACCCTTTTTGGATTACCTGTCTGCGGATGTTGCTTTAAGGAGTACTACGGGGACAAGTGCTTACATTGTGTTTATTAACCCATTAAAAAAAAATCTGGATTTTCCAGATTTTTTGGAAATTTCCTGGTTTGATAAACCCAAAGCTGAAAAATACCGGAAAAGATGGTGCACACCTCTATTTGCTATTGCTGGTGTCTTGTGCTCAACAGACAAGTCTGGTTTGTAAATCTAACCACCGTAGTAGGACTGGTTGTGGTTGTGTTCGTTCATTTGGGATCCTACCAGGACATGGGGCCTTGCCGACCACTTTTAGGAGTGGATTGCCATGTAACATAAGGTACAGATGAGCTAAGCTGCATCATGAGACAATTGCCCTTTCTGTCAGGACTCAACTTCCCACAACTCATGTAAGGCTATGGGGCGCTGAAACTGATCAGGGAATTATTGAGTTATACCACTTTATTTAGGGCTCCCAGGTAGGTAGGGAAGAGTGGGGTTTTGCAGCAGCCCTAACCTGGATGGCCCAGGCTAGCCTGATCTTGTCAGATCTCAGAAGCTAAGCAGGGTCGGCCCTGGTTAGTATTTGAATGGGAGACCACCAAGGAATACCAGGGTTGCTGTGCAGAGGAAGGTATTTTACACACACACACATTTAAAGAATAGGATAATGTTTTTCTTCTGTTTCCTGTTCCTGAGCTTTGATGAGCAAGGGGTTAAAGTTTAAAATATATACTAAACAACGTTTGAAATACCATACCACAAATTGGTCCCTTGCCTAACATCTCAAAGAAAAATCTTTCTGTGCTGGCAAAAAATACTAGTCCAGCTGCTGCCTCTTCCCCAGCTGCCCTGGGTGACCACTGGGCTGTAACTGTTGGTGGTGCATTTGGGCTTTTGACCATCCACAATGAAGCTGAATGTGGCTGCAAAAAGGGGGGGGGGGAATCCAAGAGCAAAATGCCAAGTTACAGAAACGTAAAAGCCAGCTGGGTGGCATGTCAGCAAATCTATAAAAATGGAAATCACTTTGAAGGGTCCCGCTGACCAAAAGCTGCTCATGAATCATCGCTGGGACCCTTCCATCAGTGACAGCTGAGCTCTCCCCCCCACCCATAAAAAGAGACCCATCTTCCCTGAAAGTCCTGCCGAAGTCCATTGCAATAAATTGCAACTTGATGTCCTGTCACGGGATGTGGCACCGGGGGCACAGAGACTATTACTCCGATGCAATCACAGTGTGGCCAAAGTTAATAAAATGTATGTCACCCAAAAAGCAATTGCCTGCGAGCAAACAAAGGGTCACACTCAAATGCTCAAAACAAGGAATGCAGCATGAATTCTGGCCCCAAATCTGCTTCACTTGTCTCTGTGGCCCAAGCTGCAAGTAAACAAGATGCCAGTGGAAGGGTGTGGGTGTGGGTGTGGGTGGGGGGGGGTTGTTTTGTTTTGTTGCTGATTGCTAAACTTGGGCTAGCTTTTTTGTTCATTCTTATTCTCCCGGCATCTCTTCCGGCAGCCTGGCTGGCTTTTCAGACAGACCGGTTTCTCACTTTGCCTTGCTATGAATTAAAAATGTCTTTTTTGATGGATATGCTAAAGAAACAAATGTGAGAAGACCAGATTTTTTTTCCTAGTGGGAAATCTGAGGGAGTCTATCCCCCCCTCGTTACTTTTCGAATGGAGACTTGTTCAGCTTTGACAAACCATCAATCTCTTTCTGTAAAGTCCAGCAAACAAAGCTGTGGTGCTGTTTGATTTCATAAAGGGCTTTCATTCAAAAATGCCATCAGACTTTGACAGTATTAAAGGTGACAACTGTAGAGCGGCCCAGGCTATTACAAAACGGCATCACGCAAATAATGTCACACTGTCGTCGGGCGGAAAATGAGAGAGAAATCATAAGAAAAACGGTGACTACATTGAAGATGTTACTCTGTCCAGAGCAGGGACGAACAACCCACATCCCTCTGAGGACCAGCTTTACATTTTTGTGTACTCAAGAAGGCCGCACTGTTGGGTTAACGATGGGAAGGGCATCGTTGCTACGTTGGAGCCTCGCGAATCCTTTTTAACATCTTGCTCCCCTCCCCCTGCCTGCCACAGCCCCTTTCTCTTCTTTCTCAACACCACGACAGATCTGTATTACGGATGGGGTGGAGATTGAGGGGGGAAATGTGTAAAGTACCAGAGGCATTTATCTAATCACTTGTAGCTACTCCAAAGTATTACAAAATAATAGTAGCATCAAATGTTCAATTAAATTGCAAACGTGTATTACAGCATACAAATAATGAGCCAACTCAAAAAGCAAAAGTGTTGATAATATAACTCAAAACAGTGGCTGTAACCTTGAAATTCAACAACAAACAGAAGTATAGCTAGTACAAATATCGCTCATTAATTACATATGACTTATTTACAACAGGTTACATGGGACTTACTGTAGCTATCACCAGAAATGAAGTAATTATCCTTTATGACACATAAGTCAGCAATGAGTAAAATAAAACACATAGCAATTAGTATACACAGGCACATAAAGATAAAAGATAAAATTGAAAGTCTCCCAAACCCAATTTAAAGACTCACAATATGAGACAATGAAGCCATAAACTCAGTTGACTCGTGCAGTGTAGATGGCTATGGGCTGAAGTGGAGTAAATGGCATCATCCAGGCTTATATGCATGTGGGGAAATACACCCTTAAAGAATGTAAACCACGTTAAATGATGAGCAGTTAGAAAAATGATTTAAAAGGCCCTTTTAGTAAAGGGATGAATGAAAGTTTTGGACGGAATTGCCTGTGAACAACAGGTGCATCCATGACATTTGTAATGGCCTTTCAAAATAGGTGTGACACTAGCAGTTTTTAAGTCAGCATGTACCAAAAGATTTTTAATGGACTGATATTTTGTGAATCCAATAACAGGCTTGGTGTCACAAGACAGAATGGAATTTAACAAATGCCAGTGTCTGAGGATGATATTTTGATCTGCATGGCCAGAGAAGAAAATTGTAATGAAAAAAAGATAGAGCTATCCTGTGTAGAGGTAGACTGTTTGATAATAAATCTTTCCTTGGTTTGCAACTAGCATGTTTTTTGACTGATGTAACTGATGTAACCACTCTGATGTAACCACTCTGACGGGGTGTCCACGTTGCTGAAATTTATGAACCAGATTCTCAGCTTCTACATCATACACTAAAGCGGATGTGGTATTCCGTTTCATACGTAAGAAGGAGCTATAAGAGAGATCTGTGATAAGCCAGGGTGGATGACAACTAGGGTAAGGAAATAATGAGTTCTTATCAGTTGGTTTAGTATAAGATCTGACTCACAGCCGTCCTTCATGAACAAGTGTCCAAAAAGTAATGTGGTTAAAGTCAGATGTATAAGAAAATTTAATAGTCAAATGAAGACTGTTTAAATTTGCAGATGATACTAAATTGAGAGGGGTAGCAAATATGGTAGAAAGAGCCAGGATACAGGATGATCTTGACAGACTGGAGAATTGGGCTAAAACCAATAAAATGCACTTCAACAGAGATAAATGTAAAGTTCTGCAGTTAGGTAGGAAAAATCAAATGCATAATTATAGGATGGGGGAGACTTGTCTGAGCAGTAGTGTGTGTGAAAAGGATCTTGGGGTCTTAGTAGACCAATCACTGAACATGAGTTAGCAGTGTGATGCGGTAGTTAAAAAGGCAAATGCGGTCTTGGGCTGCATCAACGGAAGTATAGTTTCCAGATCGCACGAAGTGATGGTATCACTTTACTCTGCTCTGATTAGACCTCACCTAGAGTATTGTGCTCAGTTTTGGGCACCACAATTTAAGAAGGATGTAGACAAGCTGGAACATGTCCAGAGAAGGGCAACAAAGTAGGTGAGGAGTCTGGAGACCAAGTCCTATGAGGAAAGGTTGAAGGAGCTGGGTATGTTTAGCCTGAAGAGGAGAAGACTGAGAGGGGATATGATAACCATGTTCAAGTACTTGAAGGGCTGTCATATAGAGGAGGGTGCCGAGTTGTTTTCTGTTGCTCAAGAAGGTCGGACCAGAACCAACGGGTTGAAATTAAATCAAAAGAGTTTCTGTCTAGACATTAGGAAGAATTTTCTAACAGTTAGAGCAGTTCCTTGGTGGAACAGGCTTCCTCGGGAGGTGGTAAGCTCTCCTTCCCTGGAGGTTTTTAAGCAGAGGCTAGATGGCCATCTGTCAGCAATGCTGATTCTGTGACCTTAGGCAGATGATGAGAGGGAGGGCATCTTGGCCATCTTCTAGTCACTAGGGGTGTGGAGGGGGGACTTGATGGGCCTGGTGGTCCCTTCCAACTCTATGATTCTATGATTCTATAAACAGCCTTAAGCGTTTTAACCATTCCTCATAGGGCAGTTGCTCTAGCCCAGGGGTCTCAAAACTGCGGCTCCAGAGCCGCATGCGGCTCTTTGGCCCGTTGAGTGCGGCTCTCCGAACTTGGTTCGGAGCCCCTGCTCTTGTGCCCACTCGCTCCGGCAGCCGGGCTGCAGAGCCGGCGCACCTGAGAGAGAGAGAGAGAGAGCGGGCGAGCGGGCGCGCTGTCTCTCCCCCCGCCCCCGCAGTGGAGAATGGCCGGGTCCCCCTTTCCCTTGCCCTCAATGGTTGGGAGGCTAAAGCCTCCCCTCCCCTCTAGCCACGCGATTGCTGGGCGGGCGGCTCGGCGGTTCCTGCCCCCCCCCACCTATCAGCTGTTGGGCGGGGCGGGCTTCCTTTGGTAGACCTGGCCTCCGGCTGAGTCCCATTGGGAGGCCATGTCTACCCACTGGCTTTCTTGGCAGTAGACCTGGACTCCGAGGAGGGGGGGGGCCTTCAGAAGCCAGGTCTATCAATTGGCTTCTTTGGGCCTCCGGAGGCCAGGTCTACTGCCAAGAAAGCCAATGGGTAGACCTGGCCTCCCAATGGGACTCAGCCGGAGGCCAGGTCTACCAATAGGCTTTTATGGCGGTAGACCAGGCCTCCAGACGAGGACTCCGGACGGGGAGGGGGAAATGGCAGGGACTTACAATTTAATTTTTATCAATAAATAAGATCACTATTAAGTATGATATCAAGTTTTATTCAGTGTACCTATAGTTTAATTAAGACTTAAAACTTTAATTAAAGTTTATTAAGTTAATAAACAGTGTACCTACCTATATAGTTTAAGTTTAAGAAATTTGGCTCTCAAAAGAAATCTCAATCATTGTACTGTTGATATTTGGCTCTTTTGACTAATTAGTTTGCCGACCCCTGCTCTAGCCTCCTGATCCTTTTGGTTGCTGGGATTTTTTGCCTCAATATGCATCACTTTACCCTTGCTCACATTGAATCTCATTTGCCGTTTTAATACCCATTCCTCCAGTTTGAAGAGATCCTTTTGGAGCTCTTCACATTCTGATATTGTTTTAACCACCCTGTCAGCCATCTGTCAGCAATGCTGATTCTATGACCTTGGGCAGTTCATGAGAGGGAGGGCATCTTGGCCATTTTGTGGGCATGGAGTAGGGGTCACTGGGTGTGTGTGGGGGGGGGAGGTAGTTGTGGATTTCCTGCATTGTGCAGGGGGTTGGACTAGATGACCCTGGTGGTCCCTTCCAACTCTATGATTCTAACCATTCAAAAAAAATTAGTTCATCTCTTCCACTGAAAATCATGATGTACGTAAGATGTATATCTTACATACATCTTTAAACAACTTAGTAAAGTGTTGAAGGATTGAAAAATTAAATGCTCCTCAAAATTAGCCATGAATAAATTGGCAAAAGTTGGCGCAACTACACTACCCATTGGCCACAGCTTGAATCTGCAAATAAAACTGATCTTGAAAATGAAAATAATTCTTCTCCAACACAATTTCCAGCAATTGCATCAAGAAGGAGGCAGGAGGAAAGTTGGTGTTTCTCTTCTGTAAGAAAGACTGAGCAATGGAAAGAGCTTCGTGTGGTATATTGGTATATAAAGAGTTAAGGTCCATAGTAACCAAAAGATCACCATCCTGAACAGGGAGGTTTTCAACCTTGGCAATAAAGTCAGAAGCATCTGTAATATACGATCTCATGGCAGAGGGACAAAGAGGGGGGAGAAGCCTCTGAGAAGAGGTTAACAACGCATCCTGCTCCCGGCTCCCCACTGTCCGCCTCCCACAGCCCCTTCCTCTCCTTTCTTGACACCACTAGAGATCTGTATTATGGATGGGGTAGAGATTGTGCCTGGGATGGAGAAAGCAAGTGGATAGAACAACTTCTCCCTCGCCCATAATACTTGGGGATACCCATTGAAGTTGATGGGCACTAGATTCAGGACAGGTTCAAGAGTCATAGAATCATAGAGTTGTAAGGGGCCATACAGGCCATCTAGTCCAGCCCCCTGCTTATTGCAGGATCAGCCTAGAGCATCCCTGAAAAGTGTTTGTCCAGCCTCTGCTTAAAGGCTGCCAGTGAGGAAGAGCTCATCACCTCCCTAGGTAGCTGATTCCACTGTAGAACAATTCTTAATGTAATTTATCCCCCTAAAATCCAACTGGTACCTTTCCACCTGCAATTTAAACCCATTACTGCAAGTCCTGTCCTCTGCTGCCCACACAGGAACAGCTCCCTGCCCTCCTCTGAGGGACAGCCCTTCAAATACTCCAAGAGAGCAATCATGTTCCCCCCACCATCAACCTCCTCTTCTCCAGACTGAACATTCCCAAGTCCCTCAGCCTTTCCTCGCACGGTTGGGTCTCCAGGCCCCCGATCATCCTTCCTCGTCCCTCTCCTCTGCACCTGCTCCATTCTGTCCACATCCTTTTTGAAGTGAGGCCTCCAGAACTGCACACAGGACTCCAGGTGTGGCCTACTGCTGAGAAAAGAGACTCAAAAGGAAGTGCTTCTTTACTCAACAAGCAATTGAACTGCCATTGGCGGCAATGATGTCCACAAGCAAAAGTGGCTTTAGAAGGAGATTAGGTAAATTCATGGAGGAGGAGGGGGGTCCAGGAGCAGCTACTAGCCATGGTGACTGAGGGAAACCTCCGTATTCAGAGGCAGTAAACCTCTGAATACCAGTGTAAGCTAGCTGGGATCATCAGGGGAAGGATTTGGCCTCTGTGCTTTATTTGTTGGCCTTCCAGGGCAACTGGGAGGCTGGGGTATGAAACAGGATGCTGTACTGATCTGGTCTGCCTCTGGTCTGATCCAGTAGAGCTCTTCTTATATTCTTTTGCATCCCCTGCTTTGTTAAAACGCCCTCTTTTTCTTTCTCTATCCCATAGTATGCTGCATGTCTTCCCTCTCTGCAGCACCACAGGTCTCTCCGCAATCTATCTGTGTTATTTCTCTTTCATCTCCAAAAAGCCCCTCTCTGCTGTCTTCACATAAACACATGAAGCTGCCTTATACTGAATCAGACCCCCCTTGGTCCATCAAAGTCAGCATTGTCTACTCAGACCGGCAGCGGCTCTCCAGGGTCCCAGGCAGGGGTCTTTCACATCACCTACTTGCCTGGTCCCTTGAACTGGAGATGCCGGGGATTGAACCTGGGACCTTCTGCATGCCAAGCAGAGACTCTACCACTGAGCCGCAATCTTCCTGTTTTTTCTTTCTGCATCTCATCTCATCCCCTTTTCTCTTTCTCTGTATTGCTGCTAGTCTTCCCCTCATCTCTGATGTCCCCCTTTTATCTGCCTGTATTTTTGCTGTATTCCCCCCACCCACACACTGAATCGTTGCTACCTTTTCTCGATAAAGGTCACACCAAATGAGGTGACACTTCTCCAGCACATCACATGGAGGGAGTCACTGGCTGGCTGTGGCAAGCTGGAGAACCTGGTACAGATGCCCTGAGCCTCTGGAAGGAGAAGCATCATCCTCCAATGTCCAATCTCGGAGACCACGGAATTCTTACAAGGACCGTCAATGTAAACCACACACGATAATATTACATTATAAAAACCACTAAAATCAAGAATAAGAGTTGAAGAAGAGTTGGTTTTAATACCCCACTTTTCTCAACCATAAAGTGTCTTACCTTCCCTTACCAATCACCTTCCCTACTTAGGGTTGCCAGGTCCCTCTTTGTCACCTGTGGGAGATTTTTGGGGCGGAGCCTGAAGAGGGCAGGGTTTGGGGAGGGGAGGGACTTCAATGCCATAAAATCCAATTGCCAAAGCCGCTATTTTCTCCAGGTGACTGATCTGTATCGGCTGGAGATCAGTTGTAATAGTAGGAGATATCCAGCTAGTACCTGGAGGCTGGCAACCCTATCCCTTCCTTTCCCCACAACAGGCACTTTGTGAGGTAGGTGGGGCTGAGAGACTGTGACTAGCTCAAAGTCACCCAGCAGGATTATGTGGAGGAGTGGGGAATCAAATCTGGTTCTCCAGATTAGAGTCTGCTGCTCTTAACCACTACACCACACTGGCTCTCAACCCTCTCCCAAACACACGTCATTAAAAAGAGTTTAAAAACAGAGTTAAAATACATACCAAACAGAATACCTACAAACATTATGGATTAGGAAGGAGGGATTGCTGTGGGAAGGCCAAACAAAACAAAAGGCTTCACCTGCTGGTGGAAGATCAAATCATTTATTATTACAGCCAAAGGCCAGTATAAAATGTAAAATATACATAAAATATCCATCCTATATTAAAATTATACAACTTCCACTTACAGCATCTCACCTGTAACAGTTAGTTTACCCATATGGTCTTTGTTCTTCATAAGTGTCTTCTGTTTCCAGCAAACATAGGAGCAAAATTTTGCTACAGAATAGGAGATATAGCTCACCCTATCTTCCAATAGATATTCTACTAAGGAGGTCTCAGACGTGTGAGAGTGTACAAAGCGAGATAGGAGGGGGGGTGATGAAACGATTTCTGGCACCATTATAATGTTCGCAATGAAGCAAAATGTGTGCTCGGCTCGCGTCTCTACCGTATCCATGGAACAGAAACATTTGCGTGTCTCCCTTGGGCAGTGAAGAAACCTTCCTGAGAGTACAGCAGATGGAAGGGCATCAAACCGGGCCCTAGAAAAGGCCCATCTTAATGTTGGGGAAGTCATTGAGGTTAGATAAGGGGCTGAGTAATTGTCTGTCCGTGACCTGAGGTTTTTAAAGTAGCTAGGGAGAAGAGCGTTGTCATTTTGAAGCTCTATATCAGTGAGATGTTGATGGACCGCAGATATGGCTTTCATCACTACCAACTCTATCAGGTTGTGTGGATCAAGACCAATTGTAAATACTTTTTTAATGATCCTATCAGACCATGATGGATATGTACTGTGGATAAAAATTGTGTTAATAGCTCGCTGGTGGAAGATGGCAACAGAAGCAAACAGAGTGATCTTTCTGGGGAGAGAGTACCAGAGCTTGGGGGCCACAACAAAGAAGCCCCTCTCCCAGGTTGCCACCCCCCCTAGTCTCAGAAAGCAGGGGTACACAATTATAAGGCTGCCAATTCGAGGAATGGAAACACCTGGAGATTGAAGGTGGAGCCTGAGAAGAGTGGGGTTTGGGGAAGGGAGGGACCTCGGGGGGTTCAGAGTCCACCCTCTGAGGCTGCCAATTCCTGGGAACTGGTCTCTGTAGTCTGGACAGCAGTTGTAATTCTGGTAAATCTCCAGGCCCCAGCTGGAGGTTGGGAACCCTAGCACTGAAACCGGGCCCTAGCATTCTCCCTTCTCACAGGTCCAGGCCTTCCTCCCAGCATGTGCTGTTTTTATCGTCCTTGCACTCCCCCAATTTACCCCTCATTTATTTACTTAAAATGCTTACTCTTTTTCATAGGACACAGAACAGTGACTAACACATAAATGTAAATACAATAATACTATACTAATAATATCTCCACACAATAACCTATAAAACACCAAGGGTGCCATTAAACCAGAGACATAAAGCAATCCGAGTTCTGCAAATGAAAACATAATTCATGAAAGACAATCAAACAATGGCAAGACAGAACAAATATGTCTTGACACTTTTCTAAAGACCTTTAAGGATGCTGCTTATATGTGTGTGTAAAGTGCCGTCAAGTCGCAGCTGATTTTTGGTGACCCCTTTTGGGGGGGTTTTCATGGCAAGAGACTAACAGAGGTGCTTTGCCAGTGCCTTCCTCTGCACAGCAACCCTGGTATTCCTTGGTCGTCTCCCATCCAAATACTAACCAGGGCCGACCCTGCTTAGCTTCTGAGATCTGACGAGCAAACTGGCGCTTTAAGCACTAGCAGATGAATCAGTCCCACGTGTGTTTTGCTCCCTCTGGTGGTTGATTCGATATCAAACAGGTTTATGGCCAGCCCATCTCCCTGCAGATTTAAACTGCAAGTTTTTACACTGGACATAAACCTCTGTAATATTGAATCGACCACAAGAGGGAGCAGAACAGAACAGGAACTTGCAAGCGAGGAAACTGAGAATGTGGAAAAGCCCAAGGTCAGGCATCAAGACACCACAAGGCTTTTTGCTGGGGTTTCCCCCCCCCCCCTTGTAACAAACTGAGATAGCCATCCTTCTGGAATTTATCATTGTTTTAAAATCCATTTAAATCACACTAAAATATAAAAGGAAGAATCCATTGAGATGTTGTCCATTGCAAGTCTCTTTGAAATGAACACCACAAGGACAATTAAGAACATCCTGGTGCCCTGCACTCCAAATGACTTTAATTGCATCCACTCGCCCAGTCTTCAATACACTGATAATTTATCCACCCATAGCGGGTATATATCTTGCCCCTACCCTGAGTTGTCTGCTCTTGATCAATTGAGCAGTGGGAGAAAAATGGGGGGGGGAGAAGAATGACACATGGGCTGTGTGATGTCACTTCCATGATCACCCAGAATTGATGTCACAGCATCCACTATGCTCTAGGAACTTCCCCTATTCTGTATGGTCTTTACCATAGAAATTGGGGAAATTCCTAGGGATGCCACAGGGGCTCTGATGTCACTTCCCAGTGTTTACTGTGTTTACTGGGAAGTGACATCACAGCATTGTGATGCTTCCCCCTCCCCAGGCTCTGCCCCCACCCCCCAAGCTCCTGGGAAGTGTAGGGGCAGGGCTGGCAACCCCAGTCTTCAGTATCTCAAAAGATACTAAAGAGAGGGTGTCATAATGTCATCAGCATAAAATTTAATGTCTATTAAAAGGAAAATGTATTGCCTCCCACAATAAGGCTTGATCCAGTATGGACTGAGGTTCATAATCTCTTCCATTAACTGCACAGTTCATACAAATGTTAACTGCGACTCTCTATCAAGGTCTGATGTTGTCTTGCTCAATGGGGCATTTTGCATCAGTTTATATAAGCATAACTGCTCAGCAGCATCATGATACCGTCTGGTATGATCCAGGAACACTGAGAAGATCTGCAGCCAGCCAGAATGATATGCTTAGAAACATGCAGCAGATAATTCTATGCCCTGAGCAATCTATGACAAACTAGGTTAGTCTTTCTATTGACACTAAAGCTTATTTCTCAATAAGGTGGTCCTGCTGGGTCTAGGCTGTACCACTTCAGAATAGGGTTGCCAACTCCAGGCTGGGAAATTCCTGGAGATTTGGGGGGGGGAGAGCCTGGGGAGAGTGGGGCTTGGGCAGAAGAGGGACCTTACCAGGGTACAATGGCAGAGAGTCCACCCTCAGAGTGGCTCAAATGCTCAAGCAGTCACAGGCACAGGGAACAGATCATAAAGCAAAGGAACGTCACCGCTTGGGCTTTGGTAAATATTTTCTTTTTCATATGTTGCAGTGTCAGAAAGCTTTATATACAATTTAACTCAATAGCTCACTGAGATACTAAGTGATTTTTCACACTACTGAGGGATAATTTATCAGTCAGAATTCATCCAGGGACTTCCCCTTGAGACAATTAATTTGTCAGCCTTCCACAGCTTTGATGAACAGCCTATAGCCAAACTCACTTTTTCTAAAGGATAGACTTCAACCACTTATACGCCATGGTTCTAATCTACCCAGTCTGCTCTACTCTGGAGTCAGAGGCCTATGCACGGGCACTTTGACTTACTTTCTCTGCTGGTCCGACTCGGCTTTTCATTGGGGTTATGCACGAGTTTTCTGTCCCTTAGAGATGACCTCTCGGCCAGCCCGCACCATGTCTGGGTCGTCCCGATCCTGTTGTAACGTGATTCTTCAATCTCCCCTGAGATCAGCCCTGGTCAGATCGTCCACATTTTCATGCATAAGCCAATGTGTGGGAGAGGGGAGCTGGGAGGGGTGACATTTTTCTCACAGTAAGCACTGCAGCCAATTACAAAGCAGTGTTTTCAAGGGGCGGGGTCTCAGATGATTCAGGATTTCTGCTAGTGATTCTGCAGTACTCCAGAAACCCCAGGACTTGCTCCAGGGCAAACAACAACAAGCATAGCATTTTTAGGATTTGGAACAGAAAAATGTGGGTCAAGAGAGCCTTGAACCCCGGTTAAAACTCCCACGCATAAAAGACCCCTGTATCTTTATAATTCATCTGCTCTCCTTAAGAGTCCGACACTAAACTGATGCTTCTGCTCATTCCCTAAGTCAGGCCACATCCTGCTCTCTCCAAGACCCAGTCCTTTACTGCTCTTGGCAAGAGTCAGATCTCCGCTGCCAACTGCTTGCACTTTCTCCAGCATCCCATGAGTTCTCTGGAAGCTAATTGGATGTTGCTGTAATCGTCAGATCTACTCAGGCATTCAGGTGGGCTTGATTGTTTGACAGCTTAGGGGGCGTGGCAGCCTCCTGCCCCTCCCAGTTCTTTTGTGGGATTCTCAGGTGCATTTACCTGCCTGATCTTGCTGAACACCACGAGTAAATGCTACAGCCGGCTTCTTTCCTTCCATTCTTCCCCATCAAAGCCACCACAGAATTAGTTTTTGTGTCAGCCAACCTAACTACATTCTTGATCCCCTGCTGTCTCCAGCACTTAACTTGCACATTTACTAAAAGGCATTTGTATGAGCCCGGTTTGACTGGGAACAGGGCAGGTTATAAATCGAATTAATAATAACAATAATAAGCAGGAGATGATGATAAGAATGGTGAATAAAAATTATTTACTGTGCAATCCTATGCAAACCTATGCAGAATCACACCCTTCTAAATCCATCAAAGTAAATAGTCTTAGAAGGGCATAACTCTATTTAGGATTGTACTGCCAGCTTCATTCATATAATTCTTAGTGTGAGAACCTGAAGATACTACATTGTATAATCAATGTAGACTGGGACCTGTGGACCGGTGGTGCCCTGCTGTGTGTGAGTGTGTGTGTGTGTGTGTGGGGGGGCTTATCTTACTACCTTTTCCCTTACTCATTTTGGGATTGTGAAAATGGCATTCAGAGACTTGCTCAGAGGGTTAGGAACACTGCCGGTTTTGTGGACTGCCTACCTCTGATTCCAGGATGCTTTGAGTAATATTAGGATTGTGTCTTTGGTGCTTTTGTGAGGACCTGTTCTGTTTCTGTTCTGTTTCTTTCTCTGTTCTGCCCGTACAAGCGGCAGGACTGACCCTGGTCTGAGTGTGGTTCAGGCTTCTGCTGGAGCGCTCCCTGTGTCGAACTCTGCTGGAAGGTAACGCTCGCTCTCCTCTCCCCAGCCCCTCCTCCCCCACGACCTTGACTCTTGGGGGATTGTGCTAACGAGCTTCTTCTAGGGCTTTGATGTCTGAATGTCGTCTAGGCTGGTGCTGTTATCGCGTAATGCTCAAAACATGTAACTGACATCTGTGCTGTAGAACTGGATATAATCTCCCCCTTGTGTAATGGCAAACACTTGCAGCTTTGGACCGTGTAGGCCCTGACCATACCTGATGCTTTCCAATAAACTTACCTGCTTCTGAATGGTCGTCTGAGCGAGTGATTTTATGGAAATAGCCCAGGGAGGTTGGAGAACCTCACAGTTTTATTTTTAATGTATTTTATGGGGCCACTGTGTCCAGTAGCATTAGGTGAGCTTTTATGGTCAGTGGTAAGCAGTTGGCTTAAGAACACCTGACTTTCAACAGTCAAACTAGAAATAACATGTTCATGTCGTCCCCCTGGGTACTTTTCAAGTGCTGAAACAGCCATATGGGTGGTGCAGTTATTTTGGCACTTGATGAAATGTGGGGGGATAAGGAGCCTCTCAGCCTGCCGCAATGCGGGTCCAATTAGGACTGGGCCCCCTCACCTATGGTTGCCAGCTTTGGGTTGGGAAATACCTGGAAATTCTGGGGGTGGAGCCTGAGGAAGGCAGGGCTTGGAGAGGGGAGGAACGTCAGTACCATAGAGTCCAATGGCCAAAGTAGGCATTTTCTCCAGGGGAACTGATCTCTATCGGCTGGAGATCAGTAGTAATAGCAGGAGATCTCCAGCTATTACCTGGAGGTGGGCAACCCTAGTTGTAAAGGCAGGAGATCTCCAGCTAGTGCCTGGAGGCTGGCAACCCTACACCACAGACATATCACTCTAATACAGATGAATAGAACTGAGCATGCTGGCATTGAGGCACAGCTGGCCCTGTGATCTTAGCCACCCCGCAGTGGCACATCCATCCTTGTGGCAAAGACCAGCACTATAAAGGCCTGTCATGGAAATAAGACTTTTACCTTCCTGAAGTTCAATCTTCCACTGCAAAAAATTAAACACCTTTTTTTGGGGTGGTGGTGGTGCTGTTTCATTCAATGCATGCTGCAGAAAATAATACATTTTATCTATAATGTGAATGCCATCACTGTAATTTGCCCAATTTAATAATGACAGTCACTACCATATTTGCTGAATATCCCCACTTAAGGCAGCGTGACCTTTGGATATCACAGCCCCATTTCTTTATCCACCAACCTGTAATTTCTGAAGCTATTACCTTAGCACCTCCCCCCCCCCCGCACACACTCAAATTCCCTACCATTTTCTTGCCACTTATTTATCAGAGAGCCAGTCCCGCCAGAGCTAATGCAGTATGACAGCATCCAGCAGGTCACCGGGGAAGTGGGTGTAGCGAGAAAACATCAAAAGTATCAGAAGTTTTTTAAAAAAGAATCCGGAGGTTGGTCACCCGCTTATCTGACCCCTCTTTGGTGTGGAAATCAAGCTAGGAGTCTTCTTAAGATTGTCTTAATAAGCCTAGCTGTGCTTGGAATACTTTAAGTAAAATGTAGCTTGCTCCCGTATGAAAGACGTCACAGTGCTTGGGGGAGCAGCAGAGTTGCCAACCTCCAGGTGAGGCCAGGAGATTTCCTGGAATTACAACTGATCTCCAGACTACAGAGATCAGCTCCTCTGGAGAAAACGGCTGCCTTGGAGGGTGGAGGGTACCCCACTGAGGTACCTCCCATCCCCAAAACCCACCCTCCTCAGTCTCAACCCACCAAGCCCAAAGAATTGCTTGACGTGGAGCTGGCAGCCCTAGGAAGCAGGGGGGGGTGGGGGGGCGTGGGGGGGGGAAGCCTCTCTAGGAACCCTGATGCTGTCACTGTAACCCTTTTCTTAACTGGAAAACATAGGTTGGCAACCCTAATGACACCGGCCTAGGCCTCCCCACAGATGGGAGGGCCTGGTAGCCATGAGTGAATATATAGCCCCTGAGTTAGTGATTCATCATTCTCTGTTTTGCTTTAGTTACAACTGAAGCTCAAAAAGGGGTCTACTTCTAATTCGCCAGATTCACTATGGAAAAGCCGAGAACTCTCACTCGAGATAAGAGACTCCCCTCCTAAATGTTTCTAGCTCAGGCTGTAACCAACACACTTTTTGAAATAGAATGATTCTACTTCTCCCCTCCTCTCTGCCCAGTTTGCCGGCAGGCAATGTCTCTGAAATAACTGCTGTGCCAAGATGGTATTCTAATGTGTACTATTCTACTACAGTATAATTGAAAACATTAATTATAATCCCAGGCTGGTTTTTCGACGTTCTGCTGGAAAAAAAATTTTTTTTGGGGGGGGGGGTGAGGTATGAAGTTGCCAAGTATTGCTCTGCAAGTCATATTGATTCAATCATAACCTAAGAAAAAGAGAAAAAAGGAAATTCAAAACATAATTCATTTGGTGATTCCCATCTTCTGGGCCTGTACGTGCAACCCTAGCCTATCAACATGCATAGGACAGGTAGGGAGTGTGTTTTTTTTAAGTGGAATCAAGGAAGGAGCAAAGTGGCTTTGGCAGGCGTGGGCCACCACTGCATGACCGCCGTGTGACTGAAGTGAAGGTGTGGTGATCATTTTGTGGCTGGTCCCACCTCCTGAGGCAGCCATTCTGTGGCTGTGCCCACCATGTAGGGTTGCCAGATTCTTCTTCTCCACCGGCAGGAGGTTTTAGGGGCAGAGCCTGAGGAAGGCGGGGTTTGGGGAGGGGAGGGACTTCAATGCCATAGAGCCCAATGGCCAAAGTGGCCATTTCCCCCAGGTGGACTGATCTCTATCGACTGGAGATCAGATGCAATAGCAGGAGATCTCCAGCCACCACCTGGAGGTTGGCAACCTTTACCAGCCTCTCTTCCTAAGCATTCACACTATTTGGTACAACTTCTCTCGTGGCATTTCTGTGTTTTGCCTCAGGTGATTCCACTTCTGCATGCAAAGTTAGCAAGTGGAGACTTCTTCAGAAGTAGGGTTGCCAGGAGTCCCTCTTCGCCACCGGCAGGAGGTTTTTGGGGCAGAGCCTGAGGAGGGCGGGGTTTGGGGAGGGAAAAGGACTTCAATGCCACAGAGTCCAATTGCCAAAGCGGCCATTTTCTCCAGGTGAACTGATCTCTATCGGCTGGAGATCAGTTGTAATAGCAGTTGTAATAGCAGATCTCCAGCTAGTACCTGGAGGTTGGCAACCCTACCACTATGCTGTGTCAAAAGTCCAAGGATGCCCACAGGCTCAAAAAGTTTGGGGACCCCTAGATTAATGTGTATCTTGAAAATAATGCCTTTGTAAGCTTGCAAAAACAGAAAACGACTCTCTCCCACCTTCTGAAATGATAGCGTAACAAAGTTTAAAACTCTCTGCTCGAAAGACAAATACTTATATTTTTGTTGTTTTTTAAATAAAGATTTCCCCATCACTCATTTTGATTTCTCACAGGGTGATAACGTCTCCCAATTGTCACAGCTTGAAATTCAAATAATGCACAGCCTTTTTACCAGAATTTAGTACCTGGAATTTTCATACATGCAAGGATGTTTCATTCTTACCAAGGATCTTTTCCCTTATAATTGTCTGTGGGGATCTATCCTCAGATTTTCAATGCTATTGCCAATTTTAGTAAAAGCAAACTTCTACATTCTTGGCAGGCCTTTCCATTCTCGCAAAATTGGCTTGGGAGCTAGATGTGTGTCTTGCTGCACAATCCACAGCTGATGATCCTCTATTACATGGGTCTCACAGCTATACAGCATGTGGTCCTGAGCACTGTGAGGAAAAAATACTGAAGAAAAATGTATCATTATAGGATGACATCTCTCTCTTTTTTTTTTTAAAGAATTTTTATTATTTTCTCATTTAATACCTCATACATGTGTCAGTTATAAAAATTAATAAACGTAAATTAAAGTCTAATAAAATTTCTAATACTAATATAAATGACTCCCCCTTCACTTTCTTCCGTCTGAAAATAAATTGTAATTACTTTTGCTAACACCATAATCCCCATCTATATAAAAAAAGTCATACAGGATGACATCTCTCAATGCCTTACAAGTTTAGGAACAAAACCATTTCCCCTTAGGAGTGAACCTGTGGGCGTTTTCTTTCTCCACACACCTTGATCATAATTCTGTCTGCTGGCAGCCAGAGAAAATGGACCCCCAGGTCATGTCCAGGAGACGCCAGATTCTACCCTTCCTTCTCCATCTGTGGGGCTTGCTTCCAATGTGCATCAGTGCCCACACATAGGAGCATCCTGCTACACTTGGCTTCAAATCCAGATGCACATTATACCATGCTTGTCGAGGTCGGGCAAAGCTGCCTTGAGCCTAGGGTTGCCAGGTCCCTCTTTGCCACCGGAGGGAGGTTTTTGGGGCAGAGCCTGAGGAGGGCGGGGTTTGGGGAGGGGAGGGACTTCAATGCCATAGAGTCCAGTTGCCAAAGCAGCCATTTTCTCCAGGTGAATTGATCTCTATCGGCTGGAGATCAGTTGTAATAGCAGGAAATCTTCAGCTACTACCTGGAGGTTTAGAAAAACAGTACAGGAAACTGTATATACACAAAGTGCAAATATTTATAAGCTACTGAGGTGAAACATAGACCATATACGTGACATATATACAACACAATTATATACAATATATACAGTTCACACAAAAAATGTAGAGAAATTTCCAAAGGTCTCAGCTGAGTACCACAAATATATAGAGGAAGTTCCAAAGGTCTCAACTGAGTACCAAATGAATGCTAATATTGTAATCCTTGTGTAAAGTTCATATAGAGCCACAATCATCGATGGATACGGCCGTTTCAGATCCACAGCAGTGGAAATCTTTCTTCAGTCCTTCTAAAAATTAATATATTACCATCAGTATATAAATATATAAAGATTATGACTATTAAAAATTGAGTCAATACAATATACTTACAATACAAAAGTGCTGTTACATATTCATCATTCCTTCCCACACAGGGTAAGTATGAGCAATCAGAAGTCAGTAAAGTACATCACATAGTGCAGCTAATAAACTAGAACAGAGTCTTAATCAGATACATAGGAAAACCCAGGTGTTGCTGATGATGCATCCCCGAAGTGGGTTAGAATTCTTTAAAGTGACAATGTATATTTTAGCAGCATTTTAACATCAGCTTTACCCTATAGGAAGTAAGAAATCTCCAGGCCCCACCTGGAGCTTGGCAACCTTAGAACTGACAATCCTAGTATAATACCATATAGTCCACCATTTAAGGGTAAAGAGTAATGCTTCAGGTCACAAACTGGCAACCCCAATAATGCAATTTGTGGTGGGTAGTTGGTTGGAATTCTTAAAGTGACAGTGTGGTCACTTTAATATATGGTATTATACTAGTATTATACTGGATGCTGTTTTAGCAAGAATCTGGAAAACGCAGGCAAAATGTGCAGAAATGCACGGGGAGAGCGAGGTGACCTCTCACGGTCGGGAAAGCCACGCATAATCAAAATGAAGCCCAGGAGCAGTCAGCGGAGTGACCACGAGGGAAACAGCCCTGCATAAACAGCCGATGTCTGTCTTCATTAGTTCCACAATATGTGGGGGCTGGGAGGGGGGCATCTGGACTGCTGTGGCACCAGAATACAAGCCGGGGCAACAAAACCGCCCTCTTTGCAGGTTAGCAGTTGGAATTTCTGGGTTAGAAATATAGAAATAGCCAAAGTAGGGTTGCCAGGCAACTCATATTGTACTTAGGCTTGCCAGTCTCCAGGTACTAGCTGGAGAGCTCCTGCTATTACAACTGATCTTCAGCCGATTGAGATCACTTCACCTGGAGGAAATGGCTGCTTTGGCAATTGGACTCTATGACATTGAAGCCCCTCCCCTCCCCAAACCCCGCCCTCCTCAGGCTCTGCCCCCAAACCTCCCTCTGGTGGCAAAGAGGGACCTCTCTCCATTTGATCCTCACAACAACCCTGTGAGGTATGTTAGGCTGAGAGTGTGTGACAGGCCCAAGTTCACCCCGCGAGCTTCCATGGCAGAGTGGGGATTCGAACCCGGGTCTCCCAGATCCAAGCTCAACACTAACCACTACACCATACGAGCTCCTATTCCATCTTGACCTTCCACATTTTCCCATCCTGTGGTCCAAGGTGCCCATTTCCACCATGACTCTGCCCTGCCCTCACCTGTCAGGTTCCACTCCGGCTCTGCCTGCCACTCAAGGTCCCGCCCAAAGGGGTAACATCTGCAAATCAAAAACCAGCAGCCCTCATGCAGAATATTCCTTTCAGCATGAGAGGTGCTGGAGTTTTCTCTTCAAGGTGAAAAAAACTCAATAGGAATAGCCCCAAGGAATACAGTAAGAGGTGTGTCATTTTCACTGAGTTAAACAAACCCATTTGACATCCTGTTTTGTTCCTTTCGAAACAAAGAAGAGTGGGCATAGAGGAGCCGTCTAAAGAAATTGTCATTTCAATCTGCCATTCAGGGCACGCAGGTTTCTGCATCAAAAGGCAAACATGAAAATTACATGCAGTTCATTAGGCCAAGATGGTACCATTAGTGAAAAACATCTCTTCCAAAACTTGGAGACACTTATCGCAGAAAAGAACACTCCCTGGTGGATGTCTCACGCACTGGCCTCTCCCTGAAATTATGAGCAGAAATAATTTATGTGTTGTCTTTTAAACAGACAGAGATTTATTCTGAGCGTGGCACAGGAGTAGAAACCCAGGGTTGGATCCAGTGGACTGTTTTGCTGGCGAAAAACGAAGATGGGTCCTTCTTCAGCCTACAAAAAGAGGTACACTGAGAATTATTGACATTGACAAAAGCTATGTGGGATGGGGGCTGTAGAAAGGAAGGTGAAACTGACTGTGCAATCCTGAAGGCATGGGCCTAATGCCTATAGGAGCTGGTGTGACCCCTACACCTGCATCTGTGGCACTTGTGCCATGCAAACTGGCATGGGCACTGGTGTAGGTTGACTTACACTGGCCCCTCTGCACTGCTGTGGCAGCGTGGCTCTCCTGCCGGGGTTTCCCCGGTGTATCTCCCCGTGTCAGTGTCCTGTGAGCTGTTCTTGAGACATTTCTGGGGGTGGAGCTGCCTTTAGGTAGATTCCTAACTCCTTACGCCCCAGGAATGCCCCTCCACACTCCAGCAGGGCTACGCCAGCAAAATAGAAGAGAGCCAGCATGGTGTAGTGGTTTGGAGCGGTGGTTTGGAGTGGTGGACTCTGATCTGGAGAACCGGGTTGGATTCCCCACTCCTCCACATGAGCAGCGGAGGCTAATCGGGTGAACTGGATTTGTTTCCCCACTCCTACACATGAAGCCAGCTGGGTGCCTTTGGGCTAGTCACAGTTCCCTTAGAGCTCTCTCAGCCCCACCTACCTCACAGGGTGTCTGTTGTGGGGAGGGGAAGGGAAGGTGATTGTAAGCTGGTTTGAGTCTTCCTTAAGTGGTAGAGAAAGTTGGTCAATTCTTCTTCTTCTTGATGATGATGATGATGATGATGATGATGATAGACTTTATTTGCAGTCATAGACCATCAAGTCTCCAAACAAATAAAAGTTAAATACATACATTCATACATAATTAGGGAATAATATAAATAATAAAATGTAGCAGAAATTAAAACTGGGATAAAAAGATAAAATCCTCCAAAATACACACAAAACAGTACAGATTCTAATCACAGATTGATTATTCTATAGCGCTGGACAATGTTTTCTGAGAGGTCTGGGGCAGTCCACTAACAGAGGAATCAAAGGGCCTGTGTGTAAATGATCGTATAACGTGCACTCAAAAAGAAAGTGCTCAGTAGTTTCTAACGCGTCCTGGTTGCATATACATTTTCATGCATTCATTGGCTATTTATTATATATCTCTTCTTCTCCTTCTCCTTCTCCTTCTCCTTCTCCTTCTCCTTCTTGTCTATGGGGCATTTTTTTCAACTTTTTTTTATTTTTAGCGTGCTTATTTTTTTCTTTTGTCCGTCCGGGAAGCCTCTGTGGGGGTGGTGTGGCTGCACCCCTCCCGGCTGCTGCCTCACTGCGTCCCCTTCAGGAATGGGCTTTGAGTGAAAAGGTGGCTGGATCCAACCCCCAGCCTCAGCTAGGACAATGGCTACTGCAAAGAAGACAAACAGATGTCAAGATGTCCTTTCGAGTATCAGCAACTTATGCAAAGAACAGTGGTCAAAAAAGTAACAGGCTGGAATTGTCCCTGAGATGGCATTGGCCCATTCCCAAGCCACCTGAATTCTTAAGGGAGGAATGATGATCTTAGCAGGTGGACAGGTTCATAGGAGGTGGTCCTTTAAATCCCCTGGTCCCAGATCATGTACAACATCATGGGCTTTCATGCAGGGACGTTTCCCCGCAGTCACCCCCGCCAACTCCTTCGGGCCTTCCTTTTGATTGTGCATATGCCTTTTCTGCCAGTCAGAGGTCGCCTCACTCTCCCTGCTTGTTTTGCCCGTGTTTTAGCCAGAATCTGGAAAATGCAGGCAAAACATGCGGGGAGAGGGAGGCAGCCTCTGACTGGCAGAAAAGACATGCATAATCAAAAGGAAGCCCCGAAACAGTCGGCGGGGGTGACTGCGGGGAAACATCCCTGCATAAAAGGCCAAACTATGGTGTGGCAAGAACATCTCTCTCCAGGAGACAATGCAGCTGACAAAAAGCACCCCAGTACTATGGACAGGACCCAGGCTAGCCTGATCTTCTAAGATTTCAGAAGCAGGGTCAGCCCTGGCTAGTACCTGGATGGGAGACCACCAAGGAAGTCCAGGGTTGCTATGCAGAGGCAGGCACTGGCAAAATCCACCTCTTTTAGTCTTTTGCCTTGAAAACGCCACAAGTCAGACAGCAGTTGGGCATCCATGAGGCACATCGGATTTTATAGTGAACCTGACCTTGAAGGGGAAATGAACAGGCTCCATCCGGACAGTATCTATCGACTGATCGACAAATAGTTTTGGAGAACAAGGGTCTTTGGCAGGTGAAGCTTTTTTTTTACTCCAGTATGATATGCTACACCTGTGAAGGTTGCCAATTGTGTGTTGAGAAATTCCTGGAGATTTGGGGGTGGAATCTGGGGAGGGCAGGGCTTCAGGAGGGAGGGAGCTCAGAGGGGGTCTAATGCCTAAACTGCCTACCCTCCAAAGCAGCCATTTTTTTCCAGGTGAGCTGATCTCTGTCATGTGGAGATTAGTTGTAATTCCAGTAGATCCCCAGGCCTCCGTGGAGGTTAACAAGCACAGCTGAGAAAATCTGGGAATCTACTGGACAACCCCTGCGCTCTCTTCCAGTTGTTGCTGCCTCATCCTAGCGAATAGAACTGCGAGAACTAGCAAACATCTGCTACTTTTTAACAGGGCCTGTTAATAGGGTTACCAACCTCCAGGTGGAGCCTGGAGATCTCCCACTTTTACAATTGATCTCCAGACTACAGAGATAAATTCCCATTAGGGTTGCCAATCTCCAGGTACTAGCTGGAGATCTCCTGCTATTACAACTGATCTCCAGCCGATACAGATCAGTTCACCTGGAGAAAATGGCCGTTTGGCAATTGGACTCTATGGCATTGAAGTCCCTCCCCTCCCCAAACCCCGCCCTCCTCAGGCTCCACCCCAAAACCTCCCATCGGTTGCGAAGAGGGACCTGGGAATCCGAGTTCCTGTGGAGGCTTTACTCTGTGGCATTGTAGCGTGCTGAGGTCCCTTCCCTTCCTGAACCCTCTCCAGCCTCCACCTCCAAAATCTCGAGGTATTTCCCAACCCAGAGGTGGCAACCCTACCTGTTAGCCAAGACCAGATGCCTTTGAATCTCAAATTCTGGACAGTGAAGGTTGAAACTGACTGACCTGTGGGCCAGGGCGGCTCTGGCCCAGCCGTTCCATCCCCACGCTTTGCCTAATTCTGGTGGAATCCAGGGGCTCTGAATCTTGCTGGGGGCATCCTTGGGCATCGGGTCAGCTGCCGCTTCGGACTGCCGCTTCAGGCACCGGATGCTTAGCGCAGCAGAGCGTGGTATAAAAAAACAGCCCTGTCCCTTCTCTTTTGTTAACTAAATGCCTGCTTTTCTAAGCAGAACGCTGGAATTACATGGAGCCCCAAAATATCATTTTCATGTAATCTGAAAATGAGAAGAAACAGGGAATGTGTCGTGTATAAATAGCTGAGCCAGGAGTATAATAGGGCTTTAAAAGCATGAGAGAATTTGCATTTTCCAGAAGATGATCTGCAGGACTTATTCTCATTTGTCACGGCATTTTTTTGGGGGGGGGGGATCCAATCAGTTTTGTGAATAAAATTGCCATTGCTTCCAAATGCAGTCTAAAGTCAAAATGGAAATTAAACCAGCGGAAGCCAATGAAAGCCAGCCATCGGGGTGGGGGGACAATCAGTTAGCTTCTATTGAGCAGAGCCCTCTTGACAACGCTGAGGAACAGTTGCTCAATGGATCTCTTTCATCCAGCCACCAAAGGGCTGCCTAAATGGGCGAGCAAAAATATCCCGGCCTCACAACGACACCAACTGCAAAACCATTCCCTCCCCGTGCCCTGTGCTGGCCTTGTCAGCCTCCAGAGCAGGCATGCTGATCCGGTTTTCCGTCACCATCAGGTTTGGAGACTCTGCTATTTAACTGCCATTTAGTGACAACATTGAGCAAGGAGGAGTGCAGGAAAAAGAGGAGGGGAAATAAAGATTCTGTTTTAATTATTGTTGGTAAATGACTTACTTATAGGGTTGCCAATCTCCAGGTACTAGCTGGAGATCCCCTGCTATTACAACTGATCTCCAGCCGATAGAGATTAGTTCACTTGGAGAAAATAGCCGTTTTGTCAATTGGACTCTATGGCATTGAAGTCCCTATACCCTACTGAGGTCCCTCCTAGGGTTTCAAGGCTCAGCAAAAGGGTTGGGGGCGAGGACACAAGGGGCATGTGATATCAGCAACATTTCCAACCCAATTCCACAATCCCCAAAGATCACAAGAAAGGAGGAGAAACTTAGCCAAAGTGCATCAAATATGTGTAAGATCCCTCTTTAAAAAAACTTTTTCCTCTTCTATAAGGATGAATGAGACACTTTAAAAGTAGAGCTTTAAAATAATATCCTGCACATTTCGTAGCTCAAAGATTCAAAGGTAGTGATGCAACCATTACATTGCTACTCAATTTGACTTGATTACTAAAAAGCAACACACTTGGAATTTGATGCTGGAAAAGCACTTTCTTCTAGTGTTGTGTTTATCCATCAAAATACTGCTATCCTGCCTTTCCTCTTGGCTCAAGGTGGCTGACAAATCATAATGTAAAAGATTACAATTTAAAGGCAACGCACTAACCTCCCCACAATAACCCCTCTTCCCCCAAGAGATACCTGCAGTTATATGAACAGCCCTCCCACGTAGAGGGGCCCTGCCACGCCTCCTAAACATTTATCAAGCTGCTACCCCTCCTCAGGGAGCCCAAAAGCCCAGCGTAGGCATGTCAGCTGAGAGGACGTTGCCAGCTCTGGGTTGGGAAATTTCTGGAGAGTTGGGGGTGGAGCCTGGGGGAGGGCAGGGACCTCAAGGGGGGTATATTGTCATTGAGTCCATACTCCAAAGTAACACTTTTCCCCCCAGGGGAATTGATCTCTGTCATCTGGAGATCAGTTGTAATTCAGGGAGATCTCCAGGCCCCACCTGGATATTGGCAACCCAAGGAGACAATAACTCTGGGCTGTGACATTCAGAGGTGTATCTTTTTGGAGCCTTTTCTTTAAAACTATTAGTTAGTTTCATTTCAGCATGATAATACTGGAGCATATCCTGCTCCTCTGTATACAGAACACAGAGGTTTTCTGTATTCCTCTCTGTTCCTCCAACCCATTCTAACTCTTTCAACTGCAAACCTGTTCCCGAGGGTTGCCAGCTCCAGGTTGGGAAACACCTGGAGATTGTGGGGGTGGAGTTTGGGAGGGGAGGGACTTCAGTGGGGTATAATGCCATAGAGTCCAAAATACTGTCGAAGGCTTTCACGGTCAGAGTTCATTGGTTCTCGTAGGTTATCCGGGCTGTGTAACCGTGGTCTTGGAATTTTCTTTCCTGACGTTTCGCCAGCAGCTGTGGCAGGCATCTTCAGAGGAGGAACACTGAAGGACAGGGTCTCTCAGTGTTCCTCCTCTGAAGATGCCGGCCACAGCTGCTGGCGAAACGTCAGGAAAGAAAATACCAAGACCACGGTTACACAGCCCGGATAACCTACGAGAACCATAGAGTCCACCTTCCAAAGTGCCTATTTTCTCCAGGGGATCTGATCTTCGTCACCAGGAGATCACTTGTAATAGCAGGAGATCGCCAGCCACCACCTGGAGGTTGGCCACCCTAACTCTAAGGTCCCTCCCCTAAACTTAATTTAAATTAAACAATAGTTAAGACTTCATATCCAGCAGACCTGGATGGATTTTAAATTTAAATATTTGTAATTTATGTTACGTATTTCATGATGTGCTAACAGGGAATATTCAGGACCTGCTGTGACAAGATGGCTTCTCCAGTCCCTCTGCTAGTTCCAGGGGGCAAATGGGCGGCTCAGGAGTACGTAGTTAGAAGTTTTGTGGGAACACAAATACACTGTGTTTTTGGATTGATGTTTTCCTACACATAATTGGGTCACTCAGTACACATCTTGCAGTATAACTGTTCTTATGATTGTTCCCTTTGCATTTTTTAAAATCATTGGCTGATTTTTTTGTGTGTGTTAGTACTTTAGTATTGAGTTCACTTCTCCCAGCGAAGGGGAAAGTGCTTCATTAACTGCTAGGGTTGCCAGCTCCAACTTGGGAAATTCCTGGAGATTTGGGGGTACAGCCTGGGGAAGGCAGGGTTTGGGGAGGGGCGGCTCCTCAGTAGGTTATAACGCCATAGAGTCCGCCCTTCAAGGCAGCCATTTCCTCCAGGGGAGTTGATGTCTGTAGCCTTGGGATCAGTTGTAATTCCAGGAGACCTTCAGTCCCTACCTGGAGGCTGACAACCGACAGACCCCTGGGTGGGCTGAACTTGTGGTCAGTCTCCAGCAAGCGATGAGCAGGAGAGGGCAGGAGCAAAATCCATCTCAAATAGCTATCAGGAACCACACTTATGCAGATAGGGGGTCTGTCTGTGGGCTGGAGTTAATCATAGAATCCCCCCCGTCTGACCCTCCCCAGTTATACCAACACACTTTCAAATCGGTGTGGTTCTTGTGAGTGGTTTCGATGCAGCAGGGAAATCAGGCAGGCTCGCTGAAGCTTGCCCAGTTCCCCGGGATCTCATTAGTGGCCAGCCAGGCCAGCCGTGCCTCTACCGGAAGTGGAGTCAGTGAACAGAGTAACCAGGAGCGGCACTTAGTTGGGGCCTCAGCAAAGAGCACAACCTCGTGGCTATTTTGTGGGAAGCGGCGGCTGTGACATTTTCTCTTTCCAAAGTCAGTCTTGTCTTCATTTCATGGGTGAATAAATAGGGTTGCCAACCTCCAGGTACTAACCAGAACAACAGCACAAGCTCCAATTTCAAAATGCAAAATATATATTCACAACCAATGTTCAATAGTCAAAGGACTTGCACATCATATACACAAAATACAACTGTACCATGGATTTATAAAGAGATCAAAACCAAAAGGTAAGTGGAAACATATCCAAATAGTCTTAATGGTTGCAAAAAATTCAAACAATCAATGGCTCATAGAAACCCCAAAGGTCTATTCCCAAAGATGGCAAGCGCAGAGGAGGAGGCCTTTCTAGGATGGAACTCCAACAGCGGCAGGGGTTGATCATGCACAGTAGAGGTGATAGAAGCAATTCCAACACCAGCAATGCTGCTCATGTGCAGTAACTGGTAGTCAGATCGTGCGCAATCTCCCTTCCCCCTCACTTACTGGAGGTCACTACATTACTTGGAGGCCGCTTACAGCCCCCAAGCCCCCCATGCAGTTTGGAGGAGCTCCATGCCTAGGGTTGCCAACCTCCAGGTATTAGCAAAACAAAAACAAGGGCACCTCCGTGCCTATACCGGAAAGTTTGGAAATTAGCACGGGAGAATGGGTACAAAGATGCACATAAACAGGTTGCAAAATAGCAAATATATAATAAGTGACAAAGCTAGAAAAGACAAAACAAGTGTGCAACACAGAAGCTTAACAGCTAAGTTGCTAAATATATACAAAATTACAAGGTAAGTATGCAATAGTCTTTTTGGTATAAATCAGGAAGCAAAGTCCTCTTCTGGATTTCAAAGATAACCAGTTCCATAGGATATCCAATTATAGGTATAAATCCAAAAGTTGGGGGGACGGCCGTTTCACATTCGTTTCTTCAGCCCCATAATATATCATCCATTTTCAAGTAAATCAATTACATAAGAAAGTAGTATGTTTCAGTTCAACATTCTGCAGCAGCAATGTCAACCAGTTCCCAAAGGGAACTGTGGGGTTTTGAGCCTATTTGGGTTCTCTTTAACTTTTTTAAAGATGTTCCCCACAGCAGCTGTAAAGCTGCAGGGAACCCTAGTGAGCTCCAAGGAACCTGGGGAACCTTGACCCAACTCATTAAAACCCCAAACATGCAAAAACACCAACCCAATCTTCACCAAACTTCAGGGTTTGTGCAAGGAGAGTCCCTTGAAGCTGCCCTGAAATTTTGAGAACTTTAACTCCAAAAATGTCCCCACAGGAACTTTAAAAAAAATCCCTATAGGCTATAGTGGACCCAATTTTTCCCAGGTAAACCTGGAAATAAAGCTGAAATACACCTTTACCGGTATGGTATTTGGTGTATTTCAGGTTTACTGAAAAAAAATCAGGCCTAATAAACCCGAACCTGAAATTTACTGATTTTGTTTTGTACAACTCTACACCCCTCCTATTTTCTAGCGTAGGCTCAATTGGGTATGTAGGTGGGGTTTCTATTGCACACGTCCAAAGGCTGTTACAAGATTAGCCTAAGTAAAACATCAATGACAGAAGATGACAAATAAAAACCATCAGGAAGACAGGTTGCCAACCAGTGGGGGACGTGTTATTTTCATTTCAGTTGATCCAAAGGCTCCATTAGAGGCCTGTCCCTTTGTAGCGTCAGTACGGTGGAAAACCCCAGCGGAAACTGCCTTTCATTTATATTGACTTCATTTATATCATCTCATCTGGCTAACCAAAAGACTCTATGCGAGCTCTCCCATCCTGGGACAGCTTGGTCATCTATTATCCTTCCAAGTTGTAAGGCAAATTTTACCTCATTAAATGCAGATGTGTGGCACAATGATTGCTATCCCAGGGCAAATTGCGGGATGAGGTGGCGAGCCAATATTTAACACAACATTAACCACAAAACTAAGAATAAGAAGAAATGTTTATTGGAATTAAATGGCCACAACTTATATTCAAACAGGCAATTGCTGTAACTGCATCGGCACAGCATATGGACTGGATCGTAAACATCGTCCGACCTCATGCGGCCGATGGGCTTCCTTACCCCCAGCGAGCCTGCTGGGAGTAACAGGGATGGCAGTCCTAGGCTGGGAATACACCTGGGCATGAGCCACTTGGTGATTCCCCCGCCACTTGGGAGAAGGCTGTCCATACAGCCCCCGGGTTGGGCATGTCCATCCCATAGCCTCTCCAAAAATCCCTTAGTGGGATCACCCACAAGAGGGGAAAGGGGCACGCAGGCCACTTTTCTTCAAAAAACTGACCCAGCCTCATGCTGACAGGGCCAAAGAGCTGTGCGGCGCCAAGGCCCCATTCAGCTACTGCCAACACATTTACAGCTGGAGCCACTCCATGAGGCCATACCGTATATCATGGAGCCATAAATCCATGCCCCACTCCAATAAACGTACCCCATCCCGCCGAAACGTGGCAGCCTGCCTGAAAGAAATGTCCCAGTGTCTGACACCCATGCCACCCAAGGCCACCACTACCTTGCCCGTGGCCACACCTATCTTTTTTTGCATCAGCGACCTGCCTCCATGAGCGTTGCTCTAGCATATCAGACCAGCCAATAACTGTGTTGGGAAACAGAGCTACAATGGCCCTCGGATCAGAGCAAGCCGCTTTCAATAGCTCCTTTCCCTTGAGCCTTGCCAAATCATTTTCTCCTAGCTGTATAAGGAGAGCCTCTGGAGCATCGGCCAGTCGAGCCCTTTGAAGCAGAACAGCCATCAAGGAAGACCAGGGCATGCCTCTTGTTCCCATCCAAGGTATTTGAAGAAATTCATTCAGGCCCAGGTGTCTGCCCCATCCAGATGACTCAGCATACTGCCTGCCCAGCGTACAATACTATGTCTACAGATCCAGACCTGTTTCAAACGCCTCGCTGAAACTCAAGATAAAGCATTAAATAGTGTCTAGGTGAGATCTGATGTATCCCTTGAAAGCTGCAGAGTTCCCCCTGCCGATGGTCTGAATCTGGGCATCCAGCAGCAGCCCCAGCCCGGCCGCCACCGTAGCAGCCCCCATCCGAAATTAATGGACCCTGAACTCCTCCGGAGGCAAACCAATGCCTTCCAACCCTTTGCAGAAAACATGAATAAACTGGAAATGATTAATAATGAACCATCGTCATGAATAAGCAGCGTACCCCCTTGCTTGGGCCATAATTTCAAAAATGTTTTCACTGCTTGCATTGGGCAAGGGGAAAACCCCTGTACCTCGAATAACACTAACTGAGATCCCCTGCCTGCTTGGGCCGTTTTTGACCGCTGACTCCATAAGTGGAGTTCACTACGGGCAATGACCATATCAACAAGCCTCAATGACTGTCTGGCTCTGTCATGAGCGGAATTGGCCACCAGTTCTCCCACCCTGAGGTCCCCATAAAATGATAATGTATAAGCTGCTGTTAACAGTGCAGCTTCATATGGTGACCAACATAACCCAGACAGACCCAGTACCAACCTTGTCAGGATCACATAACTGACCGGCGTGTGGCAATCGGGCAATGGGGGGGGAGGCGATGCCAGCCCATCACTTCACGACGTGCTGCAAAAGAGGCACAAGGATCGGTGTGACAATGAGCCCTGCTAAAAAATGAAACTGTTGCCAAACTCTTGTAGATCTGGCCAAAAAACCTCACTCCTTAAGGTGCACTAAGTACTGTAATACCATCCATTCAGGCACTGGCCAATTGGCAGGACCACCCACTGCCACTGAAAATGCCAGGAAACCAGCAACCATTGATGTGTATGCATGAAAAGTTGCCGTCAGTACAGAGCTGTATACCCCTTGCCTTATGTCGTGTTCCCAAGGGACCAAAGCTCTTCCAGAAACACCTCTGGGAGAAGATCTGCTTCGGGGGCCAGTCTGTGGAACCTTTCCTGTTGAAGGCGAGACAAGACATCTGCTATGTCATTACTGGTTCCAGGCACATGCCGAGCCATAGAGGTGATATTTGCAGAAAAGCATGTCAACACGAAGTGCCGAACCAATTGCATAACGTGCTCTGATTTTGAAGTTTGCTTATTAACAACAGTGACCACAGCCTGATTGTCACACCAGAAGCGAACTCGGTGATTTTTGAAGTGCACCTGCCAAATTGTAACTGCAACAACTAACTGGAATAATTCAAGAAAGGTAAGGTCTCTGGTAATTTCAGCCCCCGCCCAGTGGCTCAGCCAAACTTGTGAGCAACACTTGCCATTGAAATATAAACTGAAGCCGAGGCGTCCGGAGGCATCTGATGGAACCTGCAAGTCTTGTCCCAACTCTAACTTGTCCTGCCAACTGGAAACCCCGTTAAACCCTTCGAGGAAGGTGAGCCCCATTCGGACATCCCCTTTGAAGCCTTTTGACAACCTGATCCTATGACGAGGCACCCTCACTCCTGCTGTGGACCTGGCCAAATGGGGACACCACCCTGCAAGCAAAATTTAAATGCCTCCATGCGGACTGCATCTCCCTCAGTGTACACTTGTTCTTATTCATGAGGAGTGTCAGTAAAGCCTTTAGTGCCAGCAGCTTTCCCTCAGGTAAACACGAGGGGCCCGTCACCGAGTTTGTTTTGATGCCCAAATACACCAACCCAGTGGAAGGACCCTCAGTTTTACCAGGCACTAACCGGACTCCTAGAACCTCTGGCAGGCCTTTAAAAGATATTAATAGATCATCACACCCCCTGCTGTTAGCCAGCCCAACAAACAGAAAATCATCAAGATAATGTGTGACATGATGGAATCCTGTCTGATCCTTGACCGCCCACTCCAGAAATGTGCTGAAGGCCTTGAAGGCTGCACAGGCAATAGAACATCCCGTGCACATCGCTTTATCCACATACCATGATCCCATAAAACAGAAACCTAGCAAACTTAAAATCCTCGGAGTCAACAGGCAAAAGGCGAAATGCCGACTGGATGTTGCATTTAGCCAAATGTGCCCCCTTTCCACAGGCTTGCACTATGCAAATGGCATGATCAAAGGAAGCATGTTTGACTGAACATAATTCAGGTGGTATAGCCTAATTTACCGAAGCACCCTTCGGATACGACAAATGATGAATGAGGCGGAATTCCCCAGCCGCCTTTTTAGGTACCACACCTAATGGGGAAACCCTCAAATTGGGCAATGGGGAAGCACTGAATGGGCCGGCCACCCTGTCTGCTTCACATTCCTTGGAAAGCTTAGCAGCCACCACCTCCGGCATTTTGTTTGCTTACTTTAAATTTCCGGATTCCATTGGGACCCTGGGGCCAAAGAAGGGAATATGGAACCCCTTGGGAAAACCTTCCCACAAAAACACTGCTGCATTGCCGTCCGGGTAGTGAGCCAAGAGAGGCGCTAGAGCCTCCAGTTTGATTAGAGACCTGGTCAGGCCCCCTAACCCCATGGCTGTGAGGGTCTGTATGCCTTTGCCTGGTGTGTTCCCCCCCCCCGGACTCGTAAAAGCAGTCCAGGCCTTTTGCCTTTCCTTGGTTCAGGCGCTGAGTCTGACAGGCCCCAGGTTGGAATGTCTCTTCCCACGTCCACCTCCCTTGCTCTCTCTGACTCCCTCCCGCCAGCTGTGGCCTTGGTGGGTAGATAGCAATAACGAGCTCCCTGAGGTCTTTGATGTTCTTGTACCATGCACAATTATCTCGTAGATTCCCATAACATACGTTTGACATCTGCTTCCCTGTAGGGGTTATAATTCTGTCTTTGTGAAACCGTGAGCACTTGCAACTTTACCAGTGTAAGGCCTGTACTACCTGAAGCTTCCAATAAAGTTCCTTGTTTCTGCATGACCGTCTGAGCAAGTGATTTTATGGAGTTTGCACAGGGAGGTTGGGAACCCTCACATTAAGTTGCAAGTCTTCTGCCTCGTTATCCTGCTCCTGTACCGTTCTTGGACAGCTATGGCAGGCAACGGGGATGACAACAACAAGAAGGACAGCGCCGTACCCAAGCAGCCCAATCCGGCCCCTTCGGAAGGGAAGTCGACTGGGAAGACGCCCAGTGGAGCTGACTCGGGATCGGGTCTGGGTACATAGTCCAAGCCTACCCGCTTGAATACCTGGCTGGAATCTCCCCGGGGTTGGTCGCTCCCACAGAGCGACGCGCGGTCACGACGGACTGCGGTGCACGGGTTGGGGTTCGAGGACGATCCCGCCCGAAAGGAAGCCCTGCTGCTTCACCAGATGGATGAGGAGCGGCAGCGCTGGCAGGAAGAGCGCCAGGAATTACTGGACCGGATGGATACCATGAACGCGGTGATTCTGGACATGGCTCAAGCCATGGACGAACTGAAGGTTCCGACGCCGCCTGTGGCTCCGGCGGACGGAGGGCAGCAACCAGACCCACCTGTGGCTCCCGCACCTCCCATCCGTCCCGCTCCACCGGCCCGCCGAGATCTGAAGATCACGTATGACGGGTCAAGTGACCAGTTGACGTTTTTTATGGTGCAAGTGGACATTTTTATGCGCGAACAGGCCCGGACTTTTACCTCGGAAGAATCTCGGGTCCAATACGTGGCGTCCCTCCTACAAGGTGAGGCGGCCGCCTGGATGGTACTGCCGTATGAGCTCTGCTCCCCGGTCTTGCGAAGTCTCGATGACTTCATGATCGCCCTTCGACACCGTTTCGAGGACCCGCATTTGGGTGAGCGAGCAAAAACTGCCTTGCTACAACTGCGCCAAGGGACGAAATCTGTCACGCAGTATGCGAGCGAATTTCAGTCGCTCTCGAGTAAAATTTTGGACTGGAGTGAAGCTACCAGGGTGCAGTATTTCCGCGAAGGTTTGAACCCGGAATTGCAACACTGGGCTTTCATGCAAGGTAACCCTCCCGATGTTGAAGGGTGGGTTCGTCACACCGCTGACATCGAGAACCGAAAGCAGTTGCTGCTCCTGTCCCGACAACGCACCGGACGGGAGACCAAGACCCGTGGAGACAGGCCCGGCGGTCCGAAGGACTCTCGTCCCCCCTCAGGGGGAGGACCATCCGTGACCAAACGCCGCAAACGCTTTGAGAGCGGGGTCTGTCTCGTTTGCGGGGGGAAAGGACACTTTGCCTCTCAATGCCCTTCCCGATCCGGACGTCCGGGACCGTCTCATCTGGCAACGACCGAACCTGAGAAGCCCCCTCCCGAGGGGCAACCTCACCGCCGGAGCGGCGCACCAAGCCGACGGGGCACACCCTCGGCCTTGCACGCACGCACCGAGGTCGAAGCCTCGGGCTCTTCTGGCCCATTGGGGCCACGGATTTAAAATGAAGCCTTTGACTCCTCGGAGTCACGGATTACAAATACCGCGTCTGCTTCCTCCAGCAAGGAGGAGGACTGGGACATGCCGGCAAAAAACGCCGTCGGTCTGCTGTAAAGGGGGCTCCTCAGCAGACCGCTCCGAACGTTGTGCAAGGAGCTCCACTGATGGTAAGCGCTCAGGAAGACAATGTGTATGTAAAGGTCAATCTCTCATTGCCAAGAGGGGGGCCCATGTTAGAATTTACGGCCCTAGTTGACTCGGGTTGTGCCCGCACCCTTATAAGCGAAGAGGCTGCCCGACAATTGCGAGTTAAGCGAAAGCGGCTACCTGAACCCATCCGCTTTTCCCAGATGAATGGCAGTGACTTTAAAAAAGGACTGTAACTCACCGCACCGCCGCGGTCGTCATGGCTATAGGGGAGCTTTGGGAACGACTTTATTTTACCATCGCCCCCATCGCCGCACCCGTTGTGTTAGGGATGAATTGGTTGCTGGGGCACAATCCCTCCATAGACTGGGTTGAGCGGACGCTCACCTTTCCCCGCAACCCGTGTGAATTTAATGATAAAGACCGAGTACTTACCACTCCCGCAGCCGCCCTCGTGGGGCCCCCTTCTATCGAGACTTCTCTGCCCCAGCTTCCCAGTGAGTATTCCCAGTTTGCCGATGTGTTTGACGTGCGGGAATGCGACGAATTGCCCCCCCACCGGGAGACGGACTGTGCTATTGAAATAGTGGGGGATGGCAAATTATCCAAAGGGAAGGTCTACCCCATGAGTCCTAATGAAAAGGCGGTGTTGCGAGAATATTTGGACACCAATTTAGCGCGGGGCTTTAGCCGCCCGTCTAAGGCTCCATACTCGGCCCCCGCCTTCTTTGTCAAGAAAAAGACGGGAGACTTAAGACTGTGTATTGATTTCCGTAGACTGGATGCTGTCACTCAGTCTAATGCATACCCCCTCCCTCTCATTCCAGACCTTCTCGCACAATTGAAAGAGGGCCGAATCTTCACCAAATTGGATTTGGTGGAGGCTCACCACCGAGTCCGCATACGAGAAGGGGACGAACCTAAGACTGCCTTCTCCAGTTGTTTTGGAATGTTTGAATATTTAGTGATGCCGTTCGGACTTTCGGGGGCTCCGAGTGTGTTCATGCAATTGATTAATGAAGTACTTCATGATTTATTGTTCCGCGGGGTGGTGGTTTTCTTGGACGATATCCTCATTTATACGAAAACCATGAAGGAGCACGTACAACTGGTGCGCGAGGTGCTGCAGCGGCTGCATGAGCACAAACTGTTTGCTAAGGTTTCCAAATGTGATTTCCATCAACCCTCCATCACTTTCCTGGGCTATGTGATTTCCCATCAAGGCTTAGAGATGGATCCCGAGAAGGTTCGGGCGGTAATGGAGTGGGACCCCCCCCCCACGCGCAGACATTTACAGCAGTTTTTGGACTTTGCTAACTTTTACCGAAACTTCATCCCTAACTTTGCCCAGGTAGCGCTCCCTCTCACTTCGCTCCTGCGCACAAAAGGGAAAGGGGCAGGAGCCGCCTTGCCCTCTGCTAGGTTGCAATGGACTTCGGACTGCCAGCAGGCTTTCGATACGCTCAAGCTGCTTTTCTCGTCCGAACCCGTTCTCGCGCACCCTGATTGTGAAAAACCTTTCGTGGTCCAAGTCGATGCCTCTGACGTTGCCATGGGGGGGGGCCTCTTGCAACGGGACGAGAACGGTCAGCTGAAACCTTGTGCCTATTTTTCTAAAAAATTCTCCCAATCCGAAATCAACTGGGCCATTTGGGAGAAGGAAGCCGCTGCTGTTAAACATGCCCTCACCATTTGGAGGCATTTTCTGGAAGGGGCAGAGATCCCTTTTGAGGTTTGCAGCGATCACAAGAACCTAGAGGCCTTAAAAGGGGCTAGAAAGCTCACCGCGAAACAGATTCGTTGGGCACAGTTTTTTGCCAAATTTCGCTTTGTCCTGAAATATGTGCCAGGGAAGGACAATGCGTTAGCGGATGCTCTTTCTAGACTCCCCCAATACCGCAATGACTTTGACCGGCTGGTGGATTCCTTGTTTACCCCTGAACAGAGAGGGGAAGTCTCGGGACTTGCAGTAACCACCCAGTCCCAGTCCCACCGCCAGGATGTTCCTCCCCTCAAGGGAATCCCGGAGGCTTTTCAACAGCGGCTCCGGGACGCTTCTCTGAGGGAGGCGGATCAGCAGGTTCTCCCCGCACATCTCGACCAACAGGGCTCCTTGTGGTTGCAGGGGGGTAGGCTTTATGTCCCCGAAGTACTCCGAAAAGAGGTGCTGGGACTGGTTCACGGGGCCAAACTTGCGGGGCATTTTGGGTTTGTAAAGACTTTGCATTTATTGCGGCGTCAATTTTGGTGGCCAGGTATGAGAGCCGATGTGGAGTTGTACGTGCCCAGCTGCCCCGTCTGTGCCACTGCCAAAAAAACGGATGGGAAAGCCCCCCGGACTCTTAAAGCCTCTGGAGACCCCGACCATGCCCTGGGAAGTGATCGCCATGGATTTTATCACTGATTTGCCCCCAAGTTGGGGAAAAACTGTACTGTGGGTGATAACAGACTTATTCTCTAAACAGGTTCACTTTGTTCCTTGTGCGGGGCTACCATCGGCCCAGAAGTTGGCTACATTGTTTATTAATCACGTGGTGAAGCATCATTCGATCCCGAGGAAGGTCCTCTCCGACAGAGGGGCCCAATTCGTTGCCAAATTCTGGAGGGCCTTCCTGAAAGTCATGGGGGTGGAAGAGCAAGGACTCTCTTCGGCCTACCACCCCCAGACCGACGGTCAGACCGAACGTGTCAATGCTGTAGTAGAATGCTATCTAAGGTGTTATGTCAATTACCACCAGGACGATTGGGTAGACCTACTGCCTTTTGCTGAATATGCCTATAATAATGCCCCCCATTCCTCCACAGGTTTCAGTCCTTTTCATGTGGTTTATGGAAAGGACTTTGGGCCCTTTGGTTCTCCTAACATCACTCCTGAACTTGAAGGGGTGCAGGAGGTCCAGGATTGGGTACAAGTAGTGCAGACCACTTGGCCCTGGCTGCAGAAAAACCTGGAAAGGGCCAAGCGCAAATACAAAGACCAGGCCGATAAACATCGGTCTCCGGAGTGGGAACTGAAGGTGGGAGGGCAGGTTTACCTTTCCACAAAGAACCTATGTTCACTTCGGCCTTGCAAAAAGCTTAGTGACAAGTATGTAGGTCCTTTCCCCATCACCCGAGTGATCATTGACGTCACGGTAGAGTTGGAACTTCCCAAGTCTCTTCGAGGGGTGCATCCGGTGTTCCACATCAGCGTACTTAAACCGTACGTCGCTGCCCCTCAGTTCCACTCCCTCCCTAAGTCCGAAATTACTACGGTTGTGGGGGGGGGAATCACATCTTGAAGTTTCTAAAGTGTTGGACTCTAAGCTGAAAAAGGGAAAACTGTTCTATTTGATCCGCTGGAAGCACCTGGGATCCGCCCATGATGAATGGGTGGCCGCTCCCCATGTGGCGGCTCCCCGCCTGGTTCGAGAGTTTCACTCTGCCTATCCGGACAAGCCTCGTCCGCCCGGACTCGGCGGGAGGGGGGCCTTAAGGGGGGCAGAATGTGAGAGTCTGTATGCCTTTGCCTGGTGTGTTCCCCCCCCCCTGGACTCGTAAAAGCAGTCCAGGTCTTTTGCCTTTCCTTGGTTCAGGCGCTGAGTCTGACAGGCCCCAGGTTGGAATGTCTCTTCCCACGTCCACCTCCCTTGCTCTCTCTGACTCCCTCCCGCCAGCTGTGGCCTTAGTGGGTAGATAGCAAAACGAGCTCCCTGAGGTCTTTGATGTTCTTGTACCATGCACAATTATCTCGTAGATTCCCATAACATACGTTTGACATCTGCTTCCCTGTAGGGGTTATAATTCTGTCTTTGTGAAACCGTGAGCACTTGCAACTTTACCAGTGTAAGGCCTGTACTACCTGAAGCTTCCAATAAAGTTCCTTGTTTCTGCATGACCGTCTGAGCAAGTGATTTTATGGAGTTTGCACAGAGAGGTTGGGAACCCTCACAATGGCCTCACTTGGCCCCTTGGTTGCTGTTGACAGGCCCTCCCTCCTTGTGTCAGGCCTGCTCGCTGTGTCTGAGATAGTTTCGTTGTCTCACAGACTCCCGTCCAAGGATTGTTTCCCTAACGCTCGCATTCCTGTTCCCTTTGAAGCTAGCGGGTGCCCGTGGGAGCCTTGGTGTGTCTAGACTGTTTGGGATTATCTCATGAGACTGTATTGCTGCTGCTTTTCTGGTGTTCTCATATAATCAAGTGCATGCCATTTCCCCCCCCCATTCCTGCCTTTCGATTTCTAAGCTCTGGTTGCCTATGTTACCAATAAACCTACTACTTTGGACTACTAAGTCTCCTGGTGTGGCTTTTGGATTTCTATGGAACAAGTGCTTACACCTTGCAACTTGCTGAAGTGGGGGGCGGGGGGCGGTTGCTCTGAAAGGGATGCTGGGTGGTGTTGGGTCGTGGACAGGATGACCGAGGGTGAGGTTCCGAAAAAGCCTCACAACAAGGCTCGAATCTGCATTTTCCTGGACTATATTCCCTTTTGCTTATTGAGTTTCTATCCAGAGTAATAACTGAACTGGTCAATTTGAGATTTAATCGCCTGGAGGGAGCTTCTTGTACCTTTAGATATCAAAGCCACATCATCAGCATAACTTCTAATCTTGTATTCTTGATCTTCATATTTAAGTCCCTTAATTAAAGGATCCGACCTTATTGTGTTTGCCAGAATTTCCATAGCCAAATTAAACAACAGAGGGGATAAATCCTTGTCTAGTTCCTTTTTCAATTTTAAAGCTTTCAGAAAGAGACTTATTTAATAATAGCCTAGCCGATCAGACAGAATATATAGATTTCACTGCAGTTACAAATTGCAGACCACAATTCAAACTCTGCAATACTTGAAATAAAAAATTCTATGAAACATTATCAAACGCTTTCTCCGCATCTAAAAATACTATTGCAGTTTTCTCCTTCGTTGTCTTGATGTAATTAATAGTTCCCAGCACAACTCTAACATTGTCCTTCAGTTGCCTTGGGTATAAAGCCTGTTTGATCCGGATGAATTATCCCAGTGATACACCTCTTGAGCCTTTCTGTTAAGATAGAAGCAAATATCGTATAATCTACATTTAGAAGCGATATTGGTCTGTAAGATTGGGGATAATGACCGTCCTTGACTATGTTCCCAACATACCCATCTTGTAACATCCCTGCGAGCCCCCCAATGCCCAGATTTACTGTTATTGGACCTGCCTCTGATGTATGGACCCACATTAACCAGCCACAACTTATCATTGATTAAGTCCCATCTGGCTGTGGCACTCTGAGGGGCGCGCTTACGAAAAGCCTCATCGTATTCAATTGCAGCTAGTTCCCCAGCCAGGGAGCGAGCTCTTAATACATTGGCCAAATGATTGGCCAGGTGCCAATCTCATTTGGGGTATGCTGAAGACACCACCTCCATGAAAATGGTGTAACCCGACAACCATTTTTCAAACGTCTTTTCCCCATAACCCTGTTTTTCATTTTTCTTTTCCCAGGACGTTGAATGAGACCTTCTACCCTCGACCTCAGGCCTTAATAAGGCGAGGAGGTCAACAAAGAACCCATCCAAAATATCTTGCCTAATTTTACAAGGGAGATGAATGCCTGGTGGGTCCTCGCCATCTAAGAATGTTTTCAAAGGGGAGGAGCGTTTTTCCTTATTGGCCCCCCAAACGGCTCGAGGGCCCTCCCTGCCACCCTCTTCCCCCTGACTATCCCTCCCATGCCAGCAGACCCGGAACTCTAGCAGCTGTTAACCAGCAATCCCTATCTGACTTGGAAGAGTCCTCCCAGATGATCTCTCACCCTGTAAGCTCTTGACCCATCGAACCAGAAATCACCACAGAGACAATCAGATTCCAAGCAGATGGCTTTACTGGTCAAATAGGCAATACAGTGCATTGAAGGCAAGATGACAGCTATGGTTTGTCTTGCCCATTATTTGGAAATATAAGGCAGAGAAACGGCGGGAGATTACAAAGCATAAACAGAGCATTATTTCCCAGGAGTGGCGTTCCCAGGCTTTGGTATGTGTAGCCGTCCTTGAAGTCTGGACGGTTCAGCAGAGTAACGAAAGGAAACATCTAAACCGAGATAACAGCCTGACATCCTGCTCCCCTTAAGGCCCCCTCCCATCTGGCAAGGGGGCTGGTCTGTCCGGGTAGGTATTGTGAAAGGCGTTGACGAGTTTGGGGGCGGAGACATCCCGTGCGCGAACCCATTCGTCATAGGCAGGGGGGAAGTGTTTCCAGCGGATCAGGTATTGCAAGGCCCCGTGGTGTATGCGGGAATCCAGGATTTTGGAGACTTCGAAATGTTCTCCCCCCCCCCACCATTATGGGCTGTTCAGGAGGCGGCTCCGGGTGCCATTGTGGGGAAGCAACATGGGGCTTTAGAAGGCTGATATGGAAAACGGGGTGCACACGCCTCAGAGTTTTGGGGAGAGACAGTTCCACCGTGACAGGATTTATGAGGCGGGTGATGGGAAATGGGCCAATGTATTTGGCACTGAGCTTATGGCACGGACGGGTGGAGCGCAGGTTCTTGTTGGAAAGGTATACCAAGTTACCCACTTGCAGGTCCCTACCGGGGGAACGATGCTTGTCAGCCTGCGCCTTGTATTTGCGCTTGGCTCGGTCTAGGTTGCTAACCAACCAGGGCCATGTTGTACGGAGGGTGTGTTCCCAAGAGGCAATGTCGGCATCCCCCTCCCCTTCTGATCCTTCTATTGGGGTGATAGGACCGAAGTCCTTTCCATACACTGCATAAAACGGGCTGAAACCTGTGGACTGATGTACAGCATTATTGTAGGCATATTCTGCAAAAGGCAACAGTTCCACCCAGTCATCTTGGTGGTAATTGACATAACAGCACAAATAGCATTCAAGTACAGCATTGACACGTTCGGTTTGACCATCCGTTTGGGGATGGTATGCACTAGACAACCCCTGCTCCACCCCCACCAATTTGAGAAAAGCTTTCCAAAACTTAGCAACGAAACAACTTCCACGGTCGCAGATTATCTTGCGCGGAAACGAATGTAGTCTAAAGACATGTGACACGAAGAGGCGGGCCAACTTCTGAGCGGAGGGGATCCCCGCTCATGGAACCAAATGTATTTGCTTAGAAAATAAGTCAGTGATAACCCATAACACAGTTTTCCCCCCGCTGAGAGGGAGATCCGTCATAAAATCCATAGCAATCACTTCCCAGGGTTTGCTGGGTATTTCAAGTGGTTGCAGTAGTCCTGGGGGCTTGCCTTGAGATCGTTTGACTGTGGCGCAAACAGGACAGCTGTGAATAAAAGAGTCAATGTCAGAACGCATTCCCCCCCACCAAAATTGTCTGCGCAACAGGTGAAGGGTCTTTAGGAACCCAAAGTGTCCAGCTGTTTTTACTCCATGAGCCAAGTGTAAGACGTCTTTTCGGAGCGCTTTGGGCACATATAATTTCGAGTCTTTGTACCAAGAGCCTCCTTGTTCGATTACACCAGGAGGCAGGGTTTGATCAGAGCGTTCCATAAGGCATTGTTCCCAAAGGGAATTTAAGACTCGGAGACGGGAACCCCCCCCCCTTAATTACGGTGGTAGTAGGAGCAGTTATGGGGGTTGACGAGGGGGGAGCGCTTACATGCGGTGGTGTGCAGACTGCAGGCGGCTGGGCGGCCGGTTGGGTTGGAAGAGCTGGAGCGCCGGCTATCGTGTGCTTCTGTTGTGGGGGCAGCTGGGCGGCCGGTAGGGCTGGAGGAGCATGCGCGCCGGCTGTCGTGTGTTTCCGCTGGGGCAGCGTTTGGGATCGGGTTTGTACAGCCAGTACGGGCAGGGCTTCTCTTTGCGCGGGTGTAAATAAAGAGTCTGTTGGCCGATCGAGTTTCGCCGGGTATTGAGGCAACCGGGAGAGAGCATCTGCGAGAACGTTTTGTTTTCCAGGGACATGCTTCAGGACAAAACGAAACTGAGCAAAGAATTCCACCCAACGCTGCTGTTTCGCAGATAACTTATGGGTTCCTGTGAGGGCAGCTAGATTTTTGTGATCGGTCCAAACTTCGAAGGGGACTTTGGACCCTTCCAGGAATTGTCGCCATAGAGTAAGTGCATGGTGAACGGCTGAGGCTTCTTTCTCCCAAATGGGCCACTTCAATTGGGAGTGCGCAAATTTCTTTGAGAAGTAAGCGCAGGGGTGAAGGAGACCATCTGGTCCTCTTTGGAGCAGGGCCCCTCCCATAGCTACGTCGGAGGCATCGACTTGTACAATGAACATTCGATTTGTGTCTGGGTGCCGTAGCACAGGTTCCGACGTGAAAAGGCGTTTGAGGGCTACAAAGGCGGTCTGGCATTGATCAGTCCACAGTATCTTAGTGGAGGGTAACGTAGCAGAGCTTCCTTTACCTTTGGTTTTCAGAAGGTCGGTGATGGGCAGCGCTATTTGGGCGAAGTTAGGGATAAATCCGCGGTAGAAATTAGCAAAGCCCAGAAACTGTTGTACTTGCTTGCGGTTGGAGGGAGGAGTCCAATCGAGGATGGATTGGACCTTGGCCGGGTCCATGCTAAGGCCATGGTGGGAGATTATATATCCCAAGAAAGTTATTTTGCTTTGGTGAAATTCGCATTTAGCCAACTTTGCAAAGAGTTGGTGATTGCGCAGGCGGTGCAGAACTTCTCGGACCAAAGTGACGTGCTCATCCATGGTTTTTGAATAAATAAGAATGTCATCCAAATAAACTACCACCCCGCGGTACAGTAAATCATGGAGGATTTCGTTGATGAGTTGCATGAAGTCCCCCGGGGCACCTTTTAACCCGAAGGGCATCACAAGGAATTCAAACATTCCAAAACAGCTAGAGAAGGCAGTGAGGGGTTTGTCCCCCTCGCGGAAACGGACGCGGTAGTAGGCTTCTACTAGGTCCAATTTGGAGAATATACGTCCCTCTTGTAGCTGCCCCAAAATATCTGAAATTAGCGGTATAGGATAGGCGTTGGCTTGAGTAACTGCATTGAGTTTTCGGAAGTCAATGCAGAGGCGCAGGTCGCCCTCCTTTTTTCGGACGAAAAACGCGGGGGCTGAGTTGGGAGCATTCGATGGGCGAATGAACCCTCTGGCAAGGTTTTTGTTCAAAAAGTCCCGTAGTACACTGCGGTCGGAAGCGCTCATAGGGTAAATCTTACTCTTGGTTAATGTGCAGTCCTTCACCACCTCAATTGCACAGTCAGTGGCCCGGTGGGGGGGGTAAGGCATCACATTCTTTAATGTTAAAGACATCCGCAAAGTCCTGGTATACATCAGGTAGGGACGGCGGTGATGGGACAGCGGAGATTAATGCCGGAGCGGGTGGAGACAGCACCGCAACTTGCTGTCGGTGCTGGTCGCATTTGGGGTTGGCAAAGGAGATCGTGTTCGTCTCCCAGTCTATACTGGGACTATGAGCTTTAATCCAGTTAATTCCCAGGACCACTTCAAATCGGATAGGGGCTATGGTAAAGTCTATTTGCTCCCAGTGGGAGCCAATACCCATCGCCACCCCTGTAGTGCGATGATCAACTGGGCCCCCCTTGAAATGGCTTCCGTCCATTTGGGCAAATTGGACGGGGGCTGGTAAAGCCTCGGACTTGACTTTGAGTGCTGCAAATGTGGCCTCATTGATTAGAGTGCGACCGCAACCGGAGTCAATGAGTGCCTTAACGGGTAGTTGGGGACCACCTTTATAGTGTTGTAAAACTGCGTCCACATAAATGGTGGTTTCCACTTCCTTCACTTTAGTGGGAGCTTTCGGTTTAGCAGGAGATTCTGCAGAGATCTGTGGAGACGCTCCACTCACCACAGACCGGAGCCGTTTTTTGACAAATCAAGGGGGGATTCCAGGTTTAAAGCTGGAGGATTCCATGGGTTCTCTTCGTCAGAAGAAGGAGAGTTGTCCCCCAATGGGGCATTTGTAATCCGGGACCCGGCAGGGTCATTCGATGTAGGAAGGATAGATGAGTCCTCAACGTGAAGTGCAGAGGGTGTGGGTCTTCCCGGTGCTGCGCTGCGGGTGGCCGCGGTGCCTCTGCGTTGAGGTCGTCCTCTAGCTCGGGCTGCCATGCTGGGACGAAAGAGTTCAGGGCGATGTGGGCAGACTGCCGCAAAGTGGCCCAGTTCCCCACAAGTGAGGCAAGCACCTCTTTGAAACCGGGTTTCGCGATCCTGGGGTGGACGCGCGGGTTTCCGTGGATTGGGGGGCGGTGCCTTGGGCTGGGGTTTTTGGACGCTTTTCTCCTTGTTTCTTTGGCGGACAAGGGAAATAAAGCGCCGGCGGCTTTCCACCTCTTCGGCTAATAGAATCCAATCCTCGAGGGTGTCGGGATCACCCCGCATATACGACCAGTTCAGAATGTCAGGGTGTAAGGCTTCCCTGAAATGGTGAATTAGGGTGGCTTCGGGCCAGCCCACAATTTTGCTTGCTAGTCTCTGAAATTCATCGGCAAATTCTCGAACTGGAGTAGAGCCCTGTCTTAGTTGTAGAAGCTCCGCTTTGGCTCATTCCCCCAGAAAGGGGTCCTCAAACCTCCTCCGTAAGGCAGTCATGAAATTGTTGAGGGAACGGATAGAGCGGGATCGGGTGTCGAACTGGAGGACCATCCAGTCGGCTGCTTTACCTGTCAAAAGGGAAGCCACATAGCGAACCCGGCTGTCCTCTGTAGGGAAGAACTGTCCTTGTTCTCGCATATAGCTGTCTACCTGATGCAAGAAACAGGGCAGGGTTTCGAGAGATCCATCGTAAGTAGTTTTCAACCTGAGTTGTTTCCAAGGACCGGGCATGGGTTGGCCCTGTTGCACGGGTGCCCTGGGTGCAGGTAAAACGGGACCTCCGGGAACCGGGGGTTGAACAGGCACATTAGCGGGTGGCTGGGCTGGCACTCCCTGAACCGGTACTGCGGCCCCCTGTGGAACGGGTTGTGCCAGGGTTGCCAGGGCCTGCTGTAACTGCCTGTTGTCCTGAAGCAAGCGTTATGAAACATCTAAACCGAGATAACAGCCTGACACACCCTCCAAAGCGGAGCGGTCAGTGCCCTCTTGTCAGGCCTGCTCTCTGTGTTCATGGATAGTTTTGGTTTCTCCCAGATGCTCTGCTTTGCTCAAGGACTGTTTTCCTAACGACTGCATTCCTCTCTGGCTTTGAAGCTCGTGAGAGCCTGGCCCGTTGGACTGAGGGGTTACCATGCCAACCTGTGCTGTCTTGATATGACCTGTTTCTCCATATATTCTGCTGTATATCCCTTTTGCCCCATTCCTGCCTTTTTTACCTTTGCAAGCTCTGAATACCTGTATGATCTCCATTAAAGTCAACTCTTCTTTGGATTACCTGTCTGCGAGTGTTGCTTGTGGGAGTGCATCGGGAACAAGTGCTTACACCTCTGCTGGCCACGATTCCTTCTCTAGCCAGCTCTTTTCTGATGATGTGACCTCTTGCTGCGTCTTGTGGTACTAGATGTCTCCAATGAAGAGGACTCTTTCCACCTGTTTCTCCTGGTGGCGATGCCCCTTCTCCCCGCTGAAGGGCTGCTGGAGCCTGCTGCTGTTGGGGGTGGCCAGCGGCTCAGACCTGACCTTGTCCACCCTCTCAGCCAATTTTACCGCCAACCTTTCTGGCCAACCCTCTTTATATTCTTCTCAGGCGGACCAGAGGGAAAACTTTCCCTCAGTCATCCGCCCTTCAATCTGCCTGCCCCGCCCCTCGGCCCCCGATGGGTCCATTTTGAACCTGTTCCTCAGGAACTGACGGAATGAGGCGGAGGCCCTCCATACCTGTGTGGAGAGCCTCCCTAGCAGCAAAGAAGCCGCACCCAGCCCAGCTGCTGGCAAAGGTGCTGCCACCCGAGCCGCTCTCTCCGCCACCTCCCTCAGCCCAGGCAGCAACCCAGAGCTGCCTGTAAAGTCCAGGAATCCCTATTTATCCATGAAGATGGATAAATCACAGGGTAGCTGTGTTGGTCTGTAGTAGAACAGTTAGATTCAAGTCCAGAAGCACCTTAGAGACCAACAAGAATCTGGGGGGTATGAGCTTCCTTCGAAGGTACTTCAAAGCTTTCAAAGCTCCCTTCGAAGGTACTTCAAAGATAGGGTAACCATGTTGGTCTGCAGCAGAAGAACTAGATTCGAATCCAGCAGCACCTTAGAGACCAACAAGATTCTTTCAAGAGTCAAAGCTTTCAAGAGTCAAAGGTCCCTTTGTTAGCTACAAGAAGGAATGGTGATCTCTGGGTCTTTATATTCCACAGGGGTGGGAGGGATGTTGTAAATAATGCTTGCAGAAGATGCAGAGGTAACATGCATATTTCAGTCAGCTTGATTATAGCTGAAGGGAAACGCTCGGGGAAGATTATCCAGATGCATTCTTCGATTATGATCAGCCTCAACTTCCCTTTGGAGCAAAACATTCTTATTGATTGTACTTAGTATGCCAATAAAGGTATTGAAAATTGGAGCAAAACATGTGGAATAAGTTCTAAAATGAACCAACTATTGGAGGGAGTTTCTAAAAGGCCCTGTGACAGTTCTGTGGTTTTCAACTTTTTTTTAGTCCCAGCCTGAAATGAATTTCCAAAGGTTGAGGTCCCTGCTATTTCAGCACTGAAATGTGACTGTTTCATTTCTACTCAGGACTTCCAGACTGACTCACTTGCCGCTTCCTTATTCATGTTCTTCCCTGCTGGGATGGCATGAATGCCATCTCACTTCTCATCATTCTTGCATTCTCTCTCTTCCTTTCTTCCCCCTTGATCTATTTCACACTGTTTGCTTAGGTTCATCTTTGTTCCTGCCTGAAACAGCCTCTCATATTTGGCAGTGACCCAAAGCAGCCCAGAACCAGAAATGCAGCTCTGCTGTAAGGATTCAATCAATCGGAAAGCCTCTGCCCTGGCCCTCGGAGCCGAGCCCCTACCTTTTATCAGCCTGAGGCTCTCTGGCTTGGAGGGGGCATCTTTTCTATGCCTGGAGGGAGAAGATACTTACGGGACATGCATCTGTATGTATCAGAGATCTCTGTGATGACAAGTAATCAGAACTGCTTCTCTCTCTCGAGGTGAGGGCAAGAAAAGGCCTCCTCCCAGGGAAGGTTCCTGTCATCTTCAGCAGCTGACTTAGATGGCTCTTTGAAGCCAGCCAAGAGCTGATGCACAGAGAGAGGTAATGGTGTGCCCTAGTAAGACTTTTCCAGCCCTGATGTCGGTGTGATGGATTTCTATTTCCAGACATTCTTTTTATTTCCCTTGTCTTTAAAACTCTTCCTTCCTCTTGGCTTTCTCTCTGGCAAACTAATTTCTACATCTTCTCGAGGCTTGTAATGTTCCCTCTCAACCAAAGATGTTTTATGTAAAGCCGCAGATCTCACAGTGAACAAGTCTGGCAGATGAAAATACTACGTTGGACGGCCACGATCACTTGGAAGCCGTGCCTCAGATCTGTTCAACCTCCCACGAATAGGTCAGCAAATACTTAATCTCATCATCGATATATATGGAGTAATATTCACAATTGGCAACCAGCAAGCAATCTGAGACAGCAGGAATTTGAATATCCCTGATGTATGAACCACGGGGGAGCACTTTTTGGCTTATTTTGCAATGTGCAGTATATCCTGATGGCAACACCTACATGCCAAGAATTATGTTTAACCCATTGGTCAGTTGCACTGACGCCAGCCTGCTTGTTTCACCTTATGGTTATAGCCTCGAAGACTTGGCATGCATAATACATGAATGTTTTTTTTTAAAGCAAAAGTAATGCTGAGTATAAGGCAGTGAAAAATTGTTAATTGTAATCAGTTGCTTTATTATTTCTCAGGATGTTTGTGGAACAGCATTCCCTGCCAAATTTTTCTCCATATTTCCAAATTCTGAATCGCCAGAACATACTGTCACATTTCTGTTACTGTCAGAATCCCTTACACTCCCTTTATTAATAGAATTGGAATGCTTTAATAAACCTAATAAGCTCATACACTCTGCCAGGAGGGTAACATTAAATATAATAGTCAAAGAAATACTCCCCCCCACCTTCTGGGGAACTGGGGTCTTATTTTACTCAGTACTAGAGTGGTGATGGAATCTAGCAAGCTGCAAAAAATATTAAAAATGGGAGGGATGACCACCTGTCCAGAGACACAAAACTGCATTCAGTTGACATTTTGTTGTCCTGGTGGAATCCTCTGCTGGGATGGATCCATGCCCTGTTGGATTTGTTCTTCCAAATTTAGGCCACTGGTTTGGTCTGTTACCCTCCGTGTAACTGCTGGCCAATTTGATGCCTCTGACTGATAGTGCTGAATACTGTAAAATTGGAATAAGTGTTGGTTTATATTTTTATATAGTTGAGATATTTATTGTATTGTAAACTGAATGAATGATTGTCTTATGAGAGTTAGCATGTGTAACGATTAGAGCATCAGACCAGGATTTTGGGTAGATAACTCTCTCTTAGCCTAATCTATCTCACAGACTTCTTGTTGTGAGGATAAACTGGAGAAGGGGAGACAAATGTTATAGAGATGCCCTCAGTTTTGCTCCAAACATGTTCAACCTTCACAGGTGAGCAAATCACTCAGTCTGTTCAGTTTGTGCTGAACATCTGTGAACGTCCGCCGAACCAGTTTGCATTGGATTTTCCCAAAGCTGGGCATGTGCAAAGATGCCGCTGGTTCAACCTGATCGGTGGCCATTAGTATCACTAAAAACTACTTAGAGAATGGGGTGTGTGTGTGTGTGTTTCCCCAACCTTTCTGAGCCTGTGGGCGCCTTTGGAATTCTGACACAGGGTGGTGGGCGCAACCCCAAAACGGCTGTGCACAGAGGTGGAGTCAACCACAAAACCACCGCAGACCCCTGCAGCTTCTCCTGCGAAACCCAAGGCTCCTGTTATGGTGAGTGAAGTTCAAAATACCGTATATGTGGACGTGGTGTTACAACATTACAAAAGAGGCCCCCAGTTACATGTCAAAGCACTCATAGACTCCGGCTGTGGGCGCTCCCTAATCAATGAGGCCACTTTCAATGCGCTCAAAGTCAAATCAGAGATACTGCCCAATCCCATCCAATTTGCTCAAATGGATGGCAGTAGCTTTAGGGGAGGCCCAGTTGACCGTCGCACATGCGGGGTCGCAATGGGCATTGGCACTCATTGGGAACAAATTGACTTCACCATAGCCCCTATCAGGTACAAAGTCATTTTGGGGATAAACTGGCTCAAAGGGCACAGCCCTTCTATAGACTGGAAAGCTGATACTATTACGTTTTCTGATCCCGACTGCACCCAAAACCGCCATGAAGTCACTGTTGTCATTCTGACAGCCTCAGCATTGGTCTCTGACACCCCCCTCCTTCTTTGCTACCCGTTGAATATCGGGACTTTGCAGACGTTTTTGCTGCAAAAAAATGTGATGCACTACCCCCCCACCGCAGAACGGACTGTGCCATAAAAGTGGTGGGGGATGGTAAGCTTCTGAAGAGTAAAATTTACCCCATGAGCGCTGCTGAACGAACCGTGTTACGGGACTTTTTAGACAAGAATGTCGCTCGAGGGTTCATACTGCCATCTTCCGCCCCTAACTCAGCCCCCGCTTTCTTTGTCCACAAGAAAACGGGTGATTTACGCTTATGCATCGATTTTCAGAAACTCAATGCAGTTACTCAGACCAATGCCTACCCCATTCCTTTAATTTCGGACATCTTAGGGCACATTTTCACCAAACTGGACTTAGTCGAAGCTTATTATCGGGTCAGAATTCGTGACGGAGATGAACCCCTCACAGCCTTTTCCAGCTGTTTTGGTATGTTTGAGTTTCTTGTGCTGCCATTCGGATTACAGGGGGCTCCGGGGGTCTTCATGCAATTTATTAATGAGATCCTACATGACTTGTTATACCGGGGCGTGGTAGTGTATCTAGATGACATCCTTATCTATTCCAACTCTATGGACGAGCATGTTGCTTTAGTGAGGGAAGTGTTACAATGCCTCAGAGACAACCACCTCTATGCTAAAACATCCAAATGTGAGTTTCACCAAGAACGATTGACATTCTTGGGTTACATTATTTCGCACCAAGGTCTCACCATGGACCCTGCTAAAGTACAGTCTGTAATCGATTGGGATCCGTCCTCAACCCGCAAACAAGTGCAGCAATTTCTCGGCTTTGCCAACTTTTATCGAGGGTTCATTTCCAATTTCGCTCAAGTAGCACACCCAATCACTGACCTACTTAAGACTAAGGGAAGGGGGACGTCAGCCACGTTACCTACAGCAAAGATCCAATGGACTCCCCAATGCCAGACCGCTTTCAAAACCCTTAAACAACTGTTCACCTCTGAACCAGTACTAAAACATCCAGATCCTAAACACATGTTTATAGTACAAGTGGATGCTTCCGACGTAGCTATGGGAGGTGCTCTTTTACAACAGGGTAAAGATGGTCTGTTGCACCCCTGCGCTTATTTCTCTAAAAAGTTTGCGCACTCTCAGCTGAACTGGCTCATTTGGGGAAAAGAGGCAGCCGCTGTCTACCATGCCGTCACTATTTGGAAGCAATTCCTTGAGGGTTCCAAGGTCCCCTTTGAGGTTTGGACAGATCACAAAAACCTGGAGGCATTCACTGGAACCCGTAAACTGTCCGCGAAGCAGCTATGCTGGGCTGACTTCTTCGCTCAATTCCGTTTCGTGCTCATGCATGTTCTGGGGAAACAAAATGTGCTGGTGGATGCCCTATCCCGGCTTCCCCAATACCCTACCAAAGTAGACCGCCCCACTGAGTCACTCTTCTCCCCTGCTCACAGGGGAGTACTCCCTACACTGGCGGTCCAAACCAGGTCACAGACCCAACTCCAATCCAGCTTTGAGCCAATCAAAATGAACGCTCGAGGGGGGGGACTTCCACCCAGGACGTAAGCCTGACTCCCTCGTCTGCTCCATCCGCTCCTCCGACGTCGAAGCACCAATTGAGCAGGTCGTGCAGCCCCCCTCCTTGCCTCCGGTCTCCCTTCCAACTCAACAACCTGACCATGTCCCACCCACCTTGCAGGATAAAATGGATCTACCTGCCTCTTTCCTAGACTCTCTTCGTTCCCAATGCCAGGCAGAACTCTCAGCTCAAACACTCCCCGCTTCTCTGCTGGAATGGGGTGGCTATTGGTACAGAGACTCCAAACTGTATGTACCTAAGGGATTGCGAAGAGAAGTCCTGCAACTAGCCCATGGTGCCAAAACCACAGGGCACTTTGGATTCTTGAAAACGCTTCACTTATTACGCAGGCAGTTTTGGTGGGCGGACATGTGTGCCGACGTGGACTCATTCATCCGCAGTTGCCCAATATGTGCCACCATTAAACGGTCCCAAGGGAAACCCACTGGACTGTTGCAACCATTGGAAACCCCCTCCAGACCTTGGGAGGTAATAGCTATGGATTTTATGACTGATCTCCCTCTCAGCGAGGGGAAAACTGTATTATGGGTTATCACTGACCTGTTCTCTAAACAGGTGCACCTCGTCCCGTGCGCAGGTACTCCTTCCGCCCCAAAACTGGCCCGCCTCTTTGTGTCACATGTCTTCCGACTGCATTCCTTTCTGTGCAAGATTGTGAGCGACCACGGAAGTAGCTACGTGGCAAAGTTTTTGAAAGCCTTTCTTAAACTGGTGGGGGTGGAACAGGGTCTGTCTAGTGCTTTCCATCCTCAAACGGATGGGCAAACTCAACGTGTGAATGCTGTACTAGAATGTTATCTTCGTTGCTACGTAAATTACCACCAGGATGATTGGGTGGAATTGTTGCCTTTTACTGAGTATGCTTGTAACAATGCTGTACATCAATCCACAAGTTTTAGCCTGTTTCAGGCTGTATATGTCCAGGACTTCAGTCCCATTGGCCATGTTGATGTATCGAGGGAGGAGGGCGGCGAGAGCATGGCGACTTGGGTGCATACAATTCAAACCACCTGGCCCTGGCTGGTGAAAAACCTTGAGCGGGCTAAACGTAAATACAAAGCTCAAGCTGACAAACACCGGTCTCCCAGCCAGAATTTTAACGTGGGTGATTTGGTCTACCTGTCCACCAAAAATCTCCGGTCCACCCATCCGTGTGGAAAACTCAGTGCCAAATACATGGGTCCCTACCCCATTTCTCGGATCATTAACCCTGTGACCGTGGAACTCTCCCTTCCAAAGACACTGAGACGCATACATCCTGTTTTCCATGTAAGCCTCCTGAAACCTCATGTTCCCTCCCCAGAGTGGCATCCCGACCCTCCTCCCGAACAACCGGTGATGGTGGTGGGGGAGGAGCATTTCAAAGTTGCTAAGATCCTGGACTCGCATATTCGTCACGGCTCCCTCCAATATCTCATTCGTTGGAGGCACTTCACCCCTGCCCAAGATGAGTGGGTTCGCTCGTGCGATGTCTCCGCCCCTCGCCTGGTACGCGCCTTCCATACCGCCTACCCCCACAAGCCAGCCACCTGACTGGGCGGGAGGGGGCCCTGAGGGGAGCAGAATGTCAGGCCTGCTCTCCTCTCTCTGCATTTGGAAGTGTTTTGTCTTCTTGCAGATGCTTTGCTCAAGGATTGTTTACCTAACTGTTGCATTCCTCTCCAGCCTTTGATGCCCGTGGGAGCCTGGCACCGTTAGCCTGGGGTTGCCATGTCAACCTGTACTATCTGATATGACCTGTATGACCACCATTCCTCCATATATTCTGCTGTATGTCCTTGCCCCCCCCCATTCCTGCCTTTTTACTTCTGCAAGCTCTGAATACCTGTATGTTTTCCAATAAAGTCAACTTTCCTTTGGACTACCTGCCTGCGGATGTTGCTTTTGGGAGTACTACGGGGACAAGTGCTTACAGGGATCAGCTGCCAGTTGAGTAGGCAATATTGACCTTGAGGGATCAATCATCTAAATCAGTATGAGGCAGCTTCATGGGTGTTCATTCCAGCCTGGAACACATTAAAAATAATTAAAATACTGGTTAAAACACCCTGCTTGTCAAAGGGGAAACAAAAATTTATTCCTCCAAGATATTTTTAGCATTGCCTTTCTGAAGGAGTCCTCAAGTACTCTAGTGTGGAGTACAAATTTTAAATAGCAAAACATTTTTTAATTAAAGTTAAAAGTTACAATTTCTTAACAAAAAACCCCCACCAAACTCCCCCCCCTTCTGTGTAAGCAAATCATTTTTAATTTTAGTCCGAACTGGAAAGCTTTCACACTCCTGCCAAAAGGTTACATTAAAAACAACCCTCCAAAGAATACACATTAGAAGTATTTCCTTTCTTTGTGAGCGAACTCAATCTGCAACCAACTCGCCAAAATTCTTCTTTCTTGCTATATCCAAGATACCATGAAATCCTCAAACCCCACAAAGTACAAATGGGCAAATCCGAAATTATTTGTTGATCTGTTTTCAGTACCTTTTCATATGTCTCCTAATATCATCACTGAGACTGCAGGGTTTTTTAAATTGGTATGTTTATTTTAATTTTTATGAACTATATTGAAATAAAGAAAATAATATTACAAAAATGATATAAAATACAGTAGCACAGTGTAGACCACTGGTTCCCAACCAGGGGTCCGTGGACCCCCAGGGGTCCGCGAGAACTAAATTAAGGTCCACGAGAACTAAATTAAGGTCCACGAGAACTAAATTAAGGTGCACGAAACAAAGTTATAAACCCATAATACATTAATATTTTCAATTAAAAGTTCTCTATTATAAAAATATATATTCAAATTTTATTCTAAGTTTAATGTTTAACTAACAGTTATGATTAAAGTTTATTTTCAAATTCTCGGAATTTTTATTTTGAACCTTGGGGTCCCTGCACCGAACAAAAAAGTCCTAGTGGTCCCTGGTCAAAAAAAGGTTGGGAACCACTGGTGTAGACTGTTTAATGTCTCCTGAGAGGCTCTGGAGAAAAGTGAGAATAAATATTTTAACTGAAGAAATAATTTAACACAGATTTAACTAAAGTAGTAGAGATCAGGATACCTTAACTAGAATTAAGAAGTACAGTGGTGATGATGTTAACTAGGGTTGCCAATCAGGGTTCGAAAATTCCTGGAGACCTGGGAGGGGTGGAGTTTGGGGGCGGAAGGGAGTTCCACATCAGGGATGTGATGCCAAACACCTCTGCAGCTGCCCTTTTCTCCAAAGGAACCTGGTCCCTGTAGTTTGGAGTCCAGTTGTAACCCCAGGAAAACCCAGCACTGGCAACGGTTCAAGCTAAGTGAGTTCAACTTTCAAAGCCCAGTTAAGTGAGAGGCCAGGTTAGCCTTAACTTGCACGTCAAAATATCCATTATCAGCAGCTGAGGAGGAAAGGAGAAACTTTTTTCCCCTGCAGGGAGGGAGGAGGAAGTGGATGCTCTTATATCCAGCTCTTGCTCTCTTAGCCAGAGTTAAGTGATAGCCAAAGGTCCATCTTCATGAGCCCACCACAGATGTGGGGATGAGTCACGCTACATCTGTTTTAAAAGAATCTCTCCCAGAAACGTGCATACACAGAGAACATGCACTGGGTAATTGTGCAACCATTCTGAAATAATGCCCTACATGGCTTGGGAATGGGCTATCTGAAGGACTATCTTCTCTCATATGGTCATCACAAGGAGAGGCTCTCCTGACTGTCCCATCAATCAATACATGAACACATGAAGCTGTCTTATACTGAATCAGACCCTTGGTCCATCAAAGTCAGTGTTGTCTACTCAGACCGGCAGCAGCTCTCCAGGGTCTCAGGTAGAGGTCTCTCATATCACCTACTTGCCTAGTCCCTTTAACTGGAGATGCCAGGGATTGAATCTGGGACCTTCTGCATGCCAAGCAGATGCTCTACCACTGAGCCACAGGGTGGGTTCATGAGAGACAGTCTTTTTGGTGGTAGCCCAACAGTTATGGACCAACCTCCCCAGGGAGGTGCGCCCGGCCCCCTCCCTTTTGATCTTTAGGAGGCAACTGAAGATGGTTCTATTTAGGACCACATTTTGTTAAGTTTACTAAAAGTCCTAAATTGGTGATTTTGGAATTTTGTTTTTTATGTTTCTTGTGTATTTTAATTTACGTGTTTTATCTATGTTCTGAACAGCCTTGAGCTCTGTAAAGAAGGAAGGTGGCTAATAAACATTTTAAATCAATCAATCAATTAAACACTGCATTTGGCAAGAAATAAATTACAGCTGAGAATCTGGAAGATGTCGACGTGTATTCAGTACAGCATGCTAAACTGAGCAGGGCAGAGGGAAACCAGTGTGCGGTAAAAGGTCTGTTGCTGTGTTGGTAAATCTCTCTCTCTCTCTCTCTCTCTCTGCCTTTTCTTCTCCCCTTTCACCAAAAAGATCACACACACCCGGTTCTAACCTTGCCAAATCATATTTATGAGTAAATTCTCTTTTTTATTAAAAGCAGCCCCCCTTTCATGCCAACCAAAATATAAAGTCTAGCAGAGAGACAAGTAAAATAATGTTAAATAAAAGGGTTTAAAAAAAGATTCTGAAATGATATATAACAACTCAACCCTTTCTGACAACTGGATTTTTAAAAGGGTCTTTTTCACCTCTCTGCATTTTGCCACATCTCATTTGTGCATCTTACAAATCTGATGATAATTTCTCCCCTCTTAACTGCTCATTACAGCTGTTTGCTCCAAATATATTTCCAAATGAAGTACTTTATTTTTCATTTTCCTAAACTGTGAGCAAATGGAGACAGATTTGGATGACTCCATTCATTATCTAGTAATTGCTAAATGTCGAAGCAAATTCCAGGGCTGAAGTTTCCCACAAACTGTTCACTTCTGGCTATTAATTTTTTGCTACTCTCGGTCACCGTTAAGTCTCATTATGGTGCCCCTGTTCCTCGACTGAATGCCTGAAGCATTTAATCATGAGAATAATTAATAGTAAATAATGGATACAGATGTACCTGCCTGAAAACGCCGGGTTCCTTAAAAATACACTCTGGCAGAGACGCAGCAGCAAACCAATTATCCAAATGTTTCCAGGAAAGCCGGATCTGCCTGAATTGCAAACGGGTTTGGATGCAGTCACAATTCTACACGTGAGTCATTTTATATACCAACAGACAGGGAAACAGAGATGGTGAAGGCTTTGGCTGGTATCCAAAGAGTGTGTGTGGAAGGTATGACTTGTACAGAAAGTCAGGGGTCTCCTATTGCCCCAGATTCAGCCCCACCATATCCACATGGACCCGCGAGCTAAGATTGCCTTGGGCTAGGGTTGCCAACCTCCAGGCGGGCCTTGGAGATCTCCTAGAACACACATGAACACATGAAGTACCCTTATACTAAATCAGACCTTTGGTCCATCAAGTTCCAGTATTGTCTACTCAGACTGGCAGCAGCTCTCCAGGGTCTCAGGCAGAGGTCTTTCTCATTACCTGGTCCTTTTAACTGGAAATGCAGGGAATTGAACCTGGGACCTTCTGCACGCCAAGTAGAGGCTAAACCACTGAACCACAGCCCCTCCCCAAATTACAACTGATCTCCAGACTACAGAAATCAGTTCCCTTGCGGAAAATGGCTGCTTTGGAGGGTGGATTCTATGGCATTATTCCCCATTGAAGTCCCCCCTCCCCAACCCCCCTCCCCAGGCTCCACCCCAAAATTTCCAGGTATTTTCCAATCCGGAGTGGGTAACCCTACCTTCAGACCCCCTTTATACCCCCCAGACAAGAATGAACTGACAGAAATTGCTATTGAGAGCAGGGGGGTTGTTTACCTCCTCTAATTTATTATTATTTCAACTTTCTACCCCGGCTGCTAAAACTTATCTGTGCCCTTTTTATGACTTTCTAGGAAGCACTGAATGTACTGGGGATGTGCTTATCAATAATGCTGAAGTAAAAACAAACAAACAACCCCAGCATTTAAAAAGGTGGCAATAAAGAAAGCCGAATAAGCAGATCCCAAATAATGCTGGATTTTTTGGGCATTATTTGGGCCGCTTTGGCCTTGCCACCATTCCCCTCTCCCCTATTTTCCCTCCTCCCTTCCCACCCCCCTTACATACCTGTTGCCACATGGAGTTTGGAATTTCCTGCATTGTGCAGGGGGTTGGACTAGATGACTCTGGTGATCAATTCCAACTCTATGATTCTATGATTCTATTCTATGATTCTTCTATGAAATTCACAACTACCTCACCCGGTGGCCCCTACTCCATGCCCAGAAGATGGCCAAGGTGCCCTCCCTCTCTTCATCTGCCTAAGGCCATAGAATCAGCACTGCTGACAGATGGCCATCTAGCCTCTGCTTAAAAACCTCCAGGGAAGGAGAGCTCACCACCTCACGAGGAAGCCTGTTCCACCGAGGAACCGCTCTGACTGTTAGAAAATAAACCTCTACATTCTTCTAGGGTTGCCAACTTCCAGATGGTGGCTGGAGATCTCCTGGAATTACAACTGATCTCCAGGCTACAGAGATAAGTTCTCCGGGAAGGAAGGGCTGCTTTGGAGAGTGGAGTCTAAGTCATCATACTCCACCAAGGTCCCTCCCCTCCTCAAACCCTGCCTCTCCAGGCCCCACCCCCAATATCTCCAGGAATTTCCCAGCCCAGAGCTGGCAACCCTACACCCCCACATCAGCATGGGGGTTCTAGTACATCCCAACAACACAGTGACACCACTCCCAAGTCTGCACTGGAAGTCATGTCGCAGCGTTGGTTGGCACAAGTTGTTGCGACTCTTCCCCCCCATCTCCTGGGGTTTTTTTTTGTCAGTGCTGGGCTGACCACCCTACTCCTGCATTGCTACCAGTTTGTGGGAGGCTGTTATCCTCTGCTGGCACCACTGAGTTGAATATAGGGTTGCCAACCTCCAGGTACTAGCTGCAGATCTCCTGCTATTACAACTGATCTCCAGCCGATAGAGATCAGTTCACCTGGAGAAAATGGCTGCTTTGGCCATTGGACTCTATGGCATTGAAGTCCCTCCCCTCCCCAAACCCTGCCCTCCTCAGGCTCCACCCCAAAAACCTCCCGCCAGTAGCAAAGAGGAACCTGGCAACCCTTGCTGAATGGCCCCTTCAGTAGGGCTGTTGATTCGGTTCGGCCCGAACTGAAAACCAGCCGAATTTCCCCTGATTTGGTGGTTTTTAGTTCGGGACAAACCGAACTAAAAAATGGCGGGAAACCGGGGGAGCCAAATTCAGCGAGTTTGGGAGTTCACGAATAAATCCGGCCAATTCGGGGCTATCAGTAAGCAGCATAATTGTCAGTAAGCAGCATTCTCCTTCCCTGGCCAATCGGTGGCCAAGCTGGGTCTTCTTCTGGCCAATCAGTCAGGATTGAGTACTGGAGGAATCAGCTGATGTGCGGCCCGGCCGGGGAGAGAGAGAGAGAGGGAAATCCTCGTGTGTATGTGTGGGGGTGCTTGTGCACATTCGCTACTTTCTGTGGCTGCAGGGGGTGTATTTTTTGGGTTACAGACCCCAAACTTTCAGCAGAGATTCAGACAAGCCTTCTTAAGAGACCACCCAAGTTTTGTAAACATTGGGTCAGGGGGTCCCGAGATATGGGCTCCCCCTGTTTTCTTTCCATGGCTGCAGGGGGCGCATTTTTGGTACAGACCCCAAACTTTCAGTGGAGCTTCAGATGAGCCTTCTTAAGATACCCCCCAAGTTTTGTAAACATTGGGTCAGGGGGTCTCGAGATATGGGCTCCACCCCTTTCCCCTCCCCCCTTTTCCATTTCTGTGGCTGCAGGGGGCTCTTTTTTGGGGATACAGCCCCCAAATTTTCAGCATAGCTTCAGACAATCCTTCTTAAGATACCACCCAAGTTTTGTAAAGATGGGTTCAGTGGGGGCAGAAATATCGGCTCCCCCCTTTTCTCTTTCCGTGGCTGCAGGGGGCACATTTTTGGGGGTGCAGATCCCAAACTTTGAGCGGAGCTTCAGACAAGTCTTCTTAAGAGACCACCCAAGTTTTGTAAACATTGGGTCAGGGGGTCCCGAGATATGGGCTTTCCCCTTTTCCCTATTGGGATGAATGGATCAGCCGATCCTGTATGCATCTCCAGAGCAAAACGTCCCGTGCCTAAATGGAATCGTCTTGGATTGCCCAGTCCTCCCCAGCCCCTCCTGATGGAACAGAAGACAGCCACAGTAAGACCCCTTTGGGGGCTTTAATCTATAATTTTTCTCCTGTGTGTGTGTGTGTGGGGGGGAAGCAGAGTCTGTGTGTGTGGGGGTGGAGGGAGCAGTTTCTGTGGGTGGGTGGGGAGCCAAAGGGGGCTTTTGCCAGTTCTGCCTGGGGTGTGTGTTCCCCCTCGAGTCTCTCTCTCCCTGGTTTGAGGGGGGGTTTCAGTTGTGTGTCTTCAGGTTTTCCCTCATTCATAAGAGCGGTTAGGTCTATTTGGATGCTTGCTCAAAACTGGTTTTCAAATGGTGACTTAAAGAATGCATTTGGAGTCCCATGCAAAAGGGGAAATTCCACCCCTCCTGCTCATCATGCATAGCTAGCTGCCTCTGTCCCTTTCCATGGTTTGCAAACTCCCAGGTGTCAGGTGTTGCTTTGCACAGTTGCAAAGGTGTTGCTTACATGGTTGTGTTGCTTTGCAGTCGTGTTGCTTTGCAGTTGTGTTGCAATGCTTTGCAAACTTCTCAGCTGTTTGTTGGGGCTGGGAGCTTTGTGCGTGGGTGGCAAGCTCTGCTCAGAGATGCACATTAAGGGTGGGGGACCCCTTTCGGGGCCCATATCTCAGCCCCCCCTGACCCAATATTTACAAAACTTGGGGGATCTTTCAAGAAGCGTCCTTTGAAGCGCCGCTGAAAGTTTGGGATCTCTACCCCCAAAAATGCCCCCCCAGGGCCGCGTAAAGGCTCGGTTGTGTTTTTAATGGCTTTATTCGGCAGAATTTTTTCCCCGGACTTTGAATTCCTGCTGAATTGCACGGACCCGAAGCGGGGGAGTTCGGACTTCGGCATATCCTGAATCTAAATGGGCCGAATTCAGCCGAATCCGAACTATACCGAATTTTTTTAATTCAACTGCCCTACCCTTCAGCGCTGGCTGTTGGTTCCTCTCGGGGGCTCTGCTCAGCCACACTTTCTCCAGGGGCCTTTTAATTTCCCAGCTTGCCCACCCTCCGATTCTGCCCTGAGCTGCTGGAAGGAAGGTAGGGATGAAATATACTTCTCCAGTTGAGTCTTCTCTTGGCTGAGAATGTGAACACCGGAGTCTAGGAGCCACTTATTTCTAAAGAGGCCTACTAGAATCAGCGGTATTCTTCTGAAACAAATGGCTTTGAGACTGCAGGCAAACCCTTTTAATTGGCTGCATATCATTTTTAGCTCTTACCCATTTGCAAACCCCAGAATGTTGTGGGCGAGAAGGTTCTCAGGGGAGCTTTTAAATGCGAAGGTGCACACAGGAGGCTTTTAGTATTAAAAGACCCCGGAGCTCACTTGCCAGAGTATTTCCACTGGTTAGAAATTCATAAGTTCAGACGAGCTTTCCTATTGGCGAGATGTAATGCCCTAGACTCAGCCAAGACACAAGGGTGATACAATAAAAGTAGTGCAGATGAATGAAAATGCCCTTTTTGTCTGGATCAAATGGACTAGCCCACATTGTTTTAGCATGTCCACAAAATAATATTACATTAAATAAATATATCACTCCTTGAATAAAACAGCAAAAGACACTTTCTGAGAAGCGGATACTGCGTTATCTGCTGTCAAATAGATTGGTCAATTGTGTGAGAGATGTGGCAATTTTATAGTGTCAAGGAAAAATTAAATTCCATTTCTCCTTTTATAGTGTGAAGTGGTTGATGGATAGATAGCCAGTGGCTCTTAAATCTAAGGAACGGAACGGATTCTGAAGTGTAAGGATGTGTCACCGGCTACCAAGATTAGGTTAATTCATGCCACAGTATTCCCTGTTACCATATAGGGTTGTGAAAGCTGGACAATGGAGAAATCTGATAGGAAGAAAGTAGATTCCTTTGAAATGTGGTGTTGGAGGAGAGTGTGATGGATACCCTGGACCGCCAAAAAGACAAATCAGTGGGTTTTAGATCAAATCAAGCCTGAACTGACCCTGGAAGCTAAAACGACTAAACTGAGGCTATCGTACTTTGGTCGCATTATGAGAAGACAAGAATCACTGGAAAAGACAACTGTGCTGGGAAAAGTTGAAGGCAGCAGGAAAAGAGGAAGACCCAACCAGAGATGGATTGACTCAATAAAGGAAGCCACAGACCTCAGTTTGCAAGACCTGAGCAAGGTTTTTTAAGGATAGGACATTTTGGAGGACTTTGATTCATAGGGTCGCCATGAGTCGGAAGTGACTTGATGGCACTTAACACACACACACACACACACACACACACACAATGATTGGGGGCAAAGGTGAAGCTATCAAGCCTAAGGGAAAAAATAGCAAAGTCTGACATAGGCTGGCTCCTTTTGAGTTGTTGTTTTTTTTAAGTGGACTTCCTCCTGAGCCTTCCGCCAGAGACTTCAGAAGAAAAGCTTGTCAAGCCCGGGCATAAATCTAATTGTGTATCTTGGGCTTTTGCCGGCACACAGGAGAACACCCAGAAAACTGAGACCTCTCCACCTAGAAAACAATCATATTTTCTTCCTTCGAATATTAAAAGCGAGAAAAACATATCACTGAGGGGAGCTGAATCCTCCCCACATAGAGAAAAACACATCATGGAAGTAATCTCACACAACTATTATTTATTTTATTCATCATCATAGATTGACTGAACACATTAACAATATGTAAGTACATTCTTGAAAATATAACGTCACACGGATTTTCCAGTTCAATCTCAATTTTATACAATGTCCTTCTCTCACCAATGCACCCTGCTTTCTATGGGCCTGTAGGAGTGCCCCGTGTAAACACGTAGAACTGCTAATATTTGGTTAGCCTTACAGATTTTGGTAAGGAATCAGCAGAAAGGTAAGCTGGCTGCTGTACTCAGTTGAATTTTTCCTGAGAATCCGATCTCTGCTATCCAGATTTTTAGGTCTGCAGTTACTGAGTTTTATCTTCTTTTTCCAGGAGCTCTTCTACACATTCACAGAATTGTGCTGAACCTCATCTCTCCTTTCAGTGGGCTGCCAGGCTGTGAATTAGCAGACTGTTAATTACAGAAGACAGATTTTAATTAACTAGCAATTTAATAGCAGAAGTGAAGAGTATTCTCTGTGTTGGGTTTAACGTGCGTTACTTATAAATGGTTGCCAACTAATTGTCTGATGATTCCCCAATTTGAAACCACACCGAGTTCAGCATGTGACCAATATGCCACCACGAGAGGTATCCAGGAGAGGTCCCTTTGCAATGGTGTAAGAAAGGCAATCAGTAAGATTTTATATTTAAAAAGTAAAAATTTATTCCTGGCCCTGGCCTTATACCTTCCAGCATTTCACAGATGGAAACAAGCAACAGTTTGTGTATCTGGAATGATATCATTTAGTATGTATTTGGTACATTTTACCCCTCTCTTCCTTCCAGGAGCTCAGAAAGGCATCTCTGGTTCTCCTTTCCTCTCTTTTATCTTCATAACAACCCTGTGAGGTAGATTAGACTGAGAGGGAATGACTGGTCCAAAGTCACCCAGTAAGGTGTATGGCAGTTGGAGATTTGAACCTGGGTCTCCTCAATCCTGATCTGACAGTATCCCCTACAGCTGTCTCTCAAACCTGTTCTCACATTATATACTAATTGAAAACATCCTAAGTGGCTGGCCCATGTGATGAACATAGGGTTACCAGGTGGCCTCTTCTTTCCAGTAGGGGCAAAATTGGGGGGGGGGGGCAGAGAGATGCTGTGATGTCACTTCCACCTGAACCCAGAAGTGACAGTGTGAGGACTTTTGTTATCTCTATGACAAAAACATAGAGATTTTGGGAATTCCTAGAGCATCATGACACCACATCTGGGTACAACCAGAAGTGATATCACACCATTTCTTTCCACTTTTTTCAATTTTTGCTCGTGCTAGAGCAAACAGCGGCAGCGAGGCCCAGGAGACGCTAGGGCTGGGAGATGCTAGGCAGGCAATCTGGCAAGCCTAGATGAAAACCACAATAGACAACACATGTGGAGGACTTTCAAGGTATGCAGAACAATATGAGTATTAGGGCTGCCAACCTCCAGGGAATTGCTGGAGATCTCCTGCTATTACAACTGATTTCCAGCCAATTGACATCAGTTCCCCTGGAGAAAATGGCTGCTTTGGTAATTGGACTCTACAGCATTGAAGTCCGTCCCCTCCCCAAACCCCGCCCTCCTCAGGCTCCACCCCCAAAACCTCCCGCTGGTTGTAAAGAGGGACTTGGCAACCCTAATGAGTATGTAAATAACTGAAAAGAAAAAAGAAGAAACTCCACAAAGGGGGGCTGAAATATGCTTCAGGAAGAAGAGTACTGAACAGCTGAGAATCAGTGATAGGAAAAGGGCTGAGGAAACCAACAGACTCAGACCTCTGAGGTCTTTTATGCGTGGCTGTTTCACCTGCTGTCGCCCCTACAATGACTTTGGGTCTTTGTGTTGATTATGCATGCTGTTTCTGACCATCAGAGGTCGCCTCGCTCTCCCCCTGCGTCCCCCCACATTTTTCCTGTGTTTTTGGAGACCTGTCTTATCTCACATATGAAAACGTGAAACAGGATGCTGGACTAGATGGACCACTGGTCTGATGGACCAAGGCTCTTCTAATGCCTTGGTGGTGGACAGTGCCATCAAGTCACAGCTGACTTATGGTGACCCCTCATGGGGTGTTTGTCAAAGAGCTCCCCAACCAGTCTCCACCAGTTGGAGGCTGCTTTGGTTTGGTCAAAAGTTTTCCAAAAGACAAAACCTTGAACTCCAGGCTTTCGCCCCAAGTCCAAGGAGTAGCTGCCACCAGCCCTTTCAAAAGGTTGAGCTCCAGGGGGAAGATAAGGGCAATCCTCTCCCAACTCACTCCAAAATTAAGTGCAACGCTTACCCTGCAAGGTAGAGGCCTGCCAGGGAAAGATTACACTCCCAAAATGTCTTAGGTTTTTGGTAGGTGGTTTTACACTCACACAAGGCACTTAGAATTTAGGCTTGGAATCCCAAAATCACAGACACAAGCCATTTAAAGGCTAACAATTTATTTATAAGATTCAAGCTGGTTTACAGGAAAGAAAAAGTCATGAAGTGTTAAGCAAGAAAACAATAAACTATTTAGCATAGCTAGCTTGTACATTCAAAAGCCTTTTTTGGTTCAAAAGGATTGGCAAAGGTTTCTTGCATCAGGTTTATAGTTACCAACTTCCCAAAGATGCTTCCAGCATTCAAGTTTCAAAAGATTGTCCAAAGGTTTCTCCAAGCAGGTCAGCTTGACCAGAGTTTCCCCCTCAAGGGCCAAAATCAAATGGGTTGTGATGCAGCCAGCACAGCTCTCCTGCTGTACCCCAAAGCATGCATAGTTTTCTCAAGGGTTGGTTTGTCCTTATATTCGTTTTCTCAGTGGCATGAGCTCATAGAGGCCAATTGAGAAAACGCAAGCACTTAGCTGTTAATTAATCGCTTGGTCAGAATTGCTGACTCACTCAGAGATGTGTTCAGGTGAGGAAGCCTGCAGAACTACCTGCACCTGGACATCATCATGATGGCTGACCGATTAACTACTAGGGTAAGGCACGGCCTTGCATTCCAGAAAGGGGAGAGGTTAACTAGCACCAGCTGGGGCTCACCTTTCTCCCTCCACGAAAGCAGCTTTCAAAAGGAAACTTATTTTTCTGGTCTAAAATCCCAATAACACAAAATTCATAGGCCTCTCAGGCCTGAACCAAAGAAATAACACACTCCAAGAAATTGAGAGGCCTCAACTTCTTGACAGTGTTCAAGGGAAGAGATGTTCAGAGGTGGTTTGCCTACCTCTGAATAGCAACCCTTGGTGGCCTCCAATCCAAGCACTGACCCTGCTTAGCTTCTGAGATCTGATGAGATGGGCTAGCCTTATGTCCTTAGGTGATGTGCAAGACCTCTTCCTGAGACCCTGGAAAGGTGCTGCCAGTCAGGGTAGACAATACTGACCACGATAGACTAACAATCTAAGGCAGCTTCACAGGATCAATAGAAGACATTTCTCTCTCATGCCACAAAGGAAACCTTAAGTTGTGCATCATGTACAATTTGAGAATTGCAAAGCCAATGCACATAACAGGTATCTTGAGCATTATAGCTGATGCCTCCTCCATGATAGTCCCCATCCCAGTCTGTGTATCTTCTGCCCCTGGAATGAATTATGGTGGATTGCATGGGTATGGCAGATAGCACCCTACCCTCGTTGAACCAAGCATTATTACCATAGCCATGCCATCTGCCCTCACCACAAGGGTACAAAAATTATTCCAAAGAGAAAATGAGCCCCTTCTTCATCCAGCAGATGGTGAGAAGATTCTTATTTCTCCCTAATAGTTCCCAAGACTCTGAACTCAGCCTATTTTGAGGCTAAATGAATCACCACCTCTAACATTCAAATGATTACATAGGACATGAATGAGGCATTAAGTCAGGTGCTATTAGAGAATCACTAATTAAAATAATGATCGTCACGCTGATGACCATTTTGCCTTTGCACAGAATAGAAGGCTCTGAATGACAAAATGCTGCTGAGGTTTCTCACAGAAGCTTCTCAAGAGCACTTCTTAATTTATTTCAAAAGAAATAAATAGCTGGGAGCCAGCGTTTCTTTGATGAAGACTGTGTTGTTGTCTGCAGAGGACGGCACGTCAGTGCTGCTGCTGGAACCCATGGGGCAGAGGAAAGAGATTTAATTCACAAGGGCAATCCACTGCCACCTTCCTTCCTCAGAGATTATTCACAAAGGTTCAAGGTTACAGTAACTTGTGAGACCAAAGTGGGTTTAGGTTTACAGGCTCATCTTGACCTTTGAGTCTCCAGAAGACTCTTTCTTCTGAGCTCATAAATATTAAATGAATATGCGCTTTGACCTTTGGACACACAGTAGTCACCATCAGTAAGTGAATTCCAGAATTAAAATTGCCAGGCTGCTGTCTGACACTTTGAAGGTAATGAAATCGCTAACGGCGGTCAGCTGCTGCTATGCATGAAACAAGGACACCGCCACAGACGTGGGGATTCTCGGTTGTTGGTGCTGCAATCCTCTGAACTCTGAATATTCTGCTGTGATGTACAGATGCATGTACAAAATCCTTCTGGAACAGACCTCCGCCATTGAGGATGCACTAAGCCAAAGACAGCCCATCAGGCATAATATCATAAGCCAATTGGCTCTTGTAGTCTTTGGCTTGCTGATTATTGAACATCTGGGACCCGTATATTTGTGCTACCATCTCCTTCCATAGGTCTCTGGGCACCAGCTGTGGTCATCAAGCAGCCCTCTGCTGCCAATCCCATCACTCAGTGGCCCATCTGGCATCGGCCAGAGCCCGGGTCTTTTCCATCGTGGCCCCGGCTCTGCGGCATGGGCTCCCTAAAGAGGTGAGCCCCCCCCCACTCCTTGGAGATCTTCAGGAGGCGCTGCAAGGCCAGCCTGTTTGCCAGGGCTTCTGAAGGAAGTTTGAATCGGCAGAGGCATCTTTTAAGGCAGGGAGAGATTTGGGGTTTGCTATTTTATTTTTGCTTTTAAATTGGAAATGTTTTAAACTATTATTGTAAGCCACCTTGATCCAAGAGGAAAGGCGAGATATAAATATTTTAATACATTAATTATGTATTACGTATGAGAGCTAGTGTGGTGTAGTGGTTAAGAGCAGTGGCTTGGAGCGGAGGACTCCGATCTGGAGAACCGGGTTTGATTCCTCACTCCTCCACATGAGCGGCGGAGGCTAATTTGGTGAATTGGGTTGGTTTCCCCACTCCTACACATGAAGCCAGCTGGGTGACCATGGGCTAGTCACAGCTCTCTCAGCCCTACCTTCCTGACAAGGTGTCTGTTGTGGGAAGGGGAAGGTGATTGTAAGCTGTTTTGATGATTCTTCCTTAAGTGATAGAGAAAGTCAGCATATAAAAACAAACACTTCTTCTTCTTCTTTAAATATAGCTTGAGGGGTCACAGATTTCTAGACAGTCACTTAAATTCTTCATCCTCATATTCATTTAACTCATCTGTGTCCTTTGGAAGAGTGAGACCCGTTGGTGTCCCATCTAGGTGTTGACTGGGATTTTTCCTGTTTAGCGTAAACAGAATCAAATTCTCCTGGGCTGTTCCTTATCCCACTATACTCTTGATTATGACTCCCCCCTCCAAGCCTGGCATACGGCTCTTGTCTTCTTTCTCTTTGCTTATCAGTGGAGTGCGCAACCCCCGAGATGCACGAACTGAAAATGACAGCAAACAGAAATGTCCAAACAATTTTCTGGTCAAGGTTTTGAGATGTGAAACTTGGCCAGGGGAAGACATAATACTATTTGTCTCACCTACTTACTGTGTGCTTATCTGGAACAGCTTGGGAAGTTCTTTCAAATCTTAATGCTTTCCATTGATATCGCTCAAGATTCTCTGGGAGAGCGGGCCAAGGGCTGGCAACATAAGTACAGGTTTGATAGATGACTAGAGACCCGCATTTCATGAGGAGGGATCTGAGGATGTCTCCAATATTAAAATTGAGTAATGCAGTCAAGTCAGCAGAAGCCCCCCCCCCATGCAAAATGTGCTTTGGTATTGCAAGTTGGCATTGAACAAATGTTGGCCACAGAGCTGTTCTTAGAAAACACTTTAAAGCACTACAACTCCTTGTGTGTTTTCACCCTCTAAAGCAGGGGTCCCTGAACATTTTAAGCCTTTAGACCCATTTGGAATTCTAACACGGGGTGTTGGGTATAGCCACAAAATGGCTGCCACAGGAGGCAGAGCTAGCTGCCTCAACTTACCTTCAGCCACACAGTGAAGATCCTTGTGGTGTGGCAGCCGCTGCCACAACAACAACAAAATCTGCACAGCCCACCTAGCCCTGCCCACTTTTTAAAATCACTTGGTGGGCACCAGAAAAGGTGTTGATGGGTGCCACGGGGCCCATAGGAACCATTTTGAAGACCCAGGTCCTACAGTCTGGCTACAGTGAGCAGCTGTGCTGCCCCTGCCGTAAGCATTCTGCACAAGATCCAGGCAATCCCAAAGTGTGATCCTGACCTGAGCATCCTTCTAAGCCGGTGGACTTCAGAGGACTTAAAAGGGTGACCCTTGGCTTTGCATGGCTCTGCTGGTCAAGTGAAGTCTTGTTCAGCTCCTCAGCTGCAAGAATTCAACAGTGGGCTTCCTTGCAAGGACCCTGCATATGGGAGGTGGGGGGGGAGGGGACAAGTTGCCCGGTGTTTTCAGGGGAGCAATGTAAGGCTTTCCAGCCACCCTGGGCAATTCCCATAAAATCACTCGCTCAGACGACCATCCAGAAGCAGGTAACTTTATTGAGAGGCATCAGGTATACCTAGGCCTTTACACGGTCCGAGCTGCAAGTGCTTACTATTACAAAAGAACGAGATTATAAACAGTTCTACATTGCAGGTGTCAGTTACATGTTTAGGGAACGAAATGATAACAGTACCAGGCGAGGCTACTGAACAGACATCAAAGACCTCAAGAAAGCTCGTTAGCACAATCCTGCGAAAGCCAAGGTCAGGGGGGAGAACGAGGAGAGGAGAGCGAGCCGGACATTGCAGCAGGGGCCTACACAGGGAACATTACAGCTAAAGCCTGAACCAATATACTAGCAAAGGTCTGAACTGCCACTTTTACGGGCAGAACAGAAAAAGAAACAGAGCAGTTCTGTAAGCCCTTGGTCCAAATGAACCAGAAACCACGACATAGACAATCAGGTCCAAAGAAGCTGGTCTTTACTGGTCAAATAGAATAACAGAGCATAAAGGGAAAGGTGACAGCTATGGGGCTGTCTTGCTGAAACTCGGTAATATAAACGCACAGGAAGGGTAAGAGATTACATATTGAAAACAAAGTAGGTTCCCAGGACTTCATACAGAGAGTGGTAGGCATAACAGTCCTTGCAACCTTGGCTGCGGTTCAGTAAGGACAACATTCCTTGAGTCTGGATGGCAGGATGTGAAAAGGGTGAACAACACTGAGATGCCTGACATTCTGCCCCCCTTAAGGCCCCCTCCCGCCTCACGAGGGGGACGGTCTATCCGGGTAGGCGGTGTGGAAGGCGGTTACTAAGTGCGGGGTGGAAACATCCTGGGCCCGCACCCATTCATCGTAGGCAGGGGGGAAGTGCTTCCACCGAATTAGATACTGAAAGGATCCACGCCGTATACGTGAATCTAGGATTTTTGACACTTCGAAATGCTCCTCCCCCCCACCATCACGGGCTGCTCAGGAGGTGGCTCCAGATGCCAGTCTGAGGAGGCGACATGAGGCTTAAGGTGGCTGACGTGGAAAACAGGGTGGATACGCCTCAGGGTTTTGGGGAGGGTCAGCTCCACAGTGACAGGATTGATGATACGGGCAATGGGATAAGGTCCAATGTACTTGGCACTGAGTTTATGGCAAGGTTGGGTGGACCGTAGGTTTTTAGTGGAAAGATACACTAATTCACCGACCTGGAAATCTTTGCTGGGGGAGCGATGCTTATCTGCCTGCTCCTTATATTTGCGCTTTGCTCTCTCCAGGTTGCTTATCAGCCAGGGCCAAGTGGTGCGGAGGGTATGTGCCCAAGAGGCTATATCGGAATCCCCCTCCCCCTCAGGTACTTCTACCAGAGCAATAGGACCAAAGTCCTGACCATACACAGCATAGAAAGGGCTGAACCCTGTAGATTGATGGACAGCATTATTGTATGCATATTCTGCAAAAGGTAATAGTTCTACCCAGTCATCTTGGTGGTAATTAACATAACTGTGAGGATTCCCAACCTTCCTGTGCAAACTCCATAAAATCACTTGCTCAGACTGTCATGCAGAAACAAGGAACTTTATTGGAAGCTTCAGGTAGTACAGGCCTTACACTGGTAAAGTTGCAAGAGAATACAGTTTCACAAAGACAGAATTATAACCCCTATGGGAAAGCAGATGTCAAACGTATGTTATGGGAATCTACGAGATAATTGTGCATGGTACAAGAACATCAAAGACCTCAGGGAACTCGTTAGGCTATCTACCCACCAAGGCCACAGCTGGCGGGAGGGAGTCAGAGAGAGCAAGGGAGGTGGACGTGGGAAGAGACATTCCAACCTGGGCCTGTCAGACCCAGCGCCTGAACCAAGGAAAGGCAAAAGGCCTGGACTGCTTTTACGAGTCCAGGGTGGGGGGGAGAGAAACCAGGCAGAGGCATACAGACCCTCACATTCTGCCCCCCTTAAGGCTCCCCTCCCCCGAGTCCGGGCGGACGAGGCTTGTCCGGATAGGCAGAGTGAAACTCTCGAACCAGGCGGGGAGCCGCCACATGGGGAGCGGCCACCCATTCATCCTGGGCGGATCCCAGGTGCTTCCAGCGGTTCAAATAGAACAGTTTTCCCTTTTTCAGTTTAGAGTCCAACACTTTAGAAACCTCAAGATGCGATTCCCCCCCCCACAACCGTAGGAATTTCGGACTTAGGGAGGGGGTGGAACTGAGGGGCAGCGACGTACGGTTTAAGTAGGCTGGTGTGGAACACCGGATGCACCCCTCGAAGAGACTTGGGAAGTTCCAACTCTACCGTGACGTCATTGATCACTCGGGTGATGGGGAAAGGACCTACATACTTGTCACTAAGCTTTTTGCAAGGCCGAAGTGAGCATAGGTTCTTTGTGGAAAGGTAAACCTGCCCTCCCACCTTGAGTTCCCACCCTGGAGACCGATGTTTATCGGCCTGATCTTTGTACTTGCGCTTGGCCCTTTCCAGGTTTTTCTGCAGCCAGGGCCAAGTGGTCTGCACTACTTGTACCCAATCTTGGACCTCCTGCACCCCTTCAAGTTCAGGAGTGATGTTAGGAGAACCAAAGGGCCCAAAGTCCTTTCCATAAACCACATGAAAAGGACTGAAACCTGTGGAGGAATGGGGAACATTATTATAGGCATATTCAGCAAAAGGCAGTAGGTCCACCCAATCGTCCTGGTGGTAATTGACATAACACCTTAGATAGCATTCTACTACAGCATTGACACGTTCGGTCTGACCGTCGGTCTGGGGGTGGTAGGCTGAAGAGAGTCCTTGCTCTTCCACCCCCATGACTTTCAGGAAGGCCCTCCAGAATTCGGCAACGAACTGGGCCCCTCTGTCGGACAGGACCTTCCTCGGGATCGAATGATGCTTCACCACGTGATTAATAAACAGTTTAGCCAACTTCTGGGCCGATGGTAGCCCCGCACAAGGAACAAAATGAACCTGTTTAAAGAATAAGTCTGTTATCACCCACAGTACAGTTTTTCCCCGACTTGGGGGCAAATCAGTGATAAAATCCATGGCGATCACTTCCCAGGGCATGGTCGGGGTCTCCAGAGGCTTTAAGAGTCCGGGGGGCTTTCCCATCCGTTTTTTGGCCGTGGCGCAGATGGGGCAGCTGCGCACGTACAACTCCACATCGGCTCTCATACCTGGCCACCAAAATTGACGCCGCAATAAATAAAGAAGCGTCCCGGAGCCGCTGTTGAAAAGCCTCCGGGATTCCCTTGAGGGGAGGAACATCCTGGCGGTGGGACTGGGACCGGGTGGTTACTGCAAGTCCCGAGACTTCCCCTCTCTGTTCAGGGGTAAACAAGGAATCCACCGGCCGGTCAAAGTCATTGCGGTATTGGGGAAGTCTAGAAAGAGCATCCGCTAACGCATTGTCCTTCCCTGGCACATGTTTCAGGACAAAGCGAAATTTGGCAAAAAACTGTGCCCAACGAATCTGTTTCGCGGTGAGCTTTCTAGCCCCTTTTAAGGCCTCTAGGTTCTTGTGATCGCTGCAAACCTCAAAAGGGATCTCTGCCCCTTCCAGAAAATGCCTCCAAATGGTGAGGGCATGTTTAACAGCAGCGGCTTCCTTCTCCCAAATGGCCAGTTGATTTCGGATTGGGAGAATTTTTTTGAAAAATAGGCACAAGGTTTCAGCTGACCGTTCTCGTCCCGTTGCAAGAGGGGCCCCCCCCATGGCAACGTCAGAGGCATCGACCTGGACCACGAAAGGTTTTTCACAATCAGGGTGCGCGAGAACGGGTTCGGACGAGAAAAGCAGCTTGAGCGTATCGAAAGCCTGCTGGCAGTCCGAAGTCCATTGCAGCCTAGCTGAGGGCAAGGCGGCTCCTGCCCCTTTCCCTTTTGTGCGTAGGAGCGAAGTGAGAGGGAGCGCTACCTGGGCAAAGTTAGGGATGAAGTTTCGGTAAAAATTAGCAAAGCCCAAAAACTGCTGTAAATGCCTGCGCGTGATGGGGGATCCCACTCCATTACTGCCCGAACCTTCTCGGGATCCATCTCTAAGCCTTGATGGGAAATCACATAGCCCAGGAAAGTGATGGAGGGTTGATGGAAATCACATTTAGAAACCTTAGCAAACAGTTTGTGCTCGCGCAGCCGCTGCAGCACCTCGCGCACCAGTTGTAGGTGCTCCTTCATGGTTTTCGTATAAATGAGGATATCGTCCAAGAAAACCACCACCCCGCGGAACAATAAATCCTGAAGCACTTCATTAATTAATTGCATGAACACACTCGGAGCCCCCGAAAGTCCGAACAGCATCACTAAATACTCAAACATTCCAAAACAACTGGAGAAGGCAGTCTTTGGTTCGTCCCCTTCTCGTATGCGGACTCGGTGGTAAGCCTCCACCAAATCCAATTTGGTGAAGATTCGGCCCTCTTTCAATTGTGCGAGAAGGTCTGGAATGAGAGGGAGGGGGTAAGCATTAGACTGAGTGACAGCATTCAGTCTACGGAAATCAATACACAGTCTTAAGTCTCCCGTCTTTTTCTTGACAAAGAAGGCGGGGGCCGAGTATGGAGCTTTAGACGGGCGGATAAAGCCCCGCGCTAAATTGGTGTCCAAATATTCTTGCAACACCGCCTTTTCATTAGGACTCATGGGGTAGACCTTCCCCTTGGATAATTTGCCATCCCCCACTATTTCAATAGCACAGTCCGTTTCCCGGTGGGGGGGCAGTTCGTCACATTCCCGCACGTCAAACACATCGGCAAACTGGGAATACTCACTGGGAAGCTGGGGCAGAGGAATCTCGATAGAAGGGGCCCCCACGGGGGCGGCTGCGGGAGTGGTAAGCACTCGGTCTTTATCATGAAGCTCGCACGGGTTGCGGGGAAAGGTGAGCGTCCGCTCAACCCAGTCTATGGAGGGATTGTGCCCCAGCAACCAATTCATCCCTAAAACAACGGGTGCGGTGATGGGGGCAATGGTAAAATAAAGTCGTTCCCAATGCTCCCCTATAGCCATGACGACCGCGGCGGTGCGGTGAGTTACAGGTCCTTTTTTAAAGTCACTGCCATCCATCTGGGAAAAGCGGATGGGTTCAGGTAGCCGTTTTCGCTTAACTCGCAATTGTCGGGCAGCCTCTTCGCTTATAAGGGTGCTGGCACAACCCGAGTCAACTAGGGCCGTAAATTCTAACATGGGCCCCCCTCTTGGCAATGAGAGATTGACCTTTACATACACATTGTCTTCCTGAGCGCTTACCATCAGTGGAGCTCCTTGCACAACGTTCGGAGCGGTCTGCTGAGGAGCCCCCTTTACTGCAGACCGACGGCGTTTTTTGCCGGCCTGTCCCAGTCCTCCTCCTTGCTGGAGGAAGCAGATGCGGTATTTGTAATCCGTGACTCCGATGAGTCCAAGGCTTCATTTGTAATCCGTGGCCCCGATGGGCCAGAAGAGTCCGAGGCTTCGACCTCGGCGAGTGCGTGCAAGGCCGAGGGTGTGCCCCGTCGGCTTGGTGCGCCGCTCCGGCGGCGAGGTTGCCCCTCAGGAGGGGGCTTCTCAGGTTCGATCATTGTCGGACGAGACGGTCCCAGACGTCCGGGTCGGGAAGGGCATTGAGAAGCAAAGTGTCCTTTCCCCCCGCAAACGAGACAGACCCCACTCTCAAAGCGTTTGCGGAGTTTGGTCACGGAGGGTCCTCCTCCCGAGGGGGGACGAGAGTCCTTCGGACCGCCGGGCCTGTCTCCACGGGTCTTGGTCTCCCGTCCGGTGCGTTGTCGGGACAGGAGCAGCAGCTGCTTTCGGTTTTCGATGTCAGCGGCGTGACGAACCCACCCTTCAACATCGGGAGGGTTACCTTGCATGAAAGTCCAGTGTTGCAATTCCGGGTTCAAACCTTCGCGGAAACACTGCACCCTGGTAGCTTCACTCCAGTCCAAAATCCGACTAGAGAGCGACTGAAATTCGCTTGCATACTGCGTGACAGATTTAGTCCCTTGGCGCAGTTGTTGCAAGGCAGTTTTTGCTCGCTCACCCAAATGCGGGTCCTCGAAACGGTATCGAAGGGCGATCATGAAGTCATCGAGACTTCGCAAGACCGGGGAGCGGAGCTCATACTGCTGTACCATCCAGGCGGCCGCTTCACCTTGTAGGAGGGACGCCATGTATTGGACCCGGGATTCTTCCGAGGTAAAAGTCCGGGCCTGTTCACGCATAAAAATGTCCACTTGCACCATAAAAAACGTCAGCTGGTCACTCGACCCGTCATACGTGATCTTCAGATCTCGGCGGGCCGGTGGAGCGGGACGGATGGGAGGTGCGGGGACCACGGGTGGGTCTGGTTGTTGCCCTCCGTCCACCGGAGCCACGGGTGGAGTCTGAACCTTCAGGTCGTCCATGGCTTGGGCCATGTCCAGCATCACTGCGTTCATGGCATCCATCTGGTCCAGTAACTGCTGGCGCTCTTTCTGCCAGCACTGCCGCTCCTCATCCATCTGGTGAAGCAGCAGGGCTTCCTTTCGGGCGGGATCGTCCTCGAACCCCAACCCGTGAACCGCAGTCCGTCGTGACCGCACGTCGCTCTGCGGGAGCGACCAATGCCGGGGAGATTCCAGCCAGGTCTCCAAGCGGGTGGGCTTGGGCTTTGCACCCAAACCCGAGTCAGCTCCACTGGGCGTCTTCCCAGTGGACTTCCCTTCCGAAGGGGTCAGGTCGGGCTGTTTGGGTACAGCGTCGTCCTTATTGTCGTTGTCATCCCCGTTGCCTGCCATAGCTGTCCAAGAATGGTACAGGAGCAGGACAACGAGGCAGATGACTTGCAACTTAATGTGAGGATTCCCAACCTTCCTGTGCAAACTCCATAAAATCACTTGCTCAGACTGTCATGCAGAAACAAGGAACTTTATTGGAAGCTTCAGGTAGTACAGGCCTTACACTGGTAAAGTTGCAAGTGAATACAGTTTCACAAAGACAGAATTATAACCCCTACGGAAAAGCAGATGTCAAACGTATGTTATGGGAATCTACGAGATAATTGTGCATGGTACAAAACATCAAAGAACACAGAGCTTGTTAGTACTATCTACCCACCAAGGCCACAGCTGGCGGGAGGGAGTCAGAGAGAGCAAGGGAGGTGGACGTGGGAAGAGACATTCCAACCTGGGCCTGTCAGACCCAGCGCCTGAACCAAGGAAAGGCAAAAGGCCTGGACTGCTTTTACGAGTCCAGGGTGGGGGGGAGAGAAACCAGGCAGAGGCATACAGACCATCACAATAACAACGTAAATAACATTCCAACACAGCATTAACACGTTCGGTTTGTCCATCCGTTTGGGGATGGTAAGCACTTGACAACCCTTGTTCCACCCCCACCAGTTTAAGGAACGCCTTCCAGAATTTTGCCACAAAACTACTTCCGCGGTCGCAAATTATCTTGCGCGGATACGAGTGTAACCGGACCACATGTGACATGAAGAGGCGGGCCAACTTGGGGGCGGAGGGAATACCCGCACACGGAACCAGATGTACCTGTTTGGAAAATAAGTCAGTAACAACCCAAAGTACAGTTTTTCCCCCACTAAGGGGGAGATCCGTCATGAAATCCATGGCAATCACTTCCCAGGGTTTGCTGGGAATCTCCAGTGGTTGCAGTAGTCCTGGGGTTTTGCCTTGAGATCGTTTGACTGTGGCACAGATGGGGCAGCTGCGAATAAAGGAGTCCACATCAGAACGCATTCCCCCCCACCAAAATTGTCTGCGCAACAAGTGGAGAGTTTTCAGAAACCCAAAGTGTCCTGCAGTTTTAGCTCCATGGGCTAACTGTAGAACTTCCCGTCAAAGTCTTTTAGGCACGTATAGTTTTGAGTCTTTGTACCAACAACCCCCTTTCTCAAGTACACCTTGGGGCAAGGTTTGGGCAGTGCGTTCGGACAGGCACTGAGTCCGAAGGGAGTCCAAGAAGCTATTGGAGATGGTCACCCCCTCTCCTTTCGTAGAAGAGGGTGAATCAGGAGTTGGTGGAGGTGGAGGGAGAGGAGGGACTGGTTGCTGCGGAGCGCTGGAAACAGGTGGCGCAAGGGGGGCAGGCGAGGGAGCCTGTTGGTCTGGGCTGGATACCTTGTCGGCTACGGTATGGCTTTCCTGCCGGAGCCGGGTTTGGGCTCGGGTTTGCATGGCTAGCAGGGGCAGAGCTTCCCGTTGCGCTGGGGTAAATAAAGAGTCTGTCGGTCGATCATGTTTTATTGGATATTGAGGCAACCGGGATAGGGCGTCTGCAAGCACATTCTGTTTCCCGGGCACATGTTCGAGAACGAAACGGAATTGAGCAAAGAAGTCTGCCCAACGCTGTTGTTTCACGGATAATTTATGGGTCCCAGTGAGGGCAGCTAGATTCTTGGGTTCGGTCCAAACTTCAAAGGGGATCCCGGATCCCTCTAGGAATTGCCTCCACAGTGTAAGGGCATGATGGACGGCTGCTGCTTCCTTTTTGGTTGGGATCTGGGTGCTGCAGGACCGGTTCAGAAGTGAAAAGCCGTTTGAGGGCTACAAAGGCGGATTGGCATTGATCAGTCCACAGTATTTTGGCAGAGGGCAAAGTTGCGGAAACCCCTTTACCCTTTGTTTTCAGGAGGTCAGTGATTGGCAGCGCCACTTGAGCGAAGTTGGGAATGAAACCGCGGTAGAAATTGGCAAAGCCCAGAAATTGCTGCACTTGCTTGCAAGTGGAGGGCGGAGTCCAGTCAAGTACCGATTGGACTTTAGCGGGGTCCATGCTAAGGCCACGATGAGAGATTATGTATCCCAAGAAAGTTATTTGTTCTTGGTGAAATTCGCATTTAGACAGTTTTGCATAGAGTTGGTGGTTACGCAGTCGTTGCAAAACTTCTCTGACCAGAGTAACATGTTCCTCCATGGTTTTTGAATAAATAAGAATATCATCCAAATAAACTACCACGCCGCGGTACAGCAAGTCATGGAGGATTTCGTTAATGAGTTGCATGAAGACCCCCGGGGCCCCTTTCAATCCGAAAGGCATCACAAGAAATTCATACATTCCAAAACAGCTAGAGAAGGCGGTGAGGGGTTCGTCTCCCTCGCGGATACGGACGCGATAATAAGCTTCCACTAAGTCCAATTTGGAGAAAACACGACCCTCCTGTAATTGCCCCATAATATCTGAAATCAACGGTATGGGGTAGGCGTTGGCTTGGGTAACTGCATTAAGCTTTTCGGAAGTCAATGCATAAACGCAGGTCACCTTCCTTGTTCCGGACAAAGAACGCTGGGGCTGAGTTGGGAGCATTCGATGGCCGAATGAACCCTCGAGCAAGATTTTTATCCAAAAAGTCATGTAAAACAGCGCGTTCGGAAACACTCATGGGGTAAATCTTGCTCTTAGTCAGTGTGCAATCTTTTACCACTCCAATTGCACAGTCAGTGGCACGGTGGGGGGCAAGGCGTCACATTCTTTAACATCAAAGACGTCTGCAAAGTCTCTGTATGCTTCGGGCAGAGATGGTGGCGATGCGGCAGTGGAGGTTAATGCCGGAGTGGGTGGAGACGTTACTGCGACTCCTTGTCGGTGCTGTTCGCACATAGGATTGGTAAAGGAAATAGTATCCGTTTCCCAGTCTATATAAGGACTATGACCTTTGAGCCAATTAATCCCTAGGACAACTTCGAACCGAATGGGGGCTATGGTAAAGTCTATTTGTTCCCAATGGGAACCTATACCCATCACCACTCCCTGTGTGCGATGGTCGACTGGTCCCCCCTTAAAAGGGCTTCCATCCATCTGGGCAAATTGGACGGGAGCAGGTAGCGCCTCGGACTTGACTTTGAGAGCTGCAAATGTGGCTTCACTAATTAAAGTGCGACAGCAGCCAGAGTCAATAAGTGCCTTGACAGGCAGTTGGGGGCCCCCCTTATAGTGTTGTAACACTGCGTCCACATAAACAGTGGTTTCCACTTCACTCACCTTGACGGGAGCTTTGGGTTTAGCAGGAGATTCTGCAGGGGTCTGTGGAGACGCTCCACTCACCACAGACCGAATCCGTTTTTTGACAGATCAAGAGGGGTTTCCAGGTTTAGAGCTGGAGCATTCCATTGATCCTCGTCAGAAGAAGGAGAGTTGTCCCCCATTGGGGCACTTATAATCCAAGACCCTGCGGGGTCGCTTGGTGCAGAAAGGTTAGCCGATTCCTCAACGTGAAGTGCAGAGGGTGTGGGTCGTCCCGGCGCTGCGCTGCGGGTGGCCGCGGTGCCTCTGCGTTGAGGTCTTCCTCGAGCTCGGAGTGGCACACTGGGGCGGTTGGCCTCCGGTCGTTAAGGGCAAGTCGCTGCAAAGTGGCCCAAAAATGTCAGAGTGTAAGGTTTCCCTGAAGTAGTGGATTAGGGTGGCTTCCGGCCAGTCTACTATCCTACTGGCTAGTCTCTGAAATTCATCTGCAAATTCTCGGACTGGAGAAGAGCCCTGCCTGAGTTGTAGAAGTTCTGCCTTGGCTCGTTCTCCCATAAAGGGGTCTTCAAACCGTCTCCGCAAGGCAGTCATGAAATTGTTGAGGGAGCGGATAGACCGAGACCGAGTATCAAATTGGAGGACCATCCAGTCAGCTGCTTTCCCCGTCAATAAAGAAGCTACAAAACGGACTTGGCTATCCTCAGTGGGAAAGAAGTGCCCTTGTTCCCGCATATAACTGTCCACTTGATGTAGGAAACAGGGTAGAGTATCGAGCGAGCCGTCATAGGTCGTTTTCAATCAGGGTTGTTTCCATGGACCGGGTATGGGTTGTCCCGGTTGTATGGGTGCCCCAGGAGCTGGGGCAACTGGCGCTCCGGGGACCAGTGGTTGAATCTGGACTGCGAGCGCAGGTGCATTAGTCCCAAAAGTTGGGGACAACAATTGTGATAGAGTGGCTACCGTAGTATCCTTGGTGAGATCCACAAATAGATGTGCTGTTTGGATAGTGATCCGTTTTGCCTCTGCCTGACAGTCGGCTGCATTCGGCACCAAAGAAAAACCTGCCGGTGTGGCTCCCGCCATGGCTCTTGTTGAGTGAGTTTCACGAGTAATAAGTTTATCCAACAAACCGGTTAGTATTTGTAAATCCTCCGCTGCTAGTTGGGCATCATCTACCAACTGATCAAGGACTTGGAGGTCTAAACAGGTGTTGGTATCCTCAACGTCAGACATCCAAGGAAAAGTCACTAGAGAACGCCATTGGGACTGTAGTAATCCATTCAGGCGACTAACTTCCGTGCTAGTCCTGCTCAGCTCAGCTACAACGTCCCGAAAGAGATTGGGGTCGTCACCTTCCAGGGTTGGTCCAGACACCCGTAGTCCGGGGATCACAACCAGCTGGTTTGAGACGAATCGCACGGGGCACCAGCCCCTGTGGGATCACTCGGAGAGCGCTCTCCTCGCTCCCATCCGAGTGGCAGGCGAACCCTCCTGGGCTCCAGCCTGACGGAGGAAAGTAGATAGGTGGGATAGCTGTCACAATGTAAGCCCTTGGTCCAAATGAACCAGAAACCACGACATAGAAAATCAGGTCCAAAGAAGCTGGTCTTTACTGGTCAAATAGAATAACAGAGCATAAAGGAAAAGGTGACAGCTATGGGGCTGTCTTGCTAAAACTCGGTAATATAAACGCACAGGAAGGGTAAGAGATTACATATTGAAAACAAAGTAGGTTCCCAGGACTTCATACAGAGAGTGGTAGGCATAACAATCCTTGCAACCTTGGCTGCGGTTCAGTAAGGACAACATTCCTTGAGTCTGGATGGCAGGATGTGAAAAGGGTGAACAACACTGATATGCCTGACAAGTTCCTCACAAGCACAAAAGGATCTCATCTGACTAAGAGCTAAAACGCATAGTCGCTTTAGCCTCCTTTATTCCCTGTTTCAGCCAGGATTCAGCCAGGATTGAACGCATGCGTTTCGCCAAACGTGCATTCGATCCTGGCTTAATCCTGGCTAAAAAGGGGAATAAAGGAGGCTAAAGCGACCATGTGTTTTCGCCCAATAATGCCTGGCTGTGTCAGAGTTTGCGCACTTCAGCCATGCTGCACATGCTTAACAGAAGAAAAAGGAGGCTTTAGTGGAGATTTATAGGAGCCACCCATTAGGATTGGGGCTTTGGACTGTAATGAGCAACCTATGCTGAACACATGAAGCTGCCTGATACTGAATCAGACCCTTGATTCATCAAGGTCAGTACTGTCTACTCAGACAGGAAGTGGATCTCCAGGGTCTCAGGCAGAGAGGTCTTTTACATCACTTTCTACCAGGTTCTTTTAGCTGGAGATGCTGGGGTATTGAACCTGGGACCTTCCACATGCCAAGCAAGTGCCCGACCACTGAGCCACGGCCCCTACCGAATCAGGTCCATCTAGATGACATTTGTCTACTGCCTTGAAGAGTTTATCTTTACCTACTTTTCATTTTTTGAACTCGTGCAATGGGGGAGGAATCCCATCCCCACTCAGTGGTGGTCCTGCTTTTCCACCTGCCCATTGGCAGCACCATTGACAAGCCCAGCTGGCTTCTGTGGCAGCAGTAGTGACATCATGTGGTGTTTCCTCCTCCTCCTCCTGCCTGCTTAAAGAGCCGCCACTTTTGCTTAGCTGGCTCATGCAGAGCCAGTAGTGGGGAGGAGTGGTGATAAGGAGGGCAGTGGTGAGGTGGTGGCGGTGGTCCCTGCTCCTTCTCCCCTGCCCACCCACCTCCATCAAACCAGTTTCACAAGATCTCCATCTTTCCCCCCCAACCATAAATTTTAATTCATTTTCTTTCTTTTTTTATTTCTCCAGATCTGTAGAAAAAGATCCCTATCTGGACCTAGCCCCATTCTCTGGCTTTTTGTATCCGCACATGGTCCATGTTCAGAGTTAAATATCTGATGCAGGGGTTATCCCAGGTTAACCTTGACTTGATCAAGGCTTCTAGAAAGCTTATTCCTGAGTGGAGATTTGAATGCCATCCTTGTTCAAAAACACATTATTAACTACACCCTACTGGATCTCCTGAAGAGCATTATTAAGTGATACCAGCTGTGTATATCAGCATCTCCCTTTTAAAAAAACACACACTCTGCTGGCATAGAAAAAACCCAAATGGTGATGGGTCACTTTTTAAGGTGGGTAGAGGGTCAAAAGGGTATTTTTGCATTTTGCAACTTTGCAATTTTGAATGTATTAACCAGATTATATAATCTATACTCTTTCGTACTTTCTTTTTTATTTTTATAGTATTTGTTTGTTTTGATTTATGTGTTATGTTATGTTATAAATAAATAAATGTGTGTGTGTGTGTGTGTGTGTGTGTGTGTGTGTGTGTGTGTGTATAAAGAAAAAACCCAAATGGGTCTCCTGGTTACAGCGCTGAATTGATTTGGGTCCTGTTGGCTCTCAGTCCCAGAGGAAAGAAAGACCCATCAATAACCCCATTTTGCACATTCTGAAAATGCACATGTCTGAAAGAAACCAATAAAGACAAATTCAGCTCCAGAAACATAGTTGGATGCTTTAATCATTTAATCTTTTCTGGATTAAAATAACAGATAAGAGTTTACTTGGTGTTGGAGCTGATTTTTTAACTGTAGTGGAATGCAGAGGAAGTAAGGTCCCTTATTATCTTTAGGCACAAGGAAATATTTTTAAATAGTCATTCTCTTTTCCCTTCACTTAAAAAATAATAACATGTTGGCTGAAATGGTCCAATTGAAGACAGGTTGTTAAAATCCTTAATTTTATTTTATTATTATTTTTAATACTTTTCAGTCTTGTAGCTACTAATGACATCATTAGCTTGGATATGCGGACAGCGCTACTAATGGCATTGCTCTCAATAACAAAGTATTGAAGACATGCTAACAAAGCTTTTCAATGGCATTGAGATTGCCACTTTATTTCCCAATAGAGTTATTAACAGCTCCATATTGGGAATAATACAAGAGGTGCCGTTTCCCCTGGAACGAAGCAACAGTGGCAGAGGAAGTTGCACCTATTGAATTTTGCCTAATCTTCAGGTTCCTTTTTAGGGGATGAAATGGGGCAAAAATCCTGCTTGGGTTGCCTGAGATTATGGCTGATTGCTGCCTTGGACAGCTGTTCCTTTATTAGGTACCTTTCTGGAGGCCAGGGCTGTTTCTGTTGCCTCCAAGGTGTAGCCTGAGTTGAAAAGGGTTTGTCTTTCAAGAACCACATTGCCAGATGGAACCATTTTGGGTCCACGTGCCAAACCAGCCCCTGTTGCAGCAAGTCAGGACACACTGGAATTCGCCATGGTGTTTGTATGGACAAGTCTACCAGTGTTGGGAACCACAGTTTACAGGGCCAATCTGGAACTATGAAGATCATGTCTACCAACTCCTGGTGGATCTTTTGCAAAGCTCTTGGAATCACAGGCAATGACGGGAAGGCGTATAACCGGCCCTTGGGCCACAGAGCCGTCAGCTCATCCACCTGCTCTGACAGAGGATGGTAATACCTGGTGAAAAACTGTGGTACTTGGGGATTGGCTGCTGAGGCGAAGAGATCCAAACATGGTTGGCCAAACCCGTTCACGATCTGTTGGAAGATTTCCTTCTTGATCGACCACTCATTGTCATCTATGACCTGCCGGCTCAGCCAGTCTTCCTGAGTGTTGAGAGTACCCCATATGTGCTCGGCAACAATTGATAGGAGGTTGGATATGTCAACATATATCTAAGTTCTGGCTAGTCTGCAGTTTGCTAAACAGATCATACTGATCAGAGTAACAGCTAAGTCATGTGATGATGCTGGTCAGAGCCAGTTTGTACAGCCAGGAGCGGAGATTTCCAGAATGACTTATCTCAGGTGAACTGTGATTGGTCATGAATGTATATATAAGTCTGTGTATTGAATGTAAGTTTATCTTGCTAGAAATATTGGCGCTGGCGAAGCACTTTGATGCTCAGAGCTGTGAAAGTTAACAGCTAAAGGACTCTGTATATATTGTAAATAAACTGTACATAGCAGAACTGCGTGGTGTGAAGTTGCTACCAGGTAAACTCCTGAAGTCCAGACACTCTGTGCGCGACAGGGCTATGGGCCCAGCACGCTTCTGCTGCTCTGAGAGCTGGAGGTTCTATTGGAGTTGGTGAGCTGCTGCTGTGAGCGGTTTGGATGTCTACAGAGGCCAGCGATGCTGAGGACCTTGATGTACAGTCTGGAGACTGTTCAGTTGTTTCTGACCAAGAGTCGGAGGAGGAACCAGGGGAAGATAATCAGCTACTGCCGGTGAGCGACGATATCATGGCGCAAGCTGCTTCTGCCCTGCTGGTTGATAAACTGACTGCAGATAACTATGCCGTGTGGTCCCTGCAAATGGAACATTATCTTAAGCGTGAGTCATTGTGGACGTATGTGGATTCTCCCCCACAAGCTCCCACGCCTGAGGAAAGTTTAAAAGACCAGAAGGCATTAGCCACATTGATATTAAGTGTTGCTGATGACCAGTTGGTGCATGTGGCAGGACAGGGGTCAGCTAAAGATGCCTGGAATAGCCTTAAAGCTGTATATGTGCAAGACACAGCTGGATCCCTTATCTCCCTAATGAGAAGGATTTATAGGAAGACTATGGAGCCAAATGAGAAAGTCAGAGCTCATTTTAATACTCTAGCCACGTATTTTCAACTGCTGGCTCAGAGGGGATAGCAGATTTCCGACCAAGACCAGGTGTTTATTGTCTTAAGTTCCCTGACGGAGCATTTTGACCCACTTATCTCAGCCCTTGAATCTGTTGATGCAGCAAAATTAACCTTGCAGTACATCACAGGCAGATTATTAGAAGAGGAGGCGCGTTACACGCAACGGGAGTTGGCAGTCGGCCAGACCGGGAGCTGTGCCAAGCATGAGATAAGGAAAGAAGCAAGCCACAGCTGTGCAGCGAAAGTCTGTGAAACAAGCAAATCTGTACCTGTAGCTTTACGTGTCAAAAGATGTTACAACTGTGGAGAGGCAGGCCACATTAAAAGATTTTGCCCTGCTGCAAAGAAAGACAGAGGAGGAAAAAAGAAAACTCAATTTGTGACCAAACAGCAAGCTACGCTGGTGAGAGTGAATCCAGACTCCCTGAATGACACTTGGATTATTGACTCAGGGGCTTCACAAATATTAGTGAGGGAGGAAAGACTACTAATGAACTCACATCAATCGGCGTTAGGTCATGTAAGTTTGGCAGATGGACGTTCTGCAACTGTTTCCTGTGAAGGAAGTGTAATGTTTGGAAGTCTAAACCATATATTCAATGATGTGCTTTGTATACCCTCTCTTGAGAGGAATTTATTAAGTATCAGTGCACTAGATTCTGCTGAATTCAGTGTAATATTCAGAAATAAGTGCTGTAACATTCTAAAAGGTGATAAAATTATGGCAGTGGGGAATTTGAAAAATAATGTGTATGTGCTAGAGAACATGGCAGGTAAAGCACGAACAGTGTTAAACAAAAACCCTCACCATAAGTGTATACATTTGCTACATAGAAAACTCGGTCATGTGGGCTGGGGCACCTTGAATAAAACTCTTGCCCTGCTGGGCAAAGAGAAGGTGGAAGGGTGCAAAACATATCTAGATTGTGATGTGTGCAAGCAGAGTAAATCTAAAGCCCATCCAGTTGCAAAAAGGAGTGAGAGAGTATCAAAAACCCCTCTATATCTTATTCATAGTGATTTGGTAGGTCATTTCCCAGACAGTGTATCTAAAAGGAAATACCTTCTTCTTTTGATAGATGATGCCACAAGGTTCACATGGGTGTATCCCATAGCGAAGAAATCAGAGGTGTGTGACACTATAAAGATGTGGGCTAACAATGTGCAAAGGCAATTGGGGCATAAAATCTGTAAGTTTCAAAGTGATTTTGGAGGAGAGTATATGTCTGGTGAAATGGCTCATTGGTTTAAGACTCAAGGAATTGAACATAGGGTTGCTAATGTATCCATGAGTCAAGAAAATGGAGTTGCAGTGAGAAAGGCAGGAGTACTGCAAACGATGATAAAATCAATGCTAATTGATGCTGGATTGCCAAAAATGTTCTGGGCTGAAGCAGCAAAAAATGCTTGTTATATTTCAAACAGAATTTGGACAAGTTCCACAAACAATATTCCCTACTAGGGCTGTTGAATTAAAAAAAATTCGGTATAGTTCGGATTCGGCTGAATTCGGCCCGTTTAGATTCAGGATATGCCGAAGTCCGAACTCCCCCACTTCGGGTCCGTGCAATTCGGTGGGAATTCAAAGTTCGGGGAAAAAATTCGGCCAAATAAAGCCATTAAAAACACAACCGCGCCTTTCCGTGGCTCTGGGGGGGCATTTTTGGGGGTAGAGGACCCAAACTTTCAGAGGAGCTTCAAAGGACATTTCTTGAAAGACCCCCCAAGTTTTGTAAAGATTGGGTCAGGGGGGGCTGAGATATGGCCCCGAAAGGGGTCCCCCACCCTTAATGTGCATGTCTGAGCAGAGCTTGCCGCCCACGCAAAAAGCTCCCAGCCCCGACAAACAGCTGAGAAGTTTGCAAAGCATTGCAACACTACTGTAAAGCAACACAGCCTTGTAAGCAACACCTTTGCAACTGTGCAAAGCAACACCTGACACCTGGGAGTTTGCAAACCATGGAAAGGGACAGAGGCAGCTAGCTATGCATAATGAGCAGGAGGGATGGAATTTCCCCTTTTGCATGGGACTCCAAATGCATTCTTTAAGTCACCATTTGAAAACCAGTTTTGAGCAAGCATCCAAATAGACCTAACCGCTCTTATGAATGAGGGAAAACCTGAAGACACACAACTGAAACCCCCCCTCAAACCAGGGAGAGAGAGACTCGAGGGGGAACACACCCCCAGGCAGAACCGGCAAAAGCCCCCTTTGGCTTCCCCACCCACCAACAGAAACTGCTCCCTCCACCACCACCCCACACACAGACTCTGCTTCCCCCCCCCACACACACACAGGAGAAAAATTATAGATTAAAGCCCCCAAAGGGGTCTTACTGTGGCTGTCTTCTGTTCCATCAGGAGGGGCTGGGGAGGACTTGTAATCCAAGACGATTCCAATTAGGCACGGGACGTTTTGCTCTGGAGATGATACAGGATCAGCTGATCCATTCATCCCAATAGGGAAAAGGGGAAAGGGGAAAGCCCATATCTCGGGACCCCCTGACCCAATGTTTACAAAACTTGGGTGGTCTCTTAAGAAGACTTGTCTGAAGCTCCACTCAAAGTTTGGGATCTGCACCCCCAAAAATGCGCCCCCTGAAGCCACAGAAAGAGAAAAGGGGGGAGCCGATATTTCTGCCACCACTGAACCCATCTTTACAAAACTTGGGTGGTATCTTAAGAAGGATTGTCTGAAGCTATGCTGAAGGTTTGGGGGCTGTATCCCCCAAAAAGCGCCCCCTGCAGCCACGTAAATGGAAAAGGGGGGAAGGGAAAAGGGGTGGAGCCCATATCTCGAGACCCCCTGACCTAATGTTTACAAAACTTGGGGGGTATCTTAAGAAGGCTCATATGAAGCTCCACTGAAAGTTTGGGGTCTGTACCCCCAAAAATGCGCCCCCTGCAGCCATGGAAAGAAAAAAGGGGGGAGCCCATATCTCGGGACCCCCTGACCCAATGTTTACAAAACTTGGGTGGTGTCAGGCCTGTATCTCAGTTGCTTTCGTTTTCTGGTGTTTTCCCACTGAACAGACCCAAGAACCCAAGGACTGTTATGCATACCTAAATGCCTTTGAAGCTGTGTGAACCACAGCGCTGTTTGTGTTCTGTAATCTCTTGCATTTTTCCTTGCTTTTATATTAGCAAGTGCAAGCCAGCAAAAGCCATTGCTGTCACCTTTTCCTTATGCTCTGTTAACCTATTTTGACCAGTAAAAACCAGCTTCTTTGGACCTGACTGTCTCTGATGTGGTTTATGGTTCTAGTAGGCCAAGGGCTTACATTGTGACAGCAATCACTTTTTCTTCCTGTCAGGCTGGAGCCCCGGAGGGTTCGCCTGCCACTCGGATGGGAGCACAGAAAGCGCTCTCCGAGTGATTCGTGGCTGGAGCCCCGTGTGGTTCGCCCCAGACCCGCCGAATTAGGTCCCCGGGGAGCGGGTTCCATCTAAGAACCCTGGAAGACGATCCCGACCTCGTACGGGATGTGGTAGCTGAGCTACGTAGGACTGGCATAGAAGTTAGTCACCTAAATGGATTAATCCAGATTCAGTGGCGTTCTCTAACGGCAACCCCATGGATGTCCGACGTTGAGGATGCCAATGCCCGTTTAGACCTCCATGCCCTGGATCGGTTGGTGGAGAATGCTCAGTCGGCGGCTGAGGATTTACAACTGCTAACTAACTTGTTAGACGAACTTATTGCTCGCGGAACCTTTCCTGATCTGTCTGCGGGCCCAATCCGTCCTACTAACATGGCGACCCCGGTCGCACCAGCCCCCGAACTGTGTCTGGTTGAAGCGAGAGCGGTGGCCGCACGGGTGAATGCCCTTCTCCGGGGCCACACTGCGGCAACTATCTCGGTGGCGGAACTTACTAGACATCTCACCCCCGATTTCGGCTCCAATGCGGTGGCCTTGGTGGTACTGATCCAGCCGATGCTGGACCTGAACGATGACCGTGTGGAACTACTCTACACTTTGGAAAAGGAGGCGCTTCCTCTCATTACCGCGAAACTGACCGCCCAACTGGCAGCCGAACTGGAGCTAGCTGAATGTAAAAAAGCGGAAGACCAAGCACGAGCAGCGGCTGAAGCCGCAGCAAGGGCCCGGGCAGAGCAGGAGGAGAGGAAACGCCTCGCCCGGGAATAGGCGCGCAGCGGTACGCGCCCCCGACAGCCCAGGGGTTTTGACTTGCCTCCTTCGTTTATCCCATCCTACGTTCCGTCGCGTAGTGTTCAACGCACCCGCAGACTGATGGGAACTTCCGATGAGGAGGACTTGTATACCGAGGAACCTCTCTGGGCCAGTGGGTTGCGGTCCAGCCAATCCCGCCGGAGTGGCACGGACAACGAGATATTTTTGCTACGTAACCAGAATATGGATCTTTTAGAACAGGTAGCACGTTTGCAAGACCAACTGACTTTACTACTCCAAAACAACGACCAGTTACAGCAGGCTCCCATTGTGCCCATTGCTCCCGCTCTCGGGATACCGCCGCAGCTACTGCAACAACCAGCTGCTCGGTTGGAGGCGGGGGTCCAGCCGGAGGGGGTCCTGCAACACCTGCTGGAAGCGGGGGTCCAGCCGGAGGGGGTCCGGTCGCGCCTGTAATACCGGGCAGAGGTCCGGCGGCGCCTGGAGGGATTCCCGCTGCCCCGGGGGGAGGACCCATCGCACCCCTGTTTCCAGGAGTCCCAGCTCCTGGATACCCCCAAATGCCTCCATGGAGACCGCCAAAACTGAACGTTACCTATGACGGCTCTGTGGAAACCTTACCCCACTTTTTACATCATGTGGATAGTTATATGCGGGAGCACAGGCAATTTTTCCCAACCGAAGAGACCCGCGTTCGCTTCGTGGCCTCCTTGTTAACGGAAAAGGCGGCCGACTGGATGATTCTCCAATTTGATACACGGTCTCACTCCGTTTGTTCCCTCAACAACTTCATGACCGCCTTACGACAACGCTTCGAAGATCCCTTCATGGGAGAGAGAGCCAAATCGGAACTTTTACAACTCAAACAAGGCTCCTCTCCCGTTCGGGAATTCGCAGATGAATTCCAACGACTCACTAGTAAAATTGTAGACTGGCCAGAAGCGACTCTTATCCATCACTTTCGAGAAGCCTTGCACCCCGATATTTTGAATTGGTCGTATATGCGAGGTGACCCTGACACTCTGGAAGATTGGATCTTACTGGCTGAGGAAATTGAAAGCCGGCGACGGTTCATCTCGCTCATCCGGAATAGAGCGAAAGAAATGGGGGGACAAAAACCGCCCACCAAACCTGTGGCTCCTACCCCGCGAAGACCGACCCGACCACCTTTGGATCGCGAGTCTCGTTTCCAAAGAGGAGCTTGTCTAATCTGTGGGGGAATGGGTCACTTTGCAGCGGCTTGTCCTCAATAGGGCTGTTGAATTTAAAAAAATTCGGTATAGTTCGGATTCGGCCGAATTCAGCCCGTTTAGATTCGGGATATGCCAAAGTCCAAACTCCCCCACTTCGGATCCGTTCAATTTGGCGGGAATTCAAAGTTCGGAAAAAAAATTCAGCCGAATAAAGCCATTAAAAACACAGTCGCGCCTTTCCACGGGTCTGGGGGGGCATATTTGGGGTTAGAGGTCCCAAACTTTCAGCAGAGCTTCAAAGGACATTTATTGAAAGACTCCCCAAGTTTTGTAAAGATTGGGTCAGTGGGGGCTGAGATATGGGCCCTGAAAGGGCCCCCCCACCCTTAATGTGCATCTCTCAGCAGAGCTTGCCGCCCACGCACAAAGCTCCCAGCCCCAACAACAGTTTGCAAAGCAACTCAACCTTGTAAAACAACACCTTTGCAACAGGGAAAAACCAGAAGACACACAACTGAAACCTCCCCCCTCAAACCAGGGAGCGAGAGACTCGAGGGGGATCACACACCCCAGGCAGAACCGACGACAGCCCCCTTTGGCTTCCCCCCCACCCACAGAAACTGCTCCCTCCCCACACACACACAGACTCTGCTTTCCCCACACACACACACACATACACAGGAGAAAAGTTATAGATTAAAGCCCCCAAAGGGGTCTTACTGTGGCTGTCTTCTGTTCCATCAGGAGGGGCTGGGGAGGACTTGAAATCCAAGATGATTCCAATTAGGCACGGGACGTTTTGCTCTGGAGAAGATGCACACAGGATCGGCTCACTGATCCATTCATCCCAATAGGGAAAAGGGGAAAGGGGAAAGCCCATATTTCGGGACCCCCTGACCCAATGTTCACAAAACTTGGGTGGTCTCTTAAGAACACTGGTCTGAAACTCCGCTCAAAGTTTGGGATCTGCACCCCAAAAAATGCGCCCTCTGCAGCCACGGAAAGAGAAAAAGGGGGGAGGCGATATTTCTGCCCCCACTGAACCCATCTTTACAAAACTTGGGTGGTATCTTAAGAATAACTGTCTGAAGCTATGCTAAAAGTTTGGCGGCTATATCCCCAAAAAAGCGCCCCCTGCAGCCACATAAATGGAAAAGGGGGGAGGGAAAAGGGGGAGAGCCCATATCTCGAGACCCCCTGACCCAATGTTTACAAAACTTGTGGGGTATCTTAAGAAGCTTCATCTGAAGCTCCACTAAACGTTTGGGGTCTGTACCCCCAAAAAATGCGCCCCCTGCAGCCATGGAAAGAAAAAAAGGGGGAGCCCATATCTCGGGACCCCATGACCCAATGTTTACAAAACTTGGGGGGTATCTTAAGAAGCTTCATCTGAAGCGCCACAAAAAGTTTGGGGTCTGTGCCCCAAAAATGCACCCCCTGCAGCCATGGAAAGAAAAAAAGGGGGAGCCCATATCTCGGGACCCCATGACCCAATGTTTACAAAACTTGGGGGGTATCTTAAGAAGCTTCATCTGAAGCGCCACAAAAAGTTTGGGGTCTGTGCCCCCAAAAATGCGCCCCCTGCAGCCATGGAAAGAAAAAGGGGGGAGCCCATATCTCGGGACCTCTGACCCAATGTTTACAAAACTTGGGGGGTATCTTAAGAAGCTTCATCTGAAGCTCCACTAAAAGTTTTGTCTGTACCCCAAAAAATACGCCCCCTGCAGCCACAAAAAGGAGCAAATGTGCACAAGCACCCACACACACACACACGAGGATTTTGCTCTCTCTCTCTCTCTCTCCCTGGCTGGGCCGCACATCAGCTGATTCCTCCAGTACTCAATCCTGACTGATTGGCCAGTAGAAGACCCAGCTTGCCCACTGATTGGCCGGGGGAGGAGAATGCTGCTTACTGATGGTTATGCTGCTTACTGATGGCCGAATTTGCTGAATTTATTCGCGAACTCCTGAACTCACTGAATTCGGCCCCCCCGGTTGCCCGCCAGTTTTGAGTTCGGTTCCTCCCGAACTAAAAACCACCGAATCAGGGGAAATTCGGCTGATTTTCAGTTTGGGCCGAACCGAATTGATAGCTCTAGTCCTCAACGCCTGGAGACCATTCACCCCAGCATGCCACCCCGAGCTCGAGGGGGACCTCAACGCAGAGGCACCGCGGCCACCCGCAGCGCAGCGCCGGGACCACCCACACCCTCTGCACTTCACGTTGAGGAATCAGCTAACCTCTCTTCACCAACCGACCCCGCAGGGTCTCGGATTACAAGTTCCCCATTGGGGGACAACTCTCCTTCTTCTGACGAGGACAATCAATGGACTTCTCCAGCCCTAAACCTGGAAACCCCTCTTGATCTGTCAAAAAACGGATTCGGTCTGTGGTGAGTGGAGCGTCTCCACAGACCCCTGCAGAATCTCCTGATAAACCCAAAGCTCCCGTCAAGGTGAGTGAAGTGGAAACCACTGTTTATGTGGACGCAGTGTTACAATACTATAAAGGGGGTCCCCAACTGCCTGTCAAGGCACTTATAGACTCGGGCTGTGGCCGCACCTTAATTAATACCGACACATTTGCAGCCCTCAAAGTCAAGTCCGAAGCTTTACCAGCTCCCGTCCAATTCGCCCAGATGGACGGGAGTCATTTTAAAGGGGGGGCAGTTGATCATCGCACATGGGGAGTAGCGATGGGTATCGGTTCTCTTTGGGAACAAATAGACTTTACCATAGCCCCCATCCGATTCGAAGTTGTCCTAGGGATTAATTGGCTTAAAGGCCAATTATATAGACTGGGAAACTGACACTATTACCTTTTCCAATCCCAAGTGCGACAAGCACTGACGGGAAGCCGCGGTGGTGCCTCCACCCGCTCCGGCGTTAACCTCCAATGCCGCATCGCCAACACCTTTGCCCGAAGCATACAGAGACTTTGCAGATGTCTTTGATATTAAAGAATGCGATGCCTTGCCCCCCCACCGCACCACAGACTGTGCAATTGAAGTGGTAAAAGACTGCACACTAACTAAGAGCAAGATTTACCCCATGAGCGTTTCCGAATGCGCTGTGTTACGTGACTTTTTGGATAAGAATCTTGCTCGAGGGTTCATTCGGCAATCGAACATTCCCAACTCAGCCCCTACGTTCTTTGTCCGGAAAAGGGAGGGTGACCTGCGTTTATGCATTGACTTCCGAAAGCTTAATGCAGTTACCCAAGCCAACGCCTACCCCATACCGTTGATTTCAGATATTTTGGGGCAATTGCAGGAGGGACGCGTTTTCTCCAAATTGGACTTAGTGGAAGCTTATTATCGCGTCCGTATCCGTGAGGGGGACAAACCCCTCACCGCCTTCTCTAGCTGTTTTGGAAGGTATGAATTTCTTGTGATGCCTTTCGGATTGAAAGGGGCCCCGGGGGTTTTCATGCAACTCATTAATGAAATTCTCCATGATTTGCTGTACCGTGGCGTGGTGGTTTATTTTGATGACATTCTTATTTATTCGAAAACCATGGAGGAACATGTTGCTTTAGTCAGAGAAGTTTTGCGACCTCTGCATAACCACCAGCTCTATGCAAAGCTGTCTGAATGCGAATTTCACCAAGAGAAAATCGCTTTCTTGGGGTACATAATCTCTCATCGTGGCCTTAGCATGGACCCCGCTAAAGTCCAATCGGTACTTGACTGGACTCCATCCTCCACCCGCAAGCAAGTACAGCAATTTCTGGGCTTTGCTAATTTCTACTGCGGTTTCATTCCCAACTTCGCTCAAGTGGCGCTGCCAATCACTGACCTCCTGAAAATGAAGGGTAAAGGGGTTTCTGCAACGTTGCCCTCTGCCAAAATACTGTGGACTGATCAATGCCAATCCGCCTTTGTAGCCCTCAAACGGCTTTTCACTTCTGAACCTATCCTGCAGCACCCAGATCCGAACCAAATGTTTATTGTACAGGTCGATGCGTCCGACGTAGCCATGGGGGGCCCTTCTCCAGAGAGGACCGGACGGTCTCCTTCACCCCTGTGCCTACTTCTCAAAAAAAATTGTGCATGCCCAATTAAACTGGCCCATTTGGGGAAAGGAGGCATCAGCCATCCACCATGCCCTCACTCTGTGGAGACAATTCCTGGAGGGATCCAAGGTCCCCTTTGAAGTCTGGACCGATCACAAAAATCTAGCTGCCCTCACGGGAACCCATAAGTTGTCCGCAAAACAACAGCGTTGGGCAGACTTCTTTGCTCAATTTCGTTTTGTTCTTAAACATGTGCCTGGGAAACAGAACGTGCTTGTTGATGCCCTATCCAGGTTGCCTCAATACTCAGTAAAACTGGATCGACCGACAGACTCTTTATTCACCCCGGCGTACAGAGGGGCCCTGCCCGTGCTGGCCGGGCAGACCCGGTCCCAAACTCGACCCCAGCATGGCGACCACGCAGTGGCCGACAAGGTAACCAACCCTACCCAGGACGCTCCCTCGCCCGCCCCTCTTGCGCCATCTGACTCCGGCGCCCCGCAGCAACCAGTTCCCCCCCTCCATCTCCACCAGCTCCGGACTCACCCTCTTCCGCAAAAGGAGGGGGGGTGATCATCTCCAACTCCTTCCTGGACTCCCTTCGAACCCAGTGCTTAGCCAAACGCACTGACCAGACCCTGCCCCAAGGTGTACTTGAGCAAGGTGGTTGTTGGTACAAAGACTCGAAATTATACGTGCCTAAAATACTTCGAAGAGAAGTCCTGCAATTGGCCCATGGAACTAAAACTGTGGGACACTTCGGGTTCCTGAAAACCCTTCACTTGTTGCGCAGACAGTTTTGGTGGGGGGAGATGCGGTCTGATGTAGACTCCTTTGTTCGCAGCTGCCCTATCTGTGCCACAGTCAAACGGTCTCAAGGCAAGCCCCCAGGACTGCTGCAACCGCTGGAAATTCCCAGCAAGCCCTGGGAAGTGATTGTCATGGATTTCATGACGGATCTCCCTCTTAGTGGGGGCAAAACTGTACTATGGGTGGTTACTGACTTATTTTCCAAACAGGTACATTTGGTTTTGTTTGCGGGTATTCCCTCCGCCCCCAAGTTGGCCCGCCTCTTTGTGTCACATGTTTTCCGTCTTCATTCGTTTCCGCGCAAGATAATCTGTGACTGCGGAAGTAGTTTTGTTGCTAAGTTTTGGAAAGCTTTTCTCAAGTTGGTGGGGGTGGAGCAAGGTTTATCGAGTGCCTATCATCCCCAGATGGATGGTCAAACTGAACGTGTCAATGCTGTGCTAGAATGTTATTTGCGCTGTTATGTCAATTACCACCAAGATGATTGGGTAGAACTGTTACCTTTTGCAGAATATGCTTACAATAATGCTGTACATCAGACTACAGGTTTCAGCCCATTCTATGCTGTGTATGGTCAGGACTTCGGTCCTCTTGCCCCTGTAGAGGTACCCGAGGGGGAGGGGGATCCTGACATAGCCTCTTGGGCGCAAGCCCTCCGTACCACATGGCCCTGGCTGATGGACAATCTTGACAGAGCCAAGCGCAAATACAAAGTGCAAGCAGATAAGCATCGTTCTCCCAGCAAGGATTTTCAAATTGGTGAATTAGTGTATCTGTCCACCAAGAACCTGCGGTCCACTCGCCCTTGCCACAAACTCAGTGCCAGGTATATAGGGCCATATCCCATTGCCTGAATCATCAATCCTGTCACTGTGGAGCTAGCTCTCCCTAAAACCTTAAGACGTATCCACCCAGTATTCCATGTCAGTCTCCTCAAGCCTCATACCGCCTCTCCGGAATGGCACCCAGAACTGCCTCCCGAGCAACCCATGATGGTGGGGGGGGAGGAGCATTTCGAAGTGTCAAAGATCCTGGATTCCCGTATACGGCATGGGTCCCTTCAATACCTGATTCGCTGGAAGCACTTCCCCCCTGCGTACGACGAGTGGGTGCGGGCACAGGATGTCTCCGCCCCACACTTAGTCAACGCCTTCCACACCGCCTACCCGGACAAGCAGTCCCCCTAACAAGCCGGGAGGGGGCCTTAAGGGGGGCAGAATTTCAGGCCTGTATCTCAGTTGCTTTCATTTCCTGGTGTTTTCCCACCGAACAGACCCAAGAACCCAAGGACTGTTATGCATACCTAAATGCCTTTGAAGCTGTGTGAACCACAGCGCTGTTTGTGTTCTGTAATCTCTTGTGTTTTTCCCTGCTTTTATATTACCAAGTGCAAGCCAGCAAAAGCCATTGCTGTCACCTTTTCCTTATGCTATGTTAACCTATTTTGACCAGTAAAAAACAGCTTCTTTGAACCTGACTGTCTCTGATGTGGTTTATGGTTCTAGTAGGCCAAGGGCTTACAGGTGGTCTCTTAAGAAGGCTTGTCTGAATCTCTGCTGAAAGAGTGGAGTCTGTACCCCAAAAAATACACCCCCTGCAGCCACAGAAAGGAGCGAATGTGCACAAGCACCCCCCCACACACACACGAGAATTTCCCTCTCTCTCTCTCTCCCCGGCTGAGCCGCACATCAGCTGATTCCTCCAGTACTCAATCCTGACTGATTGGCCAGAAGAAAACCCAGCTTGGCCACTGATTGGCCGGGGAAGGAGAATGCTGCTTACTGACATTTATGCTGCTTACTGCCGCCCCGAATTGGCCGGATTTATTCGTGAACTCCCGAACTCGCTGAATTCGGCTCCCCCGGTTGCCCTCCATTTTTGAGTTTGGTTCATCCCGAACTAAAAACCACCGAATCAGGGGAAATTCGGCTGTTTTTCAGTTCAGGCCGAACCGAATCAACAGCCCTATTCCCTACAAGGCTTTGTATGGGAAAGATCCCAGTTTGGATCATATCAGGATATTTGGCAGTAAAGCATGGGTGAATATACCATTGAAATTAGGGCTTTTTTAAAAAAAAATCGGTATAGTTCGGCTTTGGCAAAATTCGCCCATTTTTATTCGGGCTGTGCTGAAGTCTGAACTCCCCTGCTTCGGATCCCCGGAAATTCAGGGGGATCCGGAGTTCGGGGGGAAATTCAGCCCCCCACGCGCCTTCAGGAGGATTCCCCCTGTCTGCGCAGACAGCACAGAGGAGCTTGCCAGCCCACCGCCAGCCCTGCCGGGAGTCCCAGCAAGGCTGGGGGGGGGCTTTAAATAGATTTGTGCCTCCCGGCTGCGAGGCACAGATCTATTTAAAGCCCCCCCCAGCACTGCCGGGACTCCCGGCAGGGCTGGTGGGGGCTTGCAAGACCCTCTGCGTGGTCTGCGCAGACAGCGCAGAGGGGCTTGCCAATCCCCCGCCAGCCCTGCTGGGAGTCCCGGCAGGGCTGGGGGGGGGCTTTAAATAGATTTGTGCCTCCCGGCCGGGAGGCACAGATCTATTTAAAGGGCCCGCCGCGCGCCTCCAGGGAAGCTCCCTGGAGGCGCGCCGGGGGGGGGGAACAGATCTGCACCTTCCAGCTGGAAGGCGCAGATCTGTTTAAATGGGCCAAATTCACCGAATTTATTTGGGAACACCCCGATCTCGGTGAATTCGGCTCCCCGGTTTCCCCCCCTTTTTGAGTTTGGTTCATCCAAACCGAAAAACCACCGAATTGTGGTTAATTCGGCTGTTTTTCTGTTCGGACCAAACCGAATCAACAGCCCTAACTGAAACAATGCAGAAAAGGTGGTGAAAGAGCAAAAAAGTTGACATTCCTGGGGAATCAGACAGGAATGAAATCTTACCGTTTTGTAAATGACCAAAATGCATTGTTTCAGTCGTTCAGCTACATTCTGTGAGGATTCTAATTGGCCTAAGATACATGCAAACCAATTACCATCCACAGTATTGTTACCTATGAATGATGACTCTGAAAACATACCAGAAGTGAAACAGGAGGTGCAGTCACCAATACATGCAGATTCTGAGAGTGTGCAAAGTGCAGATCAGAGAGTAGTGCCAAGCATGTCCTCTAGATCTACAAAAGGTGTTCCACCTCAAAGGTATGGTGTAATTGCTAACCATGTGTTTGTGAAAGTTCCAACTGATTACAATGATGTGTTAAGTTTAGCCTCAGAAGAGAAAGATGCTTGGCTGCAAGCCATGGAGGTGGAATATAACTCATTGGTGTCAAATGAAGTATTTTCCTTATCTGGATTGCCGGCAGATAAGAAAGCTCTGGGTTGCCGCTGGTTGTACAAACTTAAAACCTTGCCAAATGGGAAAGTTAAACATAAGGCAAGATTAGTTGCGAGAGGATTTACGCAGGTGGTCGGACAGGATTATTATGAATCATTTGCCCCCACGATTCTCATGGAAACAATTAGAGTTGCATTAACCAAGGCTGGAGCAGAAGGAATGATAGTTGATCATTTTGATTTTCATACTGCATACCTGAACGCACCTATTGAGGAAGAGCTATATCTTGAACAAATACCAGGGTTTCAATGTCAAAATGCCAAAACAGTGCTAAAATTGCACAAGGCATTATATGGCTTAAAGCAATACGTGATGCAAGATAGGGACCGATCCAATTGGCCCATTTTGATGGAAAACTTCTTCAGTTGCATTTTTGTCATTTAACCGGACTTTGTAAACATGGGACACATCAAGAATGTACAAGGAATCCATTTCCAGTCATGTAAAAGTCCCACGAATTGTGGTATCTGAAAATTGAACAGAGGTATATTTAATTCACCTTCCGATGTGCCTGAATAGCTCTCCAACTTGTACACCATCTTGGCACTGCTGCCCACCTTGGTACACTCTAGTCCTGGGCCCTGTGTTGTTCAATGTCTTTATAAATGATTGGGATAAAGGAATAGAGGGGACGCTTATTAAATTTGCACATGATACTAAATTGGGAGGGGTTATCCCAATTTGTCAACAAGAATACTATGTGGAACCTTATCAAAAGCCTTACTGAAATCTGGCCCGTTGACACACTAGCAACTTACCTCGCAAATTACACGCATCCAGTACACAAGAATCCAGATCGCTTTTAAATTTCTGTTCCCACCGCGCCGCCTTTGTCAGCTGCTTTTGATAAGCCCAGACCGGCACGCTCCCACGAATGCCCAGTCGGCGCTCCAAGCAAGGACAGCGATTGGTTCAGCTTTAGTAAGGGAGGCGGGGGGAGTGCAGGGGTTGGCTGGCAGCAGGATTGAGGACGCATTGCATGCTCCCACTTCAAGGCACCGAGTGTGGAGGACGTTTTATTTTTTTAACTCGCCTTATCAGCGGATCCTCTTATTGCGGAGAAACTGCACTCTGGAGACGTCCTGGGAATCCTTCGGGTGAGTTGCAGTGGGAACATGCAAGGAAAGCCCACAGAAGCCTGCGCCGCAAATGGTAAGCGCGGACACGGCCCTAGATAAACTATGTCTACAGCATTCCCCTGATCCAGCAAGGTAGTAACTTTCTCCAAAAAGGAGATAAGATTAGTCTGACATGAGTTGTTCTTGAGAAACCCGTGCTGGCTCTTAGTGATCAGATCCATCCTTTCTAAATGCTCAGGGACTGACTGCTTGACTATAGTTCTGACTATAGCGTTCCTGATGATTCCTAGAGCTACTCAAAAGTAACAAGAGTTGATCTAGCAATTGCCAGATACTCTATGGTAAGATTACCATAGAATTTATGGTGATTGCTAAAGCTAAATTTGTCACTTCTGGGTAGCTCTAGGAACAGAAGAAGAGGAAAAGGAAGAAGAAGAGTTGGCTTTTATATACCGACTTTATCTACCACTTAAGGAAGAATCAAACCAGCTTACAATCGCCTTCCCTTCCCCTCCCCACAACAGACACCCTGTGAGGTAGGTGGAGCTGAGAGAGCTGTGACTAGCCCAAAGTCACCCAGCTGGCTTCATGTGGAGGAGTAAGGAAACAAATCAAGTTCTCCATGGCTCCAAACCACTGCTCTTAACCACTACACCACACTGGCTCTCTTGCATGAAGGAAAAGGCCCTTCCACCAGAGAAGTGGAACTTGGGTTGCTAGCTCCAAGTCGGGAAATACCTGGAGCTTTTGGGAAGCCTGAAGAGGGCAGGATTTGGGGAGGGGAGGGATTTCAATGCCATAGAGTCCAACCTTCCAAGCAGCCATTTTCTCCGGGTGAACTGATCTCTGTCGCCTGGAGATCCATTGTAATCCCAGGAGATCGGACCTGATTGTTTTCTTATTCAGGGGATCATTTTTGTGGGACAGTATTCAAGAATGCATCTGCCCCTCCCCAAGTAAAACAGTCCAGGAAAAGTATTACTGCTTAATTTTACTGACTGCATTGGCTTAGCACAGAAACAGCAATTCAGTGGATGGCTTTGCTCGTAAGGTCTTTTCAATTAAGGAAGCATTCATTATTATTTCATGAGACTTATGACTCAATGTTCTGTCCAACCTGCTTGGATTCCCCGTTAATAGGTTCATTAATGGCACAATTGGCTGATTGTGTACACTAGAGAGGCACTTCGTTTGGGGGATGATTTATTGGGCTGCAGCTGGATATGGATCAGGTACAGCTGTGAGTTGCTGGGACCGGGTCAGAAGAGGTCTTCAGTGGCAAAAGGACTCTGGGTATATATCATCGGCTGATTGTATTTTCATTGAACCAGAGGTGGTGGTGATGGGAAACATCTCAATTAGCGATAGAAATTTCTCTATAATTTGCTTACCAGAAGATTTTGTTTGGCAAATTATTTATAGTTCCAGCAGATATTTATATCTTGATATAAGCTAAGTGAAGCACGTAGGCTTACAAGCTGAGAAATATGAATAACACCCAAATGAAAAGCTAGTTAGTACTGTGTAAGAGTAGGAATGAGGTCAACTAGACCTCTAGTAAGTCATAGAAATAAAATAAATACCTGTGAGTGTGTAAATGTTTAAACCACAGCCGGCTGCTGAGAAAAAAAGTTCAAGAATTTGACTTTGGCAGTACAAAAATGGGCAGAAAATATGAGTATTAAGCACGTTTTATCAATTCCACCCTGTATTTTGTTTCTTTCACCAGATGTTTGCAAAAAATGACACCGAACACAGAGTATACACTGCAATTTCCAGAAAAACTTATGGGGAGAAAGCATGAAACAGCACAGGGCAGTTGACCTCATTAAAGGCGAGGAATACTTGGAGTGTTGAGTTGGAGAAGACTGAAAACAATATTTTCAGCGTAATCCTAAGGAGAGATACTCCAGTCTAAGCCCATTCATTTCAATATGCTTAGACTGGAGAACTTCTGCATAGGATTGCACTGTTGATCAATATTTCCCCACTTCTCTAGGTCAAGTTGACCTCGCTTTTCAAGCAAGGGGAATAAAAAAGTGGGAGCTATAAATAGATAATGAGGTGATGAAATGTCTGTACGACTCTATGCATTGTTTCATATGTTCTCATAAAGCAATTTTTTTTAAAAAAAATGCAGGGCTCTGGACAAGAACTAGTTTTGTCCTCCAGCGACTTCGCCAAGGGGAATGGGAGCAGGCCCAGGCCTATGACTCCGACCAGTGCAAAACATCCCCACCAAGGCCCTTTGTCTTGGCTGCTGCACGGTGGGGATTTTATCCTTTAAAGCCCTACGTGGCTTAGGATCAGGGTATCTGAAACACCATCTTCTCCCATATGTTCCTGACTGGGAGTTAAGATTACAGGGGGAGGGCCTGCCGACTGTCCCACTGAGCCAGCATGGTGTAGTGGTTAAGAGCGGTAGTTACAGGGTTGCCAGGTCTCTCTTTGCCACCAGCAGGAGGTCTTTGGGGTGGAGCCTGAGGAGGGCAGGGTTTGGGGAGGGGAGGGACTTCAATGTCATAGAGTCCAACTGCCAAGGCGGCCATTTTCTCCAGGTGAATTGATCTCTATCAGCTGGAGATCAGTTGTAATAGCAGGAGATCTCCAGCTAGTTCCTGGAGGTTGGTGACCCTAGGTAGTTAGCAGTGGGTTGGTTTCCCCGTTCCTACACATGAAGCCAGCTGGATGACCTTGGACTAGTCACAGTTCCCTTAGAGCTCTCTCAGCCCCACCTACCTCACAGGGTGTCTGCTGTGGGGAGGGGAAGGGAAGGTGGTTGTAAGCAGATTTGTTTCTTCCTTAAGTGGTAGAGGAAGTCAGCATATAAAAACCAACTCTCCTCCTCCTCCTCAAATAGCACATTTGGTAGACCCATGAGAGAGGGCCTTTTCAGGGGCAGCCCCACGATTATGGAACAAGCTCCCCTCCGAGGTGTGCCTGGCCACGTCACTGTTCTTCTTCAGGAGGCAATTGAGGACACTTTTATTTAGGACTGCATTTGACTAATTTAGTTTGTGTTTATTGATAGTCCATATTGAGATTTTAAATTGTGGTCTTTTATGTATTTTTATAATCACTGTTTTATTTACCTTGTAAGCCACCTTGGCCCCAACCTGGATGGCCCAGGCTAGTCTGCTCTGGTCAGATCTTAGCTGCTAAGGAAGGTCAGTCCTGGTTAGCAGTTGGATGGGAGACCACCCAGGAGGCCCCGGGGCCGCTACGCAGGGGGCAGGCGGTGTGGCTAAAAAACCCTCTGCACGTCTCTCGCCTTGAAAACCCCGCCAGGGGTCGCCGTAGGTCCGCTGTGCCTTGACCGCCCTTTCCTCCACCCCCCCCCAGCCCCACCTTGAGTTCCACACGGTAGAAAGGCAGTTAATAAATGTTTTAAATGAATGAATGGATGGGTGGGTGGATGAATCCTAACAAATGGCTGTCTGCTAGGGATGCCAACCTCCAGGCGGGACCAGGGGATTCCCCGGAATTACAGCTCATCTCCAGACTACCGAGATCAGATTCCCTGGAGAAAATGGATGCTTTGGAGGGTGGACTCCATAGCACTGTACCCCACCAAGGTCCCTGACCTCCCCAGGCTCCATCCCCAAATCGCCAGGAGATTTCCATCCTGGATCTGGCAACTCTACAGGGTCTGCAGAGGAACATGACTTTCACTGCTCAGCACACAGTGTTTTTTACTCCCAAAAGAGTAACATACTGAGTTGGATCCCATGGACCCATTCCGCTTGCGGAGAAGATTTCCCCAGCAGAAGGAGCTCCCCCCCCCCCATCTCATGACACAGGAAAAGCTTCTTCCGCTGGAGGGAAGCATTTCTGTTAGTGGAATGGCTCCATGGAATCCAGCTAAGGTTGCCAGCCTCCCCCCCTTCCATCAGCAGGGCTGGGGTGAAGGGGCATGAGGTAGCAGGAGACCTAGAAGTGATGTAATCGTGTCGTGCGCAATCCCCACTTTAAAGCAGCCAGATGGATTGGCGGGCAATTGCCCACCGGGCCACTCTAGATCCAACGTACTGAGTGGCAGTTGTGATGGCACCTTTTGAGATTATTACACCACAGGGGGTGACCGTTCTCCTCAAGATTGATGTGGTCACATATAGTCTTGTACCTACTATGGCTTTCTAGGAACATTTACATTGTGATAGCTTATTCCAGGGGAGGGGCAGTTCATAAGACCATTTTGCCACATGAATATAAAAAACAGTCATAAACAGAAGTGGCATATTTGTTAACTTGTATGAAGTGCTGGGATTGCACCTCTCGGTTGGACTATCCATTTGTGCTATTTTGGAGGTTTCTTGTCTGCTCTTTCTCTTTAAATGGAATGCATTAGGGTCTATTCATGCTAAAATAGATTATGTTCCTCCTGCAATTTCTTCAGTTAGAGAATTATGGCATATAATGTCACAACAATATCAATTTGACCCATTTTCACATGTTAAATTAATACTATGCACCAATCCAGCTTTAAAAACTGAGAAGAAATTTTTTTTGTATGGAAGGCTTGGATGGATAGGGGGATTTTTACTTTGGACCCTTAATAGACTAGGATGATGCATTTTTGTTATGTTCTCAGCAGAGGTCAAAATATGACCCATCAACCTCTGTTGAATGGCAATAGTTACAACTGGAACATCTGTTGGTGTCTAAATATGGCCCTGTAGCACTAAATGTTTCAGAATCTCCCTTACTTTTGGAAAGTCTCATTGAATCAATGCAAAGAAATGGAAACCTACTATATTTGTTTATAGACATTTGATGTTGATTAATAAGTATGATATGCAAAGTCTCAGAAATAAATGGAAAAAGGGGCTAGCTCATCCTATTTTGCCAAAGCAATGGGATATGGTCCTAAATATTTAAATATTAAATATTGAGAGCAGCATGGTGTAGTGGTCAAGAGTGGTTGTGGAGCAGTGGACTCTGATCTGGAGAACCGGGTTTGATTCCCCACTCCTCCACATGAGTGGCGGAGGCTAATCTGGTGAACTGGATTTGTTTCCCCACTCCTACACACGAAGCCAGCTGGGTGACCTGGGCAAGTTACAGCTCTGTTAGAGCTCTCTCAGCCCCACCTACCTCACAGGGTGTCTGTTGTGGGGAGGGGAAGGGAAGGTGATTGTAAGTCAGTTTGAGTTTCCCTTAAGTGGTAGAGAAAGTCAACTCTTCTTCTTCTAAGTTTGTATATGTTTTATAGGATGTACTGTACACCACAGTGCCTTTTTAGTAAAAGACCAAGTAAAATGTCTAATAGCTGGCATTGTGACTTACGAACTGCATCTCTTAAACAAGTTCACAAGTTCACAAAGTTGGAAGAGACCACAAGGACCATCCAGTCCAACCCCCTGCCATGCAGGATCCCACAATCAAAGCACTCCCAGCAGTCTCTGCTTAAAGACCTCCAAAGATGGGGACTCCACCACCCTCCAAGGCAGTGCATTCCACCATCGAACAGCCCTCACCGTCAGGAAGTTCTTCCTAATGTTTAGGTGGAATCGCTTTTCTCTTAGTTTAAATCCATTACTCCGTGTCCTAGTCTCCGTGTTCTAGTCTCTGGAGCAACAGAGAACAAGCTAGTTCCCTCATCAACAGGGATAAATAAACATATACCTTGAGTTTGTCCAGTTATTCAGTCTTTTTGGTAGGAAGTAATTACCCATATAAATTTTTGTATTAGGATATTAATTGATCTTTAAAAATGCTTATGTACTTTTAAACCATTTGCTTGTGTTCTGGAGACAATGATGATCAATTAATATCCTATTAATTAATCAGATATCCGCTGATGATCAACAACAAAAAAGGACTGGCTAAATTCATCCTTCATAAAGCTTTGCACTTTACCTGAATGTAGCATCAAATATTCCTCCAGAACAAGAGGGAGTTTGCTGCAACGGAGGAGAAGAAGACCCTAAAATAAAGAAGAACAGAGTGTGGTTCCTAATTAAAGATATTTAATTTTAGACTAAATGATACAATCATTTATGAGTGGTTAGTGAACGGTATAAAGGCCCCCTGTGCAAGCACCGGGTCATTCCTGACCCATGGGGTGACGTCACATCCTGACGTTTACTGGGCAGACTTTGTTTACGGGGTGGTTTGCCAGTGCCTTTCCCAGTCGCCTACACATTACCCCCAGCAAGCTGGGTACTCAGGTCATGAGCAGAACTTGGAAAGCAGTACTGCAGCTTACCACTCAGCGCCACGGGGCTCACAGTGAACGGTATACAGGTAAAAAATATTAAAGGATGGGCCAAATCCATAAATATACGTAGAATATTCCATTTGTCTTTGATTGCATCATATTTGATGCCTTAAGCTCACAATAGATCAGAAACATTGTCTTGACTCTGAGACAAAGGTAAGACAAGAATGGAAAGACTTAATCCCTTACAATTGGCTCTTTGAGACAGTGGTAAAATTCTGGAATCAGGCTCGCTTTTAATAAGACTAGTACTTGTGTTCTTTCCATTACTAATCCTAAGGGCACTTTCCTGGAAGTAAACTCCATTGAATATCATGAGCCTGATTTCTGAGTAGACCTGCTTAGCTCCTAAGGTCTTTGTATGCAATGTTATTTTAATGCTATGCAGTGATTCTGTCTGTTCTGTGCATAAAAGAAAGTAAATTATTGTTAATGAATGTTGTCTTTTGAATTAAACAATGAATGTCAATACAATACCATATTGAACCTGCAGTAATGGTGTATTCTCCTAGCAGAAAAGTAAATACACATCTAAGGCTGTTACCGCACTAGGTATTCCCAGCGATGTATAAAGAGTTTGGAAATGTTATAAAAAATACTGTTCGCACTTTATATGTATTCCCACCGATGTATTAAGAGTTTGAAACTGTTATAAAAAATACTGTTTGCACTTTGTTTGGCCCCTTTAGCTGTGAAGACATTATCCAACCATTTTTTAGCCATGGCATCCAAAAACCCTTTTAAAGCGATGTTTTTTATATCATTTCCAAACTCTTGATACATCGCTGGGAATACCTAGTGCAGTAAGTTTCCTGAGCAATCTAAAGACCACTCTAATAGTTAAATCACAGAACTCCCTGCCCCAGGGTGTGGTGATGGCTGCCAACTTGGAAGGCTTGAAGAGGGGAGTGGACATGTTCATGGAGGAGAGGGCTATCCATGGCTACTAGTAAAAATGGATACTAGTCATGCTGCATACCTATTCTCTCTAGGATCAGAGGAGCATGCCTATTATCTTAGGTGCTGTGGAACACGGGCAGGCTGGTGCTGCTGCAGCCGTCTTGTTTGTGGGCTTCCTAGAGGCACCTGGTTGACCACTGTGTGAACAAACTGATGGACTTGATGGGCCTTGGTGTCAGGCACTGGCCTGGAAGTCATGCCCTGTGCGCAGGTGGCTCTCCAAGGACTCTGGCTTGTGTAGCTTCGCTATTGTTTTGTCTGCTGAGATAGCTGAAAGTGTGATAACTGTAAACTGTAACTGTAAACCTTCATGGGAACCAGGGAATCGTCCTGGCAACCAATGTACTGTTTGATTTCTGTAATAATGTGTTGCCCTGTCCCTTTCTCCCCATTGAAGTCCATGAATAGCTTAACGTTAGTTTCTGCTCATCGCTGTATGCTTTTCTTAATAAACCTTCTTCTTAGGATACCTGCCTGGACGTCTGGTTTTTCGGAACTGCTAGGCGAACTCAGAGCTGACAGTTGGACTTCAATCCTTCCTTTATTCTCCTTTTGTTTCTTTTCTTTGTTTTGGGTTTTGGGGGAAATGAGGCTGAAGCCTCTTTCCTAAGTTCTGCATGGCGGCAGCGGCTGAGTTCACCCATTCCCCTGGAGGGAGGGATGACAGGTCGTCCCAGGAAGGGAGACTCAGTACAGTTACTGCCAGAGAAGTACTCCGCCAACTCCTCTGGGAGGAGGTGAGGATACAGACCCTGCGCGCCCGAGAGGAGGCTGCGGGAAGGGGCGCAGGAGAGTCCTCGCGATGGGCTGTGGCCTTGGGACAGGCCGCAGTTATGGAAGTGGATCAACGGCGGCGCCGAAGCCTAGACAGGAGTTCCCGAACCCCGCAGTGGAAGGAGACCTGCCGGCAGCGCAGCGCAGAGAGGTTGAGGGACTGTAGGGACAGACTGTTGGATCGGTACCGCCGTGTGGGTGAGAATGCGGCCAGGGGTAACGAATCTCTCCTGGAGGGCCCCGATTCCGTACCCTTCTCCCTCATGGGGGAACGTCGCCAAGAGACAGAATGATCGTTTGCTGAAGCGGTCGATGCCCAGGCCACCAAGCTGGAGGCGCTGGCGGCCGCGCAGGCATCCGGAGCGCAGCCCAAGGATCCTGTGACACCCGACAGGGATGAGGGGGACTGGACATTCCACTCTTCACCCTCATTTTACGATCTCCCAAACAGAGCGACTATGCGCCTGTTGTGGCTGATGAGAACCGTTGACCCTAGCAACTTTCCACAAGACGCTGGGGATCATCCGGCCGAGGATTGGATTACAAATTTCCAAGGGCCTCGACCCGGATGGACCAGGAAGGCCACAGACAAAGTCCAACATCTGCGAGCTCAAAACCAAGTGTTGGAGGAGCACATGGCTCGGATGCAAAATCGAATGGATTTAATGTGGCGGGACTTAGGCAAGATGCAGCGGGTGCAAACTCTTGTACCAGCCCCGCTGCCGCCTGGACAACTAGATCAGCCAGGAGCACTGTTCCAACCATCGTCAGCTGGGTCGCAGCGGACCTCTGCTCCACTCCCCTCAGCTCCACAGCCGGGATTACCCCAGCCAGAGGGGCCCCGGACCGGAGCATCAGGACTATCAACACTAATGCTAGCTCAGCCAGCGCCAGCACCCATCCAAACAGGTCTAACTGGAGCACCCCAGCTGGCACCAGGACGACCGGGGGCGCCACCAGCATTTCCACTGCCCGGAGTACCGGGGCAACCAGCGGTACTGCCGCCCGGAGGTATGGGACCGCTGCCTGCAGCGCCGGGATTAGCAGGGGCGTATTGTGGGAGCCTGTGGATTGGGCAGACGATCCAGAACAAACCACCAGAGATACTTGCTACTAAAAAAGCAGTGATTTATTTATTTACAGTGCATAGATACACACACACACTCCACGATAGCATCCCACACTGATGTTACAGAGCTGGGAACTTTTATACATACTGTTACCACTAGGGACCAATGAGATCACATGCCAGGTCACTCCACCTGTTGCAAGACATTGCATCAGTTTCTGGCCCCAACTGGTTTGTGCTAGTTCATGCTAGCTCCCAGGGACTTTCCAAATCCTTCTTCTCATCATGGCTGCTGTCAGTCTGACCACTGACCACTAATATGACAGCCTTGTTTATTTTGACACTCCTTCTCAAGGATTTCATATTAGTTTTGTTAGTTGCACAAATCTATTACAGTCCACAATCTTTGTAAACAGATCAGCTACATTGTCAATACTTGCACACCTCATTATGTGTACCAGATTCTTATTTATGGCCTTAGACACATTTGCATACCTAATCCGGATATGCTTGCTCTGTCCCTTAAAGCACTGCTCATTTGCAAGCTGCCTTGCTGCATCATTATCTGTATACACTTTTACAGGCAAGTTTACAGTCACATACAATTCTTTGAAGAGATACACAAACCATTCAACCTGGTTAACACTCTCGCTTATAGCGCTAAACTCTGATTCACAAGAGCTTGTGGCCACAAATGACTGTTTCAGTGGCTTCCAATGAATTGGAACTTTTCCTAAGTATATCACAAACCCAGAAGTGGATTTGGCATCCTTCTGGTCTGCCCAGGTTGAGTCTGCATGCACTGTCAAGCTCTCATCATTTGCTTTTAGGCACAACCTTCTATCCATGGTGCCCTTTAGATATCTGAGTACCAGCTTTGCTGCCTTCCATTCTTTTTGTTTAGGGGACATATTTTGTTTACTTGACAAACCTCTGCTTGTTCTGACACCTGAATGTATCCTGTCTAGGCTCTTGCCTCCCCCACGCTACTCAGCTTTTATCTTTGTACATAGAGATGACAAAAACGTAGGGTTTCCAGACTCCAGGTACTAGCTGGACATCTCCTGCTATTACAACTGAACTCTGATAGAGATCAGTTCACCTGGAGAAAATGGCCATTTTGAAGTCCCTCCCTTTCACAAACTTGGTCCTCCTCAGGCTTCGCCCCAAAAACCTCCCGCCGGTGGCAAACAGGGATCTGGCAACCCTATAAAAACAGCACTAGTGTCTCCAATACTCTCTCTCCTCCCAAGAACATGAGCCTGTTAAAAACACTGCTCCAAGAACGTCTTACTCGGGAGCTTACAAAACAGGACTAGTGGTGTCACAATACCAGGATGCTACCAAGCCCTTCTCTGTGCAGCTTCAAGGCAACAGAACTTTTAATGATCACGGTTTGGAAGAAACAGGAAGACAAAGACAAGTCATTCCACAGAGTTTCTGCCAACTCCCTGCTTAGAAGTAAAGACTGAGCAAAATTAGACTCAGGACCAGACTCTCCTTGCCAAGAGGAATGTTAAGTATTGCTACCACCCAAGAAGTGATTTGGCTGAAAACAAACGTGGGCTTCTGTTGCCCAGAACGGCACCTGCTGAAGAAATGTAGGCAGAAAGTCAAGAGGTTGAAGGGATTACTGAGAGGGGGGGGGGGAACAGATAACACAAACTTGGCTGAGTCCACAGTTCGTCTCACTGGTACAAATTCCAGCCAGCAGAAAAGCAAAGAAGGAGACTGTGTGAATTTATATCCCCCTGAAAGTGCCAAGGACTTTCTTTGAAAGGGGCTCTACCTCTCTCTAAAGCAGTTCACAAGTCTAGGTTCCTTGGCAGGGTGGGGATTCAGACAGGCCGTTGCAGAGGGCTGCCCAACCTACAGGTGAGGCCTGAAGATCTCCCAGAATTACAAATGATCTTGAGGGAGAGATCAATTCTTCCGGAGAAAATGGCTGTTTTGGAGGGTGGATGTGTGTCATTGAACCCCACTAATGTCTCTCCCCTCTCCAAACCCCCCTCCCCTGGCTTCACCCCCCCCCAAATCTCCAGGAATTTTACAATCCAGAGTTGACAGCTTCCTATGTTTTTAAATTCACATCCATCTTCAGTGGCTCCTACTATGGTAGGGTTGTCAGGTCCCTCTTCGCCACCGGTGGGAGGTTTTTGGGGTGGAGTCTGAGGAGGGCGGGGTTTGGGGAGGGGAGGGACTTCAATGCCATAGAGTCCAATTGCCAAAGTGGTGTCAGGCCTGTGTCTCAGTTGGTTTCGTTTTCCCACCGACCAGCCCTCAAGGACTGTTATGCATACCTAAACTCTTTTGAAGCTGTGAGAACCACAGCGCTGTTTGTGTTTTGTAATCTCTTGCGGTTTTTCATGCTTTTATATTACCAAGTGCAAGCCAGCAAGCTCCATTGCTGTCACCTTTTCTTTATGCTCTGTTAACCTATTTGACCAGTAAAAACCAACTTCTTTGGAACTGACTGTCTCTGATGTGGTTTTTGGTTCAGATTGGGCCAAGGGTTTACGTTGTGACAGCAATCACTTCATAATTTCTACTACCTGCCTAGCAGGATCCTGGAGGACTTGGATCACTGGGCCCTGCTGCTGGGGTTGTCGACTTGCCCTGACAACCCTACCCTCCTGCGGGATGTGTTATTGGAAGCAATACGAACTGATGCGGAAATCAACCGCCTAGTGGAACTTATTCGAGGCCAGTGGCACTCACTAGCTGCGGCACAACCTTGGACCTCTGAGGGCTCGGATCAGGACGCCTACCACGACCTTGTGATCCTGGACGGGCTTCTGGATGAAGTACATGCTGCCCAGGACAACCTGGTCACCTTAACTCGCTTGTTGGCGAGGTTAACTTTGCAGGAGGCTCAACAGCGACCTTTGGCAGCGTCCCCAGTCCGCCCTGCCGTATCCTGAGTCATGGTGGGATCGGCGCCGGATGGTGTTTCCCTGGTGCCAAATGCGGCTGAATGTCAAGCAGAGGCACAACGGACTGCTGTCCAAATGGCGTTACTGTTTGTGGGAGTACCTAATGATACCACGGTAGCCGATCTAACACAGTTGTTGACCCCAACTTTCGGGGCTGGGGCACCCGTGCTAGCGGTCCAGGTCCAACTGCTGCTGGGCGGGGAGTCTGGACCGCTCCTCGCCCTTTTGGAGCAGGAGCTCCTGCCGATCGTTACCACGACTGCTGCCTTGAAGCTCGAAGCCGCCCAAACTCTCGCGGACCAAAAGGCAACAGAAGCGGCAGCCAAAGCTCAGGCCGAACGGGAAAGGGAACAGCAGTTGGCTGCTGAAGGGGCGCGAGTGGATGTATGCCCCAAAGACACCGGGTGGACCGGTCCCTCGTTGGGTCCAACGTTTTCCGTGGTCTTTGCTCCGACCCACACTACCCAATGCGCGCGTCACCTCGCAGAGCGTCTTCAGGGCTCTGACAACTCTGACTAGGAGGACTTGTATGGGGACGGCTCCCATTGGGCCACCGGTCTGCGGACCAGTCGAGCACGTTGTACAGGGGGTTCTGAGGATGAAGCGCACCTCTTGCGAGCCCACAACCGGGAGTTAAACGATCGTGTAGACTGCCTCCAGGACCAAATGGAATGCTTGTTCCGAGAAAATGAGCGCTTGCAGCAGGCACTGACAGCTCCGGCCCAACCAGTCCCAGCGCAACCCGTTCTCCCTGGCCCAGCAGCACCAGCTCACCCACCCGCTCAACCACCAGCCCCTGGAGCCCTGGTTGTACCAGCTCAACTGCCAGCCCCTGGAGCCCCGGTTGTACCAATTCCCGGGGCACCCATGCAACCGGGACAGCCCATGCCAGGTCAATGGAAGCAGCTTCGGCTGAAAACGACCTATGAGACTCTGCCCTGTTTTCTGCATCAAGTGGACAGTTACATGAAAGAACAAGAACGATATTTTCCCACAGAGGATAGCCGAGTTCGTTTCGTAGCCTCTTTATTGACAGGGAAAGCAGCTGATGGGATGGTCCTCCAATTTGACACTAGGTCCCGATCTATCCGCTCCCTCAACAATTTTATGTTTGCCTTGCGGAGACAGTTTGAGGACCCCTTTATGGGGGAATGGGCCAAAGCAGAACTGTTACAACTCAGACAGGGCTCCTCACCAGTCCGGGAATTTGCAGATGAATTCCAGAGACTTGCTAGTAAAATTGTGGACTGGACAGAGGCCACCCTCATTCATTATTTCAGGGAAGCCTTACACCCTGACATTCTGAACTGGTCGTATATGCGGGGTGACCCTGAGACCCTGGAAGATTGGATTTTGCTAGCTGAGGAGGTCGAGAGCCGCTGACGTTTCATTTCCCTGGTCCGACAACGGAACAGAGAAAAAAGCCCCCCAAAGCCCCCATCGAAAGCGCAGCTTTCCAGCCTGCGAAAACCTACGCGGCCACCTCTGGAACGCGAAACAAGGTTTCAGAGGGGGGCTTGCCTCGTTTGCAGGGAATTGGGCCACGTTGCAGCGGCTTGTCCTCAGCGCCCAGAGACCACTCGCCCCAGCATACCACCTCAAGCTCGAGGACGACCTCAACGCAGAGGCAACGCGGCCACCCGCAGCGCAGCGCCGGGACGACCCACACCCTCTGCACTTCACGTTGAGGAATCGGCTAACCTTCCTGCACCAAGCGACCCCGTAGGGTCCCGGATTACAAGTGCCCCAATGGTGGACAACTCTCCTTCTTCCGATGAGGATAATCAATGGAATTCTCCAGCTCTAAACCTCGAAACCCCTCTTGACCTGTCAAAACACGGATACGGTCTGTGGTGAGTGGAGCGTCTCCACAGACCCCTGCAGAATCTCCTGCTAAACCCAAAGCTCCTGTCATGGTGAGTGAAGTTGAAAACACTGTTTATGTGGATGTAGTGTTACAACACTATAAAGGGGGTCCCCAATTACATGTTAAGGCACTTATAGACTCCGGCTGCGGCCGCACTTTAATCAATGAGGCCACGTTTGCAGCCCTAAAAGTCAAGTCCGAGGCTCTACCAGCTCCCGTCCAATTCGCCCAGATGGATGGGAGCCATTTCAAGGGGGGACCAGTTGATCATCGCACACGGGGAGTGGCAATGGGTATTGGGTCTCATTGGGAGCAAATAGACTTTACCATAGCCCCCATCCGGTTCGAAGTTGTTCTAGGGATTAATTGGCTCAAAGGGCATAGTCCCTATATAGACTGGGAAGCTGACACTATTACCTTTGCCAATCCCAAGTGCGACCAGCACCGACTTGAAGTCGCGGTGATGCCTCCACCCGCAAACAAGTACAACAGTTCCTGGGCTTTGCTAATTTCTACTGTGGTTTCATTCCCAACTTTGCTCAGGTGGCATTGCCAATCACTGACCTCCTAAAAACAAAGGGTAAAGGGGTTTCTGCTATGTTGCCCACTGCCAAAATACTTTGGACTGATCAATGTCAATCTGCCTTTGTAACCCTCAAGCGGCTTTTCACTTCTGAACCTGTACTACGGCATCCGGACCCAAACCAAATGTTTATTGTACAGGTCGATGTGTCCGATGTAGCCATGGGGGGGGGCTCTTCTCCAGAGAGGACCAGACGGTCTCCTTCACCCCTGTGCTTACTTCTCGAAAATGTTTGTGCATGCCCAACTGAACTGGCCCATTTGGGAGAAGGAGGCATCAGCCGTCCATCACGCCCTTACTATGTGGAGGCAATTTCTGGAGGGGTCTAGGGTCCCCTTTGAAGTCTGGACCGATCACAAAAATCTAGCTGCCCTCACGGGGACCCATAAACTGTCCGCAAAACAACAGCGTTGGGCGGACTTCTTTGCTCAATTCCGTTTTGTTCTTAAACATGTGCCCAGGAAGCAAAATGTGCTTGCTGATGCCCTATCCAGGTTGCCTCAATACCCAGTAAAAATTGATCGGCCGACAGACTCTTTATTCACCCCGGCACACAGGGGAGCTCTGCCTGTACTAGCCGTGCAGACCCGGTCCCAAACTCGGTCCCAGCCTGGAAACCGCACAGTGGCCGACAGAGTATCCAACACTAACCAGCCGGCTCCCTCGCCGGCCCCCCTTGCGCCGCTTGTACCAGGCATACCGCAGCAACCAGTTCCCCCCCTCAATCTCCAACAGCTCCTGATCCACCCTCTTCTGCGGGGGGAGGGGGGGTGATCCTCTCCAACTCCTTCCTGGACTCTCTTCCCGCTCAATGCTTAGTTGAACGCACTGCCCAGACCCTACCCCAAGGTTTGCTGGAACAAGGTGGTTGTTGGTACAAAGACTCGAAATTATACGTGCCTAAAATACTTCGAAGAGAAGTCCTGCAGTTGGCCCATGGAGCTAAGACTGCGGGGCACTTTGGGTTCCTGAAAACCCTTCACTTGTTGTGCAGACAATTTTGGTGGGGGGGGGATGCGTTCTGATGTAGATTCCGTCATTTGCAGCTGTCCTATTTGTGCCACGGTCAAACGGTCTCAAGGCAAGCCTCCGGGACTGCTACAACCACTGGAAATTCCCAGCAGACCCTGGGAGGTGATTGCCATGGATTTCATGATGGATCTCCCACTTAGTGGGGGCAAAACTGTACTGTGGGTTGTTACTGACTTATTTTCCAAACAGGTACATTTGATTCCGTGTGCAGGTATTCCCTCTGCCCCCAAGTTGGCCCGCCTCTTTGTGTCACATGTTTTCCGTCTACATTCCTTCCCGCGCAAGATAATCTGCGACCGCGGAAGTAGTTACGTGGCTAAATTTTGGAAAGCTTTTCTCAAGTTGGTGGGGGTGGAGCAAGGTCTATCTAGTGCTTATCATCCCCAGACAGATGGGCAAACTGAACGTGTCAATGCTGTACTGGAATGTTATTTACGTTGTTATGTCAATTACCACCAAGACGATTGAGTTGAACTGTTGCCTTTTGCAGAATATGCTTACAATAATGCTGTACATCAGTCTACAGGATTCAGCCCTTTCTATGCTGTGTATGGTCAGGATTTCAGTCCTATTGCCCCTGTCAAGGTATCCGAGGGGGAGGGGGATCCTGACGTAGCCTCTTGGGCACATGCTCTCCGCACCACATGGCCCTGGCTGGTGAGAAACCTAGACAGAGCCAAGCGCAAATATAAAGCTCAAGCAGATAAGCATCGCTCTCCCAGCAAGGACTTTCAAATTGGTGACTTGGTGTATCTCTCCACCAAAAACCTGCGATCCACCCGCCCTTGCCACAAACTCAGTGCCAAATACATAGGGCCATATCCCATTGCCCGGATCATTAACCCTGTCAGTCTCCACAAGCCTCATATCGCATCCTCGGAATGGCACCCAGAACCGCCTCCCGAGCAACCCGTGATGGTGGGGGGGGGGAGAACATTTTGAAGTGTCAAAGATCCTGGATTCACGTATACGGCATGGGTCCCTGGAATACCTAATTCGCTGGAAGCACTTCCCCCCTGCCTACGACGAATGGGTGTGTGCACGGGATGTATCCGCCCCGCACTTGGTGAACGCCTTTCACACCGCCTACCCTGACAAGCCGTCCCCCTTGCAAGATGGAGGGGGGCCTTAAGGGGGGCAGAATGTCAGGCCTGTGTCTCAGTTGGTTTCGTTTTCCCACCGACCAGCCCTCAAGGACTGTTATGCATACCTAAACTCTTTTGAAGCTGTGAGAACCACAGCGCTGTTTGTGTTTTGTAATCTCTTGCGTTTTTTCATGCTTTTATATTACCAAGTGCAAGCCAGCAAGTTCCATTGCTGTCACCTTTTCTTTATGCTCTGTTAACCTATTTGACCAGTAAAAACCAACTTCTTTGGACCTGACTGTCTCTGATGTGGTTTTTGGTTCAGATTGGGCCAAGGGCTTACAAGTGGCCATTGTCTCCAGGTGAACTGATCTCTATTGGGTGGAGATCAGTTGTAATAGCAGGGGATCTCCAGCTAGCACCTGGAGGTTGGCAACCCTATACTATGGACCAATTTCACCTTGTAATTGTTCCCCTTTTATGAAAGCCTGCGTGATGAGGGTCAAAAGCAGGCACATGTTTTTGAACAAGGTAAATAAATGAAAATAATCTTTTCCCTTGAGAAGGCTGCTTTTGAAATAGCAGGTCTACTCTTTGGACAACAGATGAGCTTTCTACAAGTGTTATGACCAGAGAGGGAGGTAGTAGATCATTGAACATGCTCAGATTAGCTAACCTTTCCAATTTTATTCAGTCACTGATCTACCATTGCTTTGGCTTCTACATTATGCCAAACTATGGTTCAGAAAGCTTAAGCAGGTTTTGCACAATGCCTCAGTTGACATGTCATGGTTAGAGATGCCATTTTGCTTCCAGAAGCTGGAAGGATGCTGGAAGGGTGGGAAAGTAGAACAGACCACCAGCACTGACCTATAGTTCCTGCTGTACATTTGAAGATCAAACCATTGCTTGGCTCCTAAACTGGGGTCCGTACAAAAAGCCATAGTTTGGAGTAATGTCTGAACTGCAGGAGAACATGCGTGCCTACATGGTATCTATTTTTCTTCCTTAACCAGCAGAACACCTTTGCATTTTGCCCTAAACGAGTGGTTTTCCAACAGTGTTTTGAGAAACCCTGAAGCTCTTAAAAGTACCTCCTTTTCCAGTGGACAGGTTGTTGCAATTGGAAACCTCTCTCTGCAGTACAGAGGCAGTGGAATAAATATCCAGAATCAAAAGCCCTGCAATACTTTATATTAAGACTCCCAAAATGACATACAACAGTTGCAAATGTTTAAGTCCTCCAGCACTCTTTATTAGGCTAGATTTTTTTTAAAGAAGGGGAGAAAAAAGAGAGATTTCAGACCATGACCTTAAAACCTCTTGTCTGTGTTGGAGTAAAGCTGATTCAGTATCTCTGGACCCTGGGGGGGCGGGGGGCGGGGGGGGGGCTATATTTCTCTTTCCACTAGAACTAGATTGTGTGTGTGTGTGTGATTGTTTTAGACAATAGGATGCCTCTCCTTGTCTCAGATGGGAGTTTCTCTGTCACCTCCTTCTTTTTTCGTGCCTTTGTATTCTTTTCTTCTTCTTCTGGTCTTGCAAGAGTAGGGTTGCCAACCTTCGGACGAGTCCTGGAGATCTGGAATTTAGCTGAACTCACATCCCTGCTGAGCTTCCTCCCTTTCCCTTTCTTCTCGACGGAGTGGATCTTGTTTAGCTCCATGCTCTGGTGGTGACAGCGTGCCCCTCTCGGCTTCACACATGTTTGGCTGCCAGGGAGTGAGTGGGCTGGACGGCGCCATCTCTCTTGGTGGGAAAATTCAAAGTCCCCCCTCTCTTCGCAGTGCGGCAGGCCCTGGCGATATGGCCGACCTTGCCACATGCCCGGCACCTCGCGTCGTGGAACCAGCATGTTTGGCGCTTGGGCTGGTCCCCGCAGCTCGCACACTGCCTTCCTGCCAAGTTCCTTGCCTTGGCACCCCTGGCAGACATCTTGTGGGCCTCTTCCTCTTCCTCCCTGTCATCCTCAAAGTGGATTGGAACAGGGGCCCGAGATGGCAGCGTGGTCGCCTGGTCAGTGTGGCGCACCTCACAAGACATCTTGTCGGCCACTTCTGCGGCCATGGATTCCTCAAGGGCCGAGCTGAAGGTGACAACCTTCTCTGCAAACAGGCGCCGCTGTACCTTCTCATTTCAGAGGCCGCAGACCAGCCAATCCCAGAGCCTGGTGTCGAGGTCGGCGAAGTTGCAGTAGCGGGCCGCCTGTCACAGGGCTGCGACGAACGCTGCCACAGACTCGTCAGGGCCTTGGCTCCTCCAGCAGAACACGATGGCTGAGGTGCAAAATGGTTCCTCAGCGCCTCCACAATTTCATCATACGGGGTCTCTTCCACCTTGGTGGGGGACAGCAGGGCCTGGGCCAGCTCGAACACGTCCTCCCCGCACACACTGAGGAAGGGGGCTCACTTGAGATTAGCACTGGTAATTTTGTTCTCTTCTAGGTAGAACGTGAGCTGTGTAGAGCAGTTCTCCCACCTCTCTGGGGTGGCCGTGTTGAATTCCTTGATGTGGCCTAGTTGCGTTGCGTTGCGTCTCCCTTTTGTGAAATCACAGCCCCCTGTGATTTCAGCAGGGATGAGCCTGGCTGCCTACCAGCTCAGTATCCCACCTTCGTCGCCAATATTATGTATGCGTGGGCGATACATGAGACCGGAGACAGAGTTCCCACAGCAACTGCTTTATTAGGTGAACTGGAACAGAACTGGCAAACTGTGCCACAAACCCCTGCTTATATGCCCACTCGGCCCCTCAGGGCCACACACCCCAAGTCCGTGATTGGGTGGCTGCAAACCCTTACAGCCAGTAGGGACACACAAGTGCAGGAGCCTGGACAGGCTCCAAGCTTAACATCGTTTCAGCTTCCCGCTGCATACATAACAGACCTGAATAGACAGTGGTGCTGGGTTGAGATTGTGAGAGTCCCAACCCAACTGTGCTGACTTCGCAAAATCACTTGCTCAGACTTGGATGCAGAAACAAAGGATTTATTGAAAGCTTCAGATGGTACAAGACAGACACGAGTTTAAAGTTGCAAGTGAGCTTACTCTCAGGGTTGCAGAATATATCTCCTACAGGGCACTAGGGTTCACACTTCTGTTATGGGAAGCTACAAGATAGATTGGTACAATACAGACATCAAACAGTCCCAGAGAGACTGTTAGGGCTATCAGATCTTCAAGGCCGAAACTGGCCCTAGGGAGTGAATACAGAAAGCGCAGCAGGGGAGGGGAAGGCGGCACCTGGGATAGACGGATGTGGCGCCTGAACCCAGGAAAGCGTAGGAAGGTGTGAACTGTTTTTACGAGTTCAAAGAAGGCTGAGATGAAGGATACACAGAGGGGAGTCAGAGATACAAGACCCTCACAGTTGAGATGGTATCAGGATGCACCTTTGCCTTCTAGGAAGAAAAATGGAACATACAGCCCACTGAAAAAGCAGGCTGGAGGAAAAATATGGCCGTCACTCTGTAAAAAATACCAGAGATGAATTTTAGATGATGCACTAGATGAAGAATCCAAATTGTGTAAGCAAGAAACCGTATAAGCACAGCTTCATCCCAGATCATTTCCCCCTTCTCTTTATGGAATAAATTTATCCCACAAAATACACAAAGATTGCATGGAGTCCACCCTCTAGGGGAACTGATCTCTGTAATCTGGAGATGAGTTGTAATTCAGGGGAATCCCCAGGTCCCACCTGGAAGCTGGCACCCCCTAACTGTATGGCATTATATTCTGCTGAGGTCACTCCTTTTTCCATACCCAGCCTTCCGTAGGCTCCATTCTCAAATCTCCAGGAATTTCCCAACCCAGAGGTGGCAACCCTAACTTTCATGCTTGCAGACGGTATTTAGCAAAGCTGCTCTTCCACTCCTGTGAAAGGGCTTCCTGATCAACATGCCCATCACCACAACGTAGGGTCTACTTTGAAAAACTGATCCTTCTAGCTTCACCTCCCCATACTAGGATTTGCCATCTCAGGGCTGGAGGTTTGGGGGGTGGAAGCTGGGGAGAGGAGGGTTTGGGGAGGGGAGGGAGCTCAGCAGCGTACAATGCCATAGAGCCCACCATCCAAAGTAGCCATTTTCTCCTGGGGAACTGAAGAAGAAGAAGAGCTGGCTTTTATATGCCAACTTTCTCTGCCACTTAAGGAAGAATCAAACCTGCTCACAATCGCCTTCCCTTCCCTCCCCACAACAGACACCCTGTGAGGTAGGTGGGGCTGAGAGAGTATGACTTGTCCAAGGTCACCCAGCTAGCTTCATGTGGAGGAGTGGGGAATCAAACCCGGTTCTCCAGAGCAGACTCCACCGCTCTTAACCACTACACCATGGTCATCTGGAGATCCACTGTAATCTCCAGGTGCTACCTGGAGGGTGGCAACCCTGCCCCCTACCCTTCCAGGGCTTCAGGGGTCAGACGCTGGAGTAGCCGTGGCATCCATGTCTTCTGTGGGAATGAGCAGCGGTGCCTTTGTTTGCATCTGTGGCGTCCTCCCTCGTAATCCCCCTTCTGAGACGCCGGCCCTGAGTGTCCTTCTCAAGCAGTTTAAAGACGGAAAGCCTGATCTAAATAAAATAAATGATGCCTGGGAGGTGGGCAACTTTAATCCAATATACAGAGAATTGAAAATAACAAAGTCCTATTCAAAAACCCTGGCTTTGGAAGGGAACATATATTTTTAAATCTAAAAATAACTCTTGTTCCAACCCTTTTTTTGGTGAATGGAGTAATGTAATCTATGGGTGGCTCTTCTAGCCATGACATGAAAAATTCATGGCTTCAGCTGCCGCCTCATGAGAGATGGTAATGTAGACATTTATCAAAGCTGCCGTTCTGAAGTACCAATCGTTTTCATCTAAATCTCTGGAATTTCAAGGAATTCTTACAGAAATGAGAGCGGGAGGAAATCTACCATGGAGGGAGGGGAACTACTCAGCTCTTCCTTGATGCCTGTCAATAATATCATGCAAAGTTGAGTCTGGGGGTGGGGAGGTGGCAATTCCAGGGCTTTAATCTTTTAATGCACAACGTCTCTGATATGTGAGCTCCCAAAGTATGACTAGATACCCGGATAAATATTCTCTTGCCACACCATCCCCTTTCTCACTGTAGCGCTTCAAATCAGCCTCAGAAAAAGGACCATTCTGCAGACCGTTAGCTACATTTTTAGTTTGTAGGGTTTGCCAACTGTGGGTTGGGAAATTCCTGGAGATTTGGAGGTGGAACCTGGGGAGGGTAGAGGTTGGGGAGGGGAGGAACCTTAGTGGAGTATAATGCCATAGAGTCCAACCTCCAATGCTGCCCTTTTCTCCAGAGGAAATTATCTCTCTCATTTGGAAATCAGCTGTAATTCCAGGGGATCTGCAGGCCCCACCTGGAGGCTCTGGCAACCCTAGTTTCTGACCAACTAGAAAAGAAAGGGCCCAGCAGGACTAAGGCCAGTTGCCAGAAGTGAAGTCAGTGCAAAGTGAGAAGCCCTTGGGGAATGTTCATTTAGAGCACATGCTTCAGCTGCGCATCCAACCCATGCACACTGAGGAGTTCTGTTAAGCACAGCCCCAGTGTGCAGTTTCACTCTCTGTGGCTCTCTCCCTCCCCCATCTCTTTTGGCCCAAGAAAAACCGGGCAGGTGCTGACAGACCAACATGTGATAGGTGATATGATAGCTATCTTCAAGTACTTGAAGGGCTGTCATATAGGTGAGGGTGTTGAGCTGTTTTCTGTTGCCTCAGAAGGTCAGACCAGAACCAACAGGTTGAAATTAAATCAAAAGAGTTTCCATCTAGACATTAGGAAGAACTTTCTAACAGTATTCCTCAGTGGAACAGGCTTCCTCGGGAGGTGGTAAGCTCTCCTTCCCTGGAGGTTTTTAAGAAGAGGTTAGATGGCCATCTGTCAGCAATGCTGATTCTGTGACCTTAGGGAGGGCATCTTGGCCATCTTCAGGTCACTAGGGGTGTGGTGGGAGAGGTAGTTGTGAATTTCCTGCATTGTGCAGGGGGTTGGACTTGATGGCCCTGGTGGTCCCTTCCAACTCTATGATTCTATTATCTCAAGTACTGCAAAGTGCAGAGAGTCAAAGAAACCATCAGTTCCATTAAATTGTAGGTTCTGAGCTGAAGACAGCTGAGGCCAGTCAGGGGTGGGAAGTGGGAATCAGCAGTAGAGTATCGGTTTGACATATAGAAGGTCCACGTTCAGTCCCCTGGCATCTCCAGTGAAAAGTACCGGGCAGTAAGTGATGGCCAAGGCTAGCTCAATCTTTCTCGGAAGCTAAGCATTGTCAGCCCTGGTTAGTATTTGGATGGGAGATCTCCAAGAAAGTTGAGGGTTTCTGTGCAGAGGCAGGCAATGGCCAACCACCTCTGAACATCTCTTGCCTTGAAAACCCTATGGGGTTGCCATAAATCGACTGCGACTTAACAGCACAAAACAAAACCAAATTTAATTTTAGTAATGATCTCCACCAGTTGACCTTGGACTTGGCTGAACATTAGATTGAGAGACCTGCAATTTCCAGGATCCCCTAGAATCATTTTTGTAACGAAAAATGGTGCTACATTGGGTCTCTTTTGTGATGTTCTGTTTTGGTTGCAAATCAGGAATTGTCACTTAAGTTTCTACTCTTCAGTTCACCCAGCAGAGACAGGTGTGTTCCAAACAACATCCGTTTATTAGCCAGGAGGTCGAGGGATGGGCGCCGCTGGTTTCAGGACGAGGGAGCTCATGAAGTCAACAATTCTAGCTAACAAACAGAACTAACTGAGCCGGGACTCCACCCCAAACCAACACACACATATATCAGAGGGAGGAACAGAGTGTTCCATTGTAATGTATACAATAAAAATGCCACACCTTTGTGTATGGACAACAGTTCTGAAAACGCTTAATATTGCTGCACACGTTCTAGAAAGGTGAAGGGGCCCAGTGGTCACATCTATTTGACACAGTTCTTCAGATCCACTTCAGGGGAAAAAGCAGGCATAGACAACTTTTTGGCTGTATCTTTTGCAATTACTCGTGCTTATTATTTCAATAGCATTTGTGATTAGGGTTAGCAGGTCCCCTCTCACCACCAGTGAGAGCTTCGTTGTGGTGGGGCTGGGGGGTGGTAGTGATTGGCGCAATAATATCACTTCCAGGGTAAACCCAGAAGTGACAGTGATGCTCTAGCACATTCCCCCCAAAACTCTATGGAAACCATAGAGATTGGGGTGTGTGCTAGAGTGTCCCCCGTCACTTTCAAGGTAAACCTGGAAGTGATGTTAATCGCCCCCCCTTCAGCTGAGGGGTGGCAGGCAGCCCCCTTAATTGGCAGGCAATTGTCCTCCGTTACCTGGTATCTGGCAACCCTACTTGTGATATGTTTTACAATCCTTAATTTTCTCCCTGTTGCACCTGCCATCATGTCATGAAACCCTTTAAAGAGGTGAGACTGAGGCTGATGGATGGCTAGCCAAAGACCACCTGGGGACTCCATGGCTGAATCAGAACCAGAATCTAGATCCACGAGGTCCTGGTCATCTGATGAGGCCTCTCCACTGCTCTGGCTGCCAAAAATGCTGCTGCCTTGATGGATCAGACCAGTGTTTTGTTTCCAAGAGAGGCTGGCCAAGACAAGAATGTGATGGACAGCCCCCATTTGGCTTCAGCATCTCAGAGTTCCACTAATTGTGCATATTATAGTCTTTAAAATATCCCATGTTTCTTAGATCTGGAATATCTTTTATCTTTCCACGGGTAAATTATGATGTCCCCATTCTTCCTTCCACCTCCCATTGTAGTTTTTTCATCCCTCTCTTTCCTAAATTGCTTTATTCCCTTGTGAACCACCCCTCAATGTGTTTAATTAAAATACATAACACCTTTAATCTACGCATCCTATATCGTGCTTTCAATTTCACTCAAAACTTCATTTCCAGCTGTATTAACTCCAGCGCTATTCTTCATCCACAAAGAAAATGAAGTCTAATGAACATCTGTCAAAGTCTGCTTGCCGTGGAAATGAAGTTATCTCACTTAAAACAGGAATGGCAGCTGAGCTGAAAACTGGAATTTTTTTTAAAAAGACAAAAAAGTAGACAGTCCAAACTTTTGATTTGCATGGAAAAGCTTACAGTTGTGTCTCTGGTTGTTGCAGACACCAGAATCTGTGGATTAAAAACACTTATAGAGTCATTAATCTGGGGAGAACCTGCCCTGGGGGGAGGGGCGCCAGCTGGACAGAGTTCACAAGGGGCAAAGGCCTGGGTAATATATTGACATTGCATTATGCACACGGGATCTTTTCGGTGCTGATAAAAATAGACAAGTTTCAAGATGAGGTCCAGAGAGGTCCAGAAAGGTCCAGAAAGTTCTAAGCTTTGCTCAGTGGTGAGGAGACGTAGCTGGGCAATTTCTCATCGATCCTCTGCCTGCACAGTAAAAACCCAGGCCCAGCGTATCCTACCGGAAGGGGAAGAGAAGTTAGTGGTTAAGAGCGGCGGCCTCTAATCTAGAGAACTGGATTTGATTCTCCACTCCTCCCCATGAAACCTGCTGGGTGACCTTGGGCCAGTCACAGTCCTCTCTAAGCCCATGCAGAGGCTGGCAATGGCAAACCGCCTCTGAACGTCTCTTGCCTTTAAAACCCTGCGGGGTTGCTCTAAGTCAGCGGTGACTTGACAGTACACACACTGTCCAGGGGCTGCCGACTGGACGGCCACAGGCTGCAGGTGTTTCTCAAGCAGCTGATGGTCAATCCTGAAATGTGCTGTAGCGTCCAGTCAGGGTGGGGCAGGGACAGACCGAACCTTTTATCTATCAGGAAGCTACCTAGTGGAGCTTTGCCCTGGAGTGCTGCTGCCGGCCAGAGCTCAACAGCAGCATGGGCAGCGTAGAAGGGTCTCCTCTGCTTGCACTTAGAATCATAGAATCATCGAGATGGAAGGGGCCATGCAGGCCATCTAGTCCAACCCCCTACTCAATGCAGGATCAGCCTAGAGCATCCCTGGCAAGTGCTTGTCCCGCCTCTGCTTAAAGACTGCCAGTGAGGGGGAGCTCACCACCTCCCTAGGGAGCTGATTCTACTGTTGAACAACTCTTACTGTAAAAAAATTTCTCCCTCATATCAAGTCAGTACCTTTTTGCCCTCAATTTAAACCCATTATTGCGAGTCCTATCCTCTGCTGCCAACTGGAACAGCTCCCGGCCCTTCATATACTTTAAGAGAGCAATCATGTCCCCCCTCAACCTCCTCTTCTCCAGACTGAACATTCCCAACTCCCTCAGCCTTTCCTCGTAGGGCTTGGTCTACAGGCTCCTCATCATCCTCATCACTCTCCTCTGCACCCACTCCATTCTTTCCACGCCCTTTTTGAAGTAAGGCACCCATAAGTACACACAGTTCTCCAGGTGTGGCCTGACCAAAGCAGTGTACAGTGGAACTATGACATCTTGTGATTTGGATGTTGTGTCAAGATGCACCCCAAGATCACATTAGCCATTTTTGCCGCTGGATCACACTGGCTGCTCATATTTAGTTTGTGGTCCACCCGTACCCCAAGATCTTATTCACCCACACTGCTACCCAGAAGTGTATCCCCCATTCAGTATTCATGTCCCTCATTTTTTTTGCCCAGATGTAGAACTTGGCACTTATCTAGTAAGAGTTGTTCAACAGCAGAATCGGCTGCCTACGTAGATGGTGAGCAAACCCTACTTAATAATATTAACACCCCCATGACCCCATTGTAATAATAACAATAATAAAAGTTTATTGTGTTCTTTGACCAGTATACCAAAAGTTATTGCACGAGCCCATGGAATTAAAAGTGAAAACTGAAAACTAAAACTGTAAGAGGGTTTTAGCTCCACAGGAACCCATACAGGTCAGTTGCCCAGTCGCTTCACCTGAGCTTAAAATTAAAATCCACCCTTGCCAGCCATGAAGGAGGCTATTAAGCATTCCGTGGCAGAAGCCGACATCCCTTTCCTAAAGAAGAAGTATTGGGACATTCAGCTAAATGAGCAATCCAATGGGCTTAACGTCCCCGGCTGCTTTCTAATTTGGTTTTAATGAAGATATAATTAAGAGGTAATGTCAGTCGAGCAGAACATTGTCACAGGATAATGACCTCCCGCTACCACTGAAAAGGAAGGCAGTAAACACTGCTGGGGAGCAGAGATATTTATTTTCAGAGCAGGAGATGCTGATCCGGTGACATCAGCTCAGGACATTGAGATGCATGGCACTGACTGTAAGATGGACAGAAAATATTTGCTTTGATCAACTCCTTAGCTGCCAAATGTAGGGAGGGAAATTAAAATTATGCATTCAAAGGCATAAGCGTTTAGCTGGCTGAATGCAGCACTGCAAATTCCAAGAAGGACTCTTTCAAAAGAGTATGTAACGATTGAAAAAAATACCAGCTCAGTGGCAAGTGCATTGTGCTTTATGCACTCCTTGCTGACCAAAAATTTAAGGACATTGATTTTACAGCTCTGAGCTCTCTCAATCCCACCTACCTACCTCACAGGGTGTCTGTTGTGGGGAGGGGAAGGGGATTGTAAGCCAGATTGAGTCTCCCGTAAGTGGTAGAGAAAGTTGGCATATAAAAACCAACTCTTCTTCTTCTTCTTCTGAAGCTTTTTTTTCTTTTAGAGAACTGCTTCTCAATATCTCAGAAGAAATAGCAAGAGTTTAGTGTCCCCTTCAAAGGATGTCTTCCAAACCTGGCTAATCTCTCAAGATCCTATTCATGCCATCTGGAGTTCTGTCTAGAGCTGGAATGAATGTGCTCCTCCCCCCCCCCAAAAAAAATTAAACTGTATTCTATACATTGTTATGCAAAATAGCTGTGTACTGTACTGGTCGGTAAATATAGCTGCCAACTCCAGGTTGGGTAATCCCTGGAGATTTGGGGATGGAAACTGGGAAGGGAAGGGTTTTTGGAGGGGAAGGAGCTCAGGGTGGATGCAATGCCACAGAGTCCACCGTCCAAAGCAGCCATTTTCTCCAGGGGAGTTGGTCTCTGTTGTCTGGAGATCAGTTGCAATTCCAGGAGGACTCCAGGCCCCACCTGGAGGTTGGCAACCCTACAAGTTCACTGAGGAGGATGGAGGATGGCAGGCCAATATTCTCCTCCCCCTATTCTGCTCCCCCCTTGTTCTAGACTACCAGCCAGTCCTATTGCTATACATGAGCACATGAAGCTGCCTTATTCTGAACCAGACCATTGATCCATCAAGGTCAGTATTGTCTACTCAGACTGGCAGCCTCTCTCCAGGGTCTCCAGGTCTTTCACCATTAGCTGCTACCTCATTCTTTCAACTGGAGACACTGGGGACTGAAGGTGGGACCTGCTGCACGGCAAGCAGATGCACACACCCCTTCCCCTATACCACAGTCACTGCTGCCTTTCTACCACACCTGGGGGTTGGCATGGATCGATTGGCATTGGATGTTTTGAGGAAATGCCATTTTTTATGCTTTCCAAAGACATTCAATGCATCTTACAAGTCTGAAACATTTACATTCAAAGGTTGGGGTAAACTGAAAATTTCCCATTTCAAATGTGATTGGTAAAATACATAGGTTTTGCAGTTTAAAAAAATTAGCAAATACTTTTTTTGTCTTCCCTGTGTTGCTTTGTCAGAGGCAGGGGCTTCATCACAGAGGGAGTAATTATCCAAAGCAGGTCTACTCAGTAATGAGTCCCATTTTATTCAGTGGGGCTTACTCCCAAGAAAGTGTTCTTAGAATTGCCCTGTTCAGGCAAATGATGCCCCCTTTCCCCTTTGTCATAGTTCATATAAAACCCAGTGCAGAAGCAGTTTTTTCTGTCTTCTGATTTCATGCTTTCCCAGCAACGTCTGGTTTTCTGTGCTCCCAAAGGACCATAGAGTGAGCATAATGTTTAGCAGCCATCTTACTGTTAATTCCTGCCTCCCTTGGTTTAAATCCCTGTAATGCAAGAGATGTGCACATAAAAACTGGTAAAGCAGTTTAATCACCAGCCTGTTGGGTAATTGCTATTACACAGACATTTTGTGTGGTATCTAAATGGAGCTCTGCTACATTTACCTTTCAACCAGTTAGATACCTTTGCAAAATTTTCAGTCCCATTTTGACACCACACAGATAGTTCACTGTGTAATTTCCATTTGAGTTCAGACATATGATGTGGAGATTTTCCCAAGGCCCTTCTGTATACCTACGCTGCAGCCTAGGGATGGGCACCTTGAGAAAAATACATATACATATATTTATCCAGATACTGGTATTCTTGGTTATCCTGGTTCCAAGTACTGGTTTGGTATTCCAATCTTGGTTTTTGTCAGGATTCTGATATTATTTGGCTCTATTGTTTCCAGAGGGCTGGAGGGGCTGTTTTTTGAGCAAATGGCACCAAAATTGCAGCAGAGCTGCTGGTACCTGTCCATTAAATAACTCCCAAATTTCAAAAGATTTGGACCAAGAGTGCCAATTCTATGGGCCCCTGGTGCCCATTGTTCCCTATGGAAAGAGGAATTCCATGCTTTTTCCAGGGCAAAGAATAGGCAGAGACACAAGAACAAGCAAAGCAGCCCCTGGCCAAAAGCCTCTCAAGGCAGACAGAACCAACAAGACCAAAGAACCAATGCAGAACCAGGGAATCCCAGCAGAACCACAGGACGATGGGGCAAGCCCTAGCATAACAAATGTACAACCCAAGAATCTAACCCAATTTCAAACCAAAGAATCATCACAGCGGAACAGAATAGGAATAGTGTTACAAGGCCAACAATGTAAAATGAGAGAATCTATGCCAAAGCAGAACCCAAGAATCAAAGGCAATGTTGAACCCTAGAATCCACCCCATACCACAAACCCGATGCAGTTAATTTAAGCAAAGATCACCATGTTGCAAGACCAACAAAACTAATTTCAAGGGACAGAATCGAAGCCAAACTGACCTAGCAAGCTGATACTAAGCCCTGGGAAGACACACAGAAAAAAAACTAATAAAGAAAAAAAAAAAACATTGTGGGAGCCTTAAAACCCTCCCAACATTCCTAGTTATGGCTGAATATTTCCAGGATTTTCCAGGACCCATTTCCTGGTATCCCAAAAAATCCCAGATAATATCCAGATACTTAAATATATCCGGAAAATACCAATAAGCTATTTTCCAGCTATATATTCAGGCTGGGTATACTTGAAGGCGCATCCTCAGTGCAGCTCGTTTGGAATACTGTGTGCAGTTCTGGTCATTGTATCTCAAAAAGAATATTATAATGACCTGCAAGAAGAAGGATTAAGAACTTATCTATTAGACGCACAACTACCTAAGCTACCAAAAGAAGACCAAGAGAGTCTCAACCAGAAGATAACGACCCAAGAAATTGTAGACACTATAAATAATTTGAAATTAGACAAGGCACCCGGTCCGGACGGTATAACACCTCAATTTTACAAGTTATTTGAACAACAATTGACTCCGGTTTTACTTTCTCTTTACAATGAGGTAATTGAACATGGCAAGATCCCTTCGTCCTGGCAGGAAGCACATATCTCTCTGATCCCAAAAGAAGGTACAGATCAATATCTTCCTCAAGCTTACAGACCAATTTCACTGCTGAACATTGACTACAAAATTTTTGTTTCTATAATCACCAAAAGATTTCAAAAGTATGTTGGCAAACTGGTACATGTCAAGATTACAAGTCTGTCAGATAGTTTGACAGGTGCAGGATAGATCAGTGAGATCTAAGGATGATGTAATCAGCCTGGAAAGTACCTGGGGAGCTAGAGAAAGCTGGCCTGATCCAGTTAGAGCCAGGTGGCTGATGCAATGCAGTAGCAATACCAGGATAATTGGATATCTTCTGTGATTGGTGGCTGAGTCCACCAGGTGTATATAATGAAGTGAAACCGCAGTTCTATGCGGGATGTTATGAGCGGAGAGTGTGAAAGGAGTATCTGTATATATTTCTGCACTGTACAAATAAACAACACTTTTTCTATGTGGCCGTGGACTTTCTGATGGGTATCCTGGACAAGACTGCTAATCCGCTTGGCTTCCGCGTCAGGGCTATGGGCCCAGCTCCTCTACGTTACAGGAGGGTTTCTGCTACACTGCGCAGGTTTTATGTGTGGTGGTAGTTAAGCAGAGTCCAGGATTTTCAGAAGCTACTAGAGAAGTGACGGCTGTGTGTGAGTAACAATGGCACAATCTTTTATCCCAGTGGATAAACTCACCTCAGAGAATTACCACGTTTGGTCTGTGAGGTTGGAGCAGTATCTGAAAAGGGAGGATTTATGGAATGCTGTGGAAAGATTCCCTACTACAGCAGCCGAGATTGCCAAGGACATAAAAGCCCTTGCCAATATCACCTTGACGGTGGGAGATGACCAGCTTATTTTTGTTGCGGGCAAAGAGCATGCAAAGTTGGCATGGGATAGTCTGCGAGCAGTGTATCTCCGGGACTCAGCTGGCACGCTGCTAGCACTAATGAGGCGTCTTTAGAGATGCCATAAATCACTGCACACGCCGGCCGCAGCCCACTTGAAGACCCTAGCAGAGTTGTTCAGACAGCTGGAGTTGAGGGGGAAAGTTATATCTGCGGAGGACCGGGTGTATTTACTTTTGAGTTCTCTGGATGCGAGCTTTGATGTTTTAGTAACCTCGCTGGAGAGCCTGGCAGCAGGGCAATTAACCTATGAATACTTGACTGGACGAATTCTGGAAGAAGAGGAACGACGGGAGGAAGGACGTAAGCAGAAGACAGCAGCCCAGCTGAGATACACCCCCGAGGTTAAATCAACGAATCGCCCATCTGCCGAGACCTCAGCCCCCCAGCGCGTTTTTCATCCCAGGCAGAGAGACTGGATAGAGTCTACGCCGAGGACTGCAGCCGAGCTGTTTAGACAACCCCGAGACGGGCAAGAGGTCTACTCAGCGCAGAGCCAGTGGCAGCAGCAGAGGGGAGGCGACGGAAGGCAGAGTAGGAGCTACAAGCAAGATGAGGAATGCGTGATATTCATCAAAAAAGTGTTTTCTCTGTGGGTCCTCACAACATTTGAAAAAAAATTGTCCCCAGTTGGCCAGGAATAAGCAACCCAAGAGACAGTCAGTGAATGGAACTTACACTGCTGTTGTGCTGGCAGAGGCTGGAGACAAAGAGGACATTTGGCTCTTGGACAGTGGGGCAAGTACATGTTTTGTTAACAAAGCTTCCATGTTGGTTAACCAAAAGCAGTCTGCTAAGTCTTATGCAAGTCTAGCAGATGGGAGACACTCTGAAGGGGAGGTGTTTTTCCCAGAGTTAAAGCATAAGTTTCAAAATGTACTTTGTGTGCCTGAGTTACAGCATAGTTTGCTAAGTGTTTCTGTGCTGGCTAAGACTGGTTTTAAGGTGCAGTTTGAAGGAAACACCTGCCAGATAATCCAGGGAGAGGTTGTAATGTTAGAAGGGCACTTGCAAAAGGATGTCTATGTGGTGCATAGAAGGATAGGAGAAACTTCTATGGTAGTGGAGTCTGTGAATAAAAATCCACATAATGAGTGCATACACCTTCTACATAGGTGTTTTGGCCATGCCTCCTTTTCCATTCTAAAGAAGACCCTGAGTGTGTTAGGGAAGGATGACATTAAGTTGAACGGGTGTAATTCTTTCCTAGATTGCACTGTCTGCAAATCTGTTAAAAGCAGACGTAGTCCAGTGGCTAAAGTAAGCCAAAGGGTGGCAACCAGACCTCTGCAAATTGCTCATTTAGATCTCTGTGGTCCATTTCCTGAGAGTGTGTCTAAGAACCGGTACGCTTTGTGCATTGTGGATGATTTCTCTCGTTATGGCTGGGTGTATCTGCTGAAGCAGAAAAGTGAGGCATGTCAAACCATCAAGTATTGGATTAAAAGGGTGGAAAGGCAGCTAGACCTCAAGGTATCCAGTATACAATCTGACAGAGGCGGTGAATTTGTCTCTAGTGCATTTACCCAGTGGTTAGAAAGCAAGGGAATTGAGCACAGATTGGCTAATCCCTGTGTTCCTCAGGAGAACGGTGTGGCTGAGAGGAGGATTGGTTATCTAAAGTCAATGTTGCAAGCTTTGATAGAGGATGCTAATCTAAAACCCAAGTTCTGGGGGGAAGGCATCAAGGTGGCTTGTTATTTGATTAATAGACTTTGGACCTACAGCATTAACAATATTCCCTACAAGGCATTGTACAAAAGAAATCCCTCTTTAAAGCATTTAAGAGTGTTTGGTACAAAGGCTTGGGTGGATATACCTTTAAAGAACCGCAGAGCAGGTGGCAAGAAATCCAAACCGCTGATTTTTCTGGGATATCAGAATGCAGCAAAATCTTATCGCTTTGCTAATGATCAGAACCAGGTGTCTTTTAGCAAATCTGCGAACTTCGGAGAATCTTTTAATTGGCCACGCTTACATGGTAATGAGAAGGTTTCTGAAGAAGTTTTATTGCCGGCTAACAGACAGCCAGAGGCAGATGAAAGTGTTTTTCCTGAAGTTGTTGCAAGCAGGGAAACAGTAAAGGTTGAGACTCCAGAAGGAGGGGAGTCTAGTGGCATGGTAGTCAGACGGTCAGACAGAAGTAATAAAGGAGTACCTCCACAAAGGTATGGTTTTGAAGATTGTGATCATGTTTACAGTATGGATGATGGTGAACCTGGCAGCTATGAAAGAATTGTAGCTGACAATGAAAGAGAAAAGCTATTGTGGTTCAGAGCAAGGAAGGCTGAAATGGAAGACTGCCAATAGCTCAGGGTTTCTCACTCTAATCTAACAGGTGGCAGTTTGTAAATTGGCTGCACCTGGATGTGATTCCAGGGGTAAAAATAAACAGAGACAGTAAAGGTGTTTTTTACTTGTCTCAAACAGAAAAAATAAAACAGTTGCTGGAAAGGTTTAGCATGCTTGATGCTAATGCAGCTGAAACCCCAATGGTCACAGGTTATTTATGTGAAGAGTCTCAGGAACAAGAAGAGTGTGACAAATCTCTGTATCAGTCCCTGATAGGAAGTTTGTTATATCTTGCTTGTTGGACTCGCCCAGACATATATCAAGCGGTACATTGCCTGAGCAGGAAAAATATGTCACCAAAGCAGAGTGACTGGAAAGCAGCTAAGCGTGTACTCAGATACCTGAAGGGATCTGTGAACAAACAGTTATGCTTGAATGCATGTAATGGGGAACTGACTGTGTATGCAGATGCAACATGGTCAGATCAGGGGAACGCGAAATCAACGACCGGGTATGTGTTGTATTTTGGTGAAGCACCCATACATTGGAAATCTGTAAAACAGTCATTTGTAGCCATGAGTTCATGTGAAGCAGAATATAGTGCTGTGAGTGAATGTATAAATCAGGTGGAATGGTTTGTCTATATCATGAAGGAACTCAATGTGTCTGTACAATTACCAGTAAAGGTGTATACTGACAGTCAATCAGCGCTACAACTTGCGACTGAGCAAAACTTTAAAGGCAGAAGTAAGCATATAAGAATAAGATATGTCAATGTAATTGAATCTGTGAACAAAGGCTTGGTATGTATTGTAAAGTGTGCCAGTGCTGGAAATGTGGCAGATCTATTTACAAAAATTGTGGATTGCAATAGATTCATGAAGCTAATCAAACTAATCTGAAATACTTGAGAAGGAGTGTCAAGATTACAAGTCTGTCAGATAGTTTGACAGGTGCAGGATAGATCAGTGAGATCTAAGGATGATGTAATCAGCCTGGAAAGTACCTGGGGAGCTAGAGAAAGCTGGCCTGATCCAGTTAGAGCCAGGTGGCTGATGCAATGCAGTAGCAATACCAGGATAATTGGATATCTACTGTGATTGGTGGCTGCGTCCACCAGGTGTATATAATGAAGTGAAACCACAGTTCTATGCGGGATGTTATGAGCGGAGAGTGTGAAAGGAGTATCTGTATATATTTCTGCACTGTACAAATAAACAACACTTTTTCTATGTGGCCGTGGACTTTCTGATGGGTATCCTGGACAAGACTGCTAATCCGCTTGGCTTCCGCGTCAGTACATCCAGATCAAACTGGCTTTATTTCAAAGAGACTTATGAGAGATAATGTACGATTGATCCTTAGCGCAATTAAATACACAAAATCTAAATCATTAAAAACTGCAATGATCTTTCTAGACGCAGAGAAAGCTTTTGACAACGTTTCTTGGCATTTCATTTCTAAGACTTTACAACAAATGGACTGTGGAGATACTTTTTTAACGATTTTTAATGCAATATATTCCGTTCAGAAAGCACATCTTTTGATTAATGGTTTATTGTCAACAGAATTTGCTATCACTAAAGGCACAAGACAAGGCTGTCCACTTTCTCCTCTTCTTTTTGACTTATCAATGGAAGTTCTCTCGAATTACATAAGAAATGATTCAAAGATTAAAGGTCATACAATAGGAAATGAAGAACACAAAATTAAACGTTATGCAGATGACGTTGTCTTAATCTGTCAGAACCCTGGACAAACACTTCCACAGGTTTATAATCACATTATGGAATATGCAAAGCATTCTGGTTACAAATTGAACAAAACAAAGACGAAAATTATGACCTTTAATACTACAACAGATGAAGACAAGTACATTAAAGAAGTTACTGGTTGTCACATTGCCAAGGAATCAGTTAAATATCTGGGTGTCAACATATCTTCACAAAATAAGACACTTCTAAGGTCAAATCATTTGAAAATCTGGGGAAAAATAGAAAGGGACTTGAGTTTATGGTCAAAAATGAATATTTCATGGCTGGGAAGGATATTGGCGATAAAGATGAACGTACTTCCAAGACTGAACTTTTTATTCCAATTTTTGCCGATTGATATTCCAGACAGAACAATAGAAAGCTGGCAAAAACAAATCAACCGATTCGTTTGGAATGGGAAAAAACCGAGAATTAGATTCAAAGTGTTACAAGACGAAAAGAAAAGAGGAGGATTAGCATTACCAAATCTTAAATTATATTATCATGCTGCCTGTCTAACTTGGATTACAGAATGGATAAAATATCCCAATTCCAGACATGTTATCTTAGAACGAGCGGACCTTGGACAAGGTTTCCACAAAGTTTTGTGGGACTCTACAACAAAAATTCAAAAAGATAAAGCATTAGAAGACTGTGATGTCAAAATAGAGCTACTGAAAGTATGGAAAAAATACAAAAAGAGAATAAGTCCCTCTCCACCATCCATAATGTCGCCAGTTGAAGCTTATCATGATAACGTCAAACTAAAACCGGGTGTTCATTTTACTTACAATCAAATGATTGAGCCCACAGGAGAAATCAAGACCCTGACTAATCTTCAAGAAAAATTTCAAAAACTGAACTGGCTGACTTACTTACAACTGAGGTCTAACCTACATAGAGACTGTTCTTATCCTCAGCCATTTCGTGAATTAACAGAATTTGAGCAGATAACATCTAAAAATGATTCACATTTATTAGGAAAAATCTACAAGCTTCTTTTGAAATACGAAACAGAAGAAGAACAAGTGAAAACCAATATGATAAAATGGATGCAAAACTTTGGAGAAATGATTAATATGGATTTATGGGAAAAACTTTGCACTTCCGAAATGAAATATACTGTGTCCCAAGAGGTCAAAGAAAACTGGTACAAAACATTTTACAGATGGTATCTGACTCCTAATATGCTTTCCCAGATGACTACTCCCGGAAAAAGAGGCGCCTGTTGGAAATGTCAAGATAAGGAAGGTTCCTATTTTCATGTCTGGTGGACATGTCCAAAGTTACAAGCATATTGGAAAAAAAATTATCAAGAACTTCAGTTGATGTTAAATACTAAGTTAACATTTGATCCCAAAACCTATCTACTCAGTATAGTGCCACCAAACTTGCCTTCGAAATTTCATGATGTTTTAAAATATGCTACTACTGCAGCCAGGATGGTCCTTGCTAGAACTTGGAAACAAACTCATATACCTGAAATAGAAGACTGGAAAGAAAAGCTATTGGAATACGCCACCATGGCTAAGATGACTTTTGAGTTAAACCTAAAATCCAGTGAATCAATAGAGCAATTTGACATTAAGTGGGTGTCATTCTATACTTATATGAATTCTAGCTAACTGCATGAAATATGTTGGTTATGTATTATCTAATTTGTCTTAAATAACTGTCAAGTAAACTTTAGACCTTCATACAATAGAATATCAATACAAGTAGAATAATTGAATGACACACTGCAATAATTTTTTTTCTTTTTTTGCTGTATAGAAAATGTCTCTAAATACACAGTCGAGCTCATTTTTTAATACTGTATTGTTTTTATACTTATAACGATTTATCCTTCCCTTTTTTTCCTGTACCCCTTCATTTATACAAATAAAATCTTCTAAAAAAAAAAGAATATTATACAGCTGGAAAATGTGCAGAAGAGGGTAACCAAGATGATTGGGGGGTGTTGGAGGAATGGTTAAGAAATCTGAGGCTTTTCATCTTAGAGAAGAAAATCTAAGTAGAGACATGATATAGGTCTAAATGCATTGTGTGGAGAAAATGGATAGAAATAATTTTTTCTCTCCATGAAATTGATTGGCAGTAGATTCAGGACTGGTGAAAGAATTTCTCCACACAATGCATAATTAGCCTTTGGGATTCAGTACTGCAAAATGTGGTGGTTTTAAAAGGGGTCTAGCAATTGTTCCACCATAGTGATAGGGTTGCCAAAGCTGGGTTGGGAAATTCCTGCAAATCTGGTGGTGGAGCCTGGGGACTGCAGGGTTGGGGATGGGAGAGACCTCAATGGGGTTAAAGGCCATAGAGTCCACCCTCGAAAACTGCAATTTTCTCCACAGGAATGGATCTCTGTCATAATGGAGATCAGTTGTAATTCTGGGGGGTCTCCAGGACCCACATGGAGAATCAGCCCTACCTGGTGAATTATTACTCAGAACTCACATGTCTTTACTCTTTACTCAGAAGTCACGTGTCTCTAGTGTTGCTGAGGGTCAGTCACTGGTGGGGGTTCTGAAGAGAGAGGTTGATGCACAGGTGACAATCACCACTACAAAAGGCACTCGATGGCTATGAGGTAATCTGTTGTGAATTGAGGCTTAGGTCTTTTATGCATGGCTTGCTGTCACTTGCTGTCTCCCCTCCGAAGATTTCAGGTCTTTGTTTTGATGATGCATGCCGTTTCTGGCCATCAGAGGTTGCCTCCCTCTCCTCCTGTGTTTCCCCACGTTTTGCCCGTGTTTTCAAATTCAAGATAAAACAGGTCTCTGAAAATGCGGGCAAAATGTGGGGCAACACAATGGGAGAGGGAGGCAGCCTCTGACAGTTGGAAACAGCCAATGCTCATTACCAATGCTGATTTCTCCACACCCATCTCTCCCCTGGACATCACAGACTCTTCTGCATACCACACCTAATCCCATCACGCCTGCTATTCACATTTACATACTGTTAACATTTACATACTAATGCTTGTCTGAATTCACTCTCCTCTACTTAAAGACAGATGGATTCACATTCTAGCTGTATCTGAAGAAGTGAGCTGTGGCTCACGAAAGCTCATACCCTGCCAGAAAATATTTTTGTTAATCTTTAAGGTGATACAACTCTCAGTTCCTCTTCACTACTGCTGTGTTTCTTTTCTTAGCCTACAACCTTGGTTTCCACGTCAATTAGGCATGAGCCTAAGCAAGCCACAGACACCATTGAGCTCTGTATGTGTAGCTGTTACTTGATGGAGGACATCATCAAGAGGAAACAAATGGAACGAGAAACCACAGGGTATAGCTATCAAGTGGGACACGGCAGGAACAGCCGTAAGTGAGGCAATCAGCAGGGTGAAGAACCAAGTCTTGCTGATTTCTCATATTGATCTTAATGGCACAACAGACAGCCCTGGGGCATTTTACCTGCTGAACAATGTATTTAAGTCTTTGTATCCTGGGGTGCGTAATCTAATCTCCTAGAGAAACCATTTAACTGAGGGGGAACCAGCTGGTGTTTAAGAGCTGTAATTCTAAAATATGGCACCCTTGCAAGGTTCCGGGACTACTTTTGAGGGCCATAAAAGGAGCAAGCAGGGTGGGCGGTGGAAGGAGTGGATAGGGAACGACAAGTATCATTAAAACTATTTTTAATTCAGTCACATTTTCAACCTCTCTGTTTTTCTTTCAAATGGCTGCATTCAGCATTGATTGAGCAATTTGAAAGTTTGTTCATTTGCTTACATTTATGTGTATGTTTTTGGCTTTAAAAAATCACCCATTGCTCTGTGGCTTGAATATTCTGGATTCTTCTGCAGTGCCCAGTTCAGGCAACTCCATCAGGAATGAGGTGTGAGGGAAGTCAACCTCACAATGAGGTGTGATGCAGGCCAACCATAAAATAGGTTATGATGATCCACTAAACAGCTGTGTCCATTTTAATCTCACTACTTTTAGTGAGGCCCTGACCTGCATGGCCCAGGCTAGCCTGATCTTGTCAGATCTGGGAAGCTAAGCATAAGAACATAAGAAAAACCACGCTGGATCAGACCGAGGCCCATCAAGTCCAGCAGTCTGTTCCCACAGTGGCCAACCAGGTGCCTCTGGGTAGCCCACAAACAAGACAACTGCAGCAGCACCAGCCTGCCTGTGTTCCACTGCACCTAAGATAATAGGCATGCTCATCCTGGAGATAATAGGTATGCATCATGACCAGTATCCATTTTAACTAGTAGCCATGAATACCCCTCTCCTCCATGAACATGTCCACTCCCCTCTTAAAGCCTTCCAAGGTGGCAGCCATCACCACATTCTGGGGCAGGGAGTTCCACAATTTCACTATGCATTATGTGAAGAAATACTTCCTTTTATCAGTTTTGAATCTCTCACTCTCCAGCTTCAGCAGATGACCCCGCGTTCTAGTATTATGGGAGAGGGAGAAAAACTTCTCCCTGTCCACTCTCTCCAAACCATGCATAATTTTATAGAGCTCGATCATGTCTCCCCTTAACCGCCTTCTTTCCAAGCTAAACAGCCCTAAGCGTTTTAACCGCTCCTCATAGGGCAATTGCCCTAGTCCCCTGCAGGGTCACCCCTGGTTAGTACTTGGTAGGGAGACCACTAAGAACATCTAGGGTTGCTACACAGAGGCAGGCAATGGCAAGCCACCTCTGTTCATCTCTTGCCTTGAAAACTAGGGTTGTGCATATTGATAAACCTGAGCCGAAAATAAGCTGGAAAATTGCCGTTTCGACTTATTTTGGGCTTTGGGTTTACCGGTAGCAAAAGGCAGGGGAATAAGGCAAGCTGAATAGGTGATTCCCGGTAAAGCCGAATAGAGAATCGGTTTTTCGGGAATTGACTTTCCCCCTGGCTTTTGTTGCAAGGAGAGCTACCGTGTTTCCCCGAAAATAAGACACTGTCTTATATTTATTTTTCCTCAAGAAGACACACTATGGCTTATTTTCAGGGAATGTCTTATTTTTATTAAGTATGGTACAACAATCTACATTTATTCAAAGATAGTTAACTCGTCTTCTTCTGGAACATCATCATAACTCTCCAAACCCAGAATTCCATCCTGAATTTCTTGCGACTCCATTTCCTTTAGAACCATTGGCCCCAATCTTTCATGTCGAGCAATAGAGCTCTCATTAAATGAGCAGCTCTTATCCATGTAACCTGCTCGGAGTGCATTGGCAACAACACTGTCAGTGATTTTATCCCATGAATTCTTCACCCAAATCACGACCTCTTGCAGGCTAGGTTTCACAAAGTTTCGACGCTGATTTCTTGTCAGTCTATGTTCAATGTAGTCGTTAATTTCCATACGCAAATGGTCTTTGAATGGCTTGTTTATTGCAATATCAAGAGTCTGCAGATAGGCAGTCATTCCTGCAGGAATCATTATTTGATCTATTCTTCTCTCTGCAAGGAAGTTCTTCATGTCTTTAGCACGGTGAGTGCTGGCTGAATCCCAGACTAGCAGACCTCTTTGGCCACCTCGCAAAACAAGTGGCAGCATTAAATCAAGCCACTTCCTTATAACTGCTTGTGTGCACCAGGCTTTTTTGGTTTCAAGAACATAAATGCCGGACACACGTTCAATCTTAACTTTCTTGCCCTTAGTGATGATAACAGGTGTGACTTTCTTTCCATCCAGGTGAATTGCCAAAATACAGGTAACACGTGAACTTTCGTGACCAGTGGAGGGAACGTAGATTGAGGAGGCACCCCTCTGTTCAATTGTCGTTTGGGCTCCTTGACCCATAAACACTGCAGTTTCATCCATAGCAATCATGTTGCAAAGTTGGTATTTGGAAAAGTCGATGCCATCAACAAAGGTCTTGAATGCAAGTGCTCGCTTAATAACTTCATCATCTTCCAACTTAAACAGTGTTGTTGATTTTCTGATAGACAGTTCATATCGCTGAAGGAAGCCATCCAGCCAGTGTTGTGATGCTTTGAATTCTGGGGATATTTCGAATTCTGGTGCCATTGCAAGGGCAAATGCTTGAATATCAGCCCTGCGCACAACCAAAGCCTTTGCTCTCCTGTCAGCAATCCATTCACTGATCATGTCTTCCAGCTCAGGAAATAAAGGTTGCTTACCTGAACCACACTTGCGCTTCTTAGCATTTCCACTGTCCACCTGTAGACTGAGGTTATCGTATTCTGCCTGCCATTTTTGGACCATTCGGATATCCAACTTCTTCTCTTTGCAGAAAGCCGTAAGATTCTTGCCCTGGGAGTCCTCCACAATTCCTTTCTTGTACTCAACAGAATAACTCTTTCTTTTTGCACTCATCTTGTCTGGGGGTACAGATACTCAGGAAAAGCAGAGATACCGTAGGCCAGCAAAGCTGATGTGTAAGGGCTGGCTTATTTATCAGGGATCCAGTGAGCTGGGTCCAATCTGCACAGTGGAGATGGGATGATCTCTCTGGGCTATGGCAGACTGCTTGCTGAATCTTTTCCCCTATCCCCTGGTGTTTGTGTGGGATGAGAGAGACCACAGACTGTTGCTGGTTGGTGCTGGGGGAGAGAGCTTGTAAGCGGCCCCACCTGGGCTCCTGCTCTGTCCTGGGGTAGTCGTCGGGAGAGAGGGCCTCAGACCATTCTGAGGGGGAATTGGAACTGTCCTCCCTCTCGGCTCCTGTTCTCCCCTTACCACCCCCTTCCGGTCCCGCCCCCAGAGTCCATATAAGGGTGGGAAAGGCTTGCAGCAGCCTTCTCCCCCTCCTTCCTGACACGTGGGTCCCGTCTTTCCCGCCCCAGCCCCGGGCGCGCTGGCTGCCGGGCCTTTGAAGCGGCCGCAGGAGACTGCCTCTACTGAGCTGGGCTCCTCCCCACCCCAGCCCCAGGCGCGCTGGTTGCCGGGGCTTTGAAGCAGCCGCGGGAGACTGCATCTACTGAGCTTGGCTCCTCCCGGTCTTTCCCGCCCCAGCCCCGGGCGCGCTGGTTGCTGAGACTGCCTCTACTGAGCTGGGCTCCTCCCCACCCCAGCCCCGGGCGCGCTGGTTGCCGGGCCTTTGAAGCGGCCGCGGGAGACTGCCTCTACTGAGCTGGGCTCCTCCCGGTCTTCCCCGCCCCAGCCCCGGGCGCGCTGGTTGCCGAGACTGCCTCTACTGAGCTGGGCTCCTCCCCGCCCCAGCCCTGGGCGCGCTGGTTGCCTGGCCTTTGAAGCGGCCATGGGAGACCGCCTCTGCTCAGCTGGGTTCCTCCCGGTCTTCATGCCGTCCCATGGGACCATGTCTTATTTTCGGGGTATGGCTTATATTGCACAAATGCTTTGAAATGCTGCTATGGCTTATTTTATGGGTATGTCTTATTTTCGGGAAAACATGGTATCTCCTTGCTTCCTGCTGCAACCTACCTTGATGTTTTGCTAGGAAGGACAATCTAATATGGGCGAGGGAGAAGAGCCATGAATTCTCATTGGCCAGGTCAGAAACAACAGAGTTCTTTGGCCAATCACAGAAGCTGGGATTATTTTCAAACTCTTCTGTACTTGGCCAAAGAAAGACCAGGCCGTTCCTCAGAGGTTTGACAGAGTTTGGCGGTTGCCTGGTTCTCCCTCTGCGTTCCTGGGTCTTGGTGCCCCATCCTGACCTGCTGGATTACTTACCTGCTGCATGGATTGCATTGGATTCCTGCCTGTCTGCTGCCTGGAGGAGAAGACATAGAAGGGTTTGAGAATATCATCATTTTCCTTTCCAACTAGTTGCATTTGGGGGCTTATTTTCTAAAGTTTCCTAGTGGGGGAGTTTGAAGGGCTGATTGAGGGAGGGGGTCCTGCTTCTTTCTCTTGTTTGCTTGCTCTAACATGTAGGGGTTTTTGAAGCTAATTATTAATTGGTAGCAGGGCAAACCCTTGCCATATTAATATTGGTTTCACAGACCCCTGATTCTGCCATATTAAAATATTGGTCACAACAAATTCTAGGTCTATGGAAATACTCCTGGTCAAATTTCAATGTATAGTGACCTCCTTACCTCAGCAACCTTAAAGGGATTAGCTTTAATCCACTCATCCTCTGGAATGTGCATTGTCTTCGCTATGCCTTGATCTCGTTAATCATTCCATTCTGTGATCATTAACTGATCTTTGCTATCCATTGTAATATTCCTTAATAAAATTGAGAGAGATCACTCGGGCAATTCAGACTGGTCTCGGAGAACTCAAGACACTGTATGTGTCTTCCCTCAAAGCACCGTGCATACTTTCCCCAAGGCACTTTCGGGGTGCCTTCCCTTCACTAACACAGTTCAGTTTGTTGGAGTTTGGGACTTTTAGTTTGCTACATTTTGCTAAAAGCAAGCAGGCCTTTGTCCTGCTGTTGCTTGGTGGTGGTGGGGGAATCGCTTCTTTGAGGGGCTGATTTGTTTCCCCTTCCCAGTTCAACTGCTTGGATTCTGGCTGGGTTTTCAGTTCTGAATTCTGCTTGATGCCAGCAGCAGCCCTTGGCCTGTTGGTTGGGTGCTGTGGTTTTCCAAGCTTTTTTGGGGGGGGGGATACCGCTTGGTTGTTGTAATTGGTCTCAGTTTGTTTAGAGATAGTTTTTTTTCTGGCAGTTTGGTTCCTTCTACTGTGTCCCAACTGGGCTGGCAGCAGTGGCCCCCAGGTCTCCAGCTAGCTGGCATCATGTAGCTGGATGTGGGTTTTGTGGGGCGTGTGCTGGCAGAGCATGCCTGGGTGCTAGGGTTGCCTAGTCCCGCTTTACCACCGGTGGGAGGTTTTTGGGGAGGAGCCTGAAGAGGGCAGGGTTTGTGGAGGGGAGGGACTTCAATGCCATAGAGTCCAATGGCCAAAGGGGCCATTTTCTCCAGGCGAACTGATCTCTATCGGCTGGAGATCAGTTGTCATAGCAGGAGATCTCCAGCTAGTACCTGGAGGATGGCAACCCTACTGGGTGCTGGTGTCTGGCCTCCACCCAGTGCATAGCATAGGTTTTGTATGGGATGGCAAAAGAGCCCCCACTTTTGATTTTGTTGTGGTGTGTTTCACCATTAGACTTATCTATGTGGTTTCTTGTGCTGTTGGATTAGGTTGGTGTCTGGTGGTGTAGGTAGGGCTTGTGTGAGTTATTGGGGAGGGAGGCTCTGGCCTGTGCTCTTCTCCGCTTTTCCACCTGAACTTAGACCTGTCCTCCCATAGCTTTCAATGTGTGTCAGGCCTGTCTCTCAGTTGGTCTCGTTTCCCCACTAACCAGTTCTCAAGGACTGTTATGCATACCTGAACTCTTTTGAAGCTCTTTTGAAGCTGTGGGAACCACAGCGCTGTTTGTGTTTTGTAATCTTTTGCTTTTTTCAGGCTTTTATATTACCAAGTGCAAGCCAGCAAGCTCCATTGCTGTCACCTTCTCTTTGCGCTCTGTTAACCTATTTGACCAGTAAAAACCAACTTCTTTGGAACTGACTGTCTCTGATGTGGTTTTTGGTTCAGATTGGGCCAAGGGCTTACATTGTGACAGCAATCTCTTCCTAATTTCTACAACCTGCCTAGCGGGATCCTGGAGGACTTGGATCACTGGGCCCTGCTGCTGGGGTCGTCGACTTGCCCTGATGACCCTACCCTCCTGCGGGATGTGTTATTGGAAGCAATACGGACTGATGCGGAAATCAACCGTCTAGTGGAACTTATTCGAGGCCAGTGGCAATCACTAGCCGTGGCACAACCTTGGACCTCTGAGGACTCGGATCAGGACGCCTACCACGACCTTTTGATCCTGGACGGGCTTCTGGATGAAGTACATGCTGCCCAGGACGACCTGGTCACCTTAACTCGCTTGTTGGCGAGGTTAACTTTGCAGGAGGCTCAACAGCGACCTTTGGCAGCGTCTCCACTCCGCCCTGACGTATCCCGAGCCATGGTGGGACCGGCGCCGGAAGGTGTTTCACTGGTGCCAAATGCGGCTGAATGTCAAGCAGAGGCACAACGGACCGCTGTCCAAATGGCGTTACTGTTTGTGGGACTACCTAACGATACCACGGTAGCCGATCTAACACAGTTGTTGACCCCAACTTTCGGGGCTGGGGCACCCGCGCTAGTGGTCCAGGTTCAACTGCTGCTGGGCGGGGAGTCTGGACCGCAACTCGCCCTTTTGGAGCAGGAGCTCCTGCCGATCGTTACCACGACTGCCGCCTTGAAGCTCGAAGCCGCCCAGGCTCTCGCGGACCAAAAGGCTACAGAAGCGGCGGCCAAAGCTCAAGCCAAACGGGAAAGAGAACAGCAGTTGGCTGCCGAATGGGCGCGAGTGGACGTACGCCCCAAAGACACCGTGTGGACCGGTCCCTCATTGGGTCCAACGTTTTCTCCGGTCTTTGCTCCTACCTGCACTATCCAACACGTGCGTCGCCTCGCAGAATGTCTTCAGGGCTCTGACAACTCTTACAAGGAGGACTTGTATGGGGACGGCTCCCATTGGGCCACTGGTCTGCGGACCAGTCGAGCACATCATACGGGTGGTCCTGAGGATGAAGTGCACCTCTTGCAACCCAAAATTGGGAGTTAAACGATCATGTAGACTGCTTCCAGGACCAAATGGAACGCTTGTTCCGAGAAAATGAACGCTTGCAGCAAGCACTGACGGCTCCAGCCCAACCGATCCCAGCGCAACCCGTTCTCCCTGGCCCAGGGGCACCAGCTCACCCACCAGCTCAGCCATCTGCCCAGCCACCAGCCCAACCGCCCGCTCAGCCGCCAGCCCAACCGCCAGCCCCTGGAGCCCCGGTTTTACCAATTCCCGGGGCACCCATGCAAACGGGATAGCCCATGCCCAGTCAATGGAAGCAGCTTCGGCTGAAAACAACCTATGATGGTTCTCTCGAGACGCTGCCCTGTTTTCTGCATCAAGTGGACAGTTACATGAGAGAACAAGGGCGATACTTTCCCACGGAGGATAGCCGAGTTCGTTTCATAGCCTCTTTATTGACAGGGAAAGCAGCTGACGGGATGGTCCTCCAATTTGACACTAGGTCCCGATCTATCCGCTCCCTCAACAATTTCATGCTTGCCTTGCGGAGACGGTTTGAGGACCCCTTTATGGGGGAACGGGCCAAAGCAGAACTGTTACAACTCAGACAGGGCTCCTCACCGGGAATTTGCAGATGAATTCCAGAGACTTGCCAGTAAAATTGTGGACTGGACAGAGGCCACCCTCATTCATTATTTCAGGGAAGCCTTACACCCTGACATTCTGAACTGGTCGTATATGCGGGGCGACCCCGAGACCCTGGAAGATTGGATTTTGCTAGCTGAGGAGGTCGAGAGCCGCCAACGTTTCATTTCCCTGGTCTGACAACGGAACAGAGAAAAAAGCCCCCAAAAGCCCCCATCGAAAGCGCTGCTTTCCAGCCTGCGAAAACCTATGCTGCCATCTCTGGATCGCAAAACAAGATTCCAGAGGGGGGCTTGCCTTGTTTGCGGGGAATTGGGCCACTTTGCAGCGGCTTGTCCTCAGCGCCCAGAGACCACTCGCCCCAGCATACCACCTCGAGCTCGAGGACGACCTCAACGCAGAGGCACCGCGGCCACCCGCAGCGCAGCGCCGGGACGACCCACACCCTCTGCACTTCATGTTGAGGAATCGGCTAACCTTCCTGCACCAAGCGACCCCGTAGGGTCCCGGATTACAAGTGCCCCAATGGCGGACAACTCTCCTTCTTCCGATGAGGATAATCAATGGAATTCTCCAGCTCTAAACCTGGAAACCCCTCTTGACCTGTCAAAAAATGGATACGGTCTGTGGTGAGTGGAGCGTCTCCACAGACCCCTGCAGAATCTCCTGCTAAACCCAAAGCTCCTGTCATGGTGAGTGAAGTTGAAAACACTGTTTATGTAGATGTAGTGTTACAACACTATAAAGGGGGTCCCCAATTACATGTTAAGGCACTTATAGACTCCGGCTGCGGCCGCACTTTAATCAATGAGGCCACCTTTGCAGCCCTAAAAGTCAAGTCCGAGGCTATACCTGCTCCCGTCCAATTCGCCCAGATGGATGGGAGCCATTTCAAGGGGGGACCAGTCGATCATCGCACACGGGGAGTGGCGATGGGTATCGGGTCTCATTGGGAGCAAATAGACTTTACCATAGCCCCCATCCGGTTCGAAGTTGTCCTAGGGATTAATTGGCTCAAAGGTCATAGTCCCTATATAGACTGGGAAGCTGACACTATTACCTTTGCCAATCCCAAGTGCGAACAGCACCGACTCGAAGTCGCTGTGGTGCCTCCACCCGCTCCAGCTTTAATCTCCGATGCCTCATCGCCGACACCTTTGCCTGAAGTATACCAAGACTTTGCGGATGTTTTTGATATTAAAGAATGCAATGCTTTGCCCCCCCACTGTCCCACAGACTGTGCAACTGAGGTGGTAAAAGACTGCACACTGACTAAGAGCAAGATTTACCCTATGAGCATTTCCGAACGCAAGGTGTTACGTGACTTTTTAGATAAAAATCTTGCTTGAGGGTTCATTCGGCAATCGAACGCCCCCAACTCAGCCCCTGCATTCTTTGTCCGGAAAAAGGAGGGTGACCTACATTTATGCATTGACTTCCGAAAGCTTAACGCAGTTACCCAAGCCAACGCCTACCCCATACCGTTGATTTCAGACATTTTGGGACAATTACAAGAAGGACGTGTTTTCTCCAAATTAGACTTGGTGGAAGCTTATTATCGAGTCCGTATCCGTGAGGGGGATGAACCCCTCAACACCTTCTCTAGCTGTTTTGGAATGTATGAATTTCTTGTGATGCCTTTTGGGTTAAAAGGGGCCCCGGGGGTCTTCATGCAACTCATTAATGAAATCCTCCATGATTTACTTTACCGCGGCGTGGTAGTTTATCTGGATGACATCCTCGTTTATTCAAAAACCATGGAAGAGCATGTTGCTCTGGTCAGAGAAGTTTTGCATCGTCTACGTAAACACCAGCTCTATGCAAAGCTGTCTAAATGCGAATTCCACCAGGAAAAAGTGGCTTTCTTGGGGTACATAATCCCTCATCGAGGCCTTAGCATGGACCCTGCTAAAGTCCAATCGGTACTTGACTGGACTCCTCCCTCCACCCGCAAACAAGTGCAACAGTTCCTGGGCTTTGCTAATTTCTACCGTGGTTTCATTCCCAACTTTGCTCAAGTGGCGTTGCCAGTCACTGACCTCCTGAAAACAAAGGGTAAAGGGGTTTCTGCTACGTTGCCCACTGCCAAAATACTTTGGACTGATCAATGTCAATCTGCCTTTGTGTAAGCCCTTGGCCCAAATCTGAACCAAAAACCACCTCAGAGACAGTCAGGTCCAAAGAAGCTGGTTTTACTGGTCAAAATAGGTTAACAGAGCATGAAGAAAAGGTGACAGCAATGGCTTTTGCTGGCTTGAACTTGGTAATATAAAAGCATGAAAAAACGCAAGAGATTACAGAACACAAACAGCACTGTGGTTCACACAGCTTCAAAGGCATTTAGGTATGCATAACAGTCCTTGAGTTCTTGAGCCTGATCAGTAAGAAATCGAAAGGAAACGAAAGCAACTGGGATACAAGCCTGACACTTTGTAACCCTCAAACGGCTTTTCACTTCTGAACTTGTACTACGACATCCGGACCCAAACCACATGTTTATTGTACAGGTCGATGCGTCCAATGTAGCCATGGGGGGGGGGGCCTCTTCTCCAGAGAGGACCGGACGGTCTCCTTCACCCCTGTGCTTACTTCTCAAAAAAGTTTGCGCATGCCCAACTGAACTGGCCCATTTGGGAGAAGGAGGCATCAGCCGTCCATCATGCCCTTACTCTGTGGAGGCAATTTCTGGAGGGGTCTAGGTCCCCTTTGAGGTCTGGACCGATCACAAAAATCTAGCTGCCCTCAGGGGGACCCATAAACTGTCCGCAAAACAACAGTGGTGGGCGGACTTCTTTGCTCAATTCCATTTTGTTCTTAAACATGTGCCCGGGAAACAAAACGTACTTGCTGATGCCCTATCCCGGTTGCCTCAATACCCAGTAAAAATTGATCGGCCGACAGACTCTTTATTCACCCCGGTGCACAGAGGAGCTCTGCCCGTACTGGCCGTGCAGACCCAATCCCAAACTCTGCCCCAGCCTGAAAACTGCACAGTGGCCGACAGAGTATCCAACACCACCCAGCTGGCTCCCTCGCCGGCCCCCCTCGTGCTGCCTTTACCCGGCGTACAGCGGCAACCAGTTTCCTCCCCCCCTCAATCGCCAATAGCTCCTGATCCATCCTCTTCTGCGGGGGGCGGGGGAGTGATCCTCTCCAACACCTTCCTTGACTCCCTTCGTGCTCAGTGCTTAGCCGAACGCACTGCCCAGACCCTACCCCAAGGATTGCTTGAACAAGGTGGTTGTTGGTACAAAGACTCGAAATTATACGTGCCTAAAATACTTCGAAGAGAAGTCCTACCATTAGCCCATGGAGCTAAAACTGCGGGGCACTTTGGGTTCCTGAAAACCCTTCACTTGTTGTGCAGACAGTTTTGGTGGGGGGGATGCGTTCTGATGTGGACTCCTTCATTCGCAGCTGTCCTATTTGTGCCACGGTCAAACGGTCTCAAGGCAAGCCCCCAGGACTGCTACAACCGCTGGAAATTCCCAGCAGACCCTGGGAGGTGATTGCCATGGATTTTATGACGGATCTCCCACTTAGTGGGGGCAAAACTGTACTGTGGGTTATTACTGACTTATTTTCCAAACAGGTACATTTGGTTCCGTGTGCGGGTATTCCCTCCGCCCCCAAGTTGGCCCGCCTCTTTGTGTCACATGTTTTCTGTCTACATTCCTTCCCACGCAAGATAATCTGCGACCACGGAAGTAGTTTCGTGGCTAAATTTTGGAAAGCTTTTCTCAAGTTGGTGGGGGTGGAGCAAGGGCTATCTAGTGCTTATCATCCCCAGACGGATGGGCACATGAACGTGTCAATGCTGTACTGGAATGTTATTTACGTTGTTATGTCAATTACCACCAAGATGATTGGGTTGAACTGTTGCCTTTGGCAGAATATGCTTACAATAATGCTGTACATCAATCTACAGGATTCAGCCCTTTCTATGCTGTGTATGGTTAGGACTTCGGTCCTATTGCCCCTGTAGAGGTAACCGAGGGGGAGGGGGATCTTGACATAGCCTCTTGGGCGCATGCTCTCCGCACCACATGGCCCTGGCTGGTGAGAAACCTAGACAGAGCCAAGCGCAAATATAAAGCTCAAGCAGATAAGCATCGCTCTCCCAGCACAGACTTTCAAATTGGTGACTTGGTGTATCTTTCCACCCAAAACCTACGATCCACTCGCCCTTGTCACAAACTCAGTGCCAAGTACATAGGGCCATATCCCATTGCCCGGATCATTAACCCTGTCACCGTGGAACTGACTCTCCCTAAAACTTTAGATGTATCCACCCAGTCTTCCATGTCAGTCTCCTCAAACCTCATGTCGCATCCTCGGAATGGCACCCGGCACCGCCTCCCGAGCAACCCGTGATGGTGGGGGAGGAGGAACATTTTGAAGTGTCAAAGATCCTGGATTCACGTATACGGCATGGGTCTCTACAATACCTAATTCGCTGGAAGCACTTCCCCCCTGCCTACGACGAGTGGGTATGTGTGCGGGATGTATCCGCCCCACACTTAGTGAACGCCTTTCACACTGCCTACCCTGACAAGCCGTCCCCCATGCAAGATGGAGGGGCCTTAAGGGGGGCAGAATGTCAGGCCTGTCTCTCAGTTGGTTTCGTTTTCCCACTGACCAGCTCTCAAGGACTGTTATGCATACCTGAACTCTTTTGAAGCTCTTTTGAAGCTGTGGGAACCACAGCACTGTTTGTGTTTTGTAATCTCTTGCTTTTTTCAGGCTTTTATATTACCAAGTGCAAGCCAGCAAGCTCCATTGCTGTCACCTTCTCTTTGCGCTCTGTTAACCTATTTGACCAGTAAAAACCAACTTCTTTGGACCTGACTGTCTCTGATGTGGTTTTTGGTTCAGATTGGGCCAAGGGCTTACAATGTGCCATTTTTTTTTTGCCTGGGCCCATGCAAAGCTATGGGAAAGTCTATGGGGATTTTTTTCTGAAGCTCCTGGGGGGGCATTTTTGGAGGTAGAGGTCCCACATTTTCTGGGTAGCTTGAAGGGACTCTCCTTGCAAGAACCCCCAAGTTTGGAGAAGATAGGGTCAGGGGGTCCGATTTTACAGGGTCTGAAAGAGGTTGCCCCCCTCCATACAAAAGCATTGCAAAGTCTCATATTTACCTTTATGAGAATTCATTTCGGGTTTCCCGGGAAAAATCGGGCCCAATAAACCCGAACCTGAAATTTACCGATTTTTTTTTTTTGCACACCCTATTGAAAATCCCATGAAGGGTTGCCATAAGTTACCTGCAAGGGGAGGGGAATATGTGGATGGGATGCTGCCCAGGAAGTCCAGGGTCTCTGTGCAAGCCAGGCAATGGCACACCACAGTGGTATGTCTCTTGCCTTGAAAACCTTCCGGGGGGGGGGGGGGTCACCATAAATCAAATGTGATTTGATGGCACATTCCACCACCAATTTTAGTGAGAGGTTGTTATGGGCCAGTTCACATCTGATTTTAAAAGTACCTGGCCAGTGAGAAGAGCAAAGTGCTGGTGAGAGGTAAGGTTGGATCCATATATTGTCCTGTGGAAATCATCTCCCTCCTGGGTTTTTTTGTTTGGGAGGTGAATCATTAAGACAGTGCAACATCAGCACAATATCTAACAATGTGTGGATCTGGTGTGATTTGGGATATGGCAGCAGGTGGTTTGCGGTGGATCAGGGGATGAAGCTTGGCTTATTGGGACAGGAATAATTGAAAAATTGTGATTTCTCCCCGCTCAAAATACTTGGTTTGTTCAACTAAAACACCTAATGCTAAACCCAGAACAAAAATACTGGAACTTCCAGCAAGATGGCTGATCTGATCACAACTTCTCTCAAGAGCTCCTGAGAGAACCTGGAGACGCTCCGAAAACGGGGGACTTTTAGCGCTAAAAGGTGGAATGCGGAGCAGGAAAAATCCTGCTGCCGAAGAGTGCGGTTTGACTCCTAAACTTTCCCCGGGAACGAAACCCGGGGGGGGGGGGTTGGAAGCTTGTCCCGCCCGACTGAGGAAGAAACCACCGCTGTGAATGCCTCTAATGGATCTGGGATCAGATCTCCTCTACCAAACACCAGCTATGGAACTATTTTAACAACAGAAACCCCGACATCCGAGACCTGTAAGTGCTAAGAACTCCTTTTGTTTGCTTTTCAATAATAATAATTAAAAAGACTGAGGAGCTTTTTCAACTAGCTACAAACCCGCACCCCCCACCCAAGACCATGAGATAATTTCATAAAAATAAAAAAAATCACCAACCAGACTGAGGAATTATAAATCTTTTTCGCGGGTAGACATAACAACAGTCGACTTGAGTGGCATTGTACGCAGCAACTGAAGATTCCGAGTTGGAAGGGGGAGGGACGAAGTTCTATTTCTGATTTGAAACACTTTCGTTTTAGAGTCTTCCAGCCACGTTTTATTGTGAGAACGAGGAGACTTTGTGGGAAGAACTGGATGTCTTTAAAGGCCTAACTAGAGGACTCCTGAAACTTGATGGTTTGTGTTACACCAATACTGCCCGCCTATACAACCAGCTCCACAGGGAACCATGGATTACAAAAGACTGGAGGAAATGTTGATGCAGCACACTGAAACACTCAATAAACAAATTCAACAACAAAGCAAATGACCCAATTAATTGACCAGAAACTTGACAACCTTTTGAATGAGATTAAGACAATTAAAGACCAAGTGAAGGTATTAAAAACAGACATGAAAAAGACGGAAATTACCATAACGAAAGTGCAGGAGGAACAAAAGGAAATTTGCATGGAAACTAAGGATAATGAGAAACAAATTGGAGGATTACAAACACAAGGAGAGATTTTGAAGGACCAGATTGCACTTTTGGATATGAAATCGAGAGAATCCAATCTACAAATCTGCAATCTCGCAGAAAAATATGGAGATACTAGAGAGACTATGATAAAGTCACTTGCTGATATTTTCCATTTAAATGAACAAAAATTAAACTATGCAATAGACAAAATATACAGAGCTCCCTTGTCACCAAAAATGCAGAAATCAACACCTAGAGAGATTGTGATTGCCATTTATGATCTCAGAATGAAGAATACAATCATGCAAATCCAATATGATAGTCCTCTTTCGATAGATGGATTATTATTAATACTGCTAAAAGATATACCTAGCCACTTGGTCACAAAGAGAAATGCTTATAAAGATTTCACAATGATATTGAGGGAAAATGGAATAAAATACACTTGGTTAACACCACAAGGACTTACTTTCACCTACAAACAGATCAGATGTGCGGTCAACTCATTAGCAGAGGCTTTTAACTTACTTGATAATGTAAAGAATATACAGTTCTATCCTTGTTTTTGGAGTAATTATGTATCCTAATAGTATCTTTAAATATCTTTAATGCTAATTGAATATATTAGAAATTGGGTTACTAAGTTATGGAGAATATATAGACACTAGAAAGGAATAGACAATTATAAATAAATATATACTAGTTTAGAAGGAATAGACAAATAGTAATATAAAGGAGTGACTTGATTAAGGATGGGTTAGAGGAAGTTGGGGGGGAAGTTCAAATTATTATATGTATTTGACTATGAAGGTATGCATTAAGCTATGCATTATTATTCATAAATATATGGAAAGATAAGCTATATAAAATACTGAATAAGAAATGTATTATTTTTATGGGAAAAGCAATAAAAAGTATTTTTAAAAAATACTGAATGGACAAGTTGAGTGCCTGACTTTTCTTTCTCCGATGGCAGGGTTGCCAACAACTAGGCGGGGCCTGGAATTCTTCCAGAATTACTACTCATCTCCAGGCTACGGAGATGAGTTCCCCTGGAGGAAATGGCATCACATCCCTGCTGAGTTTCCCCCCGTCCCCAACACTTATGTACTCTCTGTAGACAGCACTTCCAAATCTCCAGGATTTTCCCAAGTTGGAATTGGCAACCCTACCTAGTGCTGATTCTCTTCGTTTGATGGAGGATCCTCTGTCACATGCATAATGTGTTATGAGGGGACTGTGTGTGGGATACCCAGTGGTGGGATTATTTATTCCCCCTCAAGAGAGACAAGGCAAGACATATTCAGAGGTGGTTGGCCATTGCTTGCCTCTAAGTAGCAACCCTGGACTTCCTTGGCCTTCTCTCATCCAAGTACTCTCCAGGAGAGACCCTACTTAGCAGCTAGAATCAGATGAGGTTGGGTTAGTCTGGGCCGTCCAAGCCAGGGATCCCCCGTCATATGTCACATTATATGCCCAGTGGAGAGCAGCACAGCACAGGTACTCATTCCTTCACAAGAAGAGGTTGACTGGCCAGGTAGGTGTGGGGAGCAACCCTAATGTGGTGAACTGTTGCCTTGAGCTGTAATCTAAGGTTTTGAGCATAAGCATGCTGGTTTGGAAGAAACTACTTCACATGGCTTCAACGTCTGCTCAACAAAATCCATGGGTTTCACTAAGTAAAGCATCTGTTTCTGGATGCAGCTTTCCACATGTAGCAGGACATGAATGCTTTGTGTGTGCATGTAGGTCTCTACCACACTTACAGAAAAATAATCAAAGAGATCTGGGGACATAAAGACACACAGAAAGTCATGCCAGGGACTGAATAAATGTAGAGGATTTAGTTGGGAAAGCGCTGTGTTAATATGAGTAACTATGTTACTATTAATACTTTTCTTGGAGAAAATATTGCCTGTTTCTCCACACTGTTTTGTTTAGTTATTTATTAAAACACCAGTTTTAAGCTATTTATATAAAAAAAATCTATCCTGTCTTTCCTCTTGGTTCAAGGCAGCTTACAATAATAGTTCAAACATCCCCAGCTAAAACCAAAAATAAAATTTGCAAGCCCCAAATCTGTCCCACAGTTTGACACACTTGTTTTTCACAATATGCTTTCTCTACCGGCTAAACAAGCTATAGGAATTTGCCATGAGGACGAAGAGTCACACTGCAGCTGCGAGTTCCCAGTGGCAACTATATGGAAGCACCGCAGGGGCCAGATTCGGATCAGAACGGCAGTATGAGGTGAAGAGGGCCTCCTCCCACCCACCCCTTGAGCCATTTTCCTTAGCCAAAATGGAGGCAGGGCAAGATACTTGCCCCGTTTGGGGCTGCACGTGCACTGAATTCTTGCCTGACATCCTCACAGCCATTCGGGCCCAGGAGAACGGTGGCAGGAGCCCCACGTCCCCCTGTGCCACAATACTAATCGCAATGGAGTTGCCCCCGGGGACTTGCAGCTATAGTATGGCTTCTAGTCCCCGTGTTGAACTTGTACAATTTCTAGCATGTCGTTTGGCCCTGGGAGCATTCTCTGCTTATGATTCCCCATCTTTGAATTCCCTTTTGGAACTAGCATGCCATTCCAGGAGTTTGTTCACATCACTTTGTCACACAAGAGGAGCACGGGCGAGCTGATTTTCCAGAGTAAAGCAATTAAATAATGCCTGCCCAATCTCCGCTGAGGTAAATCTATCTTCTTGTCTGCTCGTGCATTACACAGCAGAATTGTATTTTCTCTGCTCTTGGTGGTTCTCTTTTTCCCTCTATATATTTTATTTAAACTTATTGCTTTTCATGTTAGTTTAATATGGAGGTGCCATTCTATTCAGTCAGTCTTCATTACTGCAGAAGTCTAAATCACGCTCAGCTTGAAAATGGCCTCGAAAAGCCTCTGATGAGGTTTCAGAAGAAAATCTAAGCACGGCTTCATGCAGTGCCAGAACCACTCATTTCTGCGGGTGATTCAGGCTCCTACTTCTATGCCCACCCCACCCCTCAGGGCTAGTGCTGCCTTGGCAAATGGTGGGAAATTTGGAGGGTGGAGTTTGTGGAGGGTATAACATCACTTCTGAGTGATCTCTTGGAATGTCCCCTAATATCTATGGTAAGGATCATAGAGACATGGGGAGATTCCTAGAACATCACTATGGAGGCCATTTTCCAGCCATTTTTTTCTTCTTCTGCTCCTCAGCTTCTCAAGAATGGGGACAAGAAATTGGGGAATTAGGGCCAAGGGTAAGGGTTTACATGCTGTGGGTGAGTAAATGGAAAGCCGACATACTTTTGAAGTGAATAGCTGGTCACACCTGGATACCTTCTCTTGCATCAGCAGGATGCAGAGGCTCTTACCCTGTTTGGCTGCATGCCAAGCTACGGAGTTGCCACTTGGCCTGATCCCTTCTCTTCATGAATGCCCTCCTCTGGTTTGCCCTCTACCACTTTGAAAGCACACGATTTAAAATAGAAACGAAACATTATGCTGGCTACAGTTGTTTGAATTTTTCCCTGCAAACAGTTATACTGTGGGTAAGGCTGTGTGGCCCTGGGCAAGATATCATCTTTAACTGAGCCCAAATATGGTGATAAGACTACTGCTCTACCTTACAAAGGGGTTGTAAAGACAACTGATTCTAAAGCACTTGGAATACTCTGGAAGTGCATTATAGGCCAGTGTGGTGTCGTGGCGAAGAGTGATGGATTCTAATCTGGTGAACCGGGTTCGATTCCCCACTCCTCTACATGAAGCCAGCTGGATGACCTTGGGCTAGCCACAATTCTCTCTGAAGTCTCTCATCCCCACCTACCTCACAAGGTGTCTGTTGGGAGGAGAGGAAGGGAAGGCGAATTGAAGCCACTTTGAGTCTCCTTTAAGTTAGAGAAAATCGGGGCATAAAAACCAACTCTTCTCCTTCTCCTCCTTCTTCTCCTTCTCCTAATACAATAAAATACATTAAAAACATAAAAAACAAAATTTCAATCCCAGGCCTGCTTGTAAAGTTAACGAAATGTGGTCCTAAATAAAACCATCATCAACTGCCTCCTAAAGATTGAAAGTGAAGGGGCCAGGCACACCTCCTTGGGGAGGCTGTTCCCACTGGGGCTGCCACTGAGAAGGCCCTCTCTCATGTACCCACCAAATAGGCTTACCAGGTCCCTCTTCTTCAGTGGGAGGTTTTTGGAGTGGTGGTGGTGGTGGTGGTTTCGAGCGCTCCCGGAAGTACTTCAGCACTTCTGGTTCACGCCTGGAAGTGCTGCATTGCAAAGGGCCAGTTTCCACTTAAACTCCCAGTTTGAGTGGTAAAGGCCTGTTGCTATGCGGCACTTCCGGGTGTAAAACTCACCACAAGAGTCCGTTTTCCACTCAAACGGCCCCTTGTGATGCGTTTTACACCCGGAAGTGCCGCATCGCAACAGGCCTTTACCACTCAGACTGGGAGTTTAAGTGGAAACCGGCCCTTTGCAATGCAGCACTTCCAGGTGTGAACCAGAAGTGACCTGTCCCTGCCTGCACAGATTGCCCTCTGACCCTCAGCTGGTCAGCGGGCGGCCAGGTGGATTGGAGGGGGTTTGCCCGCCACCACCTGGCACTTGTCAGCCCTACCACCAAATGAGCTTATTCGATTGGTGTGGGACAGTCAGGAGGGCCTCTCCCTGTGATCTCAATTTCCTGACAGAGAATATATGGGAGCAGACGATCCTTCACTACCACTGGCCAAGCCCCTGTGGAGACTCCCAGAAGATGATGGGTGTATTGGAGTGAGCAACTCAGGATTCCTAGACAGACATTGGGATGTCCAGGAAGATTAAAGTGTTCTCCCACTGTTTTCTGAGTATTTTGATTTTTAATGACAGATTTATGTCCATTTATTCTTTTCCTGTTTGTCTGATGTAGAGAGAGTACAAGGGCAATATTGATACATGATGACACATATAATGTTGCAAGATGAGCAAGTGAACGAATAGGGTTGCCAGGTCCCTCTTTCCCACCGGTGGGAGGTTTTTGGGGTGGAGCCTGAGGAGAGTGGGGTTTGGGGAGGGGAGGGACTTCAATGCCATAGAGTCCAATTGCCAAAGCAGCCATTTTCTCCAGGGGAACTGATCTCTATCGGCTGGAGGTCCGTTGTAATAGCGGGAGATCTCCAGCTAGTACCTGGAGGTTGGCAACCCTATGAACGAACCTGAGATGGCGTGATGGGTCTTAGGGCTGGTGATTGCGTTCTTAGAGTATATATGGGTGCAAAGTTGGCATCTTGGTTTATTGTAGGCCCCAGTCTCAGAGTTTGTGTCAACCTGGAGGTTGACAACCCTCGTCTGTGTCCATATTAGGTAGTGCATTACTGTGAGAACTTGTTTAAAGTTAGGGGGCTATCTGTGGCCAATAAAAGGTTTGCCTTCCAATGCCTGTGAGAGAGGAATATCATTATCCAGCACAGGTTGAAGGTCATTAAGGATGCGTCGAACCAGTTTGAACTGCGAGCTGTATTTGATCACCAGTGGTGTTCTGTTGTTGTATCATTTGGGCCTATCTTGGAGCCTGTTATCCCTGTGGGTGTCCTTCTAGCTTTGTCAGTCTGTTTCCTGACTACATCAGGTAGGTATTATAATTGCAAAAAGATCTGTTATAGATCCCTCAGGTGAGAATCTCTGTCAGAGGGATTGGAACAGATGCGGCTGCCGCGTTGCACTTGGCTGGAGACAATTGATTGTGAGGTGGGTTTAATCATATCTGACTGTGGCGAGGCCCGCAGACAACTAGAAAAACCCCATTCGGCACTTACCCTGATCCGTCCTCCTTTGCAAAAACTCCTGGGGCCTTTTTCATCTCATTGACTGGAACAAAGAAGCATCCCAGTGCCGAAACCAGTAGCTTTTTCAGGGGTTATTTTGTGGAGTTCCTCCGTGTGCTTTTCTGATTAGAGAAAGAACATAAGAGCATAAGAAGAGCCCTGCTGGATCAGAGCAGTGAGGGTCCATCCAGTCCAACATCCTGTCTCACACAGGGGCCAACCGGTTCTTCTGGAGGTCCAACAACAACAGGGGCACGGAGGCCCCTTCCCCAATGGTGCCTGCTGCTGACCCAGCATTAAGCCTCTGAATGTGGAGGTTCCCTTTAGTCCCCGTGGCTCGTAGCTGTTGACAAACCTCCCCTCCATGATTCTGTCTAACCCCCTTGTAAAGCTACGGCAGCAAATTCCACATTTTAACCCTTTGTTGTATAAAGAAGTATTTCCTTTTGTCCATCCCAAATTTGTATGAGGTAGCTTTGGGGGACATTGTTTATTCATGTGCAGGTGACAATGTCCTAAGAGGGCACAATTGGAGAGCTGCATCTCTGTGCACTCCATCCCCCAAATGCAGCCGGGGTCACTTGCCCCTCCCAGAGTATGTGCTTAAGCAGAAAGCTTTTCCCATATGCTCACAAAGGCAACTGGCAAAAGAAAAAAGAAAAAAAAAGCAAACAAAAAATGGTTCCCCTGTCACAGATTCATTGCCAAACGCTTTCTGTGTTAAAAAAAAGGGGGGGGGGGAATCTGTTTTGCAAGTGTACCCTTTTCTCTTTATAACTCAATTCATAGTCCCATTTACTCAAAAGTGAGCTTTAGAAAGTTCAGGGGGACTTACTCTAGGGTTGCCAACCTCCATGTGGTGGCTGGAGATCTCCCACTATTACAACTGATCTCCAGCTGATAGAGATCAGTTCCCCTGGAGAAAATGGCCACTTTGGCAATTGGACTCTATGGCATTGAAGTCCCTCCCCTCCCCAAACACTGCCCTTTCAGGCTCCACACCCAAAATCTCCAGGCATTTTCCAACCCTAACTTACACCCAAGTTTACATTTCTTTTGCTTCTATGGTTGCCAGCTTTAGCTTGGGATATTCATAGAGATTTGGAGGTGGAGCCTGGGGAGGGCAGAGTTTGGAGAGAAGAGAGACCTCAGTAGGGTATGATGCCATAGAGTCCCTCCTCCAAAGCAGCCATTTTCTCCCAGTATCTGACAAAGGGACCTTTGCCTCTTGAAAGCTTATTCCCCCCCAAACTATTGTTTGTCCCTGAGTTGCTGTTCTACACAGGGTCATCTGCTGAAGCTGGAGGGTGAGAGATTCAGAACAGATAAAAGGAAGTATTTCTTCACACAACACATAGTTAAATTGTGGAACTCCCTGCCCCAGGATGTGGTGATGGCTGCCACCTTGGAAGGCTTTAAGAGGGGAGTGGGCATGTTCATGGAGGAGAGGGCTATCCATGGCTACTAGTCAAAATGGATACTAGTCACGATGCATACCTATTCTCTCCAGGATCAGAGGACCATGCCTATCATATTAGGTACTGTGGAACGCAGGCAGGATGGTGCTGCCGCAGTCATCTTGTTTGGGGGCTTCCTAGAAGCCACTGGTTGGCCCCTGTGTGAATAGACTGCTGGACTCGATGGGCCTGGGTCTGATCCAGCAGGGCTCTTCTTCTGTTCTTATGGAGGGCTGACCAACACGGCTACCTTCTAAAAATGTTTTCTCCAGCTATACTGATTACTGCAGTCTGGAGATCAACTATAGTTCTGGAAGATCTCCCAGCCGCTCCTGGAGGTTGGCAACCCTGGCCCCTTGTCCAGTCCTGCTGCTTCTCTGGCAATCTTAAATTTCCAGCTCCCCCCCACCCATCCCTTCCCTCCCCCACCCTGTAAAATAAATAAAGAATGCCCCAGTTCGGGTAGAGCCAAATCCATCTTCTTGTCTACTGGTGCATTACAAGGCAGAATTGCATTTCTGGCGTGCTTCAATTGGCCCTGTTCCCTTTATATTCGCTAAGGCCGCTGAACACACATTCCAATAATGAAGAGGATAGTTGTTATGAGGTTCTCTGTGAAGTGAGTGATCTTGCCACTTATCATGTAATAAGCTGTTAAAGAAGGCAAAACAGATAAATGACGCTTTGAAGGAGATCCTTTACCTCCTTGTTTCTTGCCTGCTGAGTCTCAGGGAGGCAAAAGGGAGAAAACACAGGTGGGAGGGTTGCCAACTGCTGGTTAAGAAATGCTGGAGATTTGGGGATGGAGCCTGGGAAGGGTGAGGTTTGGGGAGAGGAAGGGTATAATGCCATAGAGTCCATCCTCCAAAGTAGACATTTTATCCAGGTGAACAAATCTCCGTTGTCAGCAGAGCAGTTGTAATTCTTGGAGATCTCCAGACTCCACCTGGAGGTTGGCAACCCTAAAAGGTGGGGCTGGTTGGCTGCCCCAGCCTCCTTGCTGGTGCCACATCAGCCTTGGAGCAGCGGAGGCTACTGGGTGATGCAGGAGAGTCATTCAAGGCAACAGGAGAGGACTGCAGGAAGTGATGGCATTTCTGATGGGTGCTCGTGAAGCAGCCCAGGGAGTGTTGCCCCTGATGTGTTTCTGAGTTTCAAGAAACTGAGGATCTTGGAGGACATCCACAGAGGTTGGAGGAAAGAGGGCGTTTTCAGAATGCCAGACGGGGTGGTGGTGGTGGAAAGGGCTGCCAAGTTGTAGCCAGCTTATGGAGACCCCTGGTGGGGTTTTCAAGGCAAGAGGCATCAGAGGTGGTTTTGCCACTGCCTGCCTCCACATCACCTCCTGTTCTTCTCTGATGGTCTCCCATCCAGCTACTAACTAGGACCAACCCTGCTTAGCTTCCGAGATCTGACGAGACTGGATTAGCTTGGGCTATTCAGGTCAGGGTCCAGCTGCAGCAATGATTTGGAAAACTCACACGACATGGCAGAGAAGTATTGCTATACTAAGTCTGCAATCCTAGGGGCACTTTCCTGGGAGTAAGCCCCACTGAATAACCTGAGAGTTACTTAGAATTGCTCCCTCAGATGCAAGTGAAATGGCTGTCCATATTAGTTTTATTTTTAAAAAAATTATTATTTTAAATTGATTTACAATCTTAATTGTTTTTCAATTCACAAAGTACATAATAGAAAAGATTTCTATCTTATCTCTAAGCAAGTATATATATTTAACTTCCCCTCTCCCCTCCTCAGTCCATTTAATATCCATGTTTCTCTCTTTGTGTTCAGTTCTAATTCATTATAATAAACCAAATCTGTCAATCCTACAATAAATTTTTAACTTTAGAAGTTTAATTACTACTAACATTTTGAATTAGATCAATTCATATCCCTTAATATTTCCCAATTTAAGTTCAGTTACACAATAAGTTGTCCATGCCTCCCATTCTCCCAAAAATTCAGTATTTTCTTTTTGATTTATTAATGCAGTTAATTTTGCCATTTCGGCCAGTTCCATCATTTTATCTATCCAAGCGGTCTTATCTGGTATCTCAGAAGTTTTCCATTTCATTGCATAAACCAGTCTTGCAGCGGTGGTGGCATGTATCAAAAATGACCTCTGAGTCACAGTAGAGTCTGGTATTATACTTAACAACATCATTTCCAGTGTTTTAGGTATATTCTGTTGTATTATCAACCTTAGTTCATTATAAATCATATCCCAATTCTTTTTGCCTTTTCACAAAGCCACCAAATATGATGAAAGGAACCAACTTCTTCTTGACATTTCCAGCATTTTGGTGACATTGATCCATACATTTTAGCTAATTTCTTTGGTGTCAAATACCATCTATAAATCATTTTATAAATATTCTCTCTCAGTGACTGCAAAAGTATATTCACAGTGGGTAGCCGTGTTAGTCTGTCTGCAGTAGTAGAAAAGGGCAAGAGTCCAGATCTGAAGAAGTGAGCTATGGCTCACGAAAGCTCAAACCCTACCAGAAAATATTTAAGGTGCTACTGGATTCTTGCCCTTTTCTACTACTGCAAAAGTATATGTTTCATATCTTTTGACCAAAGTCTTTCCCATTTATTTAGAGAAATATCATGACCCAATGTCTGTGCCCAAGTTATCATCGTTGGTTTAATTTGATCTTGTTCCGTGTACAATATCAATAACATCTTGTACATTTTTGAAATTAAATGTTCATTATTTTCCAATAGCATTCGTTGAAAAGTTGATTTGTCTTTAGTAAAGCCTATCTTCAAGTCTTGTAGATATACTAATTGTACCTGATGATATTGGAACCAAGTCATATATTCCTTCAATTCTTCATATTCTTTTAGGGCACATTTATTTCCTTCCCAAACCAAAAGGTCCTGATATGTAACAAATTGAGCTCTGCTCAATGGTCTCAAAGTTAACATCTCTTGTGTAGAGATCCATGAAGGTGTTCTAGGTTCAAGAAGATGTTTGTATTTTAACCAAATTTTTATTAGTGAAGATTTCGCAATATGATGTTGAAAAGTTTTATGATGTTTCAGTTTATCATACCATAAATAGCCATGCCAACCATATCTATTATCAAAATCTTCCAAACCAAGCAATCATTTATTCTTTAATTGTATCCAGTCTTTTAGCCATACCAAGGCAGATGCTTTTGCATATAGTCTAAAGCTTGGAAGAGCAAATCCTCCTCTTTCTTTAGCATCAACCAAGTATTTATAGGCAATTCTTGGTTTTTTCCCTTGCCATATAAAATTCAGCAAATCCCCCCACACATCAAAATATCTTGTTTGCTCCACTATTGGAATATTCTGAAATAAAAACAGTAACCTTGGTAAAATGTTCATTTGTGTTACAGAAATATGACCCAAAAGTGAAATGTTTTTATTGGACCATGATATCATATCTTTTTTAACCAAGTCCCATAGTTTCACATAGTTATTCACCAATAAGTCTTTATTTCTATTTGTAATCCAAACACCTAGGTATTTTACTTTATTAGTTTTCTCCCATCTAGTAATATCTAGAAAGTCTTTTTGTTCTTCTTTTGAGAGATTTTTAAATACAATCTGAGTCTTGTCTTGGTTTATCCTAAATGTGGCTGCCCATATTAGGACCTACAATACAGAATGGGGGAGCTACCCATATAGGTAAGAGTTTCTTCTATCTTGGGGGATTCTTCAGAAATATAGAATAATATTATTAAGGACAATTTTTAAAAGTCAAAGAAGGTCTGTTGATCTCCAAGTAAACTCACTGCACTCCACAAATCGCACAGTGGGGAACTGTGGGAAAGGGGGAATTGGCTTGTGGGAGACCCTTCTAGGATCCTGAATCAAGCTAAAAGGCTAGGGTTGCCAGGTCACCCCCAGGGGGATGGGGGGTAGTTAGCCCACTCCAGGTTGGGAAACTCCTGGATAGTTGGGGATGGAGCTTGGGGAAGACAGGGGACCTCAGTGGGGTACAATGCCATAGAGTCCACCCTCCAAAGCATCCATGCTCTCCAGGGGAACTGATCTCTTTCGTCTGAAGATGAGTTGTAATTTCAGGGGATCCCCAGGTCCCACCTGGAAGATGGCATCCCTATAAAGGAGCTGATTTGTGTAGTGGAAGGGGACTGTGTGCTTTAGGAATATAGCCCACACAGGCTCTCTGATTTAGAAAAGGAAGTTAAGGAACTCCATACAATGATAGGAAAGAAAGAACTGGCATTCCAGCTATCTAAGCTAAGATGAAGAAAGAATGCCCCAGCTCAGCTATTATTGAATCTTGATGGAGAATTAGGGTCATCAGGGAAGGCAGATGTACCCAACAAAAGGGCCCAACGGGTTAAGTCCTCCAGGTTTCCAGACATGGAACCCGTACTCAGGGAGACGTGACCTCCACCCTAGATGTAGGTGAACCCTCTGGGGCTCCAGCCACGCAGGTTAAAAGGGGATTCCTGGCTTAATGTAAGCCCTTGGTCCGTAGAATCCCCAAAAGCAACAACCCAGGCAGGTGGTCCTAAGGCAAGTTGACTTCATTGGAAATCATGCAGGTAAAACAGAGCTTGCATAAAACTAAGCCAGGAATGGCTGGCTGGTCTAATTCAGTAACATATATTGGCATAGCAGATAGTGTAGGTTGGCATGGCAACTCCTTCTCCCACGGGAAATTAACAGATCACTTCAGGATACAATGGTTCCATATTAACATAGCACACCCTCATTAGCACATTATCTTGATACTTAAAGGACAATGATTAGCACATTACCTTTGATACTTTTTGCAGGACAATGATTCAGCTCAAACCCAACCCCTTTCTGACTATATTTTACTCTTCCTACACACTTGACACTGAGAGACACTGTCCTTAAGTATTACTCCTCTGAAGATGCCTGCCACAGCTGCTGGCGAAACGTCAGGAAAGAAAATACCAAGACCACGGTCACACAGCCCGGATAACCTACAAGAACCAAAGACTTAATTGCTCGAGATTGGATTAGGAAGGTGCAGTGAATAAGGTCATCAGAGATGATGGCTGAACACTTAAGAGTTAAGTGTTTGAGCCTTGAGTAACAGAATTGGAAATTGAGGTGGAGTCTGGAAGGAGGAAGTCAGAGAGGGCTTGCCTGGCTTTGGGATGAGATTAGGAGTTAGTTACAATAGAACTGATGGGATCTGGCAGGATGCTTGCCATCTATTGCAGGAAGAGCATAGAAATGTTAAATGATCAATGGGATTTTAACATCACAATTTGAAATTCAAAAGGGGACCACACAAGGCTGCCCTCTGTCACCTTTATTGTTCATTTTAACGTTAGAAGTTTTATTAAGAAAGATTAGAAATAATATAGATATTATAGGCTGTAAGATTGGGAGAAATCACTTTAAGGTTAAAGCGTATGCGGATGATTTAGTTTGTTTTTTAACTAACCCTATTAGTCAAATTGTAGAATGGAACAAAATGGTTGAGGTTTATGGAAAGCTTGCAGGTTTTAAAATAAACAAAAATAAAATGAAAATATTGGTTAAAAATATGACAATTTTGCAGCAGCAAGAGCTATCAAAATGTATAGGTCTTTCTATTGAACACAAAATAAAATATTTAGGTATTTGGTTAACCTCAAATAATTTTAATCTGTTCAAAAATAATTATGCTAAGGTATGGCAGCAAATTACCGTAGATTTAAAAAATTGGGAAAAAAATTCCTTTATCACTGTGGGGTAGAATCTCGGTAATTAAAATGATTATTTTACCCAAGATGCTTTTTTTTTATTTCAAAACTTACCAATTATAAAAGGAACTAAAATATTTAAAATTTGGAAAAATGATATTCTAAACTTTTTATGGGGTAAAGAGAAACATAGAATAGCATATAACAATTTGATTCAACTCAGAGAAACAGGAGGTCTAGGGTTACCAGATTTAAAAATGTATTATGAGGCATCCTGTTTTGTTTGAGTAAAGACTTGGATTAGGTTAGAAAATGCCAAAATATTAGAATTAGAGAGTTATAATTTACATTTTGGATGGCATGCATACTTATAGTATGATAAGGAAAGGGTAAATAAAGAATTTAATATTCATATTGTTAGAGTTGGATTGTTTCAAATTTGGAAAAAATACAGAAGGATTTTGGAAAATAAGACCCCAGGATGGGTTAATCTAGTAGAAGCTCATATGAGAAGTGGGATACATTTGAATCTAGATATGGACATGTATAGAAAACTCATTGAATGGAAAGAGGGAAAGTGGGTTTTAAGAAGCAGAGAAGAACTTAATATAAAGGATTGGTTTCTGTATTATAGATTAAAAGATATATTTAATAAAGATAACCAGCTTGGATTTAATCAAAATAAATCTGAATTAGAAAAAATATTCATAAAAGGAAATAAGGGACTGATAGGAAGAATGTATAAATTATTAATTGAAACTAATTTAGAACAAGAAAGAATTAAACCAGTTATGATAAAATGGATGAAGGATTTAGGGTTTAATATTGAACTGGATATATGGGAAAATCTATGGAAGAGAGAATTTAAATTTACAATAACCAATGAAATTAGAGAAAACCTATACAAAATGTTTTACAGATGGCATATAACCCCTGTGATAATATCAAAAATGGATAGAGGAGGTACAGATTTATGTTGGAAATGTGGAAAGGAAAGAGGTACATATATGCATGTATGGTGGTTATGTAAAAAAATTAAAATCTTTTGGGAAAAAGTACTTAGGGAAACTAATAATTTGATTAATGGTAGAGTTAAGAGGAAGCCGGTATTTTGTTTATTGGGAATTCCACAAAAAAATATGACTAATAGCGATAGGGTTGTTTGCCAATATAGTTTTGCTGCTGCAAGAATTGTAATAGCTAAAGTTTGGAAGCAAACGCACAGACCTTCAATTGTTGACTGGAGAGAGAAATTGTGGATGTATATGAGGATGGCCAAATTAACAGAATTCCTACATGGAAATGATATGGAAGAATTAAAAAAAATGGTTTAAGGCCGCCTCATATTGGGATAAAGTGGCAAAAATGGACTTTACATTATTATTTAGCGAGTTATAGAAATTAGTTTTAATAAATTTATATTATATTGTAAGCTTTAAAAACTGTTTAGACACTTCTTCTGGCCCAGAGCAAATAGGATTCACTAAGAACAAATCATCTTTAGATCACTGTATCGTTTTATCCTTTCTTGTGGAAAAATACATGAAGATAGGTGGGGGGAAATTGTTTGCAGCTTTCATAGACCTAAAAAGTGCTTTTGACTCTATTCCTAGAGAGAAACTGTGGGACAAATTGTCAAATCTAGGAATTGACCCCAGGCTGCTAATACTTTTAAAGAAATTACACTTAAATACCACCTGCCAAGTTAAATACTCACCTAATGGTGGACTGACTAAGAAAATCTTAATTCAAAGAGGCGTTAAACAAGGGTGTGTTTTAGCTCCCCTACTTTTTAATATTTTTCTTTCTGATCTAGCGCAGTCATTGGGTTCAGTTAATGGTCATCCACCTAAATTAGGGTCCCAGTCTTTACCTCTACTTCTTTATGCGGACGACACCGTCATTCTTTCTTTCACTAAAGTAGGCCTCCAGCGATATTTAGATGCTTTTAATAATTATTGCCATTTTAATTTACTTTCTATTAACTCCTCCAAATCAAAAGTAGTGGTATTCTCCAAAAAATGGTCCTCATACAAATGGCACATTAGGAAGGATTCAATTGAACAAGTTAAAAGCTATAAGAATTTGGGAATTACTTATAACTATAATCTCAATTGGTCTATACATCGACAAAATACTATTAAAGCCACCAGGATTTCCTTAAATCAACTCAAGCAGTTTTTCTACGCGAAGGGGAATCAGTGTGTTCCTGTAGTGATAAAAATCCTGAATTTGAAAATATTCCCCCAACTTCTGTTTGGAGTTCCCTTATGGCTTGGAACTCTTAATCAAGAAGTGGAGAACATCCAAGCCATATTTCTTAGACAAATATTGGGGATACCTAAATGTGTCTCATATTTCACAATTTGTTATGAAACTGGGCAAAACTTGATTGCCACCAAAGCCTGGATTCAAACAATAAGATATTGGCTCAAATTATATTTTCAAACTGAGCCAGGTTCCCTTTTATATTTCTTGAAAAGTGAACTTCATTATTTCTCATGGGACATATTGATTAGATCTAGACTCTGTCAAATTGGAATTGATTTAGATAATCTTGCTCTGGCCAATGAATCTTACATCTTTAAAAGAATCAAGCAACGTCTCCTTGATGTAGAATTGCAGAATTTTAACCCAGCTCTTCCCCCCATCTGCTCTCCGGCGGCCCTAGGCCTTAATAATGGATCGGGCAAAATGGCTAGGTATCTAGATAACCTAGAGATACCTTCTCAACGCCGCGCTTTTCTATTAGCTAGGGTTAATGCATTCCCATCTAGGATGCTCTTAGGCCGATACCTCCAGATCCCTAGACATGAACGCCTATGCACATGCAGTTTAAATTTGTTAGATACAATTGACCACATCCTTTTAGATTGCCCCTTCTATGTGACTCTGCGGGATAAACTGCTTTGCTCCAGTACAAGACATACAGGAGTAATGAAGTGAAATGCAAATTTCTTTTGAGTGACCATGATCCCAAAATTACTGCTACCATGGCTGAATTTCTTACAGGAGTTCTTAAAGAACAAGAAAAGTTGTATTAACCCGACTGTAACTTATATGTATTGCCCTTTGGAGGTATTTTGTTGTTGTTTTTTCTATCTCTGTCTTTGGTATGCCAATAAAGGTTAATGAAATGAAATGAAATGACACTTCTTCGGAAGTCGGGTGATGGGTCACTTTTCTGGGTGGGTGGAGGGTGAAGGGGTATCTTTTTGGATTTAATGGTTTGGTAAACATGAAAGTAATAATTACTATATAAAGATACTCTTTTGTAATTTTGTATTTTGTTATTTTTTATTGTATTGTTTTGTGTTATAAAAATTAATAAAAATTTATAAAAAAGAAAAGAAAAAAGAAATGCTAAATGTTTATCCATTGTCTCTTTGCCTTCTTCGGAGAGCTGCAACATTCCTTTCCGGGGAGGGCATGGCTCACCTTTTGCTGTTTTCAGCCCTGTCAGCACCACCCTCAAAATCTCCCTGCATTTGCCAAGGCAGTTCTGCCAACCCTTATGCCCCACTGAGCTGCTGAGATGAAGGCCAGCAGCTGAGGTGGCAAAGAAGCAGCAGCACCTGTGGGGCTAGGCCCAAACCCGCAGCCAGGAACCAGCGCAGCAGCCCCCAAGCCCTCCAGCTCTGAGCCGGCTGCAGGAAGGCACCTGTCTGCTCACCCCCCCCCCCTGTCACCAGAGCCTCAGGAACAGCAGAGGAGGCAAACACGTTGGGCCTTACAGGACCAGAGGCAAAGTGCTCGACTGGCAGCTCAGTACCAACCCAGCACCAACAGCGGGGATGTTTGCAGGAGCAGGTCTGAGTTGGCTGGCAGGTGCACGGCGTTGCAGGCTGCCTGACTGGCCTCCTGTTTATAAGCAGCTGGAAAGGGCGTAGCTGTGTGGAAGCAGCACGTCTGTCTACTCCTGACCTTGCTGAGCCTGTGGAGAACTGTCTCTGCCCTGTCTAGATGTGGGCTTGAACCCTTGGACTTGGTTTTCAAAGTACCTCCTGGGTAAACGCAGAAGGGATGTGGATGTTCTAGCACTCTCCCCCCAAAACACTACGGTTTCCATGTGGCTTACCCGGAAGTGATGCAGGCACTCTAGCACACTCCATCAAAAACTCTATTGCTAGAGCATCCACATCTCTTCTGGGTCACATTGCCCCAGTCCCAGAAAACTCCCACTGTTTGCCAAGGGGTACCTGGCAACCCTAAGCTTTGCTCCTCTGAGCTGGGCCTGCTGCACGTGCCAATCTACAAATGGGCAAAATCAACAACTGCCTGATCACATGCTTTCTTCCTCGTGCCCCTTACCTTATGGGAAAGCCTGCCTGAGAAGGGCAGGCAATAGGGCGGTACTGTAACAAAATGATTCAGATAAATACTTTGGCAAAGCATGAGGGACTGTGGTCTATACTGGTGTGTGTATAGTTCGTTCCGCCTGTTGCTATAAGTAGGATTCTACTATATAATTTTTTGCCTTGTTTAAACATGTCCTATTAATCCTTTTGTTTTGTTTCAGTTCTATTTCAAGATTTTTGGTAGGTTCCATATTTCTACAACCCAAATCCTACATCGTTGTTTATTGGATGTCCCATCCTGTTGATTGTATTGACACTCTGTGTAATCCACCTTGAGTCCCAGTGAGGCGGGTGGGCTATAAGCAAGCAAGCAAACAAACAAACAAACAAACAAAAACTATATTTATACATTAAAAAGGACTAAAATATTGTGATGCTATACTGCTCATCCTTGTCAACCACAAAAGTAGAGGACAATACTGTAAAGAAGTACTGTTACACACTCCTTCTTCCCCCATGGCAAATACTGAAACACAGGAATACTGAATTTTTCAGTGTGTTACATTTGAAACTACTTATTTTTGCTCTTTGTTTCTGCTTAGGGCATGTTGAAAAGCATACTTCTTAGTGTGGACTCTGGTGAATGTTGTTCATTTGGGAGAGGAAGCAGAAAACCATCACCTTTGGCTCAAATGTACATTCTCGCCAACTTCATTTTTGCTTTTAAATTACAGATGTGGGCAATGCAGCACTCTTTCCCCCTGAAACAGTTAACTTGCAGCTTGCGAGAATGGCTTTTGAGTGCAATAAATAATTTTTAGAGCTGCCAAATAATGAACGGTATGAACAACACTCTGAGCAAAGTATTGAATGAATGAACAGCAAAATCAACAAGTATTGAACCAGTAAATGGGAAGCATCTGCTGTCGTGAACTTAACAAACAAAGAGGCAAAAAACAACAACAACCACCCAACTATATTCAAACATGGTGCATATTAAAATGTAGCCTGACTCGAGAAATCTGTTAACTGCACTATTTCTTGACGGCATAGAATAGGGCTGGTTTTCAACAGCAGTGTTCTCTCCCCACCCCCACAAGACCATCAATGACATTTCTAGCTATGAATATTTACTATCGGTTCCATAAAAAAAGCTTTGTACCTTTTGCTGGTCTCCTGCATTGGGCAGAGCATCTGCTGACTATCGGGAGGCTTTAAATGACATCCCTTTAACTTATTGTCATGCCTCTGTGGCTCTAAATCACTGCTCAGCGGCTGAACATTTTCCAAGTGTGCTTCCCCCACCTCTCCCTTGGCCATTTGTCCTGTTCACACATTACAGTGAATGCACCTACATCCTGCCTATACCTGTGCACGCTTGTTTGTAAGAAAGAGCCAATGCATGTTCATTTTGTGAATGAAACTGGGAATCAGGACTGGATAATTGTTAGGGTTGCCAACCTCCAGGTACTAGCTGGCGATCTCTCCTTGCACAAACCCCAAAGTTTGATGAAGGTTGGGTCATGGGGTCCGATTTTATGGGGTCCAGAAGGGGTCGTCCCCTCCTCTATAGAGAAGCATTGTAAACTTTACCATACTTCTCTATGGAGGAGGACGGCAACCCCTTCCAGACCCCATAAAATTGGATCCCCTGACCCAATCTTCACCAAACTTCGGGGAGAGTTCCTTGAAAACATTTATCTGCCGCCTTTCCTTATGGTTCAAGGTGGCTTACAATAACAGTAAAAAGACAATTCCCATTTAAAACCAAAAATAAAATAGCAAGCCCTAAATCCCTCCCCCCCTTTAAAAGACGCCTGCCAATTCAAACTTCCCCCAAAACCCTGGCAAACAGGCCAGCCTTTCAGTGCCTTGTGACTATTTCCAAGGAGAGGCCCCTCACTTCTTTGGGGAGCCCCTTCCACAGAGCTGGAGCCACAATGGAAAAGGCCCAGGCTCTGGTCAATGCCAGATGGGCCACCCGGAGTGGTGGGAGAGCCAACAGATGGCTGCCTGACAACCATAGTTGGCATACATCCCATTAAGAAGAAGAGTTGGTTTTTATACTCCACCTTTCTCTACTGTTTAAGGAGAATCAAACCAGCTTACAATCTCCTTCCCTTCCTCTCCCCACAGCAGACACCTTGTGAGGTAGGTGAGGCTGAGAGAGTCCGAATAGAACTGTGACTGGTCCAAGGTCACACAGCTGTGGAGGAGTGGGGAATCAAACCCGGTTCTCCAGATCAGAGTCCACCGCTCCAAACCACCACTCTTAACCACTACACCAAGCTGGCTCTCATCATTTCTCATTAAGAAATCACAGGGATGAAATTATAGCTTGGTGGATGTTCCCACCTCACATTTACTTGACCCTGTTACAATGTACATTAGTATGTTCCCACAAATGTTCCCACAAGCCACATGTACATATGTAAGTGCCATTAAGTCACAATCGACTTATGGTAATCCCAGCACGGGACTTTCAAGGCAAGTGAAGAGCAGGGGTGGTTTGTCATTGCTTTCCTCTGCAGAGTCTTCCTTGGTGGTCTCCCGTCCAAGTACCAACCCTGCTTAGCTTCTAGGATCTGATGAGATCAGGCTGCACCATGCCACCTTCCCTCCCTGGGACTTACATTCCTGAGTGTTCAGAGTTAATGAAAATTTAGAGAGACTGTACCTCATTGACTTTGAGGGTACCACATTGAGGTAACGGTGGTTTGAAACAGACATCATCTCAGAGATAAATCTACTAGCATCTTTGTAAATGAGTAAGCATATAAATCCAACCAGAAGAATCATAGTGAGGTTAAGCTAAATGTGTAACATATCAGCAACAAGGTACTCAAGGAGAAAATCACTATTCTTTGTGCTACAGAGTATGCCACACCATCTATAATTCTCCTTCTCTTTAACAAGCACGGCTGCCCAGAACTGTGAGGCACAGTGAAATTGCTGGTACAGAATTGTGTTCCATTAAATGCAGTCTCCAACGTGAAGGGAAGGCTTGCCATTTATCTGCAGTAATAAAAATCTGATTATCAGCCGAATGTCAAAAAGTTCAATAAAATGCATTTCACTTAGTAGTAAATTCTCATTCTCTCTCTCTCTCTCTCTCTCTCTCTCATCTTCTATTCATTAAAGTTATAGGTGTTTGTGTTGTCTGATTGCTACGATTCAAACTTAAAAAGAGAAACAGTCTGTGATTCCATTTTGCTATTTCATGGGTCTTCTTCTAAAACTCTGCCTGGTATGTAAAAATCCAGTTTGGGGATCCCAGCTGCTTGCCCGTCTTCAGCAGAATCAGGAGAGAATCACTGGCTTCAAAGTTCTAGGAGGAGATTTTGAGAAGCTTAAACCAGCCTGGATGAAGCGTTATGAAGAAATGTCAGCCCGGAATTATATTAAAGCCTTTTAGCTCAATTCCATCCGTTTTTATTGCCAAAATTGGAAGGAACAAAGATTGTATAGTATGAAACTTTTGCAGGTTGCTCCAGTGAAACCCAAGGCCCAAGAGATGTTTCTCCAGTGAAACCCAAGGCCCAAAAGAGGCCTTAGACCACAAGCCAGCCTACTGACGGAACGTATGGAACTGTCAATTTGTGTTCTCCAGGATCATTGGAGATTGGGGGGGGGGGGAGATCTGAACCTGAAAGATCTGAAATCCCAGTCCTGGGTTCAAAGTCCAGCATAATGTCCTTGTTCCCTTTCCCATAGAATTCTATGAGGAGTTCCTACTAGGCTTCACTACCTTCCAGGCGGGGCTGCTGGAGTTCTCCCAGAATTAGTTTACCTCCAAACCACAAAGATCAATTCCTGTGCAGAAAACGGCAGCTTCAGAAGGTGGAAGTTATAGTATCACAGCCCTGCTGAGCTCCCTCCCCCAAAGTCCACTCTTTCCAGACTCTACCCCCAAATCTCCAGGAATTTCTCCACTTGGAGTTGGCAACCCTAGTTCCTACCCAGCCTTTGGGGCTTCAAACCCTCTAATGAAGTCTCCAGGTAACTCTAGAAGAAGAGTTGGTTTTTATATGCTGATTTCTCTACCTTTTTAAGGAGACTCAAACCGGTTTATGATCGCCTTCCCTTCCTCTCCCCACAACAGACACCTTGTGAGGTAGGTGGGGCTGAAAGAGTTTGGAGAGAACTGTGACTAGCCCAAGGTCACCCAGAAGGATTCATGTGTAGGAGGGGGGAAACCAACCCGGTACTCCAGATTAGAGTCTGTCGCTCATGTGGAGGAGTGGGGAATCAAACCCAGTTCTCCGGATTAGAATCCACCGCTCTTAGCCACTGCACCACGCTGGCTCTCCAGGCAGGGACTGGGTCTGGAGGTCAAATGACATGGATGGGTAAGGGCTGCTGTACTGTCAGCCATCCCATTAGGGTTGCCAATTCCAGGCTGGGATATTCCTGAGAAACCTGGGGAGGGTGGAGGATGGGGAGGGGAGGGACCTCTGTGGGTATCATGCCACAGAGTCCACCTGCCAAAACTGCCCTTTCCTCTAGGAGAACATATCTCTGTCTCCTGGAGATCAGTTGTAATTCTGGGAAATCAGTCCAGGTCCCTCCTGAAGGCTGACAAGCCTGCCTCCCTCAAATGTAACATTGCTGGTGGGAGCTGTCAGATTTATGGTAGCTATGGTTTTGGTGGAAGCGACTGACTCGTAATGCTTAACTCTGGTTTGAACTTCTGCGTACGTGTCTCGTGAAAGAATGAACTTAACAGGGTATCGGTTGGAATAATGAGTAAATGAAAGGAGAACAGTAAGGCAATTTCTCACAGGCAAAAAAGGGTCTCTCTGGCCCTCATCTGTATAAACAACCTCAAATGGTGTGCAGAGTCGCTGAGTTACAGGCTCATTAACCTGGGGAACAGCATGTCGCCTTTAAAGCTTATGTCTCGAGAAGTGACAACATTTTAGACAGTTCCTACACTATACAAAAAGATGGAGTGAGGCATAAAAAAATTAAATGGTAGCATTTGTTATGGAGCAACACAGTTTGATCAGTGATCCATGTCAGGGCAGGTGCCCGTGTAAGACACACAGCCGTTTCTGGAAAGAGTAGAGAGAAAGCAGGGATGGGTGAGAGGCAGACAAAAGCAAACACCGCCAGACCCGTAGGCCGGTTCACACAGTACCGACTGCCTATGACTGCCCAGATGATCCTCCGCCTGCTGCACCAACTCTTAGGTGCATCACTCCGGGTGGAGGCTGCTTATGCAAATACTGACATCACACTATGGTCTCCACAAGGGCAGTCAAATAGAACCATCTGACCTTCCTCCAGGGAACTCCGGGTGGGGGGCAGTGTTGGGGCTTCCTGTCATTTTCACATGGGGCTTTGCAGCACTTTGCAGAGAAAGCCTCCTTTGGGATTCTGTTAGTTTGCAGCAATCCTTCGCAGCTAGGGTTGCCAACCTCCATGTAGGGCCTGGCAATCTCCTGGAATTACAACTGATCTCCAGGTGACAAACATCAGTCCCCCTGGAGAAAAAGGCTGCTTTGGAGGGTGGGGTCTACGGCATTATACTCTGCTCAGGTCCCCTCCCCAAACCCCACCTTCCCTGCCTTACAACCCCAAAATCTCTAAGAATTTCCCAGCCTGGAGTTTGCAACTCTACCTGCAGCACTCAAGAAAGTTCTAGGCCCCAAATCAAGCTGGACACCTACAGGAAGGGTTGCCAGGTCCCTCTTTGCCACTAGCGGGGAGTTTTTACCAAGAACTTTGGCACTGAGGTGGAAAAAAGGTTCCCCACCCCTGCCTTCAAAGTATGTCAGGCTCAGAGAAAGTATGAGAATTAGCTTAAGGCAGCCCGGTGTCTGGGAGCCAAAGTGTGCCGTATCGAATGGAGAGCTGGGCAGATCCAAAAGAGTCAATATGGAGTCAAAGCCAATTGCAAGTCAGAAGTGAACCAAGGGAGTTAACTAGCACAAGAAAAGTCAAGTGGCTGCAGAACCAAGCGACCAATGGGTGTGCAGAAGGAAGGGCGGCCAGGCATGCAGGTATACCTGGAGCAAAGCTACATAAAATAAACAAGGTGAGAAGAATCTGGTCCATAAGCATGTGGAACCACCCCAGTTCAAGGAGTAAGGTTGGACAAAAAAAAAAAAAAATCGGTAAATTTTGGGTTCAGATTTATTGGGTTCAATTTTTTCGGTAACCCCGCAATAAGCCAAATACCCATACTGGTAAATTTTGGTATTCAGCTTATTTTCGGGTTTACCGAAAAAATTAGGCCCGTTATAGTCTATGGGGATTTTTTTGAAGCTCCTGGGGGGCATTTTTAGAGGTAGAGTCCCCGAATTTGCAGTGTGGCTGCAAGGGACTCTCCCTAGATGGAAACTGAAGTTTGGTGAACTTTGGGACAAGGGGTCCAATTTTATGGGCCTGCAAAGGGGTAGCCCCCATCCACCAGGCATTTGTAAGCTGAGCTGTCTATCGGTTTTCAGATTCAGAAGTTCAGCGTTGCCGAGGACTGCCGGAAACGGTCAATTGCCAGGCTGGTGAGGCCTCAAAGTCTGGGGGCTGCCTTCATTTCTGGGGCGCATACCATGATGTCCATGCAAATGAACTTCCAAATAGAGGAAAAAGGCTTCAATGCAAGAGAAATAAGGCATGGAAAACATTCCTTTTGGAGGCAAACGGCATCCTGTGAGCAGTCCTTTATTATGGTCATCAAACATCTGATTTCAAGAGATGGTCATGGTGTGGCGAAACGAAGCCTCTACTTGGGGTGACCTTCTTTTTGAAAGCAGGTTTTCATGGGGGGGCGTGATATCGGAGCCAGACAAAATCTCGACCGTGGGTGCTGTCTGAAGGAGATTGCTCATCCACATGGATGAAGAAATCTTTTTGGGAAGCCTGGTGGTGTGAGCAACTGTTGAAGCCTGCTCTTTTTAGTTGGAGGGTGTATCCCTCCGGACGGGACTGGGTGAGCCCCATCTTTTAAAAACCCCTTATGTTCTATCCATATCAACCCACTGAATGGTGATGAGTACGGGTGGTTGTATGGTTGGAAGGTTGGTCAGACCAAGTTGGTTCCGAGTACATGATCTCCCCTAATAAAACCAGTAAAAAAAAGATGATGGTTGTTGCAGTCCAGACTGAAAACTTCATATATCCGAGTGTGGTTTAATCCAAATGCAGCCTGATGTCCTCAACACCACCCATTTCAGGCAAGGCAAGCAGAGTTCTTTGCAATCCAAAAAGCTGGGGGGAAAACATGGCAACTACCCTTCTATTTACAATGGGTGAGAAGAATAAACATCACTTCTGTGTACATAATCTTACGATATTATTTATCTCTTTTCTACATCTCTTTTTTTTCCTTTATGGAGGGAATGTAAAAACCAGTTTTCAGAACGGAGGGATGCATCTGTGATGAATGAGACATTAATAACATTAATTCACAAACGTTTAGTACCCCCATTACCCAACCATTCCTGCCTTTAAAAAAAACATGCCGTTAATCAGAAAAAAAGAAATATTTTGAAGAGGAAACTAGCTTGCACATACATATAAAGCTCATTCTGCGACATATAAGTAAGCTTTGAAAGGAAGTATTGCTACAAAAAAAAACCATTTGCAAGTATAAATTATGTCTTTCAAATACTTGGTTGCTGTACAAAAGCCACATTATCTATACAGCATGTTGCTACCTCTTGCTGCAGCTATTACACATGCATTTCATTGTTCACTTATGCAGGACTCTTGGGAAAATCTCATTGCTTTGCCACGTCCTGCTGCAAACGAAATTGCAAATCCCATCACATTTTCTCCCAGTATGGTTAGAGCAAATATCTCAAGGCCTTTCTTTTAGCATGACACTATTGGGAGAAAACTGCATTTAACCAAGCAGTAAAGGACCGAGTCCTATGAATCCATTCCACGAATGGGAGGGAGGGGCTGTGGCTCTGTGGAAGAGCCTCTGCTTGGTATGCAGAAGCTCCCAGCTTCAACCCCTGGCAGCATCTCCCCTGAAAGGATCGGGTGGCAGGTGATCTGCCTGATACCCTGGAGGGCCACTGCCACTCTCAGTAGGCAATACTGATATGAATGGACTGAGAATCTGATTCAGTGTAAGCTTCATGTGTAATGGCAGAGTCTACCTCTAAGTGCAGGGAGCTTGACTGTGGCAGCTGTCTTGTTCCAGATCAAAGCCAGAGAAAGCATCCACCGTTAGAGGAGCAGGGCCATAGGATCCCACTCAAAGGTTTCAGCCAAAGAACCATATTTGTTGGTAGATGCTTTCCTGTTCGCAGCTAACGTCAAATATTGGAGCTCACTGCTTGGCAATTTCATGCTTGCACGTGCTTCCATAACTCAGAGAATGACTTTGATTTATATTGGGGTTGGCAACTTGTTCCACTTTGAAGGCTGTCCAGGAATCATATCCTGAACAGGATAGCTTCATATTTGCATATTTTCATATTATTCAGATAATGATCATATACTTTACAATAATATGCATTGATGTGGCTGGCAACAGACCATAACTGCTGCATACAGCATGCTTTGATTAAGGTTCCATTTACAACCTTTCATTTTGTGAAAGCAGAAATGTTTGTACCAAATATATTTTACGAGATGTCTGCAGCTGTTTTTCTTAAAATCCAATTTCCTGATCATATCACCAAGATCTGCTGCCGCAAAATATAGACTCCCCCACCCCCAACCATCCCTAATCCTGCCCCTTAGGTAATGTTCCATTTCTTGGTGTGAAATCTGGTATGTAGTTGAAGAGATGCCAACATCTCCATCAGGCCTCACAGAGTCCCACGGGGGCGGGGGGGGGGGGCGGCAGTTTGACACTATTCTTCTGATAATGACTCCTTGTAAAAAGCACCTTCAAGTTGCAGCTGAGTTATGGGCAAAACCCCACAGAGCTCAGCTGAGCGCTCTCCCGGGTACTGAAGAACTGGCTGCCTATAGCAGCCTAGATTGCTCAGACTAGCCCGATCTCATCAGAGCTCGCATGGACTGCTATGTAGCCTGTTCTCATGTTGACTGGAACGCAGAGGCTCTGCTTTCCAGTCAACATGTGAACAGGCGACATAGCAGTCCATGTTGAATCCTGATGAAGACTCTGTCGAAACAGGGTTATACCTGAATCCCTGTCTAGTTTTTATGAAAGATTCATGGTGATTATCATTCTGATCCTACTAGGACTTACTGATACCACATCTCCTTGTTTGGAAGTCCATTGCACCTAGTTTGGAAGTCCAGCATCAATCCTTTTACTCTGGGGAGATCTACCTTCATGGACTTTGGTCTCAAGGAGGTTTTTTGGCTTTGGCTATGGGCATTGCTGATTTTCCTTTATATGTAGTTTGTGGGTATATGCAACTTGTTCAATATCTTGTATAAGCATTTTCTATATATTTTGTGCTTGGCACATTTTTTCAACTGCTGTTACTTTGTTGCGCTTCTCTTGACAGCAGGCTGACTCCTTTCGGCTGAATGATTAACCTCCAGGTGGTGGCTGGAGATCTCCTGGGATTACAAGTGATCTCCAGGCAACAGAGATCAGTTTACCTGGAGACAATGGCTGATTTAGCAATTGGACACTATGGCATTATGCCCCACTGAAGTCCCTCCCCTCCCCAATCTCTGTCCTCCTCAGCCTCCACCCCCAAAATCTCCAGGTATTTCTCAACCCAGAGCTGGCAACCCTACTAGCTAGGGGAATTCCTGGTGGTTTGAGTGTGGTGCTGGGATAGGGCCAAATTTGGGAAGGGGAGAGAGCTCAGCAGAGGTGTGGTGCCGTACAGTCCACCCTCCCAAGATGCCGTTTTGTCCAGGGGATCAGCTGTAATTCCAGGAGAGACCTCCAGGCCCCACCTTGTGGTGGGTCACCCTTGGTAACTCCAGAAGGAACGGGACCGTCTGGGTTGAAGGCGGCTAATCCCAGTTCCTTCTGAAACTCTGTAAATACAAATCCAGTTTTTTTCCTCACACTATAAGATTTCAACCCCCTCCCTTCTGTTTCTAAAAGAGAGGATCATAAATTGCTTGATTGAATTGGGGGAGTCCCTGGTTTCTTTTTAAATGGATTTTGCTTTCATCATCATCGTTGTTGTTGTTGTTGTTGTTGTTGTTGTTGGGTTTTTTTGTTTGTTTTTCATTGTCCTATTGGGGTTAGAAGCATATTTTAATTTTTGATAAACCAAGAAGTTCATCAAGTGACCTTTCTGCTGTCATGCTTCCATTCAAAAAAACCATAGGTCAACGTAGTTTGCTGAAGATTCTTTGTCAGATATCCCTCATGCCTCACCTCCCCGCGCAGAAGTAAAGTTGTCAGGGTCCCTCTGTTTCTACTATAGATGCCCCCTCAACCTCCAAACCCAGCTGAGGAGGAAGACACAGCTCTAAACCTTCTACAGAAACAGAGCGCCAGTAAAATCCAATTTTTGCATAGCCATTTATAATTCAGAATCTTTGCCAGTAGGGTTGCCATCCCCCCACTGGGGGCAGGGGAATCCCCACTCCAAATTCCCTCCCCTGGCGCCATTCAGCTGGCCCGCGGGGGACTCACTAGAGGCCAGAGGGAGGCTGGCGTCGAAGCGATGATGTCACATCTGGAAGGCATGTCATCACGTCACTAATGTTCATGGGGACACTACAGTATTTGTGCAAATTCTACGGTAAAAAGTGGATTCTACCATAGAGTTTTTGCCCAAATGCCCGAGGGTCCCTGCGATCGTCAGTGACAGGATTATGTCATCATGCTGGTGCCAGCCTTCGTTTGCCGCTCATAAGCCCCACCCAACCCCCAACCCCTGCTGGTGGGCAGGGGGGACCTGGCAACCCTGCTCAGCAGGGTATACTGCCATAGAGTCCACCCTCCAAAAGCAGCCATTTTCTCCAGGGGAAATGATCTTTGCAGTCTGATCAGCTGTCATTCGGGGAGATCTCCAGGCCCCACCTGGAGGATGGCAACCCCAGCTCTGGAAGACAGCAGGGAGGGGAAATCACAGCTAAGTGCCAGCTGCTGCTTCCTCTATAGCTTATTAGGTTAGGGAGCAACGGAGAGTTGAGTCCAATGGGGAAATAACTCCTCAAATGCCTGGAAAGAATCTGAACTTACACGTGCTGCAAAAGATTTTTTTGAATTTTCTTAGAAAATTGTGTACCGTATATACTCACGTATAAGCTGAGTTTTCAGCCCAAAAAAAGGGCTGAAAAAACCGAACTCGGCTTATACGTGGGTCAATACGGTAGGGGGGAGGGAAGGAGGGAAGAGGAACTTACCGCCGCCACTGCCGCCTCCGCCGCTGGCCCGCGCGCATTTTGTGTGGCCTGGAAGCGGCCAGCGGGGCCTGCCTGCGCGCAGGCAGGGCCCCGCCGCCGCCCCTGCTGCCGGTTCGTGAGCCCTCTGGCCGGCCTGGGAGCAGCCAGCAGGGCCCCCCTGCCATCACTGCCGCCTCGAGCGCAGGGAGGGCGCCGCTGCCGCCTCCAGCTGATTAGAGGGCCTCCTCCTCCCACCTGTCCCGGTGAGTATTGGGTTCAGGGGCTCTTCCCCATCCCCCCCCCTAGGGTGGCGCTGGGGTCGGGGTGGGTCTGGAGGGCCCGGGAGGGGGTGGCACTGGGGTCGGTCTGGAGGGCCCGGGAGGCCAGGCGGGAGGGCGACCCGGGGCAGGGGAGTTGTATAAGCCGACCCTCGGCTTATATGCGGGTGCCTAATTTTTCCCAGTTTTGGGGGTGAAATTAGGCACCTCGGCTTATATGCGGGTTGGCTTATACATGAGTATATACGGTTATTCTTGCTATGTCATCTACGAGTAGCATCTACTTCTGAAACAGAATTACAGCTATGTGCAGCATATACCAGAACCATATACTTTTCAGATGTTGCTTCTAAAGGTTTGCCAGGCCAGCTGATCACTGCAGTAGGAGCTGGGGTTGCATCCAAACCTGGACATGACATCATTTCCAGACAGTGCTCTAGGAATCCCCAGAATCTCTATGATAAAGAGCATAGGGATTTTTTTTGGGGGGGGGGATTCCCAGAGCATCACCTATCACTTCTGGGTTACAATGCAATCCCCCCAGACACTTTCTCTCACTGTGATGATCAGCACCGGTGGGTCAAGTGAGTGGATTAGCGGGCAAATGCCCACAGTCACTGGGGGGTGGGCAGATGCCAACCCTAAGTAGGTGCCAGCCCCACTTTGAATCCAGCTGTGACTCCACTGCTGGCCACGACCAATTATTTGCTGAAGAATAATTGCAAGTGCTTCGTAGTTAGTTCTTGGCCAATTTTGAAAACAGAAACAATGGGTGAGAATTCATCATGCAAATTACACACTACCAATTATTCATTCATTCTGCTCTGGCAACGTTTCCTTTCTTCGTCCCGAACGGCCATGAATGGCAAGAACACCCCCATTCTGTCAAACACAAATCCTACTCGATTCACACGATTGCGCTGCTGCATAATGCTGGACAGCAAAACTTGAAAAGGTGCTAAATATTATTTCCATAACGGAATGTGATCGGGTGTGTTCAGTACGAAATCTATGCAGGAGAAAGGCTATGGGGGAGTTGGCCTTGCGGCAGATTTTGCCAAAAACAAAATTTCAGAGATCCTCCGCGGGCAAAACATCTGAGGGAGTTTGGATAATACTAGCAAAATATCTCAGGCAGGATTCCAGCATTCCTCATCATATTGATCTTTGGGAATCTACACATTTACTTGCATCTAATCGATTAAATGGCGAGAAGTCAATCAATCAACTGCAACGATTGAAGCCCCAGAGTCCTCTTTAAAGGTTCTGTGCATTATTAGTGTCTGATAGTTAAAAATGCTTCTTTGCCTTGCTTAAACTGTAATGAACCTTTTACTTTTTTTGTTTACGTTTTTAATGTCCTGCCTGTCTCCCCAATAGGGAACCAAAGTGTCTTACCTCATGCTCCTCTCCTCTGTTTTATCCTCACAACAACCCTGTGAGGTAGGTTAGGCTGAGAGCACATAACTGGCCTAAGGCCACCCAATAAGCTTCAGTGTCTATGGCCACTGATGTATGGCTGTTTCCTCACGGTCAGGTTAGGTACATGGCCACGGCTGCAAGAGTGGTGTTAGCAACAAACAGCTCATTCCTGAGGCCTGCAGCAGCCGAGGAATCTCCAAAGAGGATTCGCAGCCACTGCAGGGAGGGGGGAGGGGGATTTTAAAAAACAAAAATGCCAAAATGGGGAAACTAGCCCCACTAAAACCAGCGATGCTGCACCAACAAAAACCTGGCATAGCATCGCTGTTTCTGAAGGGGGGGGGGGTTCCTGGACTGAAAGGGGTTAGGAGGCTGCCTACTGGCAGCCCTGCCCCCCAGGAGCCTACGGATGGCAGATTTTGGAGAGGGGAAGGATTTCAGTGGGGTATAATACCATAGAGTGCACCCTTCAAAGCAGCCATCTTCTTCTGGGGAACAGATCTCTGTCACCAGAAGATCAGCTGTCGTTCCAGGAGATCACCAGGTCCCACCTGAAGGTTGGCAACCCTACCTGGCAGTGAATTCCGAAAGTTAGATGAAGGACTTTCTGTCGTCTCTCTTAAATATACTGTCAGCTGGTTTCATTGAGTGACCCTGACTTCTAGTATAACAAGAAAGGGAGGGGGGGGAATCAGCCTCTCCACTCTTGTCACAATTTTATCTCTGCTGCAATAATTGCTTCTTCTCTGTTTTTTTCCTAATGTTTTCCAGTACGAGATCAGATTTTTTTTCCACTGAAAAAGCATTGACCAGTTGGTCAGCTAACTTTCCACCATGGCCAAATCCCTTCCCGGGCAGTCGAAGCCTCTTCACTTCAAACCCAATCAGCGTACCCATGAAGCTGCCAGGTTTTTGTCCCAGCACACACCACTTTGCACTTCTTTGCTTGGAATCGCACCCGTTGACTTGATTTGGGAGACATCTGCATGTCTTTCTTCACAGTATGCTTGGAATACCAATTCAACAAGTGTATGCAAAACTGGCAGTCACAAAGACTGGGGGTTAAATATCATCCTGTATGACTGTAATAACACGTGGCTCTAGATTAAATATGAACTAGAACAGTGGTCGGCAAACTCATTAGTCAACAAAGCCAAATATCAACAGTACAACGATTGAGATTTCTTTTGAGAGCCAAAACGCCTTTTAACAACCATTCATGCACGGGAGGTTTTGCCTTAGATTTGCCGCTCTCTATATGCACATTTTCCCCATCTGCATTCTCAAAACTCTGCAGGGGGGCTTATTGTTGAGTTTTGAGAATCTGGATGGGAAAAATGTGCATCTGAGTGGCAAATCCAAGGCAAAACCTCCCATTCATAAATGGCCAATAACCCCCCATGCAGAGTTTTGAGAATCTGGATGGGGAAAATGTGCATGAATCAAACATGGCTTCCCCTCCCCCGGCCCCCAACCTCCTCCTCCTCCTCGCCGCCGCCTGGGGTCCTTCGTTCCTTCCCTCCCCGGCTGGCGTGCCATCCGCCCATCCGCCCGTCCTCAGCGGCTCGGCCTCAGCCTCCTCCGCCAGCCAAAACCAGCGTGAAAAATCCCGCCTGCTGATTGGCTGCAGCCGCCTGCCTTGGCGCCACGGGCCCTCGAGCGCTGCGTGCAAAACCCGGCCGCACTGTGAGGGGAGGGAAAGGGAGGAGGAGGAGGAGGAGGCCGCTTTCCAGAGTCGCACTCAAGGGCCCAAAGAGCCGTATGTGGCTCGCGAGCCGCGGTTTGCCGACCACTGAACTAGAATATGCACACACGAAGCTGCCTTGCACTGAATCAGACTCTTGGTCCACCAAGGTCAGTATTGTCTGCTCAGACTGGCAGCTACTCTCCAGGGTCTCAGGCAGGGGTCTTTCCCATCACCTACTACCTGATCCTTTTAAACCGGAGATGTCGGGGATTGAACATGGGACCTTCTGCGTGCAAAGCAGATGCTCTGGCACTGAGCCACGGTCCCTCCCCAGCAGGCTGTGAGGGGCTCTCTGTGCCATTAAAGGCATCTGCATGTTTTGCATCTAAGGGACCTCGCGGCGTACAAGCAAAATAATGCCTCTTCTGGAGAAAGTATCATCTGGGGTGTACAAGGTCATGAATAAAGATGGAAACATTTCACAGGAGAAATCAAATGCTTTCTTAAAATTATTCAAGACTTGTGAGGCTATGCCAGAAATAGATACACATGAATCACTCATCTGGGCAGGACATGATAAATAAAATTGGATACAGTCTTAAAGTTAGGGACTCCTGGATGGTGCACTTTGGTCTTCCTCTTAAAGTAGTTATCTCGTTCTTGCTGGTGGCCAAGATCAAACTGATCAATACCATAGTATTCCCCATTACTATGTATGTCTGTGAAAGCTGGACAATGAAGAGAGCTGGGAGGACAAAGGTTGATTCATTTGAAAGGTGGTGTTGGATGAGAGTTTTACGGATATCATGGACCGCCAAAAAGACATAGAAGTGGGTTGTAGATCAAATCCATGCCCTGACCTGGCCAGCCCTAGGCTAGCCTGCTCTCGTCAGATCTCAGAAGCTAAGCAGGGTTAGTGGATGGGCAACCTCCAAGGAATGGGAAACCTCCAAGGAACACCAGGGTTGTGACAAGGAGGTAGGTAATGGCAAATTACCTCTGAATATCTCTTGTCTTGAGAACCCTACAGAGTCGCCATAAGTCAGCTGTGACTTGATGGCACAAAAGAAAAGAAAAAGAAAAAAAGACCAAATCCAGCCTGAACTCTCCCTACAAGCTAAAACGACTAAACTGAGGCTATTATACTTAGGTCACATTATGAGAAGACAAGAGTCACTGGAGAAGACAATAATGCTAGGGAAATTTGAAGGCAACAGGAATAGAAGAAGACCCAACATGAGATGGATTGACTCTATAAGGAAGCCATGGACCTCAATTTGCAAGACCTGAGCAAAACTGTTAATAATAGGAGGCTTTGGAGGTCATTAATTTATACAGTTGCCATCAATCAGAAGTGACTTGATGGCACTTAATACATACACATTGATGACAGAAGAAGAAGAGTTGGTTTTTATATGCCAACTTTCTCTACCACTTAAGAAAGGATCAAACCAGCTTACAATCATCTTCCCTTCCCCTCCCCACAATAGACACCCTGTGAGGTAGGTAGGGCTGAGAGAGAGTAACTAGCTGTCAGGCCTGTCTCAGTTGCTTTCGTTTCCTGGCGTTTTCTCACTGAGCAGACTCAAGAACTCAAGGACTGTTATGCACACCTAGATGCCTTTGAAGCTGTGTGAACCACTGTCAGGCTGTTATCTCGGTTTAGATGTTTCCTTTCGTTTCTCTGCTGAACCGTCCAGACTTCAAGGACAGCTACACATACCAAAGCCTGGGAACGCCACTCCTGGGAAATAATACTCTGTTTATGCTTTGTAATCTCCCGCCGTTTCTCTGCCTTATATTTCCAAATAACGGGCAAGACAAACCATAGCTGTCATCTTGCCTTCAATGCACTGTATTGCCTATTTGACCAGTAAAGCCATCTGCTTGGAATCTGATTGTCTCTGTGGTGATTTCTGGTTTGATGGGTCAAGAGCTCACATTATGACAGCTATCCCCCACTCTTCTTCATCGATTCTTTAGTCAGGCTGGAGCCCTGGAGGGTTCGCCTGCCACTCGGATGGGAGCTAGGAGGGCGCTCTCCGAGTGAACCGTGACTACTGCTTCTTGGAACCCTGGAGTCCTCATCAGAGGATCCTACCCTTCTACGGGACATAGTAGCTGAACTCTTTAGGACTAATTCAGAGGTTTGCCGCTTGAGTGGACTGGTCCAGACACAGTGGCAATCTCTAGTGAGGGTTCTCTGGATGTTAACGCCGGAGGATACTAATGCTCGTTTAGACCTCCAGGATTTTGATCAGTTGCTGGATGATGCCCGGCTGGCAACTGAGGACTTACAAATACTAACCGGTTTATTGGATAAGCTTATTGCCCGTGAGACTCTCTCATCCACGGCTCTAACGCGTCCTGTCGCCTTGGGGGAAGGTACCATGGTGGGAGCCGCACCGGCAGGTTTTTCTTTGGTACCCAATGCAGCTGATTGTCAAGCTGAAGCCAAGAGGGTCGCTATCCAGACGGCCCTCCTCTTTGCGGATTGTACAAAGGATACCACGATAGCCACCTTGGCTCAACGTTTGACCTCGACGTTCGGGGCCGATGCACCCTCGGTCGCGGTCCGAGTGCAACCATTGCTAGGTGGGGAGCCCAACCCCCTACTCACGCTCCTGGAAACGGAACTTTTACCGCACATTACCGCAGCTGCCGCTCTGAGACTTGAAAGCGCACAAGCTCTCGCGGATAGGGAAGCTGCTGAAGCGGCTAAGGCGGAAGCCGAGGCTCAAGCCACAAGGGATAAAGAACTGCAGTTGGCTGCGGATCGGGCGCGGACAGGCGGCCGCCCCAAAGACTCCAGAAGGAGCGGTCCTCCATTGGGTCTGTCATTTTCCCCGGTATTTGCCACGTCGCGCACGACCCAACACGCACGCCGCCTCGCGGAACGACGCCAAGACTCCGAGGAGTCTGAGGAAGAGGACTTGTATGGGGACAGTTCTCAATGGGCCACAAGTTTTCGGACAAGCAAACCTCATTGTACAGGTGGCCCGAGTGAGGACGTTCACCTGTTACGAGCTCAGAATCGAGAGCTATCTGGCCATGTAGATCAACTCCAGGAGCTAATGGATAGCTTGCTTCAGGACAACAGGCAGTTACAGCAGGCCCTGACAACCCCGGCACAACCCGTTCCACAGGGGGCCGCAGTACCGGTTCAGGGAGTGCCAGCCAAGCCACCCGCTAATGTGCCTGTTCAACCCCCGGTTCCCGGAGGTCCCGTTTTACCTGCACCCAGGGCACCCGTGCAACCGGGCCAACCCATGCCCGGTCCTTGGAAACAACTCAAGTTGAAAACTACTTACGATGGATCTCTCAAAACCCTGCCCTGTTTCTTGCATCAGGTAGACAGCTATATGCGAGAACAAGGACAGTTCTTCCCTACAGAGGACAGCCGGGTTCGCTATGTGGCTTCCCTTTTGACAGGTAAAGCAGCCGACTGGATGGTCCTCCAGTTCGACACCCGATCCCGCTCTATCCGTTCCCTCAACAATTTCATGACTGCCTTACGGAGGAGGTTTGAGGACCCCTTTCTGGGGGAACGAGCCAAAGCGGAGCTTCTACAACTAAGACAGGGCTCTACTCCAGTTCGAGAGTTTGCCGATGAATTTCAAAGACTAGCAAGCAGAATTGTAGGCTGGCCCGAAGCCACCCTAATTCACCATTTCAGGGAAGCCTTACACCCTGACATTCTGAACTGGTCGTATATGCGGGGTGATCCCGACACCCTCGAGGATTGGATTCTATTAGCCGAAGAGGTGGAAAGCCGCCGGCGCTTTATTTCCCTTGTCCGCCAAAGAAACAAGGAGAAAAGCGTCCAAAAACCCCAGCCCAAGGCACCGCCCCCCAATCCACGGAAACCCGCGCGTCCACCCCAGGATCGCGAAACCCGGTTTCAAAGAGGTGCTTGCCTCACTTGTGGGGAACTGGGCCACTTTGCGGCAGTCTGCCCACATCGCCCTGAACTCTTTCGTCCCAGCATGGCAGCCCGAGCTAGAGGACGACCTCAACGCAGAGGCACCGCAGCCACCCGCAGCACAGCGCCGGGAAGACCCACACCCTCTGCACTTCACGTTGAGGACTCATCTATCCTTCCTACATCGAATGACCCCGCCGGGTCCCGGATTACAAATGCCCCATTGGGGGACAACTCTCCTTCTTCTGACGAAGAGAACCCATGGAATCCTCCAGCTTTAAACCTGGAAACCCCCCTTGATTTGTCAAAAAACGGCTCCGGTCTGTGATGAGTGGAGCGTCTCCACAGACCTCTGCAGAATCTCCTGCTAAACCGAAAGCTCCCACTAAAGTGAAGGAAGTGGAAACCACCGTTTATGTGGACGCAGTTTTACAACACTATAAAGGTGGTCCCCAACTACCCGTTAAGGCACTCATTGACTCCGGTTGCGGTCGCACTCTAATCAATGAGGCCACATTTGCAGCACTCAAAGTCAAGTCCGAGGCTTTACCAGCCCCCGTCCAATTTGCCCAAATGGACGGAAGCCATTTCAAGGGGGGCCCAGTTGATCATCGCACTACAGGGGTGGCGATGGGTATTGGCTCCCACTGGGAGCAAATAGACTTTACCATAGCCCCTATCTGATTTGAAGTGGTCCTGGGAATTAACTGGATTAAAGGTCATAGTCCCAGTATAGACTGGGACACGAACACTATCTCCTTTGCCAACCCCAAATGCGACCAGCACCGACAGCAAGTTGCGGTGCTGTCTCCACCTGCTCCGGCATTAATCTCCGATATCCCATCACCGCCGTCCCTACCTGATGTATACCAGGACTTTGCGGATGTCTTTAACATTAAAGAATGTGATGCCTTACCCCCCCACCGAGCCACTGACTGTGCAATTGAGGTGGTGAAGGACTGCAAATTAACCAAGAGTAAGATTTACCCTATGAGCGCTTCCGAGCGCACTGTACTACGGGACTTTTTGGACAAAAACCTTGCCAGAGGGTTCATTCACCCATCGAATGCTCCCAACTCAGCCCCCGCGTTTTTCGTCCGAAAAAAGGAGGGCGACCTGCGCCTCTGCATTGACTTCCGAAAACTCAATGCAGTTACTCAAGCCAACGCCTATCCTATACCGCTAATTTCAGATATTTTGGGGCAGCTACAAGAGGGACGTATATTCTCCAAATTGGACCTAGTAGAAGCCCACTACCGCGTCCGTATCCGCGAGGGGGACGAACCCCTCACTGCCTTCTCTAGCTGTTTTGGAATGTTTGAATTCCTTGTGATGCCCTTCGGGTTAAAAGGGGCCCCAGGGGTCTTCATGCAACTCATCAACGAAATCCTACATGATTTACTATACCGCGGGGTGGTAGTTTATTTGGATGACAATCTTATTTATTCAAACACCATGCAGGAACACGTCACTTTGGTCCGAGAAGTTCTGCACCGCCTGCGCAATCACCAACTCTTTGCAAAGTTGGCTAAATGCGAATTTCACCAGAGCAAAATAACTTTCTTGGGATATATAATCTCCCACCATGGCCTTAGCATGGACCCGACCAAGGTCCAATCCGTCCTCAATTGGACTCCTCCCTCCAACCGCAAGCAAGTACAACAGTTTCTGGGCTTTGCTAATTTCTACCACGGATTTATCCCTAACTTCGCCCAAATAGCGCTGCCCATCACCGACCTTCTGAAAACCAAAGGTAAAGGAAGCTCTGCTACGTTACCCTCCGCTAAGATACTGTGGACTGATCAATGCCAGACCGCCTTTGTAGCCCTCAAACGCCTTTTCACGTCGGAACCTGTGCTACGGCACCCAGACCCAAATCGAATGTTCATTGTACAAGTCGATGCCTCCGACGTAGCTATGGGAGGGGCCCTGCTCCAAAGAGGACCAGATGGTCTCCTTCACCCCTGCGCTTACTTCTCAAAGAAATTTGCGCACTCCCAATTGAACTGGCCCATTTGGGAGAAAGAAGCCTCAGCTGTTCACCATGCACTTACTCTATGGCGACAATTCCTGGAAGGGTCTAAAGTCCCCTTCGAAGTTTGGACCGATCACAAAAATCTAGCTGCCCTCACAGGAACCCATAAGTTATCTGCGAAACAACAGCGTTGGGCGGAATTCTTTGCTCAGTTTCGTTTTGTCCTGAAGCATGTCCCGGGAAAACAAAATGTTCTCGCAGATGCTCTCTCCCGGTTGCCTCAATACCCGGCGAAACTCGATCGGCCAACAGACTCTTTATTTACGCCCGCGCAAAGAGAAGCCCTGCCCGTACTGGCTGTACAAACCCGATCCCAAACGCTGCCCCAGCAGAAACACACAACAGCCGGCGCGCAAGCTCCTCCAGCCCTACCGGCCGCCCAGCTGCCCCCACAACAGAAGCACACGATAGCCGGCGTTCCAGCTCCTCCAACCCAACCGGCCGCCCAGCCGCCTGCAGTCTGCACAACATCGCATGTAAGCGCTCCCCCCTCGTCAACCCCCATAACTGCTCCTACTACCACCGTAATTAAGGCGGGGGGGGGGTTCCCGTCTCCGAGTCTTTCTTAAATTCCCTTCGGGAACAATGCCTTATGGAACGCTCTGCTCAAACCCTGCCTCCTGGTGTAATCGAAAAAGGAGGCTCTTGGTACAAAGACTCGAAATTATATGTACCCAAAGCGCTCCGAAAAGACGTCTTACACTTGGCTCATGGAGTAAAAACAGCTGGACACTTTGGGTTCCTTAAGACCCTTCACCTGTTGCGCAGACAATTTTGGTGGGGGGGAATGCGTTCTGACATTGACTCTTTTATTCGCAGCTGTCCTGTTTGCGCCACAGTCAAACGATCTCAAGGCAAGCCCCCAGGACTACTGCAACCACTTGAAATACCCAGCAAACCCTGGGAAGTGATTGCTATGGATTTTATGACGTATCTCCCTCTCAGCGGGGGGAAAACTGTGTTATGGGTTATCACTGACTTATTTTCTAAGCAAATACATTTGGTTCCATGTGTGGGGATCCCCTCCGCTCAGAAGTTGGCCCGCCTCTTCGTGTCACATGTCTTTAGACTACATTCGTTTCCGCGCAAGATAATCTGCGACCGCGGAAGTAGTTTCGTTGCTAAGTTTTGGAAAGCTTTTCTCAAATTGGTGGGGGTGGAGCAGGGGTTGTCTAGTGCATACCATCCCCAAACGGATGGTCAAACCGAACGTGTCAATGCTGTACTTGAATGCTATTTGCGCTGTTATGTCAATTACCACCAAGATGACTGGGTGGAACTGTTGCCTTTTGCAGAGTATGCCTACAATAATGCTGTACATCAGTCCACAGGTTTAAGCCCATTTTATGCGATGTATGGACAGGACTTCGGTCCTATCACCCCAATAGAAGGATCAGAGGGGGAGGGGGATGCCGACATTGCCTCTTGGGCACACACCCTCCGTACAACATGGCCCTGGCTGGTTAGCAACCTAGACCGAGCCAAGCGCAAATACAAGGCGCAGGCTGACAAGCATCGTTCCCCCGGTAGGGACCTGCAAGTGGGTAACTTGGTATACCTTTCCACCAAGAACCTGCGCTCCACCCGTCCGTGCCATAAGCTCAATGCTAAATACATTGGCCCATTTCCCATCATCCGCCTCATAAATCGTGTCACGGTGGAACTGTCTCTCCCCAAAACTCTGAGGCTTGTGCACCCCGTTTTCCATATCAGCCTTCTAAAGCCCCATGTTGCTTCCCCACAATGGCACCCAGAGCTGCCTCCTGAACAGCCCATAATGGTGGGGGGGGGAGAACATTTCGAAGTCTCCAAAATCCTGGATTCCCGCATACACCATGGGGCCTTGCAATACCTGATCCGCTGGAAACACTTCCCCCCTGCCTATGACGAATGGGTTCGCGCACGGGATGTCTCCGCCCCCAAACTCGTCAACGCTTTTCACAATACCTACCCGGACAGACCAGCCCCCTTGCCGGATGGGAGGGGGCCTTAAGGGGAGCAGGATGTCAGGCTGTTATCTCAGTTTAGATGTTTCCTTTCGTTTCTCTGCTGAACCGTCCAGACTTCAAGGACGGCTACACATACCAAAGCCTGGGAACGCCACTCCTGGGAAATAATGCTCTGTTTATGCTTTGTAATCTCCCGCCGTTTCTCTGCCTTATATTTCCAAATAACGGGCAAGACAAACCATAGCTGTCATCTTGCCTTCAATGCACTGTATTGCCTATTTGACCAGTAAAGCCATCTGCTTGGAATCTGATTGTCTCTGTGGTGATTTCTGGTTCGATGGGTCAAGAGCTCACAACCACATCGCTGTTTGTGTTCTGTAATCTCGGATCCCGGGGGGGAGCTTGGTCACTCCCCAGACGGTGGGTTCCTTGCCGGAGCCCTGGAAGGGTCCCATCCTTGGTACCTTCCTTTGAGGACGCCCTAGACAAAGTTCATCGGGCAGACGTGGAACGTAACTGCCTGACTGGACTTGTATGGGCGCAGCGCAGAGGCCAGCGCCTGCCACGACCTCCAAGCGTCGGATTGTCTACTGGAGGATGCTCGACTGGCCCAGGTGTGCAGAGCCGGGGCAAAAGCACTGGCGAAACAGATGGTTGTGCTCTTCCACGGAATGACTTCGACCACCACTTCAATGGCCGGGATTGCTAAGCTGTCAACCCCCGCCTTTGGTGTCAGCGCAGCGGCCTTAGCGGTTCAGGTCCAGCCGCTACTGGATCTTCCGGATCAAGCCGAACCTATTTCGGCATGGGAGCAGGAGGCTCTGCCACTAGTTACCACGGCCCTGACCACCAAACTTGAAGTGGATCAAGTTTTGGCAGATCGTAAGGGGGTCAAGGAGGACTTACACTATGAGGAATCTTTCTGGGCAACAAACCTCCGAATCAGCCAGCCCCGTCGCTTAGGTGATGCGGGCAAGGATATGTTTTTGCTCCGACAGCAAAAACGGGAACACATAGGCCGAGTGGTCCGCTTGCAGGATCAAATGGACTTTTTGCTCCACGACAATGACTGCTTGCAGCAGATGCAAGCCGTACCGGCCCCAGCTCCACAGCCAGGGACTCCTGATCAGGTTCAACCGCAGCAACCTGCGGCACCTCTGGGCGGAGCGCCTGTGTTGCCAGTAGCTCCAGCAGTGCCTGTGGTGCCAGGAGCCCCCAGTGCTCCCATCCTGCCGCCGCCAGGAAGGCCAGGGGCCCCGCTCCTTGGATCCACACTAGCACCCGTACTACCTCCAGTTCCATGGAAACCACCCAAACTGAAGATCTCTTTTGCCAGCTCGGCAGAGATACTACCCCGTCAGCGACCCAAGGAGAGGGGAAGCCAGAAGCCTCCTCTCAAAGCTTCCGCTCCCTGCCCGCGGAGATCAGCATGACCCCCTCAGGCTCGCGAGTCCCGATTCCAAAGGGGGGCCTGTCTCGTTTGCGGCGCTATGGGCCACTTTGCTTCAGCTTGTCCTCAACGCCCGGAGTTCCCTCGACCGGACGCATCATCCCGGGCTCGGGGACGACCTCAACGCAGAGGCACCGCGGCAACCCGCAGTACAGCACCGGGACGGCCCACACCCTCTGCACTTCATTTTAGAGACTCTCCTGATCTTCCTACTTCTACAGACCCCTACGGGTCCCGGATTACAAGTGCCCCAGTGGGGGACAATTCTCCATCTTCGGACAGGGATCTTCCCTGGGATACCCCAGCATTAAACCTGGACTCTCCTCTTGACCTGTCAAAAAACCGGGGACGACCTCAACGCGGAGGCACCGCGGCCGCCCGCAGTACAGCGCCGGGACGGCCCACACCCTCTGCACTTCATTTCAGAGACTCTCCCGATCTTCCTACTTCTACAGACCCCTCCGGGTCTCGGATTACAAGTGCCCCAGTGGGGGACAATTCTCCATCTTCGGACAGGGATCTTCCCTGGGATACCCCAGCATTAAACCTGGACTCTCCTCTTGACCTGTCAAAAAACCGGGGACGACCTCAACGCGGAGGCACCGCGGCCGCCCGCAGTACAGCGCCGGGACGGCCCACACCCTCTGCACTTCATTTCAGAGACTCTCCCGGTCTTCCTACTTCTACAGACCCCTCCAGGTCTCGGATTACAAGTGCCCCATCTTCTCCAAATTCTCCATCTTCGGATGGGGATCATCTCCAGGATATCCCAGCATTAAACCGGGACTCGCCTCTTGACCTGTCAAGTAACCGGTCACGGTCTGCGGTGAATGGAGCGTCCCCGCAGACCCCCGCAGTTTCTCCTGCAAAACCCGGGAAACCGGTGAAGGTGAGAGAAGTAGAAAATACGGTGTATGTGGACGCAGTGTTGCAACACTATAAAGGGGGTCCCCAATTACCTGTCAAGGCCCTTATAGACTCTGGCTGCGGCCGCACTTTAATTAGTGAGACCACGTTTGCAGCCCTCAAGTCCGAGGCGCTACCAGCTCCCGTCCAATTCGCCCAGATGGATGGGAGCCATTTTAAGGGGGGACCAGTTGATCATCGCACGCGGGGAGTGGCGATGGGTATTGGTTCTCATTGGGAACAAATAGACTTTACCATAGCCCCCATCCGGTTCGAAGTTGTCCTAGGGATTAATTGGCTTAAAGGACATAGTCCCTGTATAGATTGGGAAACTGACACTATTACCTTTGCCAATCCCAAGTGCGAACAGCACCGACAGAAAGTCGCGGTGGTGCCTCCACCCGCTTCGGCTTTAACCTCCGATGCCTCATCGCCACCGCCTTTGCCCGAAGCATACAGAGACTTTGCAGATGTCTTTGATGTTAAAGAATGTGATGCCTTGCCCCCCCCACCGTACCACTGACTGTGCAATTGAGGTGGTAAAAGACTGCACACTGACTAAGAGCAAGATTTACCCCATGAGCGTTTCCGAACGAGCTGTGTTACGTGACTTTCTGGATAAAAATCTTGCTCGAGGGTTCATTCGGCAATCGAATGCTCCCAACTCAGCCCCTGCATTCTTTGTCCAAAAAAAGGAAGGTGATCTGCGTTTATGCATTGACTTCCGAAAGCTTAATGCAGTTACCCAAGCCAACGCCTACCCCACACCGTTGATTTCAGATATTTTGGGGCAATTGCAGGAGGGACGCGTTTTCTCCAAATTGGACTTAGTGGAAGCTTATTATCGCGTTCGTATCCGTGAGGGGGACAAGCCCCTCACCGCCTTCTCTAGCTGTTTTGGAATGTATGAATTTCTGGTGATGCCTTTCGGATTAAAAGGGGCCCCGGGGGTCTTCATGCAACTCATTAACGAAATCCTCCATGATTTGCTATACCGCGGCGTGGTGGTTTATTTGGATGACATTCTTATTTATTCAAAAACCATGGAGGAACATGTTGCTCTGGTCAGAGAAGTTTTGCAATGTCTGCGTAACCACCAGCTCTATGCAAAACTGTCCAAAAGTGAATTTCACCAAGAGAAAATAACTTTCTTGGGGTACATAATCTCTCATCGTGGTCTTAGCATGGACCCCGCTAAGGTCCAAGCGGTACTTGACTGGACTCCACCCTCCACCCGCAAGCAAGTGCAGCAATTTCTGGGCTTTGCCAATTTCTATCGCGGTTTCATTCCCAATTTTGCTCAAGTGGCGCTGCCAATCACTGACCTCCTAAAAACAAAAGGTAAAGGGGTTTCTGCAACGTTGCCCTCTGCCAAAATACTGTGGACTGATCAATGCCAATCCACCTTTGTAGCCCTCAAACGGCTTTTCACTTCTGAACCTGTCCTGCAGCACCCAGATCTGAACCAAATGTTTATTGTACAGGTCGATGCGTCTGACGTAGCCATGGGGGGGGGCCTTCTCCAGAGAGGACCAGATGGTCTCCTTCACCCCTGTGCCTACTTCTCGAAAAAATTTGCGCATGCCCAGTTAAACTGGCCCATTTGGGAAAAGGAGGCATCAGCCGTCCACCATGCCCTTACTCTGTGGAGGCAATTCCTGGAGGGATCCGGGGTCCCCTTTGAAGTCTGGACCGATCACAAAAATCTAGCTGCCCTCATGGGGACCCATAAGTTGTCCACAAAGCAACAGCGTTGGGCAGACTTCTTTGTTCAATTTTGTTTTGTTCTTAAACATGTGCCCGGGAAACAGAACGTGCTTGCAGATGCCCTATCCAGGTTGCCTCAATACCCAGTAAAACTTGATCGGCCGACAGACTCTTTATTCACCCCGGCGCACAGAGGGGCCCTGCCTGTGCTGGCCGTACAGACCTGGTCCCAAACTCGACCCCAGCATGGAAACTGCGCAGTGGCCGACAAGGTAACCAACCCTACCCAGCAGGCTCCCTCGCCGGCCCCTCTTGCGCCGTCTGACTCCGGCGCCCCGCAGCAACCAGTTCCCCCCCCTTCCATCTCCACCAGCTCCTGGTTCACCCTCTCCTGCAAAAGGAGGGGGGTGATCATCTCCAACTCCTTCCTGGACTCCCTTCGGGCTCAGTGCTTAGCCGAACGCACTGCCCAGACCCTGCCCCAAGGTGTACTTGAGCAAGGTGGTTGTTGGTACAAAGACTCGAAATTATACGTGCCTAAGATACTTCGAAGAGAAGTCCTGCAATTGGCCCATGGAACTAAAACTGTGGGACACTTTGGGTTCCTGAAAACCCTTCACTTGTTGTGCAGACAGTTTTGGTGGTGGGGGGGAATGCGTTCTGATGTGGACTCCTTCGTTCGCAGCTGCCCTATTTGTGCCACAGTTAAACGGTCTCAAGGCAAGCCCCCAGGACTGCTGCAACCGCTGGAAATTCCCAGCAAGCCCTGGGAAGTGATTGCCATGGATTTCATGACGGATCTCCCACTTAGCAGGGGCAAAACTGTACTATGGGTTGTTACTGATTTATTTTCCAAACAGGTACATTTGGTTTCGTGTGCGGGTATTCCCTCTGCCCCCAAGTTGGCCCGCCTCTTTGTGTCACATGTTTTCCGTCTTCATTCGTTCCCGCACAAGATAATCTGCGACCGCGGAAGTAGTTTTGTTGCTAAGTTTTGGAAAGCTTTCCTCAAGTTGGTGGGGGTGGAGCAAGGTTTATCTAGTGCCTATCATCCCCAAACGGATGGGCAAACTGAACGTGTCAATGCTGTGCTAGAATGTTATTTACGCTGTTATGTCAATTACCACCAAGATGATTGGGTAGAACTGTTACCTTTTGCAGAATATGATTACAATAATGCTGTACATCAGTCTACAGGTTTCAGCCCATTCTATGCTGTGTATGGTCAGGACTTCGGTCCTCTTGCCCCTGTAGAGGTACCCGAGGGGGAGGGGGATCCTGACGTAGCCTCTTGGGTACAGGCCCTCCATACCACATGGCCCTCGCTGATGAGCAATCTTGACAGAGCCAAGCGCAAATACAAAGCGCAAGCAGATAAGCATCGCTCTCCCAGCGAGGATTTTCAAATTGGTGTATAATTAGTGTATCTGTCCACCAAGAACCTGCAGTCCACTCGCCCTTGCCACAAACTCAGTGCCAGGTATATAGGGCCATATCCCATTGCCCGAATCATTAATCCTGTCACCGTGGAGCTGGCTCTCCCTAAAACCTTAAGACGTATCCACCCAGTCTTCCATGTCAGTCTCCTCAAGCCTCATACCGCCTCCCCAGAATGGCACCCAGAACCGCCTCCCGAGCAACCCATGATGGTGGGGGGGGAGGAGCATTTCGAAGTGTCAAAGATCCTGGATTCCCGTATACGGCATGGATCTCTTGAATACCTAATTCGCTGGAAGCACTTCCCCCCTGCGTACGAGTGGGTGCGTGCACAGGATGTCTCCGCCCCACTTAGTCAACGCCTTTCACACCGCCTACCCGGACAAGCTGTCCCCCTAACAAGCCGGGAGGGGGCCTTAAGGGGGGCAGAATGTCAGGCCTGTCTCAGTTGCTTTCGTTTCCTGGCGTTTTCTCACTGAGCAGACTCAAGAACTCAAGGACTGTTATGCATACCTAGATGCCTTTGAAGCTGTGTGAACCACATCGCTGTTTGTGTTCTGTAATCTCTTGCGTTTTTTCATGCTTTTATATTACCAAGTTCAAGCCAGCAAAAGCCATTGCTGTCACCTTTTCCTTTATGCTCTGTTAACCTATTTTGACCAGTAAAAACCAGCTTCTTTGGACCTGACTGTCTCTGATGTGGTTTTTGGTTCAAATTGGGCCAAGGGCTGACACTAGCCCAAGGTCACCCAGCTGGCTTCATGTGTAGGAGTGGGGAAACCAACCAGGTTCACCAGATTAGCCTCCGCCGCTCATGTGGAGGGGTGGGGAATCAAACCCGGTTCTCCAGATTAGAGTCTACTGCTCCCAACCACAGCTCTTAACCACTACACCATGCTGGCTCTCTTATAGATCAGGACTCCCCAACAGGGCACTCATGTGCAACAGGGCACCCACTGACACTTTTCCTGGTGCCTGCCAAGTGTTTTTAGAAAGTGGGGAGGACCACATAGGGCTTTTGCTGAGCAGGGCTTCTGATTGGCCACTGAAGATCTGATTGGCTGTGCCAATCTTAAAAACAGTTACTTTGGCAGCAGCTGCCACAACAACACACATATCTTCACCATACGAATGACTGAAGATAAGCTGTGCATAAGCTGTGCATCTTCAAGTACTTGAAGGGCCGTCATATAGAGGAGGGTGCTGAGTTGTTTTCTGTTGCGCCAGAAGGTCGGACCAGAACCAACGGGTTGAAATTAAATCAAAAGAGTTTCCGTCTAGACATTAGGAAGAATTTTCTAACTGTTAGAGCGGTTCCTCAGTGGAACAGGCTTCCTCCTCCTTCTCTGGAGGTTTTTAAGAAGAGGTTGGATAGCCATCTGTCAGCAATGCTGATTCTGTAACCCTAAGCAGATGATGAGAGGGAGGGCATCTTGACCATCTTCTGGACATGGAGTGGGGGTCACTGGGGAGGTAGCTGTGAGTTTCCTGCATTGTGCAGGGGGTTGGGCTAGATGACCCTGGTGGTCCCTTCCAACTTTATGATTCTATGAAATGTTGAAGAGTTACTATTAGAGTTACATATAACCATACTTCCTAACCACCATATTTTGTGGTTAGCTCTGCCTCCTTTTGCAGCCATTTTGTGGCTGGATGCACCTTCTGCAGCAGCCATTTTGTGGTTGCGCCCACTACCCTGTGTTAGAATTCCAAAGGTGCACACAGGCTCAAAAAGGTTGGGGACCCTTTTATAGATAATGGACTTGAGACTTGGGTCATAGAATCATAGAATAGAATCACAGAGTTGGAATGGCCACCAGGGTCATCTAGTCCAACCCCCTGCACAATGCAGGAAATTAACAACTACCTCCCCCCCGCACATCCCCAGTGACCCCAACCCTCCCCCCGCCATGCAGGATCCCACAATCAAAGCACTCCCGACAGATGGCCATCCAACCTCTGCTTAAAGACCTCCAAAGACGGGGACTCCACCCCCCACCGAGGCAGAACATTCCACCATCGAACAGCCCTCACCATCAGAAAGTTCTTCCTAATGTTTAGGTGGAATTGCTTTTCTATTAGTTTAAATCCATGACTCCGTGTCCTAGTCTCTGGAGCAACAGAGAACAAGCTATATATATTAATATATTAAGGGTCATATATTAACGGATGGCCCCTCACATTTGGAACACCCTCCCCCCTTGAGGTTTACTTGGTGCCTTCCTTATTCTCCTTTAGGCGCCAGGCTCAAACATTTCCTTTTGCCCAGGCTTTTGACCAAGGGCTTTCACCTTTTAAACTTCTTTTATGGTCTTCTTCTAACCTGTGGATTACTTTATGATCATTTTCAGTTGCTAAATTATTTTTATGCTGAGTTTTTTTATGGCTTGCTTTTATTATATGGTAGTATTTGTGAGCTGCTTCTAGTGGCTCTCTGGAGAGGTGCATAAAAATTTTCAAAATATATAGTGGTATATTATTTCATTAGAAAATGTATTTAACATTATTAATTAGCTAGCTAAATTTTAGCTAGATAGTACTGAGAAAAACAGAGAGAGAGAGAGAGAGAGAGAGAAATTGCAATGGTATAATCAACTAGAAAATACATTGGTATAATCCTGCTGCCCTGGCCTGGTTGGCCTGGTCTTGCCTGATCTCATCAGATTTTGGAAGCTAAGCAGGGTCGGTCCTGGTTTGTAATTGGATGGGAGACCACCAAGGAAGTCATAAGAACATAGGTAAAGCCCTGCTGGATCAGAGCAAGGTCCATCAAGTCCAGCAGTCTATTCACACAGGGGCCGACCAGGTGCCTCTAGGAAGCCCACAAACAAGATGACTGCAGCAGCATTGTCCTCCCTGTGCTCCAAAGCACCCAAGTCCAGGGTTGCTATGCAGAGGCAGGCAATGGCAAACCACCTCTGAAGGTCTCTTGCCTGGTAAACCTTGAGGAAAACTGCATGAGGGGTCGTCATAAGTCAGCTGCAACTTGATATTTTCCACCACCGTAATCCTGCAGGAGTGAATCAGTCTGTATCATAGTAAATAGTTCAGAGATTGCAATCAAAGATCAATACCCTCCATGGAACATTCTTCTGTTCAATCTGTATGGAAATGAATGGATGAATGAGTCTTGTGTGGCTCTGAAGATTGAAGAATCATAGGTTACACCTCCTATTACCCGGACTCTTGGCAAGTGCTGGGATCCTGGAAGCTACTGTGGCTTAGAAGGAAGCCAAAATCATTACAAATTGACATTACTGGACAGGAGGAAGATTATGGAGCACTGAAGTTGATCCTCAAGTCTGGCATCAAAAGTGAAGACGGGGAAAATTAGAAAACCAACGACTGAAATCCCAGGTGATGTGCTCCACAGATGAAACCACCAGCCTTCCCCCCCAAAAAAAAAATTGGAAAAAAGTCTTCCTTCTGAAATGGAGGTGCAACAATTTAATTTATGGTAGTGGAAAGTACCATAAGGTCGTAGGTGACTTATGGCGACCCCATAGGGTTTTCAAGGCAAGACATTCGGAGGTGGTTTGGCATTGCCTGCCTGTGCATAGCAACTCTGGACTTTCTTGGTGGTCTCCTGACCAACTACTAACCAGGGCTGCTCCTGCTTAGCTCTTGATATTTAACAAGTTTGGGCCAGCCTGGGCCATCCAAGTCATAGCAAGAGACAACCGAGATGGTTTGCCATTGCCTGCCTCTGCATAGCAATCCTGGACTACCTTGGTGGTCTCCCATGCAAGTCCTAATCAGGGCCAACCCTTCTTAGCTTCTTCAATCGGATGAGATCAGACTATCCTGGTCCAACCAGGTCAGAGCAAATTCATTAATATCTTGCCTTAAATCTTATCAAGCATGAGCAGAGTGGGACTTGTTAAGCAAATTTTCCCTTACCCTTCCTCCTGTCTCCCCCAAAATCATGTTCCTGAGGAAGTCAAGGGACCCCCAAGAAAAGTGAGGAAGGGCAAATTGGGGATCTGCAGTGGGTGGGGGAAATAAATGAAAATTGCCTCTCCCCATCTGCCAGAAGAAGCACCCGCCACCTGCTAAAAGAGATCTTGAACCATTATATTTATCAAGTTTGCAACCCACTAAGGAGCTCAGGGAAATGTACATAGGTTTATCCCGTCTTGTGCACAGAAGTACCTAAATTAGCTTAGGCTGTGGGGGAAATGCCAGGCTCAAGAGTACCTAGTGAGCTCCTTGACCAAAATGGGGATTTGAACCCAAGCCTTCTGCCTCCAAGTGTAACCCCAGCTCTCCCTGGGGTTTGCTTATCGCAGAAAGGTGCCGTTGGTATGAAGACTGCAGCAACCTTCACAGAGTTGGCCAGTTAACAGTCCAATCCTAAACAAAATTATACCCTTCTAAATCCACCGAAGTCAATGGGCTTAGACCAGATAAACTAGTTGGTCACCTATAGTTCCTGATATGAGAAGAATTTTGCTAGGCTACAAATTCTGGCAGGAGGAAAAGAAGAAGATCCAACATGAGATGGGGAAGAAAAACATGAATCAACATGAGGAGCAGCTGTGGCTCAGTGCTAGAGCATCCACTTGGCATGCAGAAGGTCCCAGGTTTGATCCCCAGCATCTCCCATAGGTAGTAGGTGTTGTGAAAGACCTTAGTCTGAGACCTTGGACAGCCGCTGCCACTCTGAGTAGACAATACTGACCTTGATGGACCAAGGCTCTGATTCAGCAGAATCCAACCATGAGTTCAATGAGATGGATTGACTCAATCAAGGAAGCCACAGCCTTCAGTTTGCAAGACCTTAGTAGATACGATGTTTTGGAGGGCATTAATTCATAGGGTTGCCCCATCAGAAGCGACTTGATGTCACATAACACACACACATGCACACAAACTTTAATTTACTAAAACATGTTTGTCTTTTAAAAGCCAGGTCCTCTTACTGCTGATGAATAAACACATGAAGGGTTTTTTTTTTTAAGTTAATTTGTTTTCAGTTTTATCGAGTCCTTTTGAGATACAACAATATGAGATTTCTTTTCACCATGTAATGCTTTAGTTTGATTCAAGCTTTATTGAGGGAAAATTGCATGTGAAAAACAAATTATCTACCCTCTTACTGGCATTAGCAGCATTTATCGGGTGTTGGGTAACGTACTTTTCTCCCCGCAGTTTCCCTGCACTCCTTCATCACATGCACTGAATTTAGATTAAATCAAATTTAATTTGAGCAGCAAATGTTAAGCAGTTGCTTCAATTAGTCAGAAATAACAAAAATGCAAAACACTGCAGGGAACTAGTCTGCCAGATTAAATAGTGTAGGCTTTTCATTGGTCACTCAGGTCTTTTTATCTTTCAGAGTTCACTGTGAACAGTTAATTTGTTTTTCCCTTTGTGACTTTCTCCATTTTATCTGCTTCATATTTCATAAGAAAATCTGGCACTTCAGTAAATCAAGCAGGCTTTGTGTTGTGTTGTGTGTGTGTGTGTGTGTGTGCACATTTGTGCAGTAACACTGTCCCGTCCAGCGCCTGGAGCTCGGCCCCCAGGCCTTTTGAGTAGTGACAACAGAACTCTTAATGTCCAAAATATTACATCTTTATTATTTCTTCACATAAATGCATAAGGATTAATCTTTCAACTCACACATCGCTGAACAGGAAGTAGATGCAGAACATATCTAGAGTCTGTGAAAAAACAGATGAATTGGGAGCCTCCTTCCTCTTCTGACTCGGTCTTGGTAGAACAAAGGATTTCAATTTACCCGGGCCAGAAGGAATTGTGGGAAGAAGAAGCTCTGATAGCCAATTAGCGTGCAGTTCAGACACATCTGACCTAGTGGTGGTCTGGACTACATTTCCCACGATTCTAAGTCTTAAAGGGCTAACTACTACAAACATTTTCTACGTAACATTTTGCTTTCTGCTGGGGCAGCACACTCCCCGCCTGGAATTCTTATGAATTCCACTAACTGCATGCATACTATGGTTAATATAACAAGTCTAACTGGGATTATACAATACTACACACAACTAGGTTGCATATCTAAAGAACATGCACACAGTCTAACAGGATTCACTGGAATTATTCTTTGGCGCACAAAAGCACCACTTCAGCAGTGGCGTAGCGTGGGGGGTGCAGGAGGGGCCGGCCGCACCGGGCGCAACATCTGGGGGGGCGCGCTCGCACTCGCAGCTCTCTGCCCCGAGGGGCCGGGTCTCCATGGCTGGGGGAGGGGGGGCAGACCCCCCCCCCCGTCCCCAGCAGCCGCTCTTCTCCAGAGTCCGCTCCAGCCTCACCTCGCCCGCCAGGGTCTCAAGGGGAAGCCTCCCCTCTGGCAAAAGGGCGCTTCACCCGACCCGCCACCCCTTTCCTCTCCAGTGGGGACCCAAGACGGCTCACGTCGTTCCCCTCTGCGGCATGTTATCCTCACCCCCACTGGGTGAGGTGGGCCAGGCGGAGAATTCACGCGCTTGGCCGAGACCACCCAACACGCATGCACGACGCAGCCGGGATTCGACCCCTGCCCCGCCGAGCCAAGCGTCCGCCAAGCCACCCTTCCTGGCGCCGCAGCCGGCCTGGCCGCTTGTTGGCAGGGAGGCAGGCAGACAGGCAGGCAGGCCGGCCCCGCGCCTCCGCGCCAGCCCGGGGGCACGCGCACTCCCCCAGCCCCCCTGCCCGCTCACCTGCGCGGCGTCCAGGCGGCTCTTGCTCTTGCTGCGGGGCCAGCAGACGTGGCGCAGGGAGGCGAGGCCCGGCCCGGCCCCCTCGCCAAGCACCTGCGCGGCACAGGGAGCGGAGCCGGCCCGGCCTCTGCGCGGCACAGCAGCCCCGCTCCCGCATTTGGATTGTGGTCAGACTTCTCGAACGGTATGTTGGGTATGTATATTAATGTTCTATGAATGTTTTATGATCTGTGTACTCTTTGAAAATTTTGTGAACTAGCCTGTTGAGCTTTGCCTGTATTCTGTTATACTTGACTGTATACTGTGTTATATTCTGTTATACTCTTATTACTCTTTGAAACTTGCTAATTATTATTTCTGAAGGTAGCAATAAAAAGAATCTCTTAGATTCAAAAAGATTGCCTCGTTGCTTTAGGTAACTATTTCTACCAAGGAAACATATCTCCCAGTGGAGTAGAAATCCTATAGATTTAGTTACAGATAACAGTAACTGAGCGTCTTCATTCTTATGACAATAAATGCTGTAAAGTAAAATAAGTAAATACATTTCTCTATGCTTTGCCATACCAGGATTGAGCCCAAGAGTGCTAGGAGGACATCAACTATCAACCGAGCCTTGGTCCCATTGCAGAGGGGTTCATTCCCATTCAGTCTTGGCATGTCAATTAAATTAGTTGCCAATCAGAATCAGAGCTCCCTCTTCTTGTTTTGGACTCTTCTGTTTTTTTCTCGGAAGTTTTTGGCCTGAGCATTAAGGAACTAGTTATGACAAATGGGGAAAATTGTTTTATGTTTTAATTTCCTACAATGCCAAATTGTTTCTGCTGAATTCTTCCAAATGTTTGTGTGTGTGTGTGTGTGTTAAGTGCTGTCAAGTTGCTTCCGACTCATGGCAACTCAATGAATCAAAGTCCTCCAAAACATCTTATCCTTGGCAGCCATGCTCATATCTTGCAAACTGAGGGCTGTGGCTTCCTTTATAGAGTCAATCCATCTCTTGTTGGGACTTCCTCTTTTCCTGCTGCCCTCCACTTTTCCTAGCACGATTGTCTTTTCCAGTGACTCCTGTCTTCTCCAAGTGTTTAGAAGAAGAGTGATAGAAATATTACTCCCTGTTGCTTCTCCTGCCCTCATTGAAGCAGTGATACGTGTGGCATGTTTGCTGTGATTCTCTTGTCTTGAGAAACATGACAGATTATGCCTGAAATGATTCAGAAAGGCTGTTATGAAATAATGCAGCACCATTAAAATTCCTCCCCATCAGGCAGCTCTCTTTTGCCCAACTGAAAAATACGTGATTTAAAAAAAAAAAAAAAAATTTAGACAGGTTCTCTGGCAGCCAGACAAAATGACATTAAACAAATCAGACAAATTGCCACACAATTCATCTCCAGAGATCTGAGTGGCCTGCAAATGTGTGTGTCACAGTCTGCAAAAGGAAAAGGTTTCAGCCAAGAACATCACCTACGTAATGTCTACCCTTTGATGGAAACAGAATCCAGTCGAAGAGCCGATCGCTTACAAGTCACTGCAAAATTGGAAGGGCTCCCCTGAGCAACGGGAGCAGGCAGACTGGGACGCTCCAGTGCCCCTGGAGACAGCTGAGCCCATTGGGCAGACACCTGCTATCATCACCACTGTGACCCAGGTCTGAGCAAAGCGGCCCTCTGTAGCACTGCAGGGGCCATGAGGCTCGGCTTGCTCCTGGCCACCAGCGGCACTTCAGGGCAGCAGCCCATCGGTCACTTTCCTGCTAAGCTAAAGAGCTGGTCCACCCTTGCCTATGTAGCAGTCCTGTATGCAGGCAAATACAAGGGCCAGAAGCAGGTAGCACAGTCAGGCACCAGTCTAAGGTCAAGCACCGGGTGGTTTAGGTCTAAGTCCAAGGCATCAGTACTGGAGGGGCAATCCAAATCCAGAGTCAGGGTCAGTTCCAAGGTCAGGGTAACAGGAGTTCAGAGGAGGAGGAGGAAGAAGAAGAAGAAGAAGAGGAGGAGGAGGAGGAAGAGGAGGAGGAGGAGGAGGAGGAGGAGTTGGATTTATACCCTGCTTTTCTCAACCTTTAAGGAGCCACAAAGTGGCTTACAATCTCCTTCCCTTCCCCTCCCCACAACAGGCACCTTGTGAGGTCAGTGGGGCTGAGAGAGTTCAGAGAGAACTGTGACTAGCCCAAGGCCACCCAGCAGTCTTCATGTGGAGGAGTGGGGAAACCAACCCGGAAGTTACTCCCACAACGGGCCGGTTTCATTACACTTAAAGGGCATTTAAATAGGCCAGTAGCTTTGTTTTCTAGGTAGCAATCTTCCTCTTCTAGGGAGCCATGATCCCTGTCCCAGCCTATTCCAGGGGTCTCCAACCTTTTTGACCCTGTGGGCACCTCTGGAATTCTGACCTGGGATGGTGGGCTCAACCACAAAATGGCTGCCGCAGTAAGTGGAGCAAGTCACAAAATGGCTGCTGCAGGAGTTGGAGCTGAGCGCAGAATGTCAAGGACCGAGTTTCTATATAAAGAACTGTAACACCACTTCAGGCCGAAGCTCTGTTTAACAGGATGCCTTTTAATCTACACAATCAGAAGCCCTCCTGGTCAAAAGCCCCACCTCCCTAGCTGTGCCCACTTTCTAAAAGCATTTGACAGGGGCCAGGAATGGTGTTGGCGGCTGCCATAGCAGCACCCACGGCCACCGCATTGAGGGCCCCCTGGCCTATTACAACAGCCCCCACCCATTTGATTTGCCCACCTGGGTGCCTTTCCCCACAGTTCTTCTTTAGAATGGGGTCGCTTGCTTGGATGACCTTTGCCTGAGACCCAGAAGAGCCAGGGCCACTCTGAACAGAGGAAACGGACCTTGACAGGCCAACAGACTTACTCGGGCAGCTTCGTGAGTTCGAGACCATGCAAGGATCATGGTGGACTACCGTGGCTGAACCTGGGCCTGGATGATATGGAGCTGCAGGCAGTAGATGGAAGCTGAAGGAGCAGGAAGATGGAGCCTGAATTGCAGCCCTATTAACCGAGGAAAAGCGGAAGGCCGGTTGGCCTTGAATTTATAGCAGGCCTGGCCAATCAAGAAGCCTCATAGTGCCTGCCGCCAATTGCAGGGGCTTTCCTTCAGAGGCTTGAGCTCCCTCATTGCAACCCTGCTCACTACACTAAGGCCCAGACACAGCTAATAAGGTTCTTTGGTTCCTGACACCAAGGATCGTTCAGGAAGAAGAAGTGAAGATGGAATAAATGCAAATTTCTACAGGAACTGAAATGTGCTACTGCAAATGGAAATAATGGTGCTAAAAATCCCATGTAGAGGTTCTTTGTTTGCTGTCTGCCATCACAATTGCTGTCCCCTGGGGTCTTTCAATAACATGCCAACTCTCCTGTTATGGAGATTCTGTCAACCACAGGCATACTGCGAGGGCTCTGGCCTCCTCAGGAGACCCTCCTCAGTGTGCTGGGTTTTTCAAGCAGCATTCATCCATTGATCCAGGTGTAGGCTAGTCCCGCGTGCTCTTCAAGGGGACAATTATTTTTAAAATGTGCTTCCACAATGAATTAGGATTACCTCCTAGTCTACAGGAAGGATGAAAATCCAACTACTGAGCTGCTAAATAACTACAGCACCTGAAGCCCCAACTTTAAGAATAATTCTAATTATGTACCCCAGGATTGTACAAAACCAGACTCCCTGCATATAATGAGATCCAGAACCGGAGCCAACAGAAACAATCCTGTATTTTGTCTGCTTCTTACTTGGAAAATGTCATTTTCATTGCAAGCATATAAAACAAGGAGACTTTGTACATTGTTATCTGAATGTCACAATTGTTGTTAGAGAATTGTACTATTTTTGATTATTATTATTATTTTAAATCCTGTGACTGCAAGCTTGTAAATGACCAGGAAGCAACCAGATTTCTTGCAGCAGGCAATAGCAAACCACCTCTGAACATCTCATGCCTTGAAAACCGTACAGCGTAAGTCAGCTGTGACTTGATGGCAAAATCACACACACACACATTTATACGGCATTGCATTGATATAATAACCTGAATAGCCTAGGTTAGCCTGAGGTTGTAAGTACTTGGAAGCTAAGCAGGGTTGGCCACAATTAGTACTTGGATGGGAGACCACCAGGGAAGTCCAAGGTCACTACACAGAGGCAGGCAATGGCCAATCACCTCTAACTGTCTCTTGCCTTGAAACCCTATGGGTTCACTATAAGTCAGCTGCAACTTGATGGCAACCCCTCCACTTTGTCTTTGTAATGGTAATACTACAACATTCAAGTTCATTAGCACTGTAAAGACCTTGAGCTGGATGGTACAAGCTAGCCCAGTCTTGGAAGCTAAGCAGGGCTGGCCCTGCTTAGTACTTGGTTGAGAGGCCACCCAGGAAGTCTGGCGATGCTACACTGAGAAAAGCAATGGCAAACCAACTCTGCTCATCTCTTGCATGGAATGCCTTGTGGAAGGGGTTGTTGCCATGAATCAGTTGTGATTCAACACCACCTTCTCCTTCTCCTGGAACATTTTATTCCAAATTAACTTTAGCCTTCAAAGCATTTCTGCAGGTAAACAACGGTGCAGTATTGAATGGTGAATAATGACTTTTGAGACTGGCTGCTATGTTTATTATCAGAGTAAAGTGATTGATGGCTTTAGTTAATATTGCTCACAAGCCAGGATTCCCTAAAAGATTTCTCAAAAACATTGACTTCTTCTTATCAAATGCCAGATTCAAAACAGTCAGAGACCATGAAATAGTCTCTATTAACATTCTCTCAAAACGGAGACTGAACCATGAACGTCAATCTCTCTGCACTGGTGGTAGAGCCGCATGCAGAACGGCAGGCCCGATTCCTTCTGTTCACAGAACTAGAGGCTTTAGCACAGCTTCCTGGCCCCACAATATCAGGGACCAATAAGTTCTCCTCGGAGAAAATATATCGCTGCTCGCACAACTCTGGGCTGGGAATTCCAGGAGACTTAGGGAGCGGAGCACAGGGAAGGCAGAGTTTGGGGAGGGGCTTCAAGCAGGGTCTAGTACCGCAGAGTCCACCCTCCAGAGCAGTCCTTTTCTCCAGGGGAACTGATCTCTGTTGTCTGGAGAACAACTGTAATTCCAGGAGATCTCCAGGCCCCACCTGGAAATTGGCAACTTTATTTGGGATAGTTGGCAAATTCTAAGCCTGAGCATTTGGTGACAGCTGGCTTGGGGGGTGGGAGTGGGAATTTGAGTGGTCTATAATATAGCCTCACTCACTCCTTGATTCTCATCACTAGCTTTGTGGAAATCCCTTCCTGAAAGCTTTCGCTTTCCTGAAATTAATGGGGGAGGATTGAGCATCACTACGGAAATGCAGAAGCCGATCCAGTGGATGGATGTTGGCGAGGCTCAGGGCCCACGAGGGCATCTATCGGATGTCCCACAACAGCCAGTAAGTGACACTCAGTAATGGAACAGCACAGAGCGCGGCCCAACTGTGGTCTGTCAGAATGTCTCGATTTTTCTCAGCCGAGCGAACAACGCCATACAACAAGGACTGTCTGGCACAGACTGCCAACACTGACACAAACATTTATAGCTCAGAAATACTGTTGTTTATTTTGACCTCATAAATGTTTAGTTTTCCCAACAAATAATCTTCAGTCAAACTGCAGTAAGTCATGGAACTAAGCATGGAGCCCAACGGCAAAGACCAGGATCCAGCAGTTTCAAATTCACAAATGCTCACTTTTTAACATAATTAAATGTAAGATGGGGGCAGTGTTAAAAAATTTTTACGCCCGTGGAGGACAATCTGTCCCAGCAACCATCCGTATTCTAAAGGCCAAACTACTTCCTCAGTTCCTATGTGGAGCACCTATATAAGCGACAGAGAGCGCCCAAAGCATCGAAAAATGCCAAGCAACCTTTGCAAGACGCATATTAGGCATTCCGAACTGTGTGGCATATCGTACCCTCCGTCTTGAGCTGGGCTTAAATCTTCTGGAAACCAGAGTATGGTTCTGCACACTCAAGTTCTGGTTGCGATTACATTTCCGAGCCTCAGAATTAGGGCTGATTTGGTGGCTCCTCTCCGACAGTTACCACTCTACCTGGAGAGAAGGAATCCTAACAAAAATTAAGTCCATGAGAGTACCCTTTGAATCGCTGCTCCTTCTAAATAAACAGCAAGCTTATAGATTGCTTGAGCAAAGGATCCTTGATATTGAAGGACAGAAGTTATGGTCTATGGCCCGGAGAATATGCTCCCCACTGCACTTTGGGATTAACCCAGAAAGAGGCAGCTTGCCAAATTATTTTTCCTCCCTTATCTCTCCACCTCTAAGATGACAGTTTATGCAGTGGCACGTCTAAACATCCTACCATCTGCAGTTACAAGAGGCAGGTACACAAACATCCCCTATGAGAGAGACTTTGTTCATGTGCCAAAAACACAACCAGAATCGGCTGTCCACATCCTCCTGCACTGCAAACTCCATACCTCGACCAGAGAGAAATATATAGTACCCCTCCTAATCAGCAGCCGAACTCAAACTGATGCAGGGCTTGTATGATATCTACTAAACGATGGCAACCCGCATGTAACTTAGGCGGTAGCTAGATTCCTTGTAACCTCGCTAAGCATGCCGCACTCAATGGTTCCCCTGCACTTTAAATGCAGCACTGGATGTAGATATATTTTAGCTTTTGCTACCTATTGTTTTAGGAATTTTAAGTAGAAATACTGTATTTATGCCATTAAAGGTTTTTGTATTCGAGTCCTTTTTGTCTCATGCCCACCTGTGGATTACCCCATTCTTCATCTCTAATTCTCCAAATGTTGCAATGTCCCCTTGGTGACTCTTTATATTTCTGCCCACTCATGTCCTCCAAGACTCTCTCGATAGTTCCCAACAAATCATTCCCCCAGGAATCAGAAATCCTGACGTCCTCAGAAAACTCAACAGTCTCTTGCATCTTCTTCTTCTTCTTCTTCTTCAAGAGAGAGAGCATTGAGTCACTCCCATGTCTACAAACAGGGGCACAAATGAGTGGCATACAATTCCACAAGCCACCTTACATGGTAGAAAGACAGGATGTAAATGTTTCAGATAAAGAAAGAAAATTACAAGTGCCACAGGGGTAGTTATGCTAGTCCATCTGATGAAGTAGGGTTGCCAACCTCTAGGTGGTGGCTGGAGATCTCCCGCTATTACAACTGATCTCCAGGTGACAGTGATCAGTTCCCCTTAGAGTCGCCAGGTCCCTCTTTGCCACCGGTGGGAGGTTTTTGGGATGAAGCCTGAGGAGGGCAGGGTTTGGGGAGGGGAGGGACCAACGCCATAGAGTCCAATTGCCAAAGCGTCCATTTTCTCCAGGTGAACTGCTCTCTATCTGCTGGAGTTGAATTAGCAGGAGATCTCCAGCTAGTACCTGGGGGTTGGCAACCCTACCTGCATCTGAGGCAGCCATTTGAGAATGAACATTCATTGGAACTGCACTCATTTCTCCCCCCCCCCCCGCACCAAGAGTGACGTTAACTTAATTTTGTCATCTTCAGGCCAACACCCAATTTTCTACTCACTGGATTTCCTCTGAATGTCAATGCTGGATTTATTGCCGCTCGCCCGCTGTTTCTTGCGCAGGCCGGCACCTTCCGTTCTCTGTGTCGTTATTCCTCCTGAAGAACTTAGGAGGGGAGAAAAAGAGATCAAATACTTCATTCCCCCCCACCCTCCCCCATTTTTTAATGTTCTTCCAAGGTAAAGATAACTCTCCTCAGACAGTCGCTTCGAAAGGCAACGTCTAAAAAATATGGTTCTTTCCTCCATACAAATCTCTCTCGCTGGGGCAGCCGGAGTTGGCCGGTGGGAGACGCACGAACAACATCCCCCCCCCGTTCACCTCGCTGTCATTCCTGCTCAATGACAGAGAGCCGTGAAGGGGAAGGACTCGGGGGGGGGGGCTGCCGCCCATGAGCCTCCAGGCCTCTGGCTAATTAGTCCTAACAACGAAACAACCTCAATCTGTCAAGAGAGCAAAGTCTGAAAGGAGGGACCTCTGCGGAGAGAATTTAAAGCACTTCCAATGCCAACAGAGCTTCTGCAGGACAACGCCATAGTGGTGAAAGTCAGAGCATTGGGCTGCTCGACTGGGGAGGATCTCACTGGTGCTCAAGGCATAGGTTTGCCAACCCCCAGGTACTAGCTGGAGATCTCCTGCTATTACAACTGATCTCCAGTCGATAGAGATCAGTTCCCCTGGAGAAAATGGCCATTCTGGCAATTGGACTCTATGGCATTGAAGTCCCTCCCCAAACCCCCCCCCTCTTCAGGCTCCACCCCAAAAACCTCCCGCCCATGGTGAAGAGGGACCGGTCAACCCTATCAAGGCATGATGACTTTGCCCGTTCCACATGACTAATGATGGAGTTTTAAGAGCTGAAAGAACAGCATGTGGGTGGAGGGTTACCAGGTCCCCCCTCTCCATCGGTGGAGGGCGTTTGGGGGGTTTGAGTGCCAAAGCGGTCATGGCGATGAGGCACTTCCAGGGGTGAACCTGAAAGTGGCGTGATCATGTCATGCTAGGTTTGCCAGGTCCCTCTTCGCCACCGGTGGGAGGTTTTTGGGGTGGAGCCTGAGGAGGGTGGGGTTTGGGGAAGGGAGAGACTTCAGTGCCATAGAGTCCAATTGCTAAAGCGGCCGTTTTCTCCAGGGGAACTGATCTCTATTGGCTGGAGATCAGTTGTAATAGCAGGAGATCTCCAGCTAGTACCTGGAAGTTGGTAACCCTATGTCACGCTCGGCTGCACGTGTGCACAATCCCTGTTCTTGAGCAGCTGCCGGGCAATTTCCCACCGAAACCACCCACCTAGCAACCCTCTGTAGGTGGGACTAAAGGATGAAGCAGGATCCGCTTGAATCAATGTGCTGCTTTTCAGCATACCTGTCATGTTTGCTGCTGGAACTCACGTTTGCCTGTAAAGCTTCAGTCATCATACCAGGAGCCCCCAAGGTTGTGCCTGCGGTCTCCATGCTGTCTGCTGCTACCTTTCCTGCTGCCCACCAAGGGCTTTAGAAAGGAGGTGGGGCCCTTTTGTGGCCGTGCCCACCACCCCGCGTCAGAATTCCAAAGGGGCCCCTAGGCTCAAAATGTTTGAGGATCCAGCCAAAGACCCAAACAGGAAAAAAACCCCTCTGCACCATCTTCTGAACATGAGCGGCAACAGATTTGTTCTCCGTGACTCTCCTTCCTGAATGTTGATGTCAAATGTTTTAATAAGTACTGAAATATTTGCCAGCTTTTTACCAGATATTTGAGATAGCGATTTGACATCCTGTGATGTTCAGCTGCAACATCTGATGATATTTAAGAGATGCCCCCAAGTGACAGCATTTCGTACTTAGGAGTACTGAGAGCCTGGCCAATAATATAATTTCATATGTGGCACCTTTTAAGCCACACAAGCCAAGCTTTTGAAGCATATGACAGTGGGCAGATGATGAGGTGTCATATTTGTTGCTCGTCAACCAGTAAAGCAGCGTCCACAAGTCCAAAAACATGAATCCTGAGGTAAAATCTCACAGGAAAAATATGAAAAATAACATGGGAAATGGAGGCAAATACTGAATATTGTGTTTATTCTGTCTCAGTATTGAACCTTGACATTTGTTTGTGGCATAACTTTTCGCTTTAAAACTAAACAAATTAGAGGTAATTTTTCTATATTTTGCATTACTGTACAAAATCATCCCAAGGAATTGGGATGCATACTTTTGTTCCCTCAAACTTTTCCACGTGTTTTGTTCAAGTACAATTGTACTCTTACACGGTGCAAAAATAAATAAATATATAATTGGGACATCCAAAGGGTTAGCTTTGAAGGTTAGCTTTTTTATCTTCTTTTTTCTTTGGCATATCAGCTTTAGTACTTCTGTGGACAGCCATCAAAAAGAAATAAAATATATTTTCCCCCCCTTTTAGGGAAGGCAATTATATACATATCAGCATTTTTGCTTGCATGAAATCCATTATCAACTTTCTTCTGAGAAGCCAACCAGAGCAGAACCAAAGACACAACTGAACTGCAGAATAATAATGGAACAGAACTGAGGGAATCCATGTATTTTTTTTTTTAAAAAAAAACACACCAAGGCAGGGCCTGTGGGGCACGTATAGGTGCCGATCCAGATCTCCTGCGGTCACCGCTCTGCCAAGCAGAGCGTTCCTGCAGTGCCCTGTTTTCTCATCTCGGCACGCATACCGGCAGTGCCATAGTCCATAAAGGGGACAGTAGATCTTGCCCAGCCAGTTTTCCCTTTTACCTGGATACAGGTTGTGCTTGATCTAGATTAGATTTCTGCAGTGTGCTCTACATGGGGCTGCCCTTGAAGAGTGTCTGGAGGCTACAATTGGTGCCGAATGGTGTATCCAGAATTCTGGCTCTGGCGGGTCATAGGGACTCGTTCACGTGTACTGGCTCACAATTTGTTTTCAGGCTCAATCCAAGGTGCTGGTGTTGACCTTTGAAGCCCTATAGGGCTTGGTGACCATTTAATTTAAGGACCGCCTACCACTACCGACCACTATGGTTGTGTCTGGAAGTCCTGCTTTGTGTGCCTCCGCAATCTGAGGCTTAAAAGGTGGCAACCTGAGGACGGGCCTTCTCCGTCATGGCACCAAAGCGCTGGAACTCTCTCCCCAGGGACATTCATCTGTTTTAGGGATGCCAACCTCCAGATGGTGGCTGGGCATTTCCTGCTATTTCAACTGATCTCCAGGCGACAGATCAGTTCCCCTGGAGAAAATGGCCGCTTTGGTAATTGGACTCTATGGCATTGGAGTCCCTCCCCTCTCCAAATCCCACCCTCCTCAGGCTCCGCCCCAAAAATCTCCAGGTATTTCCCAACCTGAAGCTGGCAACCTTAATCTGTCTCCTTCTATCACTGTCTTCCACCAGTGGGTGAAGACTTTGCTATATTTGTCTGGTGTTCCCTTCCTCCCATTCACGTGTTTATGTATTTTGTTTTAATAGTTTTTAATTGTTTTGATATATTTATATGTGTTTTAAATCTTATTTTAATGTTTTATTGTTTGCTGCCTTGGGGGATGCGAAGTTGAGAGGAAGGGAGGCTTTCAAAATGTTTTAAATAAGATAAAATAAATATTCATTTTCTATATGGGCACCTGGAAAAAGAAGGCTTGGACCAGGGCTATGGGGGGCAGCAACTGAAAGCTTACTGTGACTGGGGCCTTAGAAGGGCTGGTGGGGTGACGTGCTTGGAAGGCAGACGCACACCACAACCTGGGTGTGGGCCTATGGTCCGTGCCCAATAACAAGATTCATAGTAAATGCTCCAAACTCCTTGTTCATTCTCTAGTGGCCCTGCTAGAGACCCCAGCAAAATTGACGAGAGTTCTCACACTCTCTGTCTCCATAGGTCGTCCTTGCCTGTTCTCTGTCAGTCCAGGGCTGCCCAACTATTAAGATCTTGTCCCAATAACTGGTCCCACCCACCTCGTCCGTGGTCCCATCCTAGGGTTGCCATGTTTGAGATTTATGTGAACTATTTAAGTTGATTTATTCACAACAAATGAGAGAAACAAAAAATATATAAATATATGATAAAGACTTTAAAGACTACTTGCCTTTTGTACATACAAATTGTATAAATAATCGCTTGCCTTAAGCTGTATTTTTGGAATACTATAACCTCCAGGTGATGGCTGGAGATCTCCCGCTATTACAACTGATCGCCAGGCAACAGAGATCAATTACCTTGGAGAAAATGGCCACTTTGGAAGGTGGATTCTATGGCATTATACCCATTGAAGTCCCTCCCCTCCCCAAACCCTGCCTTCCTCAGGCTCCACCCCCAAAATCTCCAGGTATTTCCCAACCCGGAGCTGACAACCCTATCCACTGTCAAGATTCATGGCCACGCCCTGCCCACTGATCCTTCCGATTCCCTCCCTCCTTGCCCCTCGAGCAATCGGGCCCACTGGCCTGCCCCCTCTGGAATCCTTGGCCCCCCAATGACACCGGGGCAGTCCTGGTGCCACACTAACATTCTGGGAGTTGGTGTGTTGTGTTCTGTCAGTAGCCCTGCTCCCATGTTACAGCGAATGCACTTACATCCTGCCTTTATGAATGTACATCTGTTTGTAAGAAAGAGCCAATGCACACTTACTTTACAAATGAAACCGGGGACCAGTCCTGGATAAATGTGGGTCTGTATCACACATTCAGCAGAACATGCATTGACTGTAACATGAGAATTACTCAACACACATACAAAGAACAATCAAGTGTATGCTGTACACAAATTGTATCTGTGTTCTCTGTGACTTGTGAACAGGGCTAGTAACATTTTAGGATCAAGAACAATAGCCAGGGTTGATCTATTGCCTCAGCAGGAAAAGAAGTCTTACAAAATTATAGTAGCAGGAACTTCACTAGAAGTCACATTAAACATCGTTGTTGTATAAACTATGCTGCCCTTACCAAAGACCTGAACAGGTAATACAACCAAAATGTTCCTAATGTGTTCCTACAACAATAACAATATTGAAAACCATATGCATCGGAAAAAATTGATGGAATGTTGATGCGCCCTTTCCACTCCACCCCGATGGCCACTTCCTCATCAAAGAGAATGCTGCATCTCTGTTTACAGCTTTGCTGCCATTAGAGATGGCGATAAAAATAATCGACTCCACTGAGAGCAACAAATGACTTCTAGCATCACAACAACGGCATGAAATTTCACAGCCCAGGTAAGGTAATGAAATATACTGTCACCATTGTTGTGTTGCTGTGGTTCATTTTTCCTTTAAATATACAAATCATGACTAAAGTACAGAGAGGGCTTTGAGATTTATTTATTTTTAAATCCCAGGAAGTGCTAGAGCATGATCGCTATCTATTGCCACCTATCTACTGCCAATGTGAATAGGGCCATTATAGCACTTATAGCACATGCATGAAGAAAAGAACACAAGGGAGGGACCTCGTCACCCGACAGCAATGATGACCCCCCACCCCCCCAGGGGCCAATGGGGAAAAGCTACAACACATGCATGGGAGGGAAATGTCAAATGGGTAGAGCAAAGTGTGCATAAAACTCCCACCTGTGAAAGCTCCATTGATAATGTGCATATATTTGCATTTGCAGTGGCAATGAAAGCAACATGGAGAATCCTCTCTGTGCAGAAGCTGCCTCAGACAACCATCTTTTCACTGCCATGATCTTGGATGCGCTCTGCAACTGATGTGATTAGGAAGAGTTAGTAACAATAACAGAGAGGGGAAGAGAGAAGGAATGAAAGAGAATCAAAATGTTGCAAGTTTGTTTGATATGTGTGAGGGCGTGACAGGTAAAGGTCCCCTGTGCAAGCACTGGGTCATTCCTGACCCATGGGATGACGTCACATCCCAACTTTTCCTAGGCAGACTTTTTATTTATGGGGTGGTTTGCCAGCGCCTTCCCCAGTCGTCTTCCCTTTACCCCCAGCAAGCTGGGTCCTCATTTCACCGACCTCGGAGGAATGGAAGGCTGAGTCAACCTTGAGCCGGCTACCTGAAACCGACTTCTGTCAGGATCGAACTCAGGTCGTGAGCAGAGCTTTTGACTGCAGTACTGCAGCTTACTACCCTGCGCCATGGGGCTCTTGGGCAAGACAGAGCAACCTGCAAAATTGTGTAGTCCCTCATGAGCCTGCCTGATCATTACGTTCATCTTCAGAGGCCCTGCTTTGGGCGCCCCGGCTTCTAAGACAGGCAGGTGGCAACCTGGAGAGGGACTTCTCGGCTGTGGCACCAAAGCTCTGGTCCAGGAAGATGTGGCTGCCCTCTTCTGTTGCTGTCTTCCACTAGCAGGTGAAGACTTTTTCATTTCATTTGGGATTCCCTCAATGATCCCTCCTTCCTAACCAATGTTTTAATTGCTATGTTTATATTTTGTAGGTATTTTATCCCTGTTATTTAATTTTTTTAATGATATGTTTGCTGCGGGAGGGGGTTGATTTTAATAGTTTTAAAATGTGATTTTATATGTATGTTTTAAATTGTTAGCTGCCTTGTGTGATAACTTGTCCCGTGGTAGTCCCACAAACAGCATCCAGAGACAAAGAGTCCAAAAGAGAGCTGATTTAATGGAAAACACACAGGTATTGCAGAGCTTACAGGTACATTGGCACGAATGGCAATTCCACAGTGACTGGGTTGATGATACGAGTAATGGGGAAGGGACCCACGTACTGGGCACTGAGTTTGGACGGGCGGTTGGACCGTAGATTCTTGGTGGACAAATAAACCATGTCTCTCACTGAGTAGTCATTGCCCGGTGAGCGATGCTTATCGGCTTGACTTTTGTATTTACGTTTAGCTCGCTCTAGATTACGTACCAGCCAAGGCCAGGTTGTCTGAATCGTGTGAACCCAGTCAGCAACACTTTCTCCCCCCTCCACCCCGGAGAGATCGTTATGGCTTATGGGACCAAAGTCTTGCCCATAAACAGCCCGAAAGGGGCTAAATCCAGTTGACTGATGCACAACATTATTATACGCATATTCAGCAAAGGGTAACAATTCAACCCAATCATCCTGATGATAGTTAACATAGCAGCGCAAGTAGCATTCCAATACAGCATTCACCCGTTCAGTTTGGCCATCGGTTTGGGGGTGGAAAGCACTTGAGCGACCTTGTTCCACCCCCACTAATTTTAGGAAAGCTTTCCAAATTTAGCCACTTAGCTACTTTCGCTGTCGCTGGCCACCTTGCCCGGAACGGAATGTAGACGGAAGACATGTGACACAAAGAGGCGGGCCAGTTTTGGGGCGGATGGGATACCTGCGCAAGGGACCAGATGCACCTGTTTAGAGAACAGGTCCGTGATTACCCAAAGTACAGTTTTCCCCTCGCTGAGGGGGAGGTCAGTCATAAAATCCATAGCAATAACTTCCCACAATCTAGTGGGGGTCTCTAACGACTGCAACAATCCAGGAGGCTTCCCTTGGGCCCTTTTTACCGTAGCGCAGACTGGGCAACTGCGAATGAAGGAATCCACATCAGTCCGCATGCCCGCCCACCAAAACTGCCTCCATAACAAGTGCAATGTTTTTAGAAACCCAAAGTGTCCCGCGGTTTTGGTTCCATAGACCAGCTGTAGGACTTCTTTTCGGAGCTCTTTAGGCACGTACAGTTTAGAGTCTTTGTACCATAAGCCTCTACGTTCAGTTAGAGCGGAGGGAAAGGTTTGCTTAGAGAGTTCGGCTTGGTACGCGGAACAAAGTGAGGTTAAAAAAGAGTCTGTGAGATCTGGCGGCATGGGCTCCATGGTGGAAGGAGGGGACGTCCCTGAGGGGGGTTGGACGGCTGGACTGTCCGAGTGACTGGGCGCCAACGGAGCTGGCAAAGGAGGCAAGGGGGGTGGCAAGGTCGGGCTGACCGGTGTGGTTGGGCTTGAAGTGTCCCCCCCTTGTGGGGGTTGCGGCGGGAGCCGGGTTTGCGCTCGGGTTTGGACTGCTAGAGTGGGCAGCTGTCAGGCTGCTATCTCGGTTTCGTTATTGCCTCTGTCTCTGCGTTGTATTGTCTGCCCCCCAAGGTCGCATACCTAGGCCTGGGAACCCAGCTCCTGAGAAACTGTATTCAGCCTGTACGTGTAATCTCCCGCCTTCCCTGCCTTATAATATCTCCCAGCTAGTGAGCCTCTCATAGCTGTCATTTTATTCGTTTGCACTGTATGCCTAATTGACCAGTAAAAGCCATCTGTTTGGACTCTATATGACTTTGTGGTGATTTCTGGTTCTGTGGGCCAAGGGCTGACATTATGACAGCTATCTCCTTCTCTTCACCATTCTACTAGCCAGGCTGGAGCCCAGGGGGGTTCGCCTGCCATTTGGATGGGAGCTGTGCAGCTCTCCAGGTGATCTACACCCTGGAGCCCTTCTCTGAGGATCCTACTCTGTTACAAGACTTAATCGCTGAACTTTTCCGGACGACCCGAGAGGTTTGCCGCTTGAGGGGACTGGTACAGGAACAGTGGCAATCTCTTAAAGGACGTCTCTGGATGTTAACGTCGGAGGATACTGATGCTCGTCTAGATCTTCAGGACTTGGATCAATTACTGGACGATGCCCGATTGGCGACTGAGGATTTACAAATATTAACTGGACTTTTGGATAATCTTATTTCTCGAGAAACTCTTTCTACCATGGCGGGAGCCCCACCGGAGGGTTTTTCCCTGATCCCGGATGCAGCCAGCTGTCAGGCTGAGGCCAAACGAGTTGCTATTAGCACCGCTCTTCTCCTTGTGGAATGTACAAAGGACACCCCGGTAGCCACCTTGGCTCAAGTTTTGACCTCGACCTTCGGAGCCGAGGCACCCGCACTGGCGGTTCGAGTACAACCTCTGCTGGGCGGGGAACCCGACCCCATACTCTCACTCCTGGAGACAGAACTTTTGCCGCGCATTACGGCAGAGGCTGCCCTGAGACTTGAGAACGCCAAAGTTCTTGCGGATCAGCAAGCCGCCGAAGCGGCTAAGGTCGCAAGAGAGAGAGAGGCTGCGGAAGCAGCCAGGGCGGCGGCAGCAAGGATTAGGAATCAGGCGAACGTGGACACGCGCCCTAAAGGCAATGTACTAGGGCTATCAGGTCTGTCCTTTTCCCCGGCGTTTGTCCCGTCGCGCGCGACCCAACGCGCACGCCGTTTGGCTGACCGACGTCGAGACTCAGAAGAGTCTGAAGACGAGGATTTATATGGGGATAGCTCTCAATGGGCCACAAGCTTCCGGACCAGTAAGCCTCATCTTACTGGTGGCCCAAGTGAGGAGGCTCATCTCTTAAGAGCCCAGAATCGGGAGCTCTCCGACCGTGTTGATCAACTCCAGGAAGTAATGGAACGTATGCTTCAGGAGAACAGGCAATTACAACAAACCCTGATAGCTCTGAGACAGCCCGTTCCGATACCGGGTCAGGGGGTACCCGTACAGCCACCCGCTAATGTGCCTGCTCCTCCCTTGCCTCCTGGAGCTCCTGTTGTCCCTCCGCCCGGACCACCCATGCAACCGGGTCAACCTGCGCCCGGCCCTTGGAAGCAACTCAAATTGAGGACTACGTATGACGGATCTCTCGAGACTTTGCCTTGTTTCTTGCATCAAGTGGACAGTTATATGCGAGAACAGGGACAACTTTTCCCCACGGAAGACAGCCGGGTGCGTTACGTAGCTTCCCTTCTGACAGGTAAAGCGGCTGACTGGATGGTCCTCCAGTTTGACACCCGCTCTCGTGCTATTCGTTCCCTCAACAACTTCATGACTGCCCTGAGAAGGAGGTTTGAGGACCCCTTCCTGGGGGAAAGAGCCAAAACGGAACTCTTACAATTAAAACAAGGCTCTGCTACAGTTCGAGAATTTGCCGATGAATTTCAACGACTGGCAAGTAAAATTGTAGGTTGGCCCGAGACCACCCTGATCCATCATTTCAGGGAAGCCTTGCATCCTGACATTTTGAACTGGTCTTACATGCGAGGCGATCCCGATACCCTCGAAGACTGGATCCTATTAGCCGAGGAAGTGGAAAGCCGCCGACGCTTCATTTCTCTCGTCCGTCAAAAGCACAAGGAAAAAGGCACCCAAAAGCCTCAACCCAAGGCACCACTGCTCGTCCCACGAAATCCCCCACGTCCGCCCCAGGAACGTGAAGCCCGATTTCAGAGGGGTGCCTGTCTTACTTGCGGAGAAATGGGCCACTTTGCAGCCGTTTGCCCACGCCGCCAGGAAATATTTCGTCCCAGCACAACAACCCGCGCCCGAGGTCGTCCACCACGCAGAGGCACCGCGGCCACCCGCAGCGCAGCTCCGGGAAGACCCACACCCTCTGCACTCCATGCCGGGGACCCAGCCTCCCTGCCTACTACCAACGACCCCGCCGGGTCTCGGATTACAAGTGCCCCATTGGGGGACGATTTTCCCTCTTCGGATGAGGAAAATCCTTGGATTTCTCCAGCCTTAAACCTGGAATCTCCCCTCGACTTGTCAAAAAACGGCTCCGGTCTGTGGTGAATGGAGCGTCTCCACAGACCTCTCAGGATCTTCCTATCAAACCGAATGCTCCTACCAAAATTAAAGACGTGGACTCCACCGTCTACGTGGATGCAGTTTTACAGCAACTTAACGGTGGCCCACAAATCCCCGTCAAAGCACTAATTGACTCCGGTTGCTGTCGCACTCTCATAAGCGAAACCACTTTTGCTGCACTCAGAGCCGACTCTGAGGCTTTACCCGCCCCCGTCCAATTTGCCCAAATGGACGGAAGCCATTTCCAGGGGGGTCCAGTTGATCACCGCACCATAGGGGTGGCAATGGGAATTGGTTCCCACTGGGAACAAATAGACTTCACTATAGCCCCTATCCGATTTGAAGTGGTCTTGGGAATTAACTGGATTAAAGGACATAGTCCCAGTATTGATTGGGATACAAACACTATCTCCTTCGCTAGTCCCACCTGCGACCAGCATCGGCAAAACTTTGCTCTGCCATATCCGCCCGTTCCAGCATTAACCTCTACTGCCCCAGCACCACCGGCTCTACCCGCTGTATACCGAGACTTTGAAGATGTCTTCGACCTTAAGGAATGTGATGCCTTACCCCTCCACCGGGCCTCAGACTGTGCGATTGAAGTGGTAAAGGACTGCACATTAACCAAGAGTAAGATTTACCCTATGAGCGCTTCCGAGCGCACTGTCCTCCGGGACTTTTTGGACAAAAACCTCGCCAGAGGGTTCATTCGCCCTTCGAATGCCCCAAACTCGGCCCCCGCGTTTTTCGTCCGGAAAAAAGAGGGCGACCTTCGCCTGTGCATTGACTTCAGAAAGCTCAATGCGGTTACCCAGACCAATGCCTATCCTATCCCATTAATATCCGATATTTTGGGACAATTACAGGAAGGCCGTGTGTTCTCTAAATTAGACTTGGTGGAAGCTTACTACCGAGTCCGTATCCGCGAAGGGGATGAGCACCTCACTGCCTTCTCTAGCTGTTTCGGAATGTATGAATTCCTTGTGATGCCGTTCGGATTAAAAGGGGCTCCGGGGGTCTTCATGCAACTCATCAATGAAATCCTACATGACCTTCTATATCGTGGGGTGGTGGTCTACTTAGATGATATTCTCATTTATTCGAAAACTATGGACGAGCATGTGGCTCTGGTCAGGGAAGTTCTCCAACGCCTGCGTAACCATCAACTTTTCGCAAAACTAGCTAAGTGCGAATTTCACCAAAGCAAACTCACGTTTTTGGGATACATCATCTCCCACCAAGGTCTTCGCATGGACCCCGCCAAAGTCCAAGCCGTCCTCGATTGGACTCCCCCCACCAACCGGAAGCAAGTCCAGCAGTTTCTGGGATTTGCAAACTTCTATCGAGGATTCATCCCTAACTTCGCCCAGGTGGCTCTACCCATTACGGACCTACTGAAAACTAAGGGAAAAATAAGCTCGGCTGCCTTGCCCTCCGCGAAAATCCTATGGACTGAGCAATGCCAAGCCGCCTTTCTAGCCCTCAAACGCCTCTTCACTTCGGAGCCGGTGCTACAGCACCCAGACCCAAATCAAATGTTCATTGTGCAAGTCGATGCTTCCGATGTAGCCATGGGAGGGGCTCTCCTCCAGCAAGGACCGGATGGTCTTCTTCACCCTTGCGCTTACTTTTCAAAAAAAATTGCGCACGCTCAATTAAACTGGCCCGTCTGGGAGAAAGAGGCCTCAGCAGTTCATCATGCACTGACTCTATGGCGACAATTCTTGGAGGGGTCTAAAGTCCCCTTTGAGGTTTGGACCGATCACAAAAATCTAGCTGCCCTCACGGGGTCCCATAAGCTATCGGCGAAACAACAACGGTGGGCGGAGTTCTTTGCGCAGTTCCGTTTCACCCTGAAGCACGTCCCTGGGAAACAGAACGTTCTTGCGGATGCCCTCTCCCGTTTACCACAATATCCGGTAAAACTCGAAAGACCCACCAACTCTCTGTTCACCCCTATGCAACGTGGGGCTCTACCTATGCTGGCTGTACAAACTCGATCCCAGCATCAACACACCTTACCCAACGTACAAGCTCCGCCAGCTCAACCGGCTGCCCAGCCGCCACCACAACAAACCGGAGTTCCCGCCCTTCCTACCCCTCCGACCGCCCAGCCGCCTGCAGTCTGCGCGCCGCCGCACGTAAGCACTAGCCCCATAACTGTTTCTAAGATCTCCATGGCCGACGGGGGGGCCCCCTCCAAAATCCCCATTTCCGAGTCCTTTTTAACTGTCCTTCGGGATCAGTGCCTTTTAGAACGTTCCGCTCATACCCTACCTCCTGGTGTTTTGGAACAAGGAGGATCCTGGTACAAGGACTCGAAATTATATGTCCCCAAGGCTCTCCGAAAGGACGTTTTACATTTAGCCCATGGAGCCAAAACAGCTGGGCACTTTGGGTTCCTGAAAACCCTTCACTTATTGCGCAGACAGTTCTGGTGGGGGGGAATGCGTTCCGACATTGACTCCTTCATCCGCAGCTGTCCCGTTTGTGCCGCTGCGAAACGATCGCAGGGCAAACCCCCGGGACTGCTACAACCTCTTGAAACGCCCAGCAAACCTTGGGAAGTGATTGCTATGGACTTCATGACTGATCTCCCTCTCAGTGGGGGTAAAACTGTATTGTGGGTTGTTACTGATTTGTTTTCTAAGCAAATACATTTGATTCCATGCGCAGGAATCCCCTCTGCTCAGAAACTGGCCCGCCTCTTCGTGACGCATATCTTTCGTTTACATTCGTTTCCGCGTAAGATAATTTGTGACCGCGGCAGTGGTTTCGTTTCTAAGTTTTGGAAAGCTTTCCTCAAGTTGGTGGGAGTGGAACAAGGGTTGTCTAGTGCATACCATCCTCAAACTGATGGTCAAACTGAACGTGTCAATGCTGTACTTGAATGTTATTTACGCTGTTATGTTAACTACCACCAGGATAACTGGGTAGAACTGTTACCTTTAGCAGAATATGCCTACAATAATGCCATGCATCAATCCACAGGTTTTAGCCCATTTTTTGCTGTGTATGGACAAGATTTCAGTCCCATCGCTCCTACAGATGATATAGAGGGGGAGGGGAACCCCGACATTGCCTCCTGGGCACACGCCCTCCGTACCACTTGGCCCTGGCTCGTTAGCAACCTCGACCGAGCCAAACGTAAATACAAAGCACAAGCTGACAAACATCGCTCCCCCGGGGGTGATCTGCAAGTGGGTACTTTGGTTTACCTTTCCACCAAAAATCTCCGTTCCACCCAACCGTGCCATAAGCTCAGTGCCAAATACATTGGCCCTTTCCCCATCACCCGGGTCATAAACCCTGTCACGGTGGAACTGGCTCTCCCCAAGTCCTTGAGGCGTGTGCATCCTGTTTTCCACATTAGCCTCCTCAAACCCCATGTTGCTTCTCCACGATGGCATCCGGACCCACCTCCTGCGCAACCCATCATGGTGGGGGGGGAGGAACACTTCGAAGTCTCCAAGATCCTTGACTCCCGTGTTCACCATGGCAACCTGCAATATTTGGTCAGTTGGAAACATTTCCCCCCTGCCTATGACGAATGGGTACGTGCACGGGATGTCTCCGCCCCCGACCTCGTCGACGCCTTTCACATTGCTTACCCAGATCGGCCAGCCCCCTTGCGAACTGGGAGGGGGCCTTGAGGGGAGCAGAATGTCAGGCTGCTATCTCGGTTTCGTTATTGCCTCTGTCTCTGCGTTGTATTGTCTGCCCCCCAAGGTCGCATACCTAGGCCTGGGAACCCAGCTCCTGAGAAACTGTATTCAGCCTGTACGTGTAATCTCCCGCCTTCCCTGCCTTATAATATCTCCCAGCTAGTGAGCCTCTCATAGCTGTCATTTTATTCGTTTGCACTGTATGCCTAATTGACCAGTAAAAGCCATCTGTTTGGACTCTATATGACTTTGTGGTGATTTCTGGTTCTGTGGGCCAAGGGCTGACAGCAGCAAACCCCTTTGGGCAGGAGTGAACAGGGACTCCGTGGGGGGTTCAACCTTGGTTGGATATTGGGGAAGTCTGGATAGAGCATCAGCCAGGACATTTTGCTTCCCCGGCACATGTTTCAATACGAAACGGAACTGAGCAAAGAAGTCCGACCAGCGAACTTGTTTCGCGGACAGTTTCCGGGACTCCGTGAGTGCTTCCAGGTTTTTGTGATCACTCCACACTTCAAAAGGGACTTTAGACCCCTCCAAAAATTGTCTCCACACCGTAAGGGCATGGTGGACGGCAGCCGCTTCTTTTTCCCAGACTGGCCAGTTGAGCTGAGATTGCGAGAACTTTTTAGAAAAGTAAGCGCATGGATGCAGAAGACCATCCCTCCCCCGCTGTAAAAGTGCCCCCCCTTGCCATGTCTGAGGCGTCAACCTGAACTATAAACATTTGATCGGGATCGGGATGCTTCAACACTGGTTCAGAGGTAAACAGTCGTTTGAGAGTATCAAAGGCGGTTTGGCACTGGGGGGTCCAGTCGGTTTTGGCTGAGGGCAACGTGGCGGCGTTGTCTTAAGGAGATCTGTGATGGGGAGTGCAATTTGAGCGAAGTTGGGAACGAACCCCCTGTAGAAATTAGCGAACCCAAGAAATTGCTGAACCTGCTTGCGGGTGGAGGGTGGTGTCAAGAAGTTGAGGTCCCTCAATTTCTTGGATTGTATCATTTCTTTTGGGTTCAGGCCTAGAAGCCTATGAATTTTGTGTTGTTGGGATTTTAGAGCAGAAAAATAAGTTTCCTTTTGAAAACTGCTTCTGTGGAGGGAGTAAGGTAAGCCCAGCTGCTCCTCATTAAACCTTTCCCCTTTCTGGAATGCAAGGCCATGCATTGCCATAGTAACCAATCAGTCAGCCATCATGACGATGTCCAGGTGCAGGTAGTTCTGCAGGCTTCCTCACCTGAAAACGCCTCTTAGTGAGTCAGCATTTCTGACCAAGCGATTAATTACCAGCTAAGTGCTTTCATTTTCTCGATTGGTTTCTATGAGCTCATCCTTTTGAGAAAACGAATATAAGGACAGACCAACCCTAAACAAACTATGCATGCTTTGGGGTACAGCAGGAGAGCTGTGCTGGCTGCATCACAACCCATTTGATTTTGGCCCTTGAGGGGGAAACTCTGGTCAACTTGACCTGCTTGAAGAAACCTTTGGACAATCTTTTGAAACTCTTGAATGCTGGAAGCATCTTTGGAACTTGGTAACTATAAACCTGATGCAAGAAACCTTTGCCAATCCTTTTGAACCAAAAAGGCTTCTGAATGTATTAGCTAGCTATGCTAAATAGTTTATTATTTTCTTGCTTGAAACTTCATGACTTTTTCCTTCCTGTAAACCAGCATAACTTTGACAAATAAATTGTTAGCCTTTAAATGGACCATGTCTTTTGATTTTGGGATTCCAAGCCTAAATTCTAAGTGCCTTTGTGTGAGTGTAAAAACCACCTACCAAAAACCTAAGACATTTTGGGAGTGTAATCTTTCCCTGGCAGGCCTCTACCTTGCAGGGTAAGCGTTACACTCAATTTTGGAGTGAGTTGGGAGAGGATTGCCCTTATCTTCCCCCTGGAGCTCAATCTTTTGAAAGGGCTGGTGGCAGCTACTCCTTGGACTTGGGGCGAAAGCCTGGAGTTCAAGGTTTTGTCTTTTGGAAAACTTTTGACCAAACCAAAGCAGCCTCCAACTGGTGGAGACAGGTTGGGGAGCTTCTTTGACAGGTGGTTCCCAATCGGTTACCGATTGTACCTTGTCAGGATCCATGGTAAGTCTGTGATGTGAAATTATATAGCCCAGGAAGGTTAATTGTTTTTGGTGAAATTCACATTTAGACACCTTAGCATAGAGCTGATTGTCTCTGAGGCATTGCAATACTTCTCTCACCAAGGCAACGTGTTCGTCCATAGTTTTGGAGTAAATAAGAATCTCATCCAAATAAACTACCACGCCCCTATACAACAAGTCATGTGGGATCTCATTAATGAATTGCATGAAGACCCCCGGGGGCCCTTTTAATCCAAAAGGCATCACTAAGAATTCATACATGCCAAAGCAACTGGAAAAGGCAGTGAGAGGTATGTCGCTCTCTCGAATCCTGATTCTGTAGTAGGCTTCTACCACGTCAAGTTTTGTAAAAATGCGCCCTTCTTTTAATTGTCCCAAGAGATCCGAGATCAGAGGGATGGGATAGGCATTGTATTGGGTGACTGCATTGAGTTTCCGAAAGTCGATGCATAAGCGCAAGTCACCCGTCTTTTTGCGCACAAAGAAGGCAGGGGCTGAAGAAGGGGTGGTAGAAGGCCGAATGAAACCCCTTGCTAAATTCTTGTCCAAGAATTCACGTAACACGGTACGTTTGGTAGCGCTCATGGGGTAAATCTTACTTTTGGGCAGTTTTTCATTTCCCACCACTTCAATAGCACAGTCTGTCTGGCTGTGGGGGTGGGGAGCAGTACATCACATTCCTGTACATCAAAAACGTCCGAAAAGTCTCGATATTCAACAGGTAGAGGAAAGGACGGGGGGAGGGGTCTGAGATTAAGCCGAGGCTGACGGAGGTGCAACAGCTACCTCAAGACAGTGTTGATCGCAATTAGGATCAGAGAATTTTATAGTTCCAACCCCCCAGTCAATACAAGGGCTGTGCCCTTTGAGCCAGTTGATTCCCAATACCACGTCGTATCTGATAGGGGCTATGGTAAAGTCAATTTGTTCCCAGTGGTGGCCGATGCCCATTGCCAACCCGCTAGTGCGACGATCCACTGGGCCCTCTTTAAAATCACTGCCATCCATCTGGGCGAACTGGATGGGAGCAGGTAGGGGCACTGACTTGGCTTTGAGTGCCTTGAAAGTGGTTACGTTGATCAGGGAGCGGGCACACCCAGAGTCTATAAGTGCTTTAACTGGTAACTGGGGGCCCCCTTTATGGCGTTGTAACACTACGTCCACATATACAGTCTCTTCGACCTCACTCACCTTCACCGGAGCGTTGGGTTTTGCAGGAATAGCTGCGAGTGTCCTTGGTGTCGCTCCACTCACCGCAGACCCTGCCCGTTTTTTAACAGATCCAAAGGAGATTCGAGATTCAAAGCCGGGGGGTCCCAGCCTATGTCCTCATCCGAAGACGGTGAGTTGTCCCCCAGTGGGACACTTATAATCCGGAACCCCGATGGGTTCGTTGGTGCAGGGTCGAGGGGCGCTTCTCCGACGTGGAGAGCTGATGGCATGGTCCGTCCAGGAGCAGAGCTATGGTTGGCCGCCGTGCCTCTGCGCTGAGGTCACCCCCGATTCCGGTCCCTCTTGCCGCGAAGGGACCAACCGGTCCGGTTTAAGCGGGTAGGCAGCAGCAAAGTGGCCCATGGTTCCGCAAACGAGACAGGCTCCTCTTTGGAACCGGGATTCGTGGTCCTGCGTGGGCCGCGTTGGTCTCCGCGGGGTGGGGGCTGCAACTTTAGAAGGATATTTTTGACGACCATTCCCCTCTCTGGTCCAGCGTCAGACCAGAGATATAAATTGACGGCGGCTTTCCACTTCCTCTGCCAGTAAAATCCAATCTTCCAGGGTGTCGGGGTCCCGTTGCATGTAAGCCCAGTTCAAAATGTCAGGGTGTAGAGCTTCTCGGAAGTAATGTATTCGGGTGGCTTCAGGCCAATCCACGATTTTACTGGCAAGTCGTTGGAACTCATCTGCGAATTCCCAAACGGGAGTAGAGCCTTGCCGGAGTTGCGCTTTGGCCCTTTCTCCCAAGAAGGGATCCTCGAACCACCTCCGCAGGGCAAACATGAAATTGTTGAGAGAGCGAATGGATCGGGCCCGAGTGTCAAACTGGAGGACCATCCAATCGGCCGCTTTCCCTGTCAGCAGAGAGGCAACGAATTGAACACGACTGTCTTCAGTGGGGAAGAACTGTCCTTGTTCCCTCATGTAACTGTCTACATGATGTAGGAAACGGGGTAGAGTTTCAATCGAGCCGTCGTAGGTGGTTTTCAACCAAGGTTGCTTCCATTGCACAGGCGGGAGAGCAGGCGGTTGGCCCTGGAGGCGGCAGGAAAGGCGCTCCAGGAGCTGGCAACACAGGTGCCCCGGGAGCCGGTAAACCGGGAGCGCCCAGGGCCGGCACCACCGGCTGAGCTGGTTGACCCGGCAGGGCTGGGGCTGGCTGGCCCGGCAGGGCTGGGGCTGGCTGGCCGGCAGGGCCGGCGCGGGTTGGGCCGGCAAGGCTGGCGCGGGTTGAGCCGGGGTAGCTAGAGCTTGTTGCAAACAGTCGTTTTCATGAAACAATCGTTCCATTTGATCCTGTAGAAGGGCCACACGGTCATTTAAGTCCCGATTTTGGTCCCTCAAGAGGCGCAATTCATCCCCAGCTCCCCCCGTGCATCGGGACTGACTGACCCGAAGATCAGAAGCCCAGTGAGATCCGTCACCATACAGGTCTTCCTCGTCAGAGTAGTCTGGATAGGGACCGCTGTCGAGGTCTGTTGAGTCTCTTGCAAAGTCAATCTCGCCAACAAGCGAGTTAAGGTTGCTAAGTCCTCCTGTGCGGCACGCACTTCATCCAATAGTCCGTCCAGGACCAAAGGTTCGTGATAGGCGTCCCGATCCAAGTCCTCGGATGTCCAAGGCTTCGCGTCGGCAAGGGAGCACCACTGAACCCGAATAAGTTCCACTAGGCAGTTGATTTCCGCATCAGTTCGTACAGCTTCGAGGAGCACATCGCGTAGCAGAGTAGGGTCGTCAGGGCAGGCTGACGTTCCCAACAGCAGGGCCCAGTGGTCCAAGTCCTCCAGGATTCCACACAAGAAACTCGAAGCTGAGATGCAGGCGAACCCTCCGGGGTTCCAGCCACAGGCAATTCACTCGGAGAGCACGTCCCCTGCTCCAATCCGAGGCCCCGGCGAACCCTCCAGGGCTCCAGCCAGGCAGGGAAAAACAGAGAAGGGATTCGTGCCAAAATGTGAGCACTTGTCCCGGGGTAGTCCCACAAACAGCATCCAGAGACAAAGAGTCCAAAAGAGAGCTGATTTAATGGAAAACACACAGGTATTGCAGAGCTTACAGGTACATTGGCATGAATGGCAATTGGGAGCACGGGGTAGGCCTATAAGGGAAAGTATTAGTCACAACAGGTCAAGGCGGCCCCCCTTCCACTGAGGAGTCGTTCCCACGGGAGATAGCACTGGAACAGGAATGCAGCAGCTAGCAGTTTGGCCTTGAGAGGCACCTGGTAGAATCGAAACTAAAACGGTCAGAGTCTGACAGGCTGCTTAGAGCTGTGGAAAGCAGGCCTGACATTTTGGTGGCCCTTGTGAGGGCAGAAAGATGGTATACAAATTTTGGGGGGAAATAAATAACAAGAACAACAATAATAAAATCCCATTATTATGATCGCAAGTGTGACAGAGTGGAAAGAGGAGAGACCTGAGGGGAGAGCAACGTCACCCCTCAGAGTCTCTCTCAGTAGAGCCCAGGCCACCCAATGTCTGAGTTGTATCCCAAACTTTCCCCCTATTGGCATAAATGTTATCCATTACTTAGGTGGGAACAAATAAAGGGTTCCTTTGGGTTGGGGTTAGGGTTGGCAGGTCCCCCCTTGCCACCAGTGGGAGCTTCGTTGCAGTGTGGCTTGGGTGGGGGTGATCGGTGCAATAGCATCACTTTCGGGTTTACCCTGCTCTAGCACATTCCTCCATAGAGTTTTTGGAGGAATGTGCTAGAGCGTCCCCACTACTTCCAGGGTAAACCTGGGATAAACCCAGAAGTGACGTTAATTGCCCCCCTTCAGCTGGCCTGCTTCCACTCTCCGGCCTGCTGAAGGGCAGTGGGCAGCCCCCTTAATTGGAGGGCAACTGCCCGCCGTTACCTGGTATCTGGCAACCCTCGTTGGGGTAGTGCAGGGGGAGAGGGTTAATCTCACCTGGGCGATCAATATGCAACAAGAAGCCAGGTTTTGCTGCCCAGTGTAAATTTATCCCAGATTTGAGCCTCTCATGGTATATTTAACACAATCCACTGAAATGAAAACAGATGCATCTCATTTGCTTAGCCCCCAACCTTTCACCAACATAGACATATTGCTTGGTCACAATAAAGTGTGACTAGTTTTTTTAAAAAAAAATATATTCTCTGCCTTTTTATTATAAGCCATCTTATAAAAACTCCATACAAAATCCTTTACCGTATATCATTAAAATACATCAATCTCAAAAGAAAATAAATAGCATTGGTAGTTTACAGAAATGAATGGAGTCAAGCTATTATCTATAATTACTGTCTAGCAAATGTACATAAAATCAATTTTACTCGGCACCTGACAGAAATCAGCGAAGGCACCTCACAACGAGCATCTTCGGGGAGGAGGGCGTTCCACAGGCAGGAGGCCACCACAGGCAAAACACGAAACAAAAACTAAATAGAAAATAAATCCATTGAGTCTCAGAAGGATTAGGCATGCCGAGCAGGGTTTCAGAAGATGGTGTGGACAGATTTCTCCAGGAGGTAGCAGGGACACAAAGATGGGGCCTGGAACCTGAGGGGCCCTGATCCAGTCCCCCTGTCCCATGTGAGATACTGAGAGAGTGGAATTGTGTTTTGTGGCTGCAAAAGGGTGGCTATGTTCGCCTGTTTCAGCAAAATAAAACCAAAGTCCAGGAATACCGTCAAGACTAATATCGCTCATTCCAGTAGGAGCTTTCCTGAGTCACAGTGTCTTTCCAGACTGAATGTCTCGATATTAGTGCAGAGGTCAATGTTCGCTCGCATCACGGAGTCACTTTGAGTACTAATAATGCGCAATCCACCTTTGTGGGTTAGGCTCAAAGCCACTGATCCATTCTTTCAATCATGTGACAAATCCAGGCTTGCCAGCTGTCTTCCATGGAGGGGGGATTCCCCACCCCAGGCTCCTGCAGCTAGTGGGAGAATATTAATGCAAAACAAAATAAATAACCATCAGGTAATAACCATCAGTTGAAACCCAGAAGTGAAGTCAGTTAGCTCTAGGAATTCCAAAAGAGATGTGATGTCACTTTTAATTTTTTAATTTTCATCCCCCCCCCTGAAAGCAATGTCCCATCATCACCTGACCGTGCCTCCTGCATGTCCTCATCGCCAGGACTCCCACTGGTATCCATCTGATGGCTGACACCCCTAGAACAAATCCAGTCCCAATGCTGTGTGTGTCTTTCAGTCCCAGGTGAATCCTCTGCTGTCTTTTTGTCACTATGTAATCCCCGCAATTCAGAAAAGTGAGATTCCCCACAACAATGCAGTCAGCACTTAAAAATCCCATTTAATTGAATAGGAGTCATTTAAGCACACGTTTCCCTAAAATCAGTGAGATATAAAAGTGCTTTAACATTAGCTATATTTTGTCCTGTAATTCCTTCATGTAACTACTCACTCTTTATATGACGCACAGCAGTCAATTTTCACAACTTTCTCCTTCCCCTTCAATATATACCACGGATGGCTTATAGAAGCAGGTGGTCTTGGGGCTGGTGTTCAGCATGGTTTCTATTTACCTTTGATTAGTAACAGTCTAATCCTTGAAGGTGAGCTACTGGGCAGCAGCAATAGTGGAAGGTGATACTGGCGGAGGATCTTTCGTAGACAACGGCAGGGCCACTACAGCTAACCCTGGTTAGTACTGTGCAGAAGAAGGCAATGGTAAACCGTTTCTGACCAACCCTTACCTCCAAAACCCTATGATGAGACAATCCAAAATGAAAAAAAGATATAGTGCAGGACGATGGGACCCCCAGGTCAGATGGCACTCAATCAACTACTGGGGAAGAGCGGAGGAAGAGTACGAGTACTGCTATTCTAAGTGAAGGAAATAGACTAAAGCCGAAAGGACGTTCAGCGGTTGACGTGAATGGATGCCAAAGCTGTTTGATGCATAAACCACAACCCTCAATTTGCAAGACCTGAGCAAGGCTGTTAAAGATAGGACGTTTTGGAGGACATCGATTCATAGGGACACCAAGAGTCGGAAATGACTTGACGGCACTTAACACACACACACACAGTAACAGTCTGCTTCCTCACTCTGAAATTCATGTGTGTTGGTTTAGTGTCACAGGGCCCTTACCAGTTAGTTCTGTTTATTGGTTAGAATTGAAGACAGTCTGAGCTCCCTTGGCATGAACCCAGTGGCTCCCATCCCTGTATCTTCTGGCTAATAAAAGAATGTTGTTTTGGTCCCGCCCACCCATCTCTGCTGTGTGAGCCTAAGAGCAGGAACCAGAGTGAACACCATAGACTTGACCTGCAAGCAAAAGGGAACATCACACATATCATGCAATGGGCTGGTGAATATTGTACTTAACACTACAGTGCCTATGTCTCCCCATGATTTGTGGAAACCTGGAACAGTAGGTACAATTTTATAGGTGATGGTTAAATTTAGGGTTGCCAAGAAGTATGAAGAAAAGTGTCCTGTCCCTTTAAAAGGGTCTTAATGTATGGAAATGAGCAGTTGATGCTTTTCATGGCATCCCCATTAAAGGGATGGGGCATTGTCCTCCAGACCAGTTGGCGACCCTAGAATTAGGGTCTGGTTCCAACATCTACTTCTCACACAGAATTTCCCATATCATGAGATCACATTGTTCTGCATTTCCCCACCCAAATGCCACATTATCGGCTGCAAATGGTGGAAGCAGAGGATGAGAGGACATGTCAGGACTAAGGGCGGGGGGCAGGACAGAACTTCCTCTTTGGTCACATTGAGGGTAACATTTGGCCCTCAGCTCTAGCAAAGGTGCCCGATGTATAGGGTTGCCAGGTCCCTCCATACCAGTGGGAGCTTTGCTAGGGCAAGGCAGGGGGCAATCCATGCACACAAAGCAAGTGGTGCACAATGACATCATTTCCGGGTTTACCCCAGAAGCACCCAGCATTGTGCGGGATGCTCTAGCACATTCCTCCAAAAACTCTATGGAAACCAGGTCAGATGATGGGCGGCAGGTAGCCCGGTTAATTGATGAGCAGATGCCCACCATAACCAGGCATATGGTAAGCCTACTGGTGTACATAGAAGCCCCGTGGCACAGAGTGGTAAGCTACAGTACTGCAATCAAAGCCCTGCTCACAACCTGAGTTCGATCCTGACAGAAGTTGATTTCAGGTAGCCGGCTCAAGGTCGACTCAGCCTTCCATCCTTCCGAGGTAGGTAAAATGAGTACCCGGGTTGCTGGGGGTAAAGGGAAGACGACTGGGGAAGGCACTGGCAAACCACCCCATAAATATAGTCTGCCTAGTAAACGTCAGGATGTGACGTCGGGATGTGATGTCATCTAGTAATGACCTGGTGCTTGCACAGGGGACTACCTTTGCCTTTTTTACTGACTGGGGAAGGCACTGGCAAACCACCCCGTTAACAAAGTCTCACTAGGAAACGTCGGGATGTGACATCACCCCATGGGTCAAGAATGACCCGGTGCTTGCACCTTTACAACATGGTTTCAGGGAAAAACTGCATTATAAATCCAATTCTGTTCAAGTGTCTTGGCCCCAAGCCATAAGAAAACTCAAAATTATAAAATACATTAAATACAACAACTACATAGTATTGCAAGGGAGAAACGGCGGAAGAATGTAATAATTTTCACAGCATTCCATTACAGAATGTTACTCTTTGCTTCAGGTGTGAAAGCAAGTGTCAATTGCGTGGACAGATAGAAAATCCGGACAAGATTTAACAGCTACCACACAAAAACTATTACATTTCATTCTGTGCTCTCATGTATCACCAATAATCCAACTTTTGCACAATGCAATTATGCCCTTTAGAGGCTATAAAAAAAAGTCTGTACTGCGTTTTCTAAAACTGAACTCTGAAAAAAACAGTGGCAGATGTGATATACGGCCTTTACTATACATGCAAAAAATGTATATTACAACAAAGAATAGTTTAAAATAACCCTGAAATAACTTCCAGGGAAGGAGGATTAACTGAAATTTCAGAGTGAATTTTCCCAGGTGCAAGAGATAAGGTTCAACTCTCTGCCTGTATCTGGTTCAAGAGCTCCCTTCCCCACATTTATCAGCATTTCTCTAAATCTTTTTTAAAAGTGCTAACGTGCAGGGGCCATGACCTGGATGTCCCAAACTAGCCCGATCTCAAAAACCAAGCGGGGGTCAATCCTAGATAGTACTTAGCTGGCAGACCACCAAGGATTAGTCCAAAGTCGCTATACAGAGACAGGCAATGGCAAACCACCTCTGCTCATCTCATGCCTTGAAAACCCCATGAATGGGTTGCCATAAGCCAGTTGAGACTCGATGGCACTTTGTGCGCACACACAACATGCTGGAAGTCCCATGATCTTCACTACTCAAGGATTCTTCCTTTTTTCAGCAAGGGAGGGCGGGGTTTGGGGAGGGGAGGGACTTCAATGCCATAGAGTCCAATTGCCAGAGCGGCCATTTTCTCCAGGGGAACTGATCTCTATCAGCTGGAGATCAGTTGTAATAGCAGGAGATCTCCAGCTAGTACCTGGAGGTTCTGGCAAACAACTAGTAACCAATGCTGTATCTGTGAATTAGCAAACAACAAAGCAGCAACAAGGCTCACACTAGAATAGTAATTTACTGACTATAAGACAATTCAAATCATGCACATTACAACCATGTACATAACCAGACCGAAATAAGGTACTGTGTACTGTAATACAACAGCGCAACAGCACAACAAGCGCTACGGGATCGAAGTCCAAGGTAATGAGGGTAAAATCACCTCAACAAAATAATAGTCCAACGTAAGGTAAGGTCCACAAATAAACAAGAAGACTTGGGTTATGTCACCCGAAAGACCAGGTCCTCTGGTCACGCGTACACTCGGTGCCACCGTCCAGGAAACACACAGAGAACATAGATGAGACGACACTTCTAGATTAGTGGTCGTTTTGCAAAGGTATGGCTTCTTCAGTCAGTCTTTTTCACGTCAATGGGCACAACAAGCCTCTAAAATCATAAGCATATGCTACTGCATAAAAAAAATTTCCATTATAAACATTAAATTATAAATATTTAGATTTTAGATTAGTAACCTTACCTATAATCATGGCCAGGAGGGCTCTCATTCCTACCGAGGGGTTAGCTATTGGATTTCACCAGCTGATTAAATGCTAAACACTTGTGACACAGCTGTCAGTGATTGTTAGAGCTTAAAGTTACAGGAAGCATGTTAAATCAAATTCATTGTTAAGGCCAGCAGGGGCCAAAGTTTTGAATAAAAAAATCAGTTTCATTTCCTGTCTATGAAGTATTTTATTGATATCTTCTGATTGATATGGCCGTTGTTGATATTTCCAGAGCACAAAAAACTTGATATCATTCTCAGAATGTCCTTTTTCAAGGAAATGTCCTGTTAAGGGGGCATCTAAAATTTCCGCGCGTATGCGCACCCTGTGTTCATCAATTCTGAATTTCAATTGTCTCATGGTGGATCCAATATAAATTAAAAAACAGGGAGACGTGATCGCGTACACGACATTGGATGTCAAACAATTACTAAAAAACTTAAGCTGATATTTGAAATTAAATGCCGAAGAACTAATTTCTTTCACAGGAAGACTGTACGTACAAAATGCGCATGCGCCACACTTATGATGACCCGAGACTTTAACTCTTGATTTACCTTCTAAATCATCGGTGCGCACCAAAGAATTCCTCAAAGAACGAGTTTTTCTTAACCCAAAGAGGGGAAGTTGTTGGCAACTTGGTATATTGCGTAAGATATGCCAATTTTTACGGACAATCTTTTGAATGTCCTTAGTTAAATGAGTGAATTCTAAAGAAGCATAAATTCTAGGAGAATCTGAGTCTTTCTTGCGTGTAAACAGGTCCTCACGTTTGGTTGAAGCAGCGCGTCTGAAGGCTCTTTGGATCACTATGTCGCTGTAATCCCTATCATGCAATTTCTGACCAATAGACTGCACAGAATTTAAGTAATCCTTCTCAAAAGTAGAGTTGTGTTTGTGCCTTAAAAATAAACTAAATGGAAGATTCAGTTTTAAGTGTAAAGGATGATGAGATTTGAAGTGCAAGCCCGCCCCAACATCAGTGGGCTTATGAAACGGCTTGACTGCAGTGGTGTCCTGCTGGGTCCTAAAGACTGTAACATCAAGGAATGAGATGGAATGGTGGTTGCTAGTTCCAGTAAATTGCAAATTCTCATCTAGAGAGTTAATCCAAGATAGAATAGTAGAGAAATTAGAAGCAGAGTCTATCACAAAGTACAAATCATCAATAAATCTAAAATAAGAAAGAACATGTTGTTGAAACAACGGGCTGTTGAACAAATAGGTTTCCTCAAAAGAAATCATATATAGATTGGCTATGGATGGAACGCAAGCTGCGCCCATAGCCACTCTCTGAATTTGTAAAAAGAAATTATCTTTGTATCTAAAAAAATTGTTCTCAAATAAAATGTCTACCAAACCCAACAAAAAATGTGTGGGTGGTTCTAAACAAGATCTAGAATCAAGTCTGTTTTGAATAATTCTTTGTGCATCTTCCAGGGGTATGTTGGTATACAACGCGGCCACATCTACTGTGGCAAATACTGCGCCGGGTGGAATAGGAGACTGCTCTATTTTCTGAATGAATTCACCAGTGTCCCTGATGTACGAAGAGGTCTGTTTACTGTAGAACTGTAAAAAAGAATCAATGTACTTAGAAATAGGCTCAAAGATACTGCCAACTGCCGAGATAATGGGTCTTCCTAGGGGGTTATTTAAAGTTTTGTGGATTTTCGGCAAAGAATAAAAAATAGGAACCCTTGGATGTTTGACAAGAAGAAATTCCGCTGTAGCCTTGTCTATATAATTAAGGGACAGGACCCTCGTCTTGGGTCTGGCATCTTTTGCTGCAGTAGGCACTATATACCTATGGCGCCTATCTCTTTAGTAACTGAGGGATGGTTTTATGGTTTTATCTGTTTTATTGCTGTAGTTGTACATTTTAATGTTGTTATCCACCCTGAGCCCAGCCTGGCTGGGGGAGAGTGGGCTAGAAGTGTGAAAAATAAATACATACATACATACCTATTTTGGGGTGCACACGCATACCCCGCCCCACTAGTCTACTCAGCAGCAGCAGGTGTTACTGGTAGGACGCCTGCCGATGGTCTTATTTCATATTTGAAATCTCCCTCGTCTGTCCTTCTACTGAAAACTTCTCTGCAGCGGCACCACAGAAAATTTCCCTCAGTTAACAAACACTGCATCAGGTAGGCTTGCCAACCTCCAGGTGGGGCCTGGAGATCTCCTAGAATTAACACTGATCTCTGGACTGCAGCGATCAGTTCCCATGGAGCAAATGACTAATTTGGAGGGTGGACTGAATGGCATTATTACAGCTGATCTCCAGGTGACAGAGATCAGTTCCCCTGGAGAAAATGGCTGCTTTGGCAATTGGATTCTAGGGCATTTAAGTCCTTCCCTTCTTTAAACCCCACCCTCCTCAGGCTCCACCCCCAAAATCTCCAGGTATTTTCCAACCTGCAGCTGGCAACCCTAATAATATTCCACGGAGGTCTCTCCCCTCCCCAAACCCCACCCTTCTCAGGCTGCACCCCCAAATCTCCAGGAATTTCCCAACCCAGAGTTGGCAACCCCTAGCTCCAGGCTTGGGATTTATATAATAGGAAGTGGTGGGTGGGTAGGTGGGATCCTGCCACTACCACAGCTAAGAAGAACTGGACATTGGCAAACCCAACCGTATAACAGTAGCTGCTTAGTGAACGATATTTTTGGAAATGTGCAAATGGTAGCTGTCAGTGGAGAGAGAAGGTTGGACATTATACATTTATCGTGCATGAGACACACAGCTAAGGAAAGAGAGAAAATTACCAGAGTTCTGCCACTGGGAAAAAGGAGAAGGAAAAGAAAACAGGAGGCACGGCTTGGGAAAGGCAAGACGAGCAGTAAATGAGTCGGTAACAACCTCACTGCAGTCATCACTGATTTTCTTAAATTGTGCCTTTTATTGCTTCTGCTAGCACCCTTTTGTAATGAAGCTCTCCATTATTTGAGAGACAAACAATAGAGGCGCCAGCTGCTTTTATTACGGAGAACATTGATGGCCAGGAGGGGAAAGTGTCTGAGCATCAAATACCCGGAGCCTGAATAATGAGGAGAGGCTGCTTGGAGTGACAGCGACATGAAACATTAGATTCCAGCTTCCTAATAAACTGTACTACAAAGCTTAAAGAAATCTAATTTTATCTCAGACTCCCACACAGTAAATCTTCTTCCCACCACCCTTCTTCAGCTCAGAGTGCTGTTTCTTTGCTCTGTAATCAGCTGCTTAAAAGGTTGGGGGTCTTGTTAATAATGGCAAGGGAGATACGTGGAGCAAGGAAAGGCGTTCGGTGCAGCAGTGCGGATGTCACTTAAACAGAAACAGAGCCGTTTGGAAAAGGCACGTCGTCACCAGAGATCTACGTGGACTGCTTGGGGGATGAATGGGCAAAACCACTGGTGTTTCTTGCTAAAGCACAAGAAGGCGGCAGGATCGCCACCCCCGAGCACAGGACAATCGGGAAGAACATTTCCTAAACCCCGGGGTACTACTCCAAGCATGGGGCCCACGGGCACTATGGGGCCCACCAAATCCTTTTAGAAAGTGGGTGGGGACCTCTGCCCCAGCATCAGGGCTTCTGATGGTTCACGGGAGGGTCTAAACGGCTGCGCAAATTAAAATAATGCTGTTTCCGTGGCAGCTCTCACCACACCGTTGGTTTTATTCTCCCCACTCACTCCTCTTTCCCGTGTATTTTTAAAAAAATGACTCCTCTTGTCTCCTGAACTTTGGCTTCCGTTGTGTGTGGGCCTCCGCCTCCCAGGGTGGCTATTTTGAAGTTATGCCCACCTAGGGTTGCCAAGTCCCTCTTTGCCACCAGCGGGAGATTTTTGGGGAGGAGCAGGAGGAGGGTGGGGTTTGGGGAGGGGCTTGAATGCCATAGAGTTTAATGCTGGGAATCACACAATTGTCTCTCAGCCTGAATCAGAGGGTAGACGGGGATCATGAGCTGCAGGGAAAAGGGGGCTTATGACTCCCCCTCCAACACGGTTTTCCTAACCTGAAAGGACCCTGGTCAACTGCTATTTGCCCTAGCAGTGCCAACCTGCAGGTGGGGCCTGATTTACAGATAGGGTTGCCAACCTCCACGTACCAGCTGGAGATCTCCTGCTATTTCAACTGATCTCCAGCCGATTGAGATCAGTTCACCTGGAGAAAATGGTTGCTTTGGCAATTGGACTCTATGGCATTGAAGTTCCTCCAATCCCTTAACCCCACCCTCCTCAGGCTCCGCCCCAAAAACCTCCTGCCGGTGGCAAAGAGGGACCTGGCAACCCTATTTACAGATAAAGTTGCCAACCTCCAGATACCAGCTGGAGATCTCTTGCTATTACAACTGATCTCCAGCTAGGGTTGCCAGGTCCCTCTTTGTCACCAGTGGGATGTTTTTGGGGTGGAGCCTGAAGAGGGCAGGGGAAGGGGAAGGACTTCAATGCCATAGAGTCCAATTGCCAAAGCAGCCATTTTCTCCAGGGGAACTGATCTCTATCGGCTGGAGATCAGTTGTAATAGCAGGGGATCTCCAGCTAGTACCTTGAGATTGGCAACTTTATCTCCAGCCGATACAGATCAGTTCACCTGGAGAAAATGGCTGCTTTGGCAATTGGACTCTATGGCATTGAAGTCCTTCCCCTGCCAAAACTCTGCCCTCTTCAAGCTCCACCCGAAAAATCTCCAGGTATTTCCCAATCTGGAGCTGGTGGCCCTATCTACAGATGACGGGGGTCAGTTCCCCTGGGAAAAAATGGCTGATTCTATGGCAGGGTAGATTCTATGGCATTCTACCATGCTAAGGTCCTTCTCCTCCCCAAAATCTGCCCTGCCCAGGCTCCACCCCTAAAATCTCCAGGAATTTCCCCACCAGAGTTGGCAACCCTAATTGGGGGATGCACGTAGGCTGAAGGGCTACAGAGAAGTTTCCCCCCTGTGCCAAATAGCAGGTCCCTACTTCAGGATAGAAAACGGTGGTCCCATTTATCAGGCCTGCACATGCCTGGGAATTAAGTTTCCAGAGGGGGGACTCCCAGAGCACATCTTTCCAACTTGTGCACATAAAACAAACAACTCTACAAATCCAGTGGCAAGAAGCTGAGAACCAAAACTGTAGACTAAAACAGGAAGGGATATAAAAAGAAACAAAGCAGAGACATTTCACTCCTCCCACCTCTCCCAATAGAGCCAAGTCTTTTGTTCCACTTCTTCAGTCAGGAGTCACAAAACGTCTTGCCCGGTGGCACAACCCATCTCTACGGCCACGAGGGCAGAGGAGGACGGAGGTTGCTCAGGGGATTTCTGAAGCTGCAGAAGACCTGACCCACCCACCGGTTATATCTGATCAGAGAAGTACACAAGCCTAGAATCATGTTGCCCTTTTTCTTTCCTAGACCACAGGGCTGTGTTTGCGGTGTAGATTAATAAACCTGGAAAGGTTGGTATTTTTATGGGGGGGGGGGTTCCTACCTAATCAGATTCGTATCTCACCCCATTAGGGTTGCCAACTTCCAGGTAGTGGCTAGAGATCTCCCGCTATTACAACTGATCTCCAGGCAACAGAGAGCAGTTTACCTGGAGAAAATGGCCGCTTTGGAAAATAAACTCTTTGGCATTATATCCTATTGAAGTCCCTCCTTTCCCCAAGCCCCACCCTCCTCAGACTCCCACCCCCCAAAAAAAATCTCCAGGTACTTCCCAACCCGGAGATGGCAACCATCCCTTTGGTTCTGAGAACGCGTAACCAACCTTCTGGGGGCACGGGGGTCACCAACCTGATTTGAGCCTGCAGGCCCATTGGAGTTTTGAATGGGTGAGATGAGGCACCACCACAAAATGGCTGCTGCAGGAGGTGAAGAAAAACACAATACCCCCCCTCCTCACTTTGTAAAAGAATCACAGGTCATTTATGCATGGGAGTTTTACCTGGGGTTCGAAGCTCGCTCGACCCACACTTTTCTGTTGTGAATCCAAAAATTGCTATGCACCAGCAACGTCAAGCTCAAGCATTGGAGTCCCCGCCTCCTGAAACACTGCTTTGTAATTGTCTGTTGTGCTTACTGAGAGAAAAACGTCCCTTTCACCTCTCCCTACAGCGGAAACCCAAGTGCTGTTTTCAAAACCAACTGAGCTCTTTAAAAGGAATGGTGGGAGGGGGAGAAACCCAAGCGTCATTTTAAAATCCATTTTCATGTGACGGTGTGTGCTCATAAAACAGAAACTCCGTGTGGGAGACAAAAAGCAGGAAGATTTGAATCCCCACCTCTCGAAATGCTGCTTTGTAATTGGCTGTAGTGCTTACTGAGAGAAAAATGTCACCATCACCCCAGCTCCCCTGTCCCACGCTTTGGCTTATGCATGGTGATTTCACATAGGCTGATCTCAGGGGAGATAGAAGAATTGGGTTATAACAGTAACGGGAAGACCCAGGATTTGCGCTGGCTGGGCGCCAGGTCATCTTTAATGGACAGAAAACTCATGCATATCTCCAAGGAACAACCGAGACAGTCCAGAGGCAAACCTGAGTGAAAGTACCCTAGCATACCGGACCACAGAAGGGGAATAAAAAGGAAGAGAGGAAGGGAAGTCTGAGTGGGGAGAAAGAAATTGGGGGATAAAAAGAAGGGAAAACCTGAAGTTTAATGAATAGCAGAGATGATGAGGAGAGTGAGAGATTTGAAACAGATCAACGGAAGTCTTTTTTCACACAACGCAGAGTTAAATTGTGAAACTCCCTCCCCCAGAATGTGGTGATGGCTGCCAACTAGGAGGCTTTAAGAGGGGAGTGGACATGTTCATGGAGGAGAGGGATATTCATGGCTACTAGTAAAAATAGATACTAGTCATGATGCATACCTATTCTCTCCAGGATCAGAGGAGCATGCCCGTTATATTGGGTGCTTTGGAACACAGGCAAGATAATGCTGCTGCAGTCGTCTTGCGTGTGGCCTTCCTAGAGGCACTTGGTTGGCCGCTGTGTGAACAGACTGCTGGACTTGATGGGCCTGGATCTGATCCAGCAGGGCCTTTCTTACGTTCTTATGTTCAGACTGACGGAAGCAAGAAATGGTTCAGGTTTCATGGGTGAAAACGGCCTCCAAACGTTTCTCCGCAGCATGATAAAAAGGTATAGGAATCTGACCCCAGCCACTCCCACAATTTGACTTGGCGAGCCTCTCGTTTGACGTATCTGGTTTCAACTGGGTCCAGTGTGGGAGGCTATCAGGGGTGACCTGGGATGTGTTAAGGCAGGCATTGGGAACCAACAAAGTAATTGCATAGTTGGAACACATCCCATCAGCGTGCAAGAAAGATCAAAGGGAAACGCAACACATATCCCCGAAATGGTCACAGAAGGCTGCGTTTGACTGATGACGTGCCGGTTTCATGATCTGCCAAAGCATACCTTCATATCCTGAAACTGTTAGAAAATATTTGCCTTGGATAAATCTAAAAGAAAAAGAAAATTAAGGGCTGATCAGCACACTGGCTTTACGTCTGTTTTGAACGACCTGGTGTAAATACTGGACAGCATTCTCTCTGGTTTAGTAACAATTTAGGCTTCCTCCTTGCTTCTGGTCTTATCTCCTGAAATCCAGCCACATTTTGGGCCCATTTTTTTGGGTTACCAATCTCCACGTGGGTTCGGAAGTTCAATTCCATGGAATTAACAACTGATCTCCAGTTCTGGTCCCCTGGGGAAAATGGCAGCTTTGGAGAGTGAACTCCATAACATCATTTCCACACTAAGCACACTGTGAGGGCCATGTGTTTCTGACTGCTCCAGGTTCCTCATTCCCACCCCTTTGAACTCGTAAGGAACAGTTCACACCTCCCCGTGCCTTCCTGGGTCTTACGTCCCATCTATCTTGCCCAGGTGCCAGCTCTCCCTCCCCTGCTGCGCTTCCTGCCTCCACTCCCTCAGGCCGAGTCCGGCCTTGAAGTGCTGATAGCCCTCACTGTCTCCTTGGGACTGTTTGATGTTTTGTATTGCACCAATCTGTCTTGCAGTTTCTCACAACAGGAGTGTGAACCTTTTGCCCTGTAGTAGATATATACTGTAACCCCGATAAGCTAGTTCACTTGTAACTTTGAATCCGTGTCTGCTCATATCTTCTGAAGCCTTCAATAAATCCTTTGTTTCTGCATCAAGTCTGAGCAAGTGATTTGGCGAAGTAGCACAGGGGATTGGGACTCTCACATTAAGTTACAAGTCCCTGCCTTTTTCGCTCTGCACCTATACCGCACGGGACAGCGATGCAAGGCGAGGAGGATCCCACTACCCCCCCCGGTTCGCCGGACAAGCGCGAGGCACCGGTGCTTCCAGACCCTAAGGAGGAGGAAGCCAAGCGGAAGATACCCGTGGTCCCTAAGCCGGGACCGGACTTGGGTACGAAGCCCAAGAACCCTTTCAACTCCTGGCTGGACTCCCCCAAGGACTGGTCGCTCTCACGGACCGAGGCGAAACACCGCCGCTTGGCTTTATCCGACACGGGACTCGAAGGCGACCTCGCACGAAGGGAGGCCCTGATGGAGGAGGAACGGAGGCAATGGCAAGAGGAGCGCCAGACCATGCTGGCACGCATGGATACCATGCAGGCTGTGATGGGCCAGATGGCAGCCGCTCTGGACGCGCTGAAGGTACAGCCGCCCCCCGGTAACCCCCCAGACGGGGCACCGGTAACCCCTCCCGTCCCTCCTAGCGCCCCGACCCGCCGTGACCTGAAGATCACGTACGATGGGTCGGGGGATCAGTTGACTTTCTTTTTAGTCCAAGTGGACATTTTTATGCGTGAGCAGGGCCGAACCTTCACCTCCGAGGAGTCCCGGGTCCAGTACGTGGCCTCCCTCTTGCAAGGCGAGGCGGCAGCCTGGATGGTGCTGCAGTACGAACTCCGCTCCCCTGTACTAAGGAGTCTAGATGAGTTTATGGTTGCTCTCCGGAACCGGTTCGAGGACCCGAACCTGGGGGAGCGGGCTAAGGCCAACTTGATGCAGCTGCGCCAAGGGACTAAGTCGGTGGCGCAGTATGCAAGCGAATTCCAGTCCCTATCGAGTAGGATCTTGGATTGGAGTGAAGCCACCCGGGTGCAGTGCTTCAGGGAGGGATTGAACCCGGACCTGCAACACTGGGCTTTCATGCAGGGTAATCCCCCTGATGTCGAGGGTTGGGTACGCCATGCGGCAGACATTGAAAATCGTAAGCAACTACTGAATCTGTCCAAGCAGCGTACCGGTCGCGATCTTCAGCGGCGAGGGGACAAACCAGGCGGGCCCCGAGATCCCCGAGCACCGGGCGGCGGCGGCCCCTCGGCCGCTGAATGCCGCAAACGCTTCGAGGCGGGAGTGTGCTTGGTATGCGGAGGCAAAGGCCACTTCGCCTCGCAATGCCCGTCCCGTACCGGGCGTCCTCCCCCGCCCCGTCTGACCGAGCCGGAGAAAGCCCCAGCGGAGGGCCAACCTCGACGCCGGAGTAGTGCTCCCGGACGCCGCAGCGCACCCTCGGCGCTGCACGCGCGCACCCAAGAAGAAGCTTCCACTTCCTCCGGTCCATCGGGATCCCGGATTACAAATGCCACCTTTGACTCCGCCGAGTCACGGAATACAATTACCCCATCTCCTTCGTCCAGCGAGGAGGAAGAGTGGGAGATGCCGGCAAAAAACGCCGTCGGTCTGCTGTAAGAGGGGCTCCACAGCAGACCGTTCCGATTGTTGTGCAAGGAGCTCCCCCAATGGTAAGCGCCCAAGAGGAAAATGTGTATATCAGAGTCCACCTTTCCCTAGCCAAGGGAGGCCCGAGATTAGAGTTTCCCGCCTTAGTTGACTCCGGGTGCGCCCGGACTTTAATGAGTGAGGAAGTTGCCAAGAAGTTACACGTCAGGCGCAAACGGCTCCCGACCCCCCTCCGTTTTTCACAAATGGACGGTAGTGACTTTAAAAAAGGGCCGGTTACCCACCGCACCACGGCAGTGGTCATGGCCGTTGGGGAACATTGGGAAAGACTTTATTTTACCATCGCCCCCATTGTAGCCCCCGTGGTGTTAGGGATGAATTGGTTGCGGGGACATAATCCCTCCATAGACTGGGTTAAACGGACGCTTACTTTCCCCGAGGACCCCTGCCTTCTACACGATAAGGACCAAGTATTCTGCACCCCAGCCGCCGCGTTGGTGGGCTCCCCGGCGCCTGTTACCGCTCCACCCCAGCTACCCTCCGAATATGCACAGTTCGCGGATGTATTCGATGTGAGGGAATGTGATGAACTGCCCCCACACCGAGAAACCGACTGCGCCATTGAGATTGTGGGGGAAGGCAAGCTGTCCAAGGGAAAGGTTTATCCCATGAGCCCTAATGAGAAAGCGGTCCTACGGGACTACCTGGACACCAACTTAGCCCGGGGTTTTATCCGTCCATCTAAAGCCCCGTATTCTGCCCCTGCTTTCTTCGTCAAGAAGAAGACAGGGGATTTGAGACTGTGCATTGACTTTCGCAGGCTGAACGCTGTCACCCAGTCTAACGTTTACCCCCTCCCTCTCATTCCAGACCTGCTAGCACAATTGAAGGAGGGCCGAATTTTCACCAAATTGGATTTGGTGGAAGCCTACCACCGCATCCGTATCAAGGAGGGGGATGAACCCAAGACAGCCTTCTCCAGCTGTTTTGGCATGTTTGAATACTTAGTAATGCCGTTCGGACTTTCTGGGGCTCCCAGCGTATTCATGCAATTGATTAATGATGTATTACATGATTTGCTATTTCGTGGGGTGGTAGTGTTTTTAGACGACATTCTCATTTATTCGGAAACTATGGAAGAACATGTCCGTCTAGTGCGTGAGGTCCTCCAACGGCTTAGGGACCATAAATTGTATGCTAAAGTGTCCAAGTGTGAATTTCACCAACCTTCCATAACGTTCTTGGGATATGTCATCTCTCACCACGGTTTAGAGATGGACCCCGACAAGGTTCGGGCGGTTAAGGATTGGGAACCCCCCTCCACACGCCGACAGTTACAGCAATTTCTGGGGTTTGCCAATTTCTACCGCAACTTTATCCCCAACTTCGCCCAGGTGGCCCTTCCCCTCACTTCCCTCTTACGCACTAAGGGAAAAGGGGCAAACGCCGCTCTGCCTTCTGCCCGTTTGCAGTGGTCTCCTCCTTGTCAGCAGGCCTTTGATAATTTAAAACTGCTCTTTTCGTCCGAACCGGTCCTGGCCCACCCGGACTGCAACAAACCTTTTGTAGTCCAGGTGGACGCCTCGGATGTAGCTATGGGGGGGGCGCTGCTGCAACGGGAAGGCGGCGGCGCCTTACGGCCGTGCGCCTACTTCTCTAAGAAGTTTTCCCAGTCCGAGATTAACTGGGCCATTTGGGAGAAGGAGGCGGCCGCGGTCAAGCATGCTCTCACCATTTGGAGGCACTTCCTGGAGGGGGCAGAAAGTCCATTTGAGGTGTGGACCGATCACAAGAATTTGGAGGCTCTCAAAGGAGCCCGAAAGCTCAACGCGAAACAAATTCGTTGGGCTCAGTTTTTTGCCAAATTCCGGTTCACACTCAAACATGTTCCCGGTAAAGAGAATGCCCTGGCCGATGCTCTGTCCCGACTGCCCCAGTACCGCAATGATTTTGACCGTCCGGTGGACTCCCTGTTTACCCCCGAACAACGAGGGGAAGTCCAGGGACTGGCCGTCACCACCAGATCGCAAGCTCGCTCGCCCGGCGATCCCTTGCTCAAGGGAATCCCGGAGGCGTTTCAGCAGCGCCTCCGGGATGCCTCCTTACAGGAGGCGGAGCAGCAGGCTCTCCCTTCCGGCATGGAGCAGCAGGGTTCCTGGTGGACACTTGGGGGAAAACTTTATGTCCCGGCGCCTCTCCGCAAGGAGGTGCTGGAATTAGTCCACGGCGCCAAACTTGCGGGTCACTTTGGCTTCGTAAAAACCCTACACCTTGTAAGACGGTGGCCTAGCATGAGAGCCGACGTGGAACTGTACGTGCGCAGCTGCCCCACCTGCGCCACGGCCAAGAAAAGAATGGGAAAGCCTCCCGGGCTTTTGAAACCCTTGGAAGTCCCCTCCCGACCCTGGGAGGTGATAGCCATGGAGTTTATCACCGATCTGCCTCCCAGCCGGGGCAAGACGGTACTCTGGGTAATCACGGACCTGTTCTCCAAACAGGTCCACTTTGTGCCCTGTGCCGGGCTCCCCTCGGCCCAGGGACTGGCCAGGTTGTTTATCACCCATGTCCTCAGGCTTCACTCGGTCCCCAGGAAGGTTCTCTCCGACAGGGGGGTTCAGTTTGTTGCCAAATTCTGGCGGGCCTTCCTAAGATTGATGGGGGTGGAAGAGCAAGGACTCTCTTCGGCCTACCACCCGCAGACCGATGGGCAGACCGAACGAGTGAATGCAGTGGTTGAATGTTACCTCAGGTGTTATGTCAATTATCACCAAGACGATTGGGTTGACCTGCTGCCTTTTGCTGAGTATGCGTATAACAATGCTCCCCATTCCTCAACGGGGTTTAGCCCTTTCCAGGTGGTGTACGGGACAGACTTTGGCCCCTTCGGCTCCACTCCCGTCACCCCTGAACTCGAGGCGGTACCCGAAGTTCAGGAGTGGGTGCAAGTAGTCCGATCCTCTTGGCCCTGGTTACAAAAGAACCTTGAACGGGCCAAGCGTAAATACAAAGAGCAAGCGGACAAGCATCGCTCCCCGGGGTGGGAACTCAAGGTGGGAGAACAGGTTTATCTCTCCACCAAAAACCTGCGCTCTCTCCGACCTTGCAAAAAACTCAATGATCGTTACGTGGGTCCCTTCCCCATATCCCGGGTGATCAACGAGGTCACGGTGGAATTGGACCTTCCGAAGACTTTGCGGGGCGTCCACCCCGTCTTCCATATTAGTCTACTCAAACCCTACGTAGCCGCTCCTCAATTCCATCCCCCACCTAAACCTGAGCTGCCGACAGTTGTGGGAGGGAATACACACTTGGAAGTGTCCAAGGTCTTAGACAGCAAGTGGAAAAAGGGAAAACTGTTCTACTTTGTCCGATGGAAACATCTGGGTCCCGCGCACGATGAATGGGTTGCAGCCCCCCACATGGCGGCCCCTCGCCTCGTTCAGGAATTTCATTGCGCTTATCCTGATAAGCCTCGGCCTCCCGACCTCGCGGGAGGGGGGCCTTAAGGGGGGCAGAATGTGAGGGCCATGTGTTTCTGACTGCTCCAGGTTCCTCATTCCCACCCCTTTGAACTCGTAAGGAACAGTTCACACCTCCCCGTGCCTTCCTGGGTCTCACGCCCCATCTATCTTGCCCAGGTGCCAGCTCTCCCTCCCCTGCTGCGCTTCCTGCCTCCACTCCCTCAGGCCGAGTCCGGCCTTGAAGTGCTGATAGCCCTCACTGTCTCCTTGGGACTGTTTGATGTTTTGTATTGCACCAATCTGTCTTGCAGTTTCTCACAACAGGAGTGTGAACCTTTTGCCCTGTAGTAGATATATACTGTAACCCCGATAAGCTAGTTCACTTGTAACTTTGAATCCGTGTCTGCTCATATCTTCTGAAGCCTTCAATAAATCCTTTGTTTCTGCATCAAGTCTGAGCAAGTGATTTGGCGAAGTAGCACAGGGGATTGGGACTCTCACACACACACACTGCGTCCAAACTCCAACCTCTCCAATAGGGTTGCCACTGGTCACTTGGCTTGGCGGGCAATTGCTGGCCAATCCATCAGCCGACTCAGGAGCGGGGACTGCACACGTGCGCAACTGCATGCAACACTTCTGGTTTACACCTGGAAGCGCCGCATTGCAACGGGCAGCTTTACCACTCAAACCCCCACCCTCCAATGCTAGTGGTAAAGCTTGTCTCCCCAGGGGGGACCTAAAGTGGCTTACAAATCATTCTCTTCTCCTCCTTTTTATCCTCACAACAACCCTGTGAGGTAGGTTAGGCTGAGAGTGTGTGTCTGGCCTAAGGTCACCCAGCAAGGTTTCACGGCATGAGTGAAGATTTGAACCTTGGTCTCCTTGGTCAAACACTCTAAACCACTACATCGCACAGGCTCTCCTGCAATCTGAAATATGCCAGGCAGGGATTCCGGCACACTAGGTTCCGGGGGCGGGGGCCTCGAGACAGGAAGGGACCAGCCACACCAACTGAAGCCTCCTTGTCCCAATAGGTCAGTTCAGGTCAGGTGATGATCACCCCTGACTATATAAAAGCTTGCAGGCCAGGCTTTAGGGTTGCCAGGTGGTGTCCTAGCAAAAACAACCGATTATACTGTAAATCAAGTTGCAAGTTTTGTTGTTACTACCCTCCTGGATGAACCTAAAGAGGAAAAAACCTCAGTTCCCAACCTCCAGGACTGGCCTGGGAAAAAAATTATCTGTTGCCACCCTCCAGGAATGGCCTGGAGGAAAGAGTGTTTGCCAATCTCTAGGGCTGCTCTAGACTGAAATTCTGTGGTTGCCAACCCCCAGGGCTTGTATTATAACCAAAACAATCTATTATAATCTTTACCAGGTTTTCATATCAAGGTTACTCTTTTAATGATGATATTCTTACGCTATGTGCTCTTACTACAACTACAATGCTAAACATGAACTAACTCAATGTTACACACACAAAATCTCTCACATATATGCAATACAAATACCACATAATAGATCAGTCATCATACGAAATCTCAAGGTCAGAGGGTACAGTCTCCATATGTAACAATTGAAGTCCATGAACCATATCACTATTACTTCTCAAGGTAAAAGTGTTCATATCTACTGTTGTTTTTTCCAGACATGTCCATGTGTAAAGTTCTTTTCTTTTTTCTTTTCTTTTCTTTTCTTTTCTTTTCTTTACAGGTTACTGGTTGATTGTTCCTGTTTCGAAGATTTCTTCCTCAGAAGAATCACGTGGATTCTTAATGCAAGCTCGAGTTTTACTCTCAGTTTGCCCAGCGCTTTTCCCTTCCTTACTTAGCATAGTGTTCACAATCTGGGTTCTCTGGTGAATGTCTCTTTATAAAGCCCACCTGTTTGAGGTGTTTGCTTAGGCCAGTGCTGTGTGGTTTTAAGAGGGTTACCAGGTCCCTCGTCACCACCAGCGGGAGGTTATTGGGGCAGAGACTGAGGAGGGTGGGGTTTGGGGAGGGGAGGGACTTCAATGCCATAGAGTCCAATTGCCAGTTTCTTTCACGACATTAGAGTTTTGCAGGGTTGCCATCCTCTAGGTTATGCTGAGAGAAATACGCACTAGTACTAACAAAGTCTGGCTGAGGAAACAATAGTACAAGGCTCAAACAATCAATTTGCAAAAACATATATTGGACAATTACAACAGTGAAAGTGCAGAAAGTGCATGCACTTTCACTGAGCAACCCGGCTGGGAGCAAGAAAGGTCTGTTTAAGAATCTTGCACGTAAGAATCTGCTGAATAAACACTGAAGAAGTATTGTTTTTGGTTTGAACGAAGAGCTGAAGAAGCCACCCACGGGGGCGGTGAAAACGCAAGACATCCGGACTGCATTCCGTCTCCTCCCGACTTTCGTTCCCTCCACGCAAGCGAAAGATATATCAATTATGAACTTTCATAGAGTCCATCTGACTTCATATTGAAAGATATTTATTGACTTGAACATATTTATTGACTTGAACCTATCAACTTTTAAGATTATTCTTGTTAGTTTATTTGATAAGTTTCCGTTTCAACACTTTCTGCACTTTCACTGTTGTAATTGTCCAATATATGTTTTTGCAAATTGATTGTTTGAGCCTTGTACTGTTGTTTCCTCATCCTCTAGGTTATGCCTGGAGATCTTCCAGAATTACAATTAGGATTGCCAGCTCCAGGTTGGAAAACACCTGGAGATTTTGAGGGTGGAGCCTGAAGAGGGCGGCATTTGGGGAGGGAAGGGACTTCAATGGGGTATAATGCCATACAGCCCACCTTCCAAAGTGGGCATTTTCTCTAGGGGAACTGACCTCTGTCTCCTGGACATCAGTTGTAATAGAGGGGGATCTCCAGTTACCACCTGGAGGGTGGCAACTCTCATTACAATGTGGAGAATCAGCATTGCTGACAGATGGCCAAAAAGCCTCTTCTTAAAAACCTCCAGGGAAGGAGAGCTCACAACCTCCCGAGGAAGCCTGTTCCACCGAGGAACCGCTCTAACTGTTAGAAAATTCTTCCTAATGACTAGTCGGAAACTCTTTTGATTTCCGATTGGGGATACACTGCAGTACAAGCGAATGAAAACCAATTTAACTTCACTCCCTCACTTTAATAATACAGATATAGCAGGATGCAGGCCTGCTATACTCCACCACCAGTGCGGTGTGGTGGTATAGAGTGGCGGACTCTAATCTGGAGAACCAGGCTTGATTCCCCACTTTTCCACATGACTGGCAGACTCTGATCTGGAGGACCAGATTGGGTTCCCCTCTCCTCCACATGCAGTCTGCTGGGTGACCTTGGGCTAGTCACAATTGTCTCTGAACTCTCTCAGCCCCACCTACTTCACAAGGTGCCTGTTGTGGGGTGGGGTGGGAAGTGATTGTAAGCTGCTTTGAGACTCCTTTCGGTAGAGAAAAGCCAACTGTTCTTCTTTAGACTACATTAACTCTGGATCATCGGCCTGTGCCGTCAGAGGAGTTTTTAGGCTGAAGTGAACACCCTCAAAAGACGGAGGCCTAAAGACCTCCAGGATTGTGCAGGGTAACTTGTCACGGTTATTTTTGCTGCAAGGCTGAACAGCAATTCTGCCAGGGTGCCTAGTCTGTGGAGAACAAGCCATTTATAAACAGGAGGCAATGAAAGGTCACCATGAAAAGGATGATTAACGTTGATGGCCTTTCTGAAGTACAACATGTGTTGTTCTTTTTAAACTCAGAAAGGCTTTAGACCATGTTGAGTGGAGTGATGTTTATTGGCTGGGAAGCACATGGATGAGCATGATTTACATCACAGGGACCTCAAAAATTTCAATCACTGAGCTATTGTCTCGGCAAATCATTCCAGAACAGTGTTAAGTGGCTTTGCTTTCCTGTTCCAGCACCCAGGGTATGATGCTGCTGACAAAATAAATCTCGGTGCATATGCATAATGCTCACTTTGAGAAATCTTCCTCCCCAGCGTCATTTAACAAAAGAGCTTGTCAAAAGTTCGGGCTGCAAATGAATCACTAAATGTTAACTCCTGGGTGCAGTTTGCATGCTTATGGTATTAACCGGGAGCCCCCAACCTTTTTGAGCCTGTGGGCACCCTGGCAATTCTGACACACAAACCACAAAAGGGGAAGCCGCAAATTGGCTGAGGCAAGAGGTGGAGCCACACACCAAATGGCTGCCACAGGACGTGGAGCCGGCATCAAAGACTGAGGTTATGCATAACTCTTCAGCAGATTTCCAATGACCAATCAGAAGCCCAGCTGGGCACAAACCTCACCTGGCCCCGCCCACTTTATAAAAACCCTTGACAGGTGCCAGACTTTATTAAAACATGTATGTCTTGCTTTTCCTCGTGGCCCAGGGCAGCTCACTATAATTGTTTAAAACCCAAAATCAAATAACAAGTCCCAACTCTCTCTCCCCCGCCTCGGGCTGCCAGTCAATCCATCGGCTGGCTCCGGAGCAGCGGCATCAGTGCCATTCGTCACTTCTGGCCTACACCCGGAAGCACCGCATCACCACAGGCCGCTTCACCACTCAAACCTAGGCTAGCCGTTTGGGGGTTTGAATTAGGGTTGCCAACCTCCAGGTACTAGCTGGAGATCTCCTACTGTCACAACTGATCTCCAGCCGATAGAGATCTGTTCACCTGGAGAAAATGGCCGCTTTGGCAATTGAAGTCCCTCCCCTCCCCAAATCCCACCCTCCTCAGGCTCCGCCCCCAAAACCTCCCACTGGTGGTGAAGAGGGACCTGGCAACCCTAGTTTGAATGGTAAAGCGGCCTTTTCACAATGTGGCGCTTCTGGGTGTAAACCAGAAGTGACGTAATTGCTAGGGTTGCCAGGGTGGGGTTTGGAGAGGGGAGGGACTTCAATGCCATAGAGTCCAATGGCCAAAGCAGCCATTTTCTCTGTCAGCTTGAGATCAGTTGTAATAGCGGGAGATCTCCAGCCACCACCTGGAGGTTGGCAACCCTAGTGATTGCATCGGCGCAGCCGCACGTGCAATCCCAACCCCACCTCTGCCCCAAAAACCTCCCACCAGAGGAGAGGGGGGACCTGGCAACCCTACTCCCCCCATTAAAAGAGGTTTTTAAAGACCCCCCCCTTTAAAAAATACTTTTAAAGGTTCAAGCGCTCTCAAGACCCCCTGGCAAACAGGCTGGCCCCTCCCCTCCCCTCCCCTCTTCAGGGAGCCCCTTCCACAGAGCTGGAGCCACCATGGAAAAGGCCCGGGCTCTGGCCAGTGCCAGACGGGCCACCCTACGTGGTCACAACCCTTGGCTTTTGAAGGATAAAATTTAGGGTTGCCAAGTCCCTCTTTGACACCGGGTTTTTGGGAGGTTTTTGGGAGGTTTTTGGGAGGTTTTTGGGGTGGACCCTGAGGAAGGCGGGGTTTGGGGAGGGGAGGGACTTCAATGCCATAGAGTCCAATTGCTAAAGGGGCCATTTTCTCCAGGGGAATTGATCTCTATTGGCTGGAGATCAGTTGTAATAGCAGGAGATGTCCAGCCGATACCTGGAGGTTGGCAACCCAAACAAAATTGGTCTAGATTAGGGTTGCCAGGTCTGAAAAATACCTGGATATTTTGGGGGTGGAGCCTGGGGAGGGCAGAGTTTGGGAGATAATGCCCTAGACTCCACCCTCCAAAGCAGCCATTTTCTCCCAGAGAACTGATCTTGGTTCAATCCCCGGCATCTCCAGTTAAAGGGACTAGGCAGGTGGGTGATGCGACAGACCTCCGCCTGAGACCCTGGAGAGCCGCTGCCGGTCTGAGTAGACATGACTGACTTTGATGGACCAAGGGGGTCTGATTCCGTATGAGGCAGCTTCATGCGTTCATGTGGTGGTCTGGAGATCAATTATAATAGTGGGAGATCTCCAGCTGCCACCTGAAGTTGGGCAATCCTAGTCTAGATGCTGCCTACCTCTTGTGCTCAACCTCTGTGGCAGGGCTTAGGGAAGCATCAGGGCTCCAGTGCCTCTTAGCCCTGTTATGTTGGAGTGGAGTGTTTTAATTGCTGCTTTTTCTGAGATAGAATCAGCCCAATCTAAATATATCTCAAGAGCTCATAGAGATCTTTTGCATAGCTACTGCAATTAAGCGTTCCACAAGAGCCAACAAATAAACTTTAAAAATAAATTTGAATACTTGACTGCATTACTTTGTTCTGTAAGGAAGGTTTTGGCTCCTTCCTTGATTTGCCGAGAAAGAATCTGAGCAAAAATAAATAAATAAATCCCAGCTCTTTCCCAGTTTGGAACCTGGATTCAAAGACTGCTCCAGTAAAGAATGAAAGATTTGCAAATCTAAAGATATCAATTACAATTTGCTCCCTAGAGAACGCCTGTTTTAAAATGACAATTAATTGCAGCTGTTCTTTAAAAAATGCTAGCTGGGATTTGACCTGATGACTAACCAGAATGAAATGTCTCAGTGTATAATTTTAGACTGCCAGATTCTCAAGCAGATATGGATTGTCTCTGCTTGCAAGGCACTATTAAACCAGTTCTCTGTGCATCTTTGTCAAGCTCAGTTGTGTGTCCTCATAGACCAACTCATCTATGGTCGGAAGCTAAGGGTGGAGCTCGAGGGTGGGGGGGTGGGAGATGTGAATCCTTCCACCACCCACAGCACATCTCAGATGTCTTTGCAAACATTTTGGGATGTTGTTTTGTGACACAGAAGAGACGTTGAGTTGCATCCTCTCTAGGGATGCTCGAATACCCGTCAGTTCCTCTCAAGTCCTGTTTGCCAGTTGTGAGCGCCAGGAAAGGGGTTAGTGGGTGCCAGGGTGCCCATGGGTTAAGTAGTCCCCAATGATGCTAATGACTGCATCATTGATGCCAGGGTGCCTATGGGCTAAGTAGTCCCCAATGATGCTAATGACTGCTAATTTTTGGGCATGCGAGGGTTTGCAAAAGCCTGACACAGCTGGTCAGCAGGCAGTTGCCAGTGTTCAGAGCATGAACCGAACACCCTGGGTGATCATCAGCTCCCATCTGCTTGATGCCTTTGAACAGGATACGTTTGACCGTTGAACTGGTTTGTGGGGAAAATCTGCAGCATCCCTCATTCTCTTTCCCTTGGAGCTAGCAGAGTTTGACATTCAGAGCTGGATTAAAAACCATACCCACTTGCCTCATACTTCTAGTCCCACGGTGGAAATTTCAATCCTGTATTTCACTAGACAGTCTATCGGGATTTAAATTATTATTGCTAATGCCACCATCATCTTACCAATGTACAAGCTGCATTACAGGGGCACCCAAAGTGACAGATATTCCCCCTTAAAGGCTTACGTCTAAATTTTATCAGAAGAGAGAAACTACAAAGGGAAAGGAGAAGTGCTCCTTCCGTGTGCGCGCGCGTGTGTGGCAGAACAGCCTCCGTGGACTGAAGCAAATGGAATTTTAAAGGCGCTCAGCTGAGGCAGGAGGGGAGAGACACTTTGTACAAAAAAGGATTCTGAAATAACTGGATTGCTCCATTACGGCATATTCAGCATAAAGGTTAATTCGGCTCTATTGCAGCTGTGGGCTTTTATACTTTCTCAAGCAGCTGAAATAGGATGCCGCTGACCTGCCCCCTCACCTCCCAAAGGCGGCCTACATTTAAAGGAATTTCATTGGTGCTGAAAACTCACTCCTCCACTGGGGAAACGGTCTTGCCCCCAAGCACCCATAATATGCAAATCCAAAACTGCTGAAACCTGCAGGATCCTATGCCATGCTAAGGGATGCTAAGGAACAGGGAAGCGTGATCCAAGAATTCTGCTCTAGCATCTTCTGCAATATTGCAAAGGATCGTGGGTTGCACCTGTTGTATTCCATGTTGCTAACTGAGGTACCTGATCGAGCTGCTTCTCCAGTCCATCTAGCCTACCCAACAGCAATTGAGGGACATTACTTTCCCCCCCCCCCGCAATTCTCTCATTTTTGTTCAAATTACGTTTGAGTACGCATCCCAGAATTCATTGCCACAAAAGTTACATGCATCACTGAACTTCAGAGAATGGGACTCCCAATATACCCTAAAATTGATTTAACTGTCAGCAAATGTGTTGAGTATGACTAAAGATTGTGTAATTATTGCTTAAGAACACAATTTGGTGTGCACATCAAGAGCCACTCATTCAAACTTAAATTACAAACATATTGGACACACATTCTAGAGGACAACATCTTTCAGTCCTGCTGAGTTACATCAGCAGAGACAGAACAACTTCAAGGACTGAAACAAATTCCCTTCCCCAAATTGTCCAATATAAATTTCCGTGTGAAATATTTTCCAAATATTCTCCGATTGCTCAAAGATTTGTCAAATGTTCACAGGTAATTTGATATCTGTATTTGAACTCCTATAACATTTAAGTGTTTGATATTCGACAAGATTTTATAGGTGACGTGTGATGCTATTTTCTTCCTGACAGGGGGCAATGATTGGCACGTACAGAGTAGTCTTTAGTGCCAGTCTTTTATTTTATAGTTTAAATGATATATAGTATCAGGCAGCATTTGATGGATATCAAATATTTCTGGAACAGCTCGGTTTGAGTCCAATTGAACCACAGGGACCAAGAAGATTTTCAGGTTATGAGATTTTCAGAGTCAAAGTTCCCTTCATCACATACAAGATCTCATATCAGATGAAGAAGAAGAGCTGGTTTTTATATGCCGACTTTCTCTACCACTTAAGGAAGAATCAAACCGCCTTACAATCACCTTCCCTTCCCCTCCCCACAACAGACACCCTGTGAGGTAGGTAGGGCTGAGAGAGCTGTGACTAGCCCAAGGTCACCCAGCTGGCTTCATGCGTAGGAGTGGGGAAACAAATCCGGTTCACCAGATTAGCCTCCTCCACTCATGTGGAGGAGTGGGGAATTGAACCTGGTTCTCCAGATTAGAGTCCACCATTCCAAACCACTGCTCTTAACCAATATACCACGCTGGTTTTAACTCTCAAAGGTTTATACCCTGAAAATTGTGTTAGTCTCTAAGATGAGCCTGGACTCAAATCTAGCTGTTCCGCTGCAGACCAACATGGCCAGCCCTCTGAAGCAGATATTTCTGGTATTTCATATTTGTCAAACCATCAAGTGATGCCAAAAAGTAAATATTCACAGTCTGAGACCAAACTTCACATTAAAAATTTCCATGTTTTACATTCAAATGTTGAGTGGCAAAACAATGTATTGGCGTATTTAGAATACTGGCAAATATTCACTTTGGAGTTTACTCTGCTGCTGTAGCTCAAATAGACAGCTTTTTCTTATTTCCTTCACTCTTCCAACAACTTTCTGAGATGAGTTTTGTTATGTGGCCATTTATCAGATGAAGAACTGATGCTTTGAGGCCGGCTGGAGAAGATGCAACGTGTCAGAAGCTTAGGAATTTATGGCTCAGCTGGGAAGTGAATTGGGACCACAGCCTATTCCTGTGGACACACTCACTGGCATGTATTCAAAGAGTGCACTAAATGTGTGACGAAAATGGGGACTTTGCTGTTAGAGGATTTAGCGATGGCCACAAGTATGTGTGCGTGTGTGTGTAAAGTGCCGTAAAGTCGCAGCCGACTTATGGTGACCCCTTTCTGGGGGGTTTTCTTGGCAAGAGACGAACAGAGGTGGTTTGCCAGTGCCTTCCTCTGCACAGCAACCCTGGTATTCCTTGGTGGTCTCCCATCCAAATACTAACCAGGGCTGACCCTGCTTAGCTTCTGAGATCTGACGAGATCCAGGTCAGGGTGGCCACAAGTATAGGCCACTTTAAAAGGGGATTTGGCAGATTCATGGAGGAGAGGTGTGTCAGTGGCTATGAGCCATGGTGACTACAGGGAACCTCCACATTCAGGGGCAGAAAACGTCTGAACACCAGTGCCACAAGGCAACATCGGGGGAAGGGCTTGGCCTCTGTGCCCTGTTGTAGAACCTCCATAGTGGTTGGCTGCTGTGTGGGGCAGGATGCTGCTGGGCTAGATGGACCAATCTGATCCAGCAGGGCTCTTACTATTCTTATGAATCCAGCCATGTGGTCCCAAAGACTTAATGACATTTAAATCTTTAGAAGAGGGAACAGAGATGCCCACTGGTTCCCCCTTGCCACAGCAGGTCACTTGGCCTCCCAATATTGTTCCCAAGAGTTAGCTGACCCCCCTAGGAACAAAACTGGTGGAAGGGGGGGCTCAGTAGATGGCAGCAAGGTGGGAAAGTCCCACTCTGTGAAGGTCTCCAGATGGTTGGATGTGCTCAGCCTCTTTCCTATAGTTGCTTTACTTGAGGAAATAGGACACCACCCATATAAAAATAAATACCAACATATTTTAAACAGCATATTCACTTTTATGAATACATAAAATAAAGGAGCTACCTTCCGCAATATTAAATTTCTATTTTTTATTATTAAGATAAACTATTGTCACACAGTATACAAAAATGGCAATATGGTAACTTGTGATCCTGTCATATTTATTGTCATCAGCAAATGAATCTATCTAAAGTCTGGTCAACTGAATGTTCAGAGATCTCTAAAAGAACATATTGGCCATTTATGCACGGCCATTTCCTCGCAGTCACCCCGCCGACTATTTGGGGCTTTGCTATGATTATGCTTGCATTTTTCAACCATCATAGGTCGCCTCGCTCTCCCTGGGCATTTCCACATGTTTACCCCGTGTTTTCTGGATGCTGGCTAAACATAAATCCATAAAACGCATGGAAAATGCACAAAAATGCTCAGGGAGAGCAAGGTGACCTCTGGCAGTGGGAAAATGCAAGCATAATCAAAGCAAAGCCCCAAGCAGTCAGCGGGGTGACCGCGAGGAAACAGCCAAGCATAAATGGCCGTAGAATGGTCATAAAACCTCCCACAGTAATCCATATGTGAAGAATAAAAGAAGACATGATCAGAAATGAGGATGGTTGCTACCTGATCTTCTCTGTATAACTTTCCAACTGGATTCCTAATTTGGTTGGAGGTTCATCTAGTTCCCTTCTGGATCAAGGAGAAATGAAATCGCTGCCGGACCCTTGAATCTGATCATAGCTGCTCAGCCTCTTTTGGATTCATTTGGTTTCTTCACTGAGTTTTCCATCCTCCTTCAGCTGACAAGATGTGCCCCTCTGGCTGCAACACAAGACACGAGGGTTCAGAAAAGCTCCCATGTCCTGTGTTGTAGCCAGAGGTATCACAAGAGTTCAGAAAGATTGTCTTTGCAGGTATTTTCCAGAGAGGTCAAATTCAGTGCTTGTCAGCCTGTAAAAGGAAAGGTACCCAAGTCAGTAATTCTTTCCAGCTGCACTGATAAATACCCTGTGCTGTGGCTTTTTGTCAACATCACGAACATGAAAAGAGTCCAATCAGCTTCCAGTGGAAAACTGTATTACCCTAAGCAGGCAATCTCCACTTAAACTGGAGGAATTAGTTTGGGAGACAGAGAGCGAGAGGGGTGGGGGGTAACTGGGATTGATAACCTATGTATACAAGGCTAGTCCCGGGGGGAAACTCTCAAATGAGCTGTCGGTTGTACAGTTAAAAGGGGTTTTTATTAAAGAATTAAGTAGTAAAAACAAGACATATACTTTAAACACTGAGAATGCACTCATGAAGCATACAAGAGCTGACTAAAAAAAAAGGGAGGATGTTGGACAGGGTTTCAGGGGTGGGTGATAGCTACCAGTCTTGAAGGGACGTCCAGGAAAAGCAGCGCTGAGGAGGAAAACAAGTACTGTTTCCAGGAGTAAAGGAAGAGCTCACAGGCAAGTGGGGGGTTCATGCGCACGGATCCAAGACACACAGACACACACACTATGAATGGCCAAAGGACCAATTCCCCAAAATGGGTCCTGAGGCACTATGATGTAAGCTGGCAGGAAAGCCAGAGACAAAGAATTGATTGCTTTTCCAGGGTTCAAACAAAAAGGTAGGAGAGGCAAGAGGATGCCTGGGCTGTGTGCAGATAAGGTACGTAATGGTTTGCTCCGAGCGCTGATTGAATCGCCCTGGGGTGACACAATGGGGATTAGCTGGTTCCATTGTCCAGCTAAGGGAAAAGTTCAACGGCCAACAGCCTTCCTGCTCAGGCTTCACACACAAGATGGATCCCAAAATCCTCTGAGAGGCATCCATTTTGTGGGGAGCTGTGTCTTGCTCTGATGCCAGTCTTTGGCCCCTGTGCCTTCATGGCACCCCTTAGCAGGAGGAGGGGTCCAGCTCTTACAACTGGAGGGGTCAAACTCCTATCTTAAACAAGTTTGTGTGGTTTTTATGAACTAAGAGTGGTGTACAAAGAGTTCCTGCTGAGAATCTCAATTTAACCAAGAGCAAGTGAAGAGTCAGTGGTTAAGTTCATTTAGATGGGTAGCTATGTTGGTCTTCAGAAGAAGAGCAATATTCGAGTCCAGTGGCACCTTAAAGACCTACAAAATTTCATGGGTATAAACTTTCAAGCATTACTTTGACTCTCAAAAACTTATACCCATGAAATCTTGTTAGACTCTAAGGTGCTACTGGACTCTATGATCTTGCTCTTCTAAGAAAGACCAACATAGCTACCCATCTAAACTAACTTAACCACAGACTTTTCACTTCACACCCCCTCTTCCTGTAACATGAGGATAATTATATACTTTATAGGGACTTCTAGAGGAGTTACTAAGATCATGTATGTGGAAGACACTGAGCCACTGGAATGAGCAATGTATGAGGTATCGGTGGTGGTTGTTATTGTTCTGAGATTCATGGGGCCTCATTGAGAGTCAATCCCCATGATCCAAAGCTGCCACAGGCTGCAGTTTTCCAGTTCATGGAAGGGAAGCTGTGATCTTAAATGCATCATGTACTCTGTGGTTACAGAGAGCAAGATCTTGGATCTGTTTCCATTTCTTAAGCAGCACATCTAGCTATCTCAGAGCTCAACCAAAACAAGGGGAGAAAGAACTTCTAACTGGGATTGCCAACCTTCAGGTGGTATTCAAAAAATTGTAAATTCAACTGTAAATTGGTAGTATTCAAAAACACAGATGTAGGCTAATAATTCACTTATGTCAATATTTTTTTATATATCTTATAAGGTTGCACTATTACTTCATAGTGCCTTCTCAACCAAAAGAACTGAATGTACAGAATTGTATATGCAACAAGGCAAAATATTTCTTTTAAGAAAGAATAAAGATCAACAGAAATCAACAATTAAGCTTGTAGTGTCTTTCTTTCATAAATTATGAATATGATGTCCATAATTGTCCTTAATTCCAGTTGGGTAGAACAGGATTCCGGTAACTTTGCCTGTTTCAATATTTCTTCAGCTACCCTGAAGGACATATATTTATGACGTCTGGATCCTCTCTCAGAACGTCCCTTGTATCATCAGCATTTGTCCTTCAGGGACAAATATAACCTTCAGGTGGTGGCTGGAAATGTCCTGGGATTAAAATTGATCTCCGGGCGATAGAGATTAGTTCACTTGGAAGGTGGACTCCATGGCATTATACCCCACTGAAGTTCCTCCCCACCCCAAACACTGCAGCCCTCAGGCTCCACCCCCCAAATCATAGAATCCTAGAGTTGGAAGGTACCACTAGGGTCATCTAGTCTAACCCCCTGCACAATGCAGGAAATTCACAACTACCTCCCCTCACACACACACACAGTGCCCCCTACTCCATACCCAGAAGATGGCCAAGATGCCCTCCCTCTCATGATCGGCCTAAGGTCATAGAATCAGCATTGCTAACAGATGGCCATCTAGCCTCTGCTTAAAAACCTGAATCATGTGTGTTGGATATAAATATATATATGGGAAAGTTAGGAGAATGGCCCCCTGTCTCTCCTATAGAAATAAAATCACTCATAGGACGGTTAAAAAATGGCAAGGCACCTGGCTCTGATGGTATCCCTCCTGAATTATTACAGGAAAATGTTGACTGGTGGGCCCCTTTTCCGGCAACCCTATTTACTTACATCGACCAAAGAGGCCAAATCCCAAAGGAGTGGAATATGGCAATAGTGGTTCCTATTTTTAAAAAGGGCGACTAAAAAGATCCTGCTAATTATAGGCCTATCAGCCTTTTAAGTATTACTGTAAGTAAACTTTATTCCAGACATTTACTGGATAAATTCCTTATTTGGCAGGAGCAAGAAGATGTGATAGTGCCAGAACAAGCGGGCTTTAGAGAAGGTAAATCTTCAACTGCCCACTGACTGCTATTGCAGTATCTAAGTGAAAAATACACTTCGAAGGGTCCAACGTCCCTGCACGCATTGACCTAAAAGCAGCCTTTGACTCAGTTTCAAGGCCTAAACTGTGGCAAAAGTTAGAAGCAACAAATATTGACAAAAGGCTCTTGGCCCTTATACATGACCATTCATACCTCAGAGTCAGATGCAGTGCTAAAAGTCACCTTACAGACCCAATTAGGACAAGAAAAGGAGTCAGACAGGGCTGTCTTTTAGCCCCTTTGCTGTTTATCTATTATATAAATGATACGGCAGATTATCTGAATGATAGAAACTTTCATCCCCCAAAATTGGCCCATCGACATATCTCGGTTGTGAGGGCCATGTGTCTCTGACTCCCCTTCCCCTTCTTCGCATCTTCTATCTCTGTCCCTTTGAACTCGTAAAAGCAGTTCACACCTCCCCATGCCTTCCTGGACCCCGGCGCCTCATCTGCCTTTCCCAGGTGCCGCTCCTGCCCTCCCCTGCGGCGCTTCCTGCATGCACTCGCTCGGGCCGAATATGGCCTTGAGGGTCTGATAGTCCTAACAGTCTCTCTGGGACCCGTTTGATGTTTTGTATTACACCAATCTATCTTGTAACTTCCCGCGACAGAAGTGTGAACCCCAGTGCCCTGTAGTCAATATATTCTGTAACCCCGATAAGCTAGCTCACTTGCAACTTCAAACTCGTGTCTGTCTTGTACTATCTGAAGCCTTCAATAAATCCTTTGTTTCTGTATCCAAGTCTGAGCAAGTGATTTTGCGAAGTTAGCACAGCTAGGTTGGGACTCTCACATTAAGTTGCAAGTGCTTGCCTTTTCGTTCTGCATCTGTACCTTAAGGGACAGTAATGCCAGGCGAGGAGGATACCTCTTCACCCCCGGGTTCACCGGACAAACCCGAGGCTCCGGAGAAACCTGACCCTAAGGAGGAGGGTGCCAAGCGGAAGGTACCCGGTGCCCCCCACCCGGGACCGGGCTTGGGTATGAAGCCCAAGAACACCTTCAACTCCTGGCTGGACTCTCCTAAGGGCTGGTCGCTCTCCCGGACCGAGGCGAAGCACCGCCGCATGGCTTTGTCTGGCACGAGACTCGAGGACGACCCCGCGCGTAGGGAAGTCCTGATGGACAAGGAACGGAGGCAATGGCAGGAGGAACGCCAAGCCATGCTGGAGCGCATGGATGCCATGCAGACCGTGATGGGTGAGATGGCTGCCGCTATGGACGCGCTGAAGGTACAGCCTCCCCCCGGCAACCCCCCGGATGGGACACCGGTGGTTCCCCCCGTTCCTCCCAGCGCCCCGGCCCGCCGTGACCTGAAGATCACGTATGATGGGTCGGGGGATCAGTTGACCTTCTTTTTGGTCCAAGTGGATATTTTTATGCGGGAACAGGGCCGGACCTTTACCTCTGAAGAGTCCCAGGTCCAGTATGTGGCCTCCCTCCTACAAGGCGAAGCGGCCGCGTGGATGGTGTTACAATACGAGCTCCGCTCCCCTATGCTGCGGAACCTGGATGAGTTTATGATTGCTCTCCGAAACTGGTTTGAGGACCCGAACCTGGGGGAGCGGGCCAAGGCTACTCTGATGCAACTACGCCAAGGGACTAAGTCGGTGGCGCAGTATGCGAGCGAATTCCAGTCTCTATCGAGCAGAATTCTGGATTGGAGCGAGGCTACCCGGGTGCAGTGCTTCAGAGAAGGACTAAACCCAGACCTGCAACATTGGGCCTTCATGCAAGGTAACCCCCCTGATGTCGAGGGCTGGGTGCGCCACGCCGCCGATATCGAAAATCGGAAGCAACTCCTGACCCTGTCCAAACAGCGCACCGGCCGCGACTTTAAGCCTAGAGGGGACAGACCAGGCGGTACCAGAGATTCCCGAACCCCGGGCGGCGGCCCCTCAACAGCCGAACGGGGTGTGCTTGGTGTGTGGAGGTAAGGGTCATTTCGCCTCACAATGCCCGTCCCGCTCCGGCCGGCCGGCTCCTCCTCGCCCAACCCCGACCGAACCGGAGAAGGCCCCGGCGGAGGGCCAACCTCGACGCCGAAGCGGCGCTCCTGGACGCCGGAGCGCGCCCTCCGCGCTACATGCGAGCGCTCAAGACGGAGCCTCCACCTCTACTGGTCCATCGGGACCCCGGATTACAAATGCAGCTTTTGACTCGGCCGAGTCACGGATTACAACTACCACGTCTCCTTCATCCAGTGAGGAGGAAGAGTGGGAGATGCCGGCAAAAAACGCCGTCGGTCTGCTGTAAGAGGGGCTCCTCAGCAGACCGCTCCAATCATTGTGCAAGGAGCTCCACCGATGGTAAGAGCCCAAGAGGATAATGTGTACATCCGGGTCCACCTATCCTTACCCAAAGGGGGTCCGGTGTTAGAATTCCCCGCGCTAGTTGACTCTGGGTGCGCCCGCACCTTGATTAGTGAGGAAGCCGCCAAGAGACTACGCGTCCGACGCAAACGGCTCCCGGGTCCCCTCCGTTTCTCTCAAATGGACGGTAGTGACTTTAAAAAGGGGCCCGTCACTCACCGTACCACTGAGGTGGTCATGGCTGTGGGAGAACATTGGGAACGACTGTACTTCACCATCGCCCCCATAGTTGCCCCCGTAGTTTTGGGGATGAATTGGTTACAGGGACACAACCCCTCCATTAACTGGGTCAAACGGACACTCACTTTCCCCGAAGACCCCTGCGGAATGCACGACAAGGACCGAGTACTTTGCACCCCGACCGCCGCGTTGGTGGGTTCCCCCGGGTTCGTCCCCGTGACACCCCATCTACCCTCGGAATATTCCCAGTTCGCAGATGTGTTTGATGTGAGGGAATGTGATGAACTGCCCCCACACCGAGAAACTGATTGCGCGATTGAGATCGTGGGAGATGGCAAGTTGTCCAAGGGGAAGGTTTACCCCATGAGCCCTAATGAAAAGGCGGTGTTGCGGGACTATTTGGACACTAACCTAGCGAGGGGCTTCATACGTCCCTCCAAAGCTCCGTACTCCGCCCCCGCCTTTTTTGTCAAAAAGAAAACGGGGGACTTGAGACTATGTATTGACTTTCGTAGACTGAACGCTGTCACTCAGTCTAACGCTTACCCCCTCCCTCTCATTCCAGACCTTCTAGCGCAATTGAAGGAAGGCCGAATTTTCACCAAACTGGATTTGGTGGAAGCCTATCACCGCATCCGCATTAAGGAGGGGGACGAATCCAAGACGGCCTTTTCGAGTTGTTTTGGCATGTTTGAATATCTAGTGATGCCGTTCGGACTTTCAGGGGCTCCGAGTGTATTCATGCAATTAATTAATGAAGTTTTACATGATTTGTTGTTTCGGGGGGTGGTGGTATTTCTGGATGATATTCTCATTTATTCTGAAACCATGGAAGAGCATGTCCGACTGGTGCGCGAAGTCCTCCAGCGACTGAGGGACCACAAGTTGTATGCTAAGGTGTCAAAATGTGAATTCCACCAGCCTTCCATCACCTTCCTGGGCTATGTAATTTCCCACCAGGAGTTGGAGATGGATCCCGAAAAGGTTCAGGCGGTACGGGATTGGGAGCTCCCCACCACCCGCAGGCAACTGCAACAGTTCTTGGGGTTTGCCAACTTCTACCGCAACTTCATTCCCAATTTCGCACAGGTGGCTCTCCCCCTCACTTCCCTTTTGCGCACCAAGGGGAAGGGAGCGAACGCCGCGCTATCCTCGGCCCGTTTGCAGTGGTCACCGCCCTGCCAGCAGGCGTTCGATGAGCTTAAAGTGCTCTTTTCGTCCGAGCCAGTACTAGCCCACCCGGACTGCACTAAGCCATTCGTGGTCCAGGTGGACGCCTCGGACGTGGCCATGGGAGGGGCTCTCCTGCAGAGAGATGAAAGTGGGGGTTTGAGACCATGCGCCTACTTCTCCAAAAAGTTTTCTCAGTCGGAAATCAACTGGGCAATTTGGGAGAAGGAGGCGGCGGCGGTGAAACATGCCCTCACCATCTGGAGACATTTTTTGGAGGGGGCAGAATTTCCGTTTGAGGTGTGTACCGACCACAAGAATTTAGAGGCTCTCAAGGGGGCTAGAAAGCTCAACGCTAAACAGATTCGTTGGGCCCAATTTTTCGTCCAGTTCCGTTTCACCCTCAAACATGTCCCCGGGAAGGAAAATGCCCTGGCTGATGCCCTGTCCCGACTCCCCCAATACCGCAATGACTTTGACCGTCCCGTGGACTCCCTATTCACCCCCGAGCAACGGGGGGAAGTCTCAGGTCTAGCCGTCACCACTCGGTCCCAAGCCCGCCAACCGGGTCATCCCATGCTCAAAGGGGTCCCGGAAGCTTTTCAGCAAAGGCTCCGAGATGCATCTCTGCAGGAAGCGGAGCAGCAAATTCTCCCCGCCGGCATGGAACAACGGGACTCCTGCTGGGTGCGGGGTGGAAAGCTTTATGTCCCCACACCTCTCCGTAAGGTGGTCTTGGGACTAGTCCACGGGGCCAAACTTGCGGGTCATTTTGGCTTTGTAAAAACTCTGCACCTGGTAAGGCGGCAATTCTGGTGGCCCAGCATGAGAACTGATGTGGAACTGTACGTGCGCAGCTGCCCCATCTGCGCCACAGCTAAAAAGAGGATGGGTAAACCTCCGGGGCTCCTGAAACCCTTAGAAACACCCACCGACCGTGGGAAGTGATCGCCATGGACTTTTTCACCGATCTACCCCCCAGCTGGGGTAAGACGGTCCTATGGGTGATCACGGACCTTTTCTCCAAACAGGTCCACTTCGTTCCCTGTGCCGGACTCCCCTCGGCCCAGGGTTTGGCCAAACTGTTTATCACACATGTCCTAAGGCTTCACTCGATTCCCAGAAAGGTCCTCTCCGACAGGGGGGTCCAGTTCGTCGCCAAATTCTGGCGGGCCTTCCTCAAACTGATGGGGGTGGAAGAGCAAGGACTCTCCTTGGCTTACCACCCCCAAACCGATGGTCAAACTGAACGAGTTAATGCCGTGGTCGAGTGTTACCTCCGGTGTTATGTCAAATACCACCAGGATGATTGGGTGGACTTACTACCTTTTGCTGAGTATGCCTACAACAATGCCCCTCACTCCTCCACTGGTTTTAGCCCTTTCCAAGTGGTGTACGGGACGGAATTCGGCCCTTTTGGTTCCATCCCCGTCACTCCTGAGCTCGAAGCAATCCCAGAAGCCCAGGAGTGGGTGCAAGTGGTTCGGTCTACTTGGCCCTGGTTGCAAAAGAACCTAGAACGGGCCAAGCGCAAATACAAGAAACAGGCCGACAAACATCGGTCCCCGGGCTGGGAGCTCAAGGTGGGGGAGCAAGTTTATCTCTCCACCAAAAACCTGCGCTTGCTCCGGCCCTGCAAAAAGCTAAACGATCGATACGTGGGGCCTTTCCCCATTTCCCGGGTAATCAATGAAGTCACAGTGGAATTGGAGCTGCCAAAAACCCTTAAGGGTGTTCACCCCGTCTTCCATATCAGTCTGCTCAAACCTTATGTATCCGCTCCCCAATTCCATTCCCCCCCCCAAAACCGAGGTTCACATGGCGGCCCCCCGCCTCGTTCACGAATTCCACTGCGCCTACCCTGATAAGCCTCGGCCTCCCGACCTTGCGGGGGGGGCCTTAAGGGGGGCAGAATGTGAGGGCCATGTGTCTCTGACTCCCCTTCCCCTTCTTCGCATCTTCTATCTCTGTCCCTTTGAACTCGTAAAAGCAGTTCACACCTCCCCATGCCTTCCTGGACCCCGGCGCCTCATCTGCCTTTCCCAGGTGCCGCTCCTGCCCTCCCCTGCGGCGCTTCCTGCATGCACTCCCTCGGGCCGAATATGGCCTTGAGGGTCTGATAGTCCTAACAGTCTCTCTGGGACCCGTTTGATGTTTTGTATTACACCAATCTATCTTGTAACTTCCCACGACAGAAGTGTGAACCCCAGTGCCCTGTAGTCAATATATTCTGTAACCCCGATAAGCTAGCTCACTTGCAACTTCAAACCCGTGTCTGTCTTGTACTATCTGAAGCCTTCAATAAATCCTTTGTTTCTGTATCCAAGTCTGAGCAAGTGATTTTGCGAAGTTAGCACAGCTAGGTTGGGACTCTCACATCGGTGCTGTTATATGCAGACGATGCAGTGTTGCTCTCTAGAACCCAGGTAGGTCTGAGGAGAGCACTAAACAGATTCTCCGAATACTGTCAAACCCAGCATCTCCAAATTAACTACCCTAAAACTAAAATAAGGTCTTTTGGGAAGCGCCCAAAAATTAGGACATGGAGATTAGATGGAAATGACATCCAGCAAGTAAACTCCTTTAAATATCTGGGAGTGATAATATAGGCCTCAGGATCTAACTTGGCCCATTACAATTATATTGCTGATCGTGCTGAGAGCTCAGCCCATGCTATAATAAAAAATTTCCATTCCAAGGGAGGCCGATACATCCCGGCTGCCCTAAAGTTGTACCAGGCAAAGGTCTTGGCACAACTACTGTATGGGTCATACTTGGGGACGGTGGGCCCAGGTCTGAAGGTATTGGAAAAAGTGCAGTCAAAATTCTTACACGCTATTTTACAAGTACCGAGATGTGTCTGATTGGAGACAGGCATGATGAGAATTGAAGCCAAAATCCACCTTTTACATGTGGACTAAACTAAGTATACAAAAACCCGGCCTCCTCGCAATGATTAGTCTGGACGCACATCAGTCCAAATGGTCCGAGGAGATGCAATCAAACCTAAGAAAACTAGGGTTTTCCCCTCAGGCTCTACTGACACTGAGTGGACATCAGTTTAAAAAAGTAGTAAGGCACAGAGTGGAAGACACTGAGAGACAGCATGACCTCGCAAGGTCGCCTGGTTTCATAGCCTCACTGAAGTTCAGACACCTGATGACAGCAGCCTCATACCTGATGACACTGGAGGTGCATAAATTTAGAAGGGTTTTCATGTTAGCCAGATGTGGAACTTTGCCATCGGCCGTCTTAGAAGGCAGATATAAAAAAAATCCTCTTTCCGAGAGAGTCTGCCCGTGCTATGGTGAAGAAATTGAGACCCACAAACATGACTTCTTATACTGCCCTCTCCATCATGAGTCAAGAGGTAAGACTATCTTAGAAATTTTAAGAAATAATATAACTACCTGATAAAATTTACATCCAACGACTACTGGAGGATAGCAACCCACAAACTTCGAGATGTGTGGCTATATATAAGGCCCAAAAGGATGCAATTTATAAATAGATAAAATCTGATTGATAAACGTTTTAGAAGCTAGAGTATTTGCCTCTTTAGATATGGGATTTTATTGATATATTTTACTTTGTTGATTCTCTGACTGATTGATACTGTTTTTATTGTAAATGTATGTTACTCCTGATTAGATCTGTTCTTATTTTGGTCAAATGACCGTAAAATAAATGATTGATACCACCTCCTGAGGAAGCCTGTTCCACTGAGGAACTGCTCTAACTCTTCTTAAGAAGAAAATTCTTCTTAAAGTCTAGACGGAAACTCTTTTGATTTAATTTCAACCAGTTGGTTCTGGTCCGTCCTTCTGGGGCAACAGAAAACAACTCGGCACCCTCCTCTATATGACAGCCCTATATGACAAGTACTTGAAGATGGTTATCATATCAGCTCTCAGTCTTCTCCTCTTCAGGCTGAACATACCCAGCTCCTTCAACCTTTCCTCATAGGACTTGGTCTCCAGACCCCTCACCATCTTTGTTGCCCTCCTCTGGACACGTTCCAGCTTGTCTCCATCTTTCTTAAATTGCGGTGCCCAAAAATGAACACTAGGTGAGGTCTAACCAGAGCAGAGTAAAGCGATACCATCACTTCACGTGATCTGGACACTATACTTCTGTTGATACAGCCCAAGTTCGCATTTGCCTTTTTAGCTACCGCATCACACTGCTGACTCATGTTCAGTGTTTGGTCTACTAAGATCCCAAGGTCCTTTTTGCACACACTACTGCTAAGACAAGTTTTCCCCATCCTATAATTATGCATTTGATTTTTCCTACCTAAATGCAGAACTTTACATTTATCTCTGTTGAAATGCATTTTATTAGTTTTAGCCCAATTCTCCACCCTGTCAAGATCATCCTGTATCCTGACTCTGTCTTCTACCGTATTTGCTACCCCTCCCAATTTAGTATCATCTGCAAATTTAATAAGCATCCCCTCTATTCCTTCATCCAAATCATTTATAAAGATATTGAACAACACAGGGCCCAGGACAGATCTCTGAGGGACTCCACTAGTCACTCCTCTCCAAGTGGATGAGGAACTATTAACAAGCACTCTTTCGGTTCCATCTGTCAACCAGTTATAGATCCACCTAATTGTAATAGGATCTAAACTACATTTTCCCAATTTGACAGCAAGAATATTATGGGGAACCTTATCAAAAGCCTTACTGAAATAAAGATAAACTATGTCCACTGCATTCCCCTGATCCAGCAAGGTAGTAACTTTCTCAAAAAGGGAGATAAGATTAGTCTGCATGGTGTAATGGTTAAAAGCGGTGGTTTGGAGCGGTGGACGCTGATCTGGAGAACCGGGTTTGATTCCCCACTCCTACGCATGAAGCCAGCTGGGTGACCTTGGGCTAGTCACAGCTCTCTCAGCCCTACCTACCTCACAGGGTGTCTGTTGTGGGGAGGGGAAGGGAAGGTGATTGTAAGGCGGTTTGATTCTTCCTTAAGTGGTAGAGAAAGTCGGCATATAAAAACCAGCTCTTCTTCTTCATCTGATATGAGATCTTGTATGTGATGAAGGGAACTTTGACTCTGAAAATCTCATAACCTGAAAATCTTCTTGGTCCCTGTGGTTCAATTGGACTCAAACCGAGCTGTTCCAGAAATATTTGATATCCATCAAATGCTGCCTGATACTATATATCATTTAAACTATAAAATAAAAGACTGGCACTAAAGACTACTCTGTACGTGCCAATCATTGCCCCCTGTCAGGAAGAAAATAGCATCACACGTCACCTATAAAATCTTGTCGAATATCAAACACTTAAATGTTATAGGAGTTCAAATACAGATATCAAATTACCTGTGAACATTTGACAAATCTTTGAGCAATCGGAGAATATTTGGAAAATATTTCACACGGAAATTTATATTGGACAATTTGGGGAAGGGAATTTGTTTCAGTCCTTGAAGTTGTTCTGTCTCTGCTGATGTAACTCAGCAGGACTGAAAGATGTTGTCCTCTAGAATGTGTGTCCAATATGTTTGTAATTTAAGTTTGAATGAGTGGCTCTTGATGTGCACACCAAATTGTGTTCTTAAGCAATAATTACACAATCTTTAGTCATACTCAACACATTTGCTGACAGTTAAATCAATTTTAGGGTATATTGGGAGTCCCATTCTCTGAAGTTCAGTGATGCATGTAACTTTTGTGGCAATGAATTCTGGGATGCGTACTCAAACGTAATTTGAACAAAAATGAGAGAATTGCGGGGGGGGGGGAAAGTAATGTCCCTCAATTGCTGTTGGGTAGGCTAGATGGACTGGAGAAGCAGCTCGATCAGGTACCTCAGTTAGCAACATGGAATACAACAGGTGCAACCCACGATCCTTTGCAATATTGCAGAAGATGCTAGAGCAGAATTCTTGGATCACGCTTCCCTGTTCCTTAGCATCCCTTAGCATGGCATAGGATCCTGCAGGTTTCAGCAGTTTTGGATTTGCATATTATGGGTGCTTGGGGGCAAGACCGTTTCCCCAGTGGAGGAGTGAGTTTTCAGCACCAATGAAATTCCTTTAAATGTAGGCCGCCTTTGGGAGGTGAGGGGGCAGGTCAGCGGCATCCTATTTCAGCTGCTTGAGAAAGTATAAAAGCCCACAGCTGCAATAGAGCCGAATTAACCTTTATGCTGAATATGCCGTAATGGAGCAATCCAGTTATTTCAGAATCCTTTTTTGTACAAAGTGTCTCTCCCCTCCTGCCTCAGCTGAGCGCCTTTAAAATTCCATTTGCTTCAGTCCACGGAGGCTGTTCTGCCACACACGCGCGCGCACACGGAAGGAGCACTTCTCCTTTCCCTTTGTAGTTTCTCTCTTCTGATAAAATTTAGACGTAAGCCTTTAAGGGGGAATATCTGTCACTTTGGGTGCCCCTGTAATGCAGCTTGTACATTGGTAAGATGATGGTGGCATTAGCAATAATAATTTAAATCCCGATAGACTGTCTAGTGAAATACAGGATTGAAATTTCCACCGCGGGACTAGAAGTATGAGGCAAGTGGGTATGGTTTTTAATCCAGCTCTGAATGTCAAACTCTGCTAGCTCCAAGGGAAAGAGAATGAGGGATGCTGCAGATTTCCCCCACAAACCTGTTCAACGGTCAAACGTATCCTGTTCAAAGGCATCAATCAGATGGGAGCTGATGATCACCCAGGGTGTTCGGTTCATGCTCTGAACACTGGCAACTGCCTGCTGACCAGCTGTGTCAGGCTTTTGCAAACCCTCGCATGCCCAAAAATTAGCAGTCATTAGCATCATTGGGGACTACTTAGCCCATAGGCACCCTGGCATCAATGATGCAGTCATTAGCATCATTGGGGACTACTTAGCCCATGGGCACCCTGGCACCCACTAACCCCTTTCCTGGCGCTCACAACTGGCAAACAGGACTTGAGAGGAACTGACGGGTATTCGAGCATCCCTAGAGAGGATGCAACTCAACGTCTCTTCTGTGTCACAAAACAGCTCGCGCCGTCCCAACGTGCATGAGCCCAGCCGGCTCTGTGCGGCCCCGCCAGCCTCCCAGCTGGCCGTCAGGGCGGGGAACGCAGGCTCGTGCTGTCCCAGCGCACACAAGCCCAGCCAGCATTCACTCTATAAGACAAAAAACCTAGGTGCGTCTTATGGTCAGGTGCGTCCAATGGAGCGAAAAATACGGTATACAGCTGCCATTTTCTTACCCACGCTGAATTGGAAGTATTTAATCTTGGGTTAGGTTTTGCTCCCACACCCACATATTCCTCTTTCCAAACTCGCATTGATTTGTTTAAGCTTTACAGGAATATTAAATTACAAGATTTCTTTAAAGGTCAGCCTATATCATCATTACCTAATCATTTCCATTCAAGACGAAATCCACGTTCATCCCCAACACATCAAACCATTTAATTAATACATTTCAATTCCTAGTCAATCAAGATATTGAGAAATTAGAAAAACAACAATGGAAAACTACTTTGAACATCTCTAAGGAGCAGCAAAATATTCTCAATGATCTGGCTAATGATGCCTCTATCGTCATACGTCAGGCTGACAAGGGAGGCACTATTGCTGTTATGGATTTTGAGAAATACAATGACGAAAATATCAGGCAACTTTCTGATTCTAACTTCTACAAAAGGTTACCAAGTAATCCCACTCAAAGAATTTCCAAAATAATCTGGACAGTAGTCAGTGAAGGCTTGGCATTAGGCTACATTGACAACTATACAGCTGACTTCCTTGTTGTTCCTTATCCCCGCATCCCTTTATTTTACACACTGCCTAAACTCCACAAACATCCTACCAATCCCCCTGGCCGCCCTATTATTTCTTCCAGAGGGAGCATAACCGAACCCCTATCACAAATGATTGATTATTTCTTGCAACCATTTGTTAAAGATACTCCATCCTTCCTTCTAGATTCGAGGGACCTCATTAAACAACTTGAAGGTTTTTCAGTATCCCCTGATGCTGTCCTAGCGTCTTTGGACGTTACTTCTCTGTACACCAACATTCCCTTAGACATTGCCCGTAACATCATCTCTGATCATCTTGACAGCCGCCCTGATCGCAATCCCCCCACACACTTCCTGCTAGACATTTCAGATATCATCTTGGAGAATAACGTTTTTCGTTATGGAGCCGACTTTTTTATTCAGACCAAAGGGGTCACAATGGGTGCTTCTTGCGCCCCCTCAATTGCCAACTTATATATGGTGGCATTCGAGAAACGTTTTATTTGCACAAATAATCCGTTCAAAGAGGAGATGTTCCTGTTTAAACGGTATGTGGACAATCTCTTGTTTTGTTTTTCCAGCTCTAATTCATTTCTTAAGTTTACTGAGTGGCTCAACAATTGTGACCAGCATCTTCATTTTTCCGGGTCTTGTAGTAAAGAAAAGCTCAATTTTTTGGACCTTGAACTTTTTATTAGGATAGGTCGTTATCATTCAAACCCTTTAAAAAACCGATGGCTAGAAACTCTGGGTTGAGATATGACTCTTACTATCCATTACATCTCAAGAACAACCTCCCATTCAGCCAGTTTATTCGGTTAAAAAGGAATTCTACTCTCTCACGAGATTATGAGCAAGCAGCTAGGGACCTATATTCAGATCTCATCCAAAGGGGTTATCCCGATACAATTATACGAGAGGCGAAACAGAAAGCAGACTTGAGAACTAGAGATTCCATGCTTCTCACTTCTAAGACCAATTCCAGAGAAGGTATTTCTGTTCCCTTACACACAGTCGCCACTCCCATTCCATACAGCAGATTATTAGAAATCATTGGCACATATTGTCCAGTATTCTGGGCTGTGCTGCTCCTCCTACCTTTGGCCTTAGGAGGAACGCATCTCTCAGGGACAAGTTGATCCACTCTGACATTCTACCATGGCGAGCTATTCCCTCTGTCATCTGTCATTTCCCCTGTGGTTCCTGCTCTTTCTGCCCGCTCAGTCTACCACTCAAAGAGTTCAGCTCTACCAGTTCTGATTTCAGGTTCAAACTCAACCATTTTTCCAACTGCTCTACGAGCAGATGCATGTACGGCGTCACGTGCAAATGTGGCAAATTGTACGTTGGTAGCACATGTCGCCCCCTAAAAATCAGGATAGGTGAGCATAAATCCAGAATCAGATCACGTAATTTTGAGGCCCCTCTCACCCATCATTTTGTTAATCAGAAACATGACGAGAATGACATCAGGTTCTTCACCATTTGGGTCTACAAGGGGAAATCTTTTGATGCTGATAATGTCCAAAAGATGTTACTCAGACAAGAATTGCGCTTTATCTATTTGTTTAAATCTTATTACCCTTACGGTCTGAATAATGAATTAGACTTTTCTTGTTTTCTTTAAACCATACAACTTGCTTAATCAATCACAGCTGCGACCATAGCTAAGCCCTACTCGTTGAGCAGTTAAAACAGCTATCATGCATTTTTGGCTATCATGCATTTTCACTGAGCAACCCTGCCGGGAGCAAGAAAAGTCTGTTTGAGAAGTTTCCATATAAGAACCAGTTAAGTAACAACTGAAGATATGAATTTGTATCTGTTTTTTAAAAACAATGCCATATGGCACACTGTAGTTTTAATTAAGAAACAAGTAGACTTGAGAGGTTTGTAGTATATATTTATTGTATTTGCAGGAGTACTGTTTCTGTTTTGAACGGAGAGCTGAAGAAGCCGCCCGCAGGGGCGGCGAAAACACAAAGCATCCGGACGGCGTTCCGTCTTCTCCCGTCTATTGGTCTTCTGACGCAAGCATAGGATACGTTATTTATGAACTGTGATAGAGTCCATCTGACCTTATATTGAAACATATTTATTGACTTGAACACATCAATTTTTAAGATTGTTGTAGATAGATAATTTGTTAAGTTTCCTTTTTTACACTTACTGCACTTTCACTATTGTAATTGGCCAATATACGTGTTGCATTTGATTGCTTGAGCCTTGTACTATTGTTTCCTCAACCACCTGGAGGCTGGCAACCCTGCATACGGCATTTGCCTATAGATTCCTCTGTGTTTCTGAGTGACACGGTGCTCCTTGTGGAATACTGGCCTCGAGCTCTTAGTCCCAGATTCCTGTCGGGTTGCCAGCTCTGGGTTGAGAAATTCGTGGCGATCTGGGGATGGAGCCTGGGGAGGGCCCTCAGTGGGTTATAATGCCCTAGGGTCCACCCTCCAAAGCATCCATTTTCTCCGGGGAACTGAGCTCTGTAGTCTGGAGATCAGTTGGAATTCCAGGAGATCTCCAGGTCCCACCTGGAGGCTGGCAACCTTATGTAATTGATTCAGCATTCTTTTCTTTGTATGTAATTGATTCAGCATTCTTTTCTTTTTTTAAAAAAAATGAGCTTTTGACAGAACTCAGTGAATAAGAATGAAGTCACACCTGAGAGGGTTCAGTTTATGATGCATTTCTTAATCCCTCCAAATCTTTGCAGCAGATAATCTCCCCCACCACTTGCTCAGTTCAAGAGGCAGATGAGTACTAACTCCACCATTCAGAGAGACTGGCAAATTTCTTGGGATCCCAGTTGTCTTCATTTCTCTCCTTGTGGGCCTATAATGGATTCTCAACCAAAGTACTTTAAAAAGCAGCAAATGACAGATTTTTTTCCTAAATGCCAATGCAGAACGTACCTTGCGATGCATTACAATAAAGATCAGCAATTTGAAAGACTGATCTAAAACACAAGAGTATAGCTCTTCCTCTTGAACATATTTGTGGCAGATATATTGCTTTTTTTGCCTCTGAATTCTGACTTATTACTTTATCACAGTCTCTTGGCTGGTGGATTTTTCCTTCTCCAAACACACACACAAACATCCTGAGAAATGAAGAGCTCTTAGCAGCCCTGTTGGCGAAGGTCACCTACGAAAATGACTTGGGTGGGAACTGGACATGTTTGACGATAGCTTTAAACAAATTTGGCAAATGACCCAAGCCTACTCGGAGAAATTAAGAGCAAATGGCAGGTGCTAGTCTATCCCATTGGTTCTTTTTGTGTTTTTATCTACTCTAAATAATAAGGAGCTGCAGAACTGCACAGCCATTTCCCTGTGGAACTGATAGGGTTATCTTGCATGGAATGAAGTCTACTTCAAACACTGGAAGATCACAGTTGGAAATGGACCAATTTTTGAATTAAAATCTCTTACAAATTGGGACTATGCAAACAGAGAGAGAGAGTCAGATTCAGACTTTGTTTTCTCGTGCAATTTTTCCCTTTTAGATAGTCACGGCCAGACCAGGCCTGTGGGCATTTATTGGGTTCTCCACTGAGAGGGTTGCCAACCTCCAGGTAGCACCTGGGGAGCTCCCATTATTACAATTGCTCTCCAGACAACCAAGATCAGTTCACTTTGGAGAAAATGGCTGCTTTGGAGGCTGGATTGTATGGTATTATACCCTGATGAGGTCCCTCCCTTCCCCAAAGCTGCCCTCCCTAGGCTCTACCTTTAAAATCTCCAGGTATTTCTCAACCCAGAGTTGACAACTCTATCCACTGACCTCACAAAGTGCAGAAGATAACCAGGAAAGTGCCAGGCTACTACTATTTGTATCAGGCCTAACGAACCCAGAGGGCTTCATGCTACCTTCCAATCACAGGAGCTGATGTTGCAAACCCTTACAAACCTCTCAAGGTTGCCAATTCTGGCTTGGAAAATTCCTGGAGATTTGGGAGTGGAGTCTACAGAGTAGGGTTGCCAGGTCCCTCTTTGCCATCGGTGGGAGATTTTGGGGGCGGAGCCTGAGGAGGGCAGGATTTGGGGAGGGGAAGGACTTCAATGTCATAGAGTACAATGGCCAAAGTGGCCCTTTTCTCCAGGTGAAATGGCTGGAGATCAGTTGTAATAGAAGCAGATCTTCTGCTATTATGTGGAGTTTGGCAACACTACTACGGAGCAGGGCTTGGGAGGAGGTACCTCAGCAGGGTATAAAGGTATAGATTTCACCCTCCAAAGCAACCAGTGGTAAAACCCTGCAACCTCTTATGTATATTAAGAGGAATCTGGATCCTGAGCACTCTTAATATAGGTAGTTCCAGGGTTATTCTGAGTTGAGAAATGCCAGGAGTTTTTTGGGAGGGAGTCTGGGGAGAGCAGAGTTTGGGAGGGGAGGGACCTCAGCGGGGTATAATGCCACAGAGTCTACCCTCAAAAGCAACCATTTTCTCCAGGGGAACTGATCCCTGCAGTCTGGAAATCAGTTATAATTCCAGGAGATCTCCAGATCACACCTGGACATTGGTAACCTAATCTTAGACCCTGAAGTTCCTGGCTGAAGTTGTAAATACTGCATTGTGGGTAGCCCTTCTCAACTGGCCAGTTTTTGCTTAGAGATACCAGTATTTTCCAGGACAGGGTAAAAGCCAGAACGGCCCGGAACGGGCATTAAACAAATAATAGTTCCGCAAGAAACAGTGGCATGCGATACTCCAGATACTCCAGGTAGGAAAAATCAAATGCATAATTATAGGATGGGGGAGACTTGTCTGAGCAGTAGTGTGTGTGAAAAGGATCTTGGGGTCTTAGTAGATCAAACACAAAACATGAGTCAGCAGTGTGATGCAGTAGCTAAAAATGCAAATGGGATCCTGGACTGTATCAACAAAAGTGTAGTGTCCAGTAGGGCTGTTGATTCAGTTCGTCCGAACCGAACAAACAGCCGAATTTCCCCCGATTCGGGGGTTTTCAGTTCGGATGGAACCAAACAAAAAAAGGCAGGAAAAGGACGTGCCAAATTCGGCGAGTTCGGTGATCGCCTGATAAATTCGGCAGGTTTGGCATTCCCCTGAACCTGCCTTTTTCCACCTTTAAAGACCCCCCCGCTGCCCAGTTTCCTGGGACTCCCGGGAAGCCGGGCGGTGGAGGGGGTGTTAAAACTGCTCCGCTGTCTGGGTCCTGACGCTCAGCTGTTGTGCCCAACAGCTGAGCGTCGGGACCCAGGCAGCGGAGCAGTTTAAACCCCCCCCCCCGGCTTCCCGGGAGTCCCGGGAAACTGGGAAGGGTTTAAACTGCTCTGCACTGCCTGGGCTCTCCTTCCTTGGAGGTTTTTAAGCAGAGACTAGATGGCCTTCTGTCAGCAATGCTGATTCTATGACTTTAGGCAGATCATGAGAGGGAGGGCACCTTGGCCATCTTCTGGGCATGGAGTAGGGGTCACTGGGTGTGTGGGGGGGAGGTAGTTGTGAATTTCCTGCATTGTGCAAGGGGTTGGACTAGATGACCCTGGTGGTCCCTTCCAACTCTATGATTCTATGATTCTATGAACAACATTTTAGATATCAAAATGCAGTGTGAGCGTGCATTTATTAACCCTTTCCAGGCCAAAATGCCTCCAGGACACCCCGGAACGGGCATTAAATAAATAATACTTTCCGCAAAAAAACCGTGGCCTGCGTTGCACGTGGTAAAGGCCCTGTTGCGATGCAGGGTGTAAACCGGATGTGCTGCGATTGCATGTAAACCGGGTGTAAACCGGATGTGCTGCGATCGCGTCGGCGCGGCTGTGCACGTGCACAATCTCACTTACCTCCACTCCAAAAACCTCCCACCGGAGGAGAAGAGAGACCTGGTAAGCCTATATGTACAGCTGGGGTCCCCACTCTTTTGGAGCCTATGGTATTTTGGCACAAGATAGTGGGTAGAACCACAACATGGCCACCATGGGAGGTGGAGCCAGCCACAAAAATGGCCACTGTGGAAGGTCCCACACCCAAAAAGGAAGCCCAAGTGGAGGGGACAAGTGGAGTAATTTTTAAAAATATACTAGAAAAGGAAAGTGACAGAAAATAAAACCAACACTGTGGGGGCAGCAGTTGACGAAACAATGTTATTTTAATCTGCATAGCCGGTCAGATCTTCAACGGCCAAGCAGAAGCCCTGTGGGGCCAGAGCCCCATCTAGCTATGCCCACTGTCTAAAAACCTTTGGCAGGCACCAGGAAAGGTGTTGGTAGGAGCCTTTGTGCCCTTGGGCACCATGTTGAGGACCCCGATATATAGTGCTGGGTACTTAGTATTATATGACTGTGTATGGTTCTAGTCTCTCCTCGATGCAAGAAGCAAGAGAGAGAGACCGAGGCCTCCTTTATTTGGGGCCTGTGATTTCCCAATCCTCAGGCTTTTCTCCTCCAGCCTGCAGGTTCGTTCTGGGCAGGGAAGAGCCATGCAGGGACTGAGGCTCACACCTTTGCTTAAGAGATATAAACAGGTTTATTGGTTGTGAGAGAGCAAAGAAAACAAGCTCTCACACCGTTACAGGCAATTTAAAAAGGAAAACAACCAACTCAAAGCAACTAGAAAGCTACACTACTGACAACGCAGAGCTGGTCTTATTCCTTCTCACTATCAGTCACGGTAGAACAAACAAAAATCCCGAACCAAGACCCCCCCCCCCAGCAACCTCCCTTTTTCACTTAGCCCCCCCCCCGACTTTGGCTTCCTGCCTCCTGATTAGTTTCACCTGATCTCAAAAGTATCCCAGCTGTGATTCCGGGGGGGGGGGGTTGAACTCTCAAGGCCGGATTGCTCAATGGCTTCTTCCTTACAGACTGCCTCTGAGACTTTTTAATTCCACATATGCCCCGACATTCTTATTGCCCTCCATAATAAACATGTTTGGGTTTTCCATTCCTACCTGGATCTCTGTGTTCCATGTAAAACCTGTGGCAGCATCTCACCGCTTGGTCACAGATCCCTCATTTCCAGCCTGAGTCACTGCCCAGATCTGAGGGGTTCCCTTAGGCGGGTGTACAATCTAAGCCCAGAGCTGGTTAGACAAGGAGCGAGGGGTGGTGGGAAGACAGCAGTGCATGTTAGTCTGTTTGGGGGCTCCAGATGGAAAGTGGGACATATTGACCCAGAGGAAACGTGGGCCTTCTGATGATAAATGACAGTCGCTGCCTTGGTAACCTTTTGGAAATGGTGATGTTTTGAGTATATAAATAGTTTTCTTGATCAGTAAACGTGAGAACATTCTACAAACTGTTTAATCATTCTGAATTAATTTGGTATTTAACCTGACAACTGTTCTAACTGCATATTAGCACATTAACAGAGTTGTAGGATTAGTCATTTATCTTCCGCTCACATTCAGCTGATTTTCCTGAAAATGGTTTTGAAATGCAAAAGCCCCTTAATCAATTCTCCTCTGTTTAATTACTTCAACACCAATGAAAGTGTCGTCCTGAACACAAAGCGTAGCTGGTGAAGAAGGATGGTTGGTTTTTGTTTTGTTTTTCCCATTTTCAGATGAGCCATTAACTCTACATGTTTTGCTACTGCATAAATGACTGAACAGCATCAATATTTGCAGTTACTTGCTTCATGTAAAGAATTTTTCCAGCTCATGATACTTGGCTGCACTATGGTTCAAGAGTTGCCCCACCTCAGAATGTAAACTGAGTCTCTGAACATGCATAAGTCAACAAGGAACCCCATGACATGATTTTTCAAACTGAAATTGTTGAAGACTTTCTATTCCTTGGCTCCATCGTCAACCAAAAGGGAGACTGCAGCCCAGAAATCAGAAGGAGATTGAGACTAGGAAGGGCAGCCATGAAGGAGCTAGAAAAGATTATGAAGTATAAGGATGTGTCACTGGCCACCAAGATCAAGATAATTCATGCCATCCTATTCCTTATTACTATGTATGGGTGTGAAAGCTGGACATCGAAGTAAGCTGATAAGAAGAAAGTAGATTCCTTTGAAATGTGGTGTTGGAGGAGAGTGTGACGGATTCCGTGGACTGCCAAAAAAACAAATCAGTGGGTTCTAGATCAAATCAGGCCTGAACTGATCTTAGAAGCTAAAATGATTAAACTGAGGCTATTGTATTTTGGTCACATTATGAGAAGACAAGAGTCACTGGAAAAGACCATTGTGCTAGGAAAAGTTGAGGGCGGCAGGAAAAGAGGAATAGCCAACCAGAGATGGATTGACTCAATAAAGGAAGCCACAGCCCTCAATTTGCAAGATCTGAGCAAGGCTGTTAAGGATAGGACACGTTGGAGGACATTGATTCATAGGGTCAACCATGAGTCGGAAGCGACTTGACAGCACTTAACACACACACATTTCCCAACCTGGAGCTGGTAACACTACCCTTCCCCCAGAGATGTCAGGTCCCTGTTTACCACCTGTGGGAGGTTTTTGGGGTAGAGCCTGAGGAGGGTGGGGTTTAGGGAGGGGAGGGACTTCAATGCCATAGAGTTCAATTACCAAGGTGGCCATTTTCTCCAGGTGAACTGATCTCTATCGGCTGGAGATCAGTTATAATAGCAGGAGATCTCCAGCTAGTACCTGGAGGTTGGCAACCCAAGGAACTCACTCAGCACAATCAAAATAATACAAAGATAAGGAACCGAGGTTTCCTTTCCTTTCCCTAGATTTAACAGCCATTGGCTATTCATCTGCCATTTTACACTTTAAAAAAGGGGGAAATGAAGATGAATTTTTTCACACCATTATAAAAAGAAAAGTTGCCACAATTCATTTAATTCACTAATCCACTTGATAACAGATAACACCGTATCCGCTTCTCAGAAAGTGTCATTAGCTGTTTTATCCAGGAGGGATATATTTATTTTGTGCAATATGGGCCATCTATGCAGGGCTGTTTCCCTGCGGTCACCACCGCTGACCTGCTCTGGGGCTTCATTTCGATTATGCATGCCGTTTCCAACCGTCAGAGGTTGCCCCCTTCTCCCCATGCATTTCTGCGCATTTTGACCACTTTTTTGGGATTCACACTAAAACAGCATCCAGAAAACATGCATAATCAAAACCAGGCACCTGGGCAGTTAGCAGAGTGACTGACTGCGAGGGAAACATCCCTGCAGAAATGGCCATTATTTTGTGAACATGCTAAAACAATGTGGTTAAGGGTTTCCAGGACTTGACTCACAATTGTGGTTTACTTCTACTGCTATCCCATTGCATAGCAGTACATAGCAGGCACATAGATTACCCCACCCCCTCTTACCCCACCCCTCTTGTACACCTTCAGCTGAACCATCAGTGGGTTTGGGAAGGATACCTGGAGGGTGGCACCTTTGTGTTCTTGCTGGTATTGTAAGGTCTGAGTTCACCTGTCAAATCCCAATCAACAGACGTCCAGGCAGAGTCGTCTAACAAGCAGTTTATTTGGGAAGCATATGGTGTATAGCAGCAACTTACAGGAAAAGGTACGAGGACTCAAGTGGGGGGAAGAGGGCAGGTTGAAACATATACATCAGAAAGGCACCGTTAGATGCCAGGCTGAGCCTGGACCCATGATAGATTGCAGTTATCGCACCGGGGCGCAGGCCGTCATAACAAACCTCTGAGCTACTCGACCTTGACTCCAGCTGCGCTCTCAGTCTGGAGCTCACATTCTGCCCCCCTGTCAGGAGCGGGCCGGTTCTCGACGATTCTCGGCCTCTCGGCTCCTCTGAGTTGTTTTGACTTTCTCGCAGCTTCTCACAGCTGCCTTGCTTTGATCGTCTCGGCCAAGGACTGTTGTTCTAACGAACACTTTATCTCGGACATTCCTCTCCCGTGAAAGACTGAGTTGCTATGCCAACCTGCATTATCTGCTATGCCAATATATATTACTGATTTGCGCCTACCAGCCATTCTTGGCTTAGTTAGTATGCAAGCTCTGTTTACCTGCTTGATTTCCAATAAAGTCAACTTACCTTAGGACCACCTGTCTGGGTTGTTGCTTTTGGGGATTCTACGGGCCAAGGGCTCACACCCCCTAGGGCTCCCCCCTCCCCACCTCAGCCGATGGGGCGGGTTTATCTGGATACGAAGCATGGAATTGAAGCAGTAGGCGAGGGGCAGAGATGTGACGATGTTTAACCCATTCAACATGGGCGGGACTGAAATGTTTCCAACGGACTAGGTACTCCAGCCCCCCCTATGAATGCGGGAGTCAAGGATTTTGGAAACCACACAGTACTCCTCCCCCCCACACACCATTTCGGGAACCTCTGGAGGCTCTTCTGGATGCCACTGAGACGAGGGCACGTACTGTTTTAATAAACTGACATGAAATACTGGATGGACCCTTTTCAACTTCTTGGGGAGTTGCAACTCCACCGTGACTTCATTAATAACTCGGGTGATAGGGAAAGGTCCGATGTATTTTTCACTCAATTTTTTGGAAGGTCGCAGGGACCGTAGATTTTTGGTGGACAGATATACCAAATCACCCACTCTGAGCGTCCAGCTGGGGGACTGATGCTTGTCCGCTTGAGCTTTATATTTTCTTTTGGCCCGTTCTAAGCTTTCAGTTAACCAAGGCCACGTAGACCGGATGGTTTGAATCCAGTCAAACATCTCCACACACACACCCTGCCCTGACACATCCACCTGCCCGACGGGGCCAAAATCTTTGCCATACACAATGCGGAAGGGACTGAAGCATGTGGATCGATGAACGGAATTATTATATGCATACTCTGCAAAAGGCAATAGATCAACCCAATCATCTTGGTGATAATTCACATAATACCGGAGATAACATTCTAGTACAGCATTAACTCTTTCCGTTTGTCCATCTGTTTGGGGGTAGAAGGCACTTGACAGACCTTGTTCAACTCCTACCAGTTTGAGGAACGCTTTCCAGAACTTGGCTATAAATATAGATCCGCGGTCTGAAATTATTTTGCATGGGAACGAATGATATTTGAAAATATGTGTGACAAATAAGTGAGCCAGTCTTTCAGCGGATGGCATGCCTGCACAAGGGATTAAATGCACCTGTTTGGAAAAAAAGGTCCGTAACCACCCACAGTACAGTTTCCCCCCGACTTAATGGTAAATCAGTCATGAAATCCATGGCAATTACCTCCCATGGCCCTTGAGGCACCTCTAACGGCTTTAGTAGCCCGGTGGGCTTGCTTGTCAGGTGTTTGGCGGTGGTGCATATTGGACAGATGTGGATGAAGGAGTCCAGGTCAGAACGCATACCCGCCCACCAGAATTGACGACGGAGCAAATGTAGCGTTTTTACAAACCCAAAGTGTCTGGCGGTTTTTGCTCCATGAGCTAGTTCCAATACCTCTGCTCGCAAAGTTTTAGGCACGTATAATTGACCCATATTCCCCCCCCCCCGCCGCTCAAGACCCAAAGGCAGTACATTGTTATTCATCTCGGTTAGGCACTCACGTATCAAAGTGTCACGGAAAGACTGGGGCAGTTCTTCTGGAATGACAGGGTCGCCCCACGCTTGGGGCTGGGTTGAAGTGTCACTGCTAGCATCCCTGTGAGGGCCATCTGGTTTTGGCTCCTATCTGTTTCTATCTCTCCCTCTTTGAACTCGTACAAGCAGTTCGCACCTCAGTGTATCTTCCCGAGTCCCCCGCCTCGTCCTTCTTGCCCAGGTGCCACCTCTCTCCTCCCCTGCTGTGCCTTCTGCCTTCACTCCCTCGGGCTGACGCCGGCCTTGAAATGCAGATAGCCCTCACTGTCTCTCTAGGACTGTTTGATGTTTTATGTTGCACCGGTTTGCCTTGTAACCTCCCATGTCTCCCATGCGTGTGAACCTTCATGCCCTGTAGTAGATAAATACTGTAACCCCGATAAGCTAGTCACTCGCAACTTTGAATCCATGAGCCTGTCTTCTCTATCTGAAGCCTTCAATAAATCTTTTGTTTCTGCATCCAAGTCTGAGCAATTGATTTGGCGAAGTTTGCCCAGCTAGATTGGGGACTCTCACATTAAGTTGCGAGTCCTTGCCTCTTCGTTCTGCATCTGTACCCTACGGGACAGCTATGTCAGCCGACGAGGAAAAAACGACCCCTCCGGCCTCCCCGGATGGAAGCGGTGTCCCGGACAAGCCGGCCCCGAAAGACAAACCGGACCAGAAGGTGCCAGGTGCGCCCCGACCGGGCCCAGGACTGGGCACGCGTCCCAAGACCACCTTTAACACTTGGCTGGACTCGCCGAAAGGTTGGTCGCTTTCCCGGACTGAGGCAAAGCACCGCCGCTTGGCCTTAACGGGTACGGGGTTCGAGGACGACCCCGCTCGTCGGGACGCTCTGATGGATGAGGAGCGGAGACAGTGGCAGGAGGAGCGCCAGGCGATGGTGGAGCGCATAGATGCCATGCAGCTTGTGATGGAGGAGATGGCCGCTGCCATGGACGCGCTGAAGGTACAGCCCCCGCCGGGTAACCCTCCGGATGGGACACCGGCGGCTCCCCCCGCGCCTCCTCCCAGCACCCCGGCCCGCCGGGACTTGAAAATCACGTATGATGGGTCGGGGGACCAGTTGACCTTTTTCATGGTCCAAGTGGACATTTTCATGCGGGAGCAGGGCAGGACCTTTACCTCCGAGGAGTCCCAGGTCCAGTATGTGGCCTCCCTCCTGCAAGGCGAAGCGGCCGCGTGGATGGTGTTACAGTACGAGCTCCGCTCCCCTGTGCTACGGAGTTTGGATGACTTTATGATCGCACTCCGTAACCGGTTCGAGGACCCGAACCTGGGGGAGCGGGCCAAAGCCGCTCTGATGCAACTACGCCAAGGGGCCAAGTCAGTGGCGCAGTATGCGAGCGAGTTCCAGTCCCTGTCGAGTCGGATTCTGGACTGGAGTGAGGCTTACCGGGTGCAGTTGTTCAGGGAGGGCCTAAACCCGGACCTGCAGCATTGGGCCTTTATGCAAGGCAACCCCCCTGACGTGGAAGGTTGGGTACGCCACGCTGCCGATATCGAAAATCGGAAGCAGCTCCTGAACCTGTCCAAGCAACGTTCCGGCCGCGACTTCAAACCAAGAGGAGACAAGGCAAGTGGGATCCGGGACCCTCGCACCCCAGGCGGGGGCGGCCCCACGCCGGCTGAGCGCCGCAAGCGCTTCGAGGCAGGGGTGTCCCTGGTCTGTGGAGGAAAGGGTCACTTCGCCTCCCAATGCCCATCCCGCTCCGGACGCCCGGCTTCCATTCGCCCCGTCCCGAGCGAACCAGAGAAAGCCCCCGCAGAGGGTCAACCGCGACGCCGAAGCAACGCTCCAGGACGTCGGAGCACCCCCTCGGCACTACACGCCCACGCCCTGGATGAGTTCGCCAGTTCGTCCGGTCCATCGGGACCCCGGATTGCCAGTGCAACCTCTGACTCCGCCGAGTCACGGATTACAAATACCACGTCCCCCTCGTCCAGCGAGGAGGAAGAGTGGGATGTGCCGGCAAAAAACGCCGTCGGTCTGCTGTAAGGGGGGCTCCTCAGCAGACCGCACCGACCCTCGTGCAAGGAGCTCCACCGATGGTAAGCGCCCAGGAAGATAATGTTTATATTCGGGTTCACCTCTCACTACCCACGGGGGGCCCAGTTTTAGAATTCCCCGCGCTCGTGGACTCGGGGTGCGCCCGCACATTGATTAGCGAGGAGGCGGCCCGGAAATTGCAGGTCCGCCGCAAGCGCCTCCCGGGTCCCCTTCGCTTCTCCCAGATGGACGGGAGTGACTTTAAAAAGGGGCAGAATTCCCGTTTGAAGTGTGTACTGATCACAAGAATCTGGAGGCTCTCAAAGGGGCTAGAAAACTCAACGCCAAGCAAATACGTTGGGCCCAATTCTTTGCCAAATTTCGGTTCACCCTCAAACACGTACCCGGCAAGGAAAACGCCCTAGCAGATGCCCTATCCCGACTGCCCCAGTACCGCAACGATTTTGACCGTCCTGTGGACTCTCTTTTCACTCCTGAGCAAAGGGGAGAGATCCCGGGTTTGGCAGTCTCCACCCGGTCTCAAACCCGCCACCCCAGTGGTCCCTTGCTCAAGGGAATCCCGGAGGCTTTCCAGCAGCGCCTCCGGGACGCATCCCTACAGGAAGCAGAGCAGCAGACGCTCCCTTCCGGTATGGAGCAGCGAGAGTCCTGGTGGGTGCAGGAAGGGAAACTCTATGTCCCAGCCTCTCTTCGCAGGGAGGTTTTGGGACTGGTCCACGGGGCCAAACTGGCCGGTCACTTTGGGTTTGTCAAGACGTTGCATTTGGTACGGCGGCAATTCTGGTGGCCGGGCATGAGAGGGGATGTGGAATTGTACGTTCGCAGTTGTCCCACATGCGCCACCGCCAAAAACAGGGGGGGAAAAACCCCAGGGCTTCTGAAACCTCTGGAGATCCTCACCCGGCCATGGGAGGTGATCGCCATGGATTTCATCACCGATCTACCCCCCAGCAGGGGCAAAACCGTACTGTGGGTTGTTACAGACCTCTTCTCCAAGCAGGTCCACTTTGTCCCCTGCGCTGGGCTCCCGTCGGCGCAGGGGTTGGCCAAAATGTTTGTCACCCATGTCCTCAGGCTTCACTCGATTCCTAGGAAGGTCCTCTCCGACAGAGGGGCCCAGTTCGTTGCCAAATTCTGGCGGGCCTTCCTGAAGCTTATGGGGGTGGGGGAACAGGGGCTCTCGTCGGCCTACCACCCGCAAACTGATGGCCAAACCGAACGGGTGAATGCCGTGGTCGAGTGCTACCTCCGGTGTTATGTGAATTACCATCAGGATGACTGGGTGGACCTGTTACCCTTCGCCGAATACGCATACAACAACGCCCCTCACTCCTCCACGGGGTTTAGTCCGTTCCGTGTAGTATACGGAACCGATTTTGGCCCTTTCGGTGCCGCCCCCGTCTTCCCCGAACTCGAGGCAGTGCCCGAGATGCAGGAATGGGTGCAGGCGGTCAGTTCCACTTGGCCCTGGCTACAGAAGAACCTTGAACGGGCCAAGCGGAAATACAAAGAACAGGCTGACAAACACCGGTCACAGGGATGGGAACTCCGGGTGGGGGAACAGGTTTATCTTTCCACGAAGAATCTGCGTTCCCTCCGACCCTGTAAAAAACTCAGCGACCGATATGTGGGCCCCTTCCCCATTACTCGGGTCATTAACGAGGTAACTGCGGAGCTGGATCTTCCCAAAACCCTTCGCGGGGTACACCCCGTTTTCCACATCAGTCTGCTCAAGCCGTTCGTCTCCGCTCCTCAGTTCCACCCCCCTTCTAAGCCAGAAGTGCCCACTGTTGTAGGAGGGGATACCCACATGGAAGTATCCAAAGTCTTGGATTCCAAGTGGAAAAAGGGAAAACTATTTTACTTTGTTCGGTGGAAACATCTAGGCGCCGCGCACGATGAATGGGTTGCAGCCCCCCACATGGCCGCCCCCCGGCTCGTACATGAATTCCATTACGTTTATCCCGAGAAGCCTCGACCTCCCGAACTCGCGGGAGGGGGGCCTTAAGGGGGGCAGAATGTGAGGGCCATCTGGTTTTGGCTCCTATCTGTTTCTATCTCTCCCTCTTTGAACTCGTACAAGCAGTTCGCACCTCAGTGTATCTTCCCGAGTCCCCCGCCTCGTCCTTCTTGCCCAGGTGCCACCTCTCTCCTCCCCTGCTGTGCCTTCTGCCTTCACTCCCTCGGGCTGACGCCGGCCTTGAAATGCAGATAGCCCTCACTGTCTCTCTAGGACTGTTTGATGTTTTATGTTGCACCGGTTTGCCTTGTAACCTCCCATGTCTCCCATGCGTGTGAACCTTCATGCCCTGTAGTAGATAAATACTGTAACCCCGATAAGCTAGTCACTCGCAACTTTGAATCCATGAGCCTGTCTTCTCTATCTGAAGCCTTCAATAAATCTTTTGTTTCTGCATCCAAGTCTGAGCAATTGATTTGGCGAAGTTTGCCCAGCTAGATTGGGGACTCTCACAATCCCCAGGCGGCAGTGGAGGGATAGGAGGGACAACTCCTTTGGTGGGTTGTGGGGAGTCACTCCCAGCTTGGGCTCGCCGCGCTTGGGCGAGCGTTAGAACTGCTAAGGTGGGGAGGATACCTCTTTGCTCTGGAGAAAACAGGGACTCGGTGGGTTGTTCCACCTTAACAGGGTATTGAGGAAGCCGAGAAAGAGCATCAGCTAAGAGGTTTCTTTTGCCCAGAATGTGTTTGATTATAAAACGAAAGCGAGAAAAGAAGTCCGCCCATCTGATTTGTTTTGCGGTGAGTTTGTGAGTCCCAGTTAAAGCCTCCAGGTTCTTGTGATCCATCAAACCCTGGAAGGGAGTCTCAGAACCTTCTAGGAAGTGTCTCCAGACTGTTAAAGCGTGTTTCACTGCGGCTGCTTCTTTTTTCCAAATGGGCTAATTGAGCTGAGATTGGGAAAATTTCTTTGAGAAATAGGTACATGGGTATAACTGGCCACGCTCCCCCTCTTGCATGAGGGCCCCTCCCATGACAACTTCAGAAGCATCCACCTGAACAATGAACGGGCGGTCACAATCCGGATGCTTAAGTACCAGTTCAGTTGTGAACAAACGTTTCAAAGTCTCAAAGGCTACCTGACAGTCCGGGGTCCATTCTACTTTTGCCGAAGGCTGGACAGCGGCAATTCCTTTACCCTTGGTTTTGAGTAAGTTAGTAATCGGAAGCGCAACTTGTGCAAAGCCGTTGAGGAAATTGCGGTAGAAATTAGCGAACCCGAGAAATCTCTGTACTTGCTTGCGAGTAGTTGGCGGCTCCCAGTCAACTACTGCTTGTACTTTGTCAGGGTCCATCGTTAATCCTTGGTGTGAAATTCTATAGCCTAGAAACGTTAGCTCCCTTTTATGGAATTCACACTTGGAAACTTTAGCATAGAGGTGGTTCTCTCTGAGCCGTTGCAAAACGTCTTTGACTAGGGTGATGTGCTCATCCAAACTCTTGGAGTAAATGAGGATGTCGTCTAAGTAAACCACCACCCCTTTAAACAACAAGTCATGGAGGATCTCATTGATCATTTGCATGAAGACCCCTGGAGCTCCTTTTAATCCGAACGGCATTACAAGGTACTCAAACATCCCAAAGCAACTAGAAAAGGCAGTCAATGGCTCATCCCTCTCTCGAATCCGCATGCAATAATACGCTTCAACCAAGTCCAATTTGGTGAAAATGCACCCTTCTTTTAGCTGGCTTAGGAGATCTGGAATGAGGGGGATGGGATAGGCATTAGTCTGGGTGACTGCGTTAAGTTTGCGAAAGTCTATACACAGTCTTAAGTCACGTGTCTTTTTTCGCACAAAGAAGGGAGCGCAGTGGGGGCTGTGGAGGGGCGGATGAAGCCCCGTGCCATATTCTTGTCAATAAAGTCTTTCAATACTGTCTTTTCTTTGGGATTCATAGGATAAATCTTACTCCTAGTTAAACATCCCCCCCTCCACTTCAATAGCACAGTCTGTTGCGCGGTGGAGGGGGTAGTACATCACACTCTTTTACATCAAAAACATCTGCAAAATCTCAATATTCGGGAGGCAATTGCGGTTCAGCAGCTCCTGCCGTCCAGGCGGAGCCTAGGACGGCTACCTCTTTTTGGTGCTGTTCACATTGTGGTTGGATGAATTCAAGTGTTTGGGCTGCCCAGTCTATTATGGGACTATGCCCCCGAAGCCAACTCACTCCCAGGACTACTGGAAAGCAGATGCTGGGCACTATAGCGAAGCGGATCTGTTCCCAATGGTCCCCCACTCCTATGGCGACTATGCCCATTCGCCTGTCAACCGGGCCCCCTTTGAAGTCACTCCCATCCATCTGGGCAAATCGGAGGGGTTGCAGTAAGATGCTCGCTTTTATGTTTAGGTTTTTAAAAGTGTCCTCACTGATTAGGGTACGAGCACATCCAGAATCTACTAGGGCCGTAACCGCTACTTGGGGACCCCCCTTATAATGTTGCAATATTACATCAAGAAACATAGTGTCTTCCACTTCTCTCACCATTAGCAGAGCTGTGGGAGGTGCAGTCACTTTGGTCTGCAGTGGCACTCCGTTCACTGCAGACCCTGCTCGTTTTTTGTCTGCTTCTGGGTGGGAACGAGGTTCAGGGCTGCTAAGGATCCCCAGGTCCCATCTCCTTCTTCCGATGTATCCGCGTTGGCGGGACTGGAGGTGGTTGTAATCTGCGACCCAGATGGGCCTTAATTTGTAATCCGAGCCCCGGATGGGGTAGGAAGGAGCGCTGGCAGCTCTTTACGAGCAACCTCGTCATTCATGTGGAGGGCGGCGGGCGGTTTGAGCCCGCTTGGCGTAGCGCTTTTGCAACGGCTCTCCCCACCGCTCCGGGGATGTCCCTCTGCTTGCAGGTCCGTGTTGAGATGAGCAGAACGTGCAGGGCAAGTTGCAGCGAAATGGCCCATATTACCACAAATGAGACATGCTCCCTTTTGGAAACGTTTGACCCGGTCCGAAACAGGAGCGGTTGGTCTCCGTGAAGGTGGGGCAGCATGGTCTTGCCATGGACCTGTTTCCTTCGCTCTGCGTCTGGAGACAGCGAGGGATTGCCGGCGGCTTTCCACCTCCTCCGCAAGTAGGACCCATTCTTCAAGGTTAGGCGGATCTCTTTGCATGTAAGCCCAGTAGAGAACTTCAGGGTGCAATCCTTCACGAAAGTATTGCACTCAAGTAGCTTCACTCCAGTCAGTAACTCTGCAGGCCAGACGTTGAAACTCCCCGGCATATTCTCGGACAGACTTGGTGCCTTGGCACAATTGAAGGATGGCTGCCTTAGCCTTGTCACTTCGGAAGGGATCCTCGAATTGCCTTTTCAGGGCCCACATGAAGTCATTCAGGGTTTGTATGGATCTGGCCTGTGAATCAAACTGTTGGATCATCCAATCCGCCGCCTCTCCCTGTAATAGGGAGGACACGTATCACACCCGGCTGTCCTCAGTGGGGAACAACTGTCTTTGCTCTCTCATGAAGCTGTCTACCTGATGCAAAAAATAGGGTAGGGCTTCCGCAGAGCCGTTGAAAGTCACTCGTAAGTCTTTTAAGGACGCATGCGGACAGGGTGGCGGATACTGCCAATGCGGAGGGAATCCCCCCGGGCACCCCGGCGGGACTTGTGGTGGCGCTTGCGGCGGCGCTTGCGGGGGGACTTGAGGAGGAATGCTGGGTTGTGGCGGCAGTGGCGGCACTCTCACCGGGGATTGTTGCCTCCGTCTCCATTTGCAGCATAGAGCATCCATTCCCTCTTGCATTTGGACCATCTGCTGCTGTAGTTCTCGGTTCTGGAAGTATAAACGAGAAACTTCATCTGCCGATCCGCCTCCACGCCGGCCTTGAGAAACACCGCACCGGGCATTCCAATCCTCGGCCGCTTCTCCACCATATCACCCCTGAGAGACATCGAAAGGAGCATTCCAGTCTTCAGCATATTCTCTGTCCGAATCCCCCCTCACCCAGGTATTCACAGATATCTTGGGTCAGGGCATAGTGTACGGTAGCTCGTTGATGACGAGCTTGGTGTCTTGGGAGAGCCATAAAAGACCGATCGGAAGTGAGCGAAAACGTGAAGTCCTCCTCTCCTGATCCTGGTCCCGAGCCCAGCCACCCAGTATCCTTGGACCATGCTCCGAGGGCTTCTGCTGTGGTTTTGGCGGTTTCGGATGCCCGGGTCGCGACCAACTCCGCTGTCCAGGCCTTGGCTTTGGCCACAGCCGCTCCCAATTCCGCCGCCTGAGCCATGGCGGTGTCTCAGAGAAGTTGCTCCAACAGGGGAGTTAGAAACAATTTCACTTCTTCCAGGTTGGTAAGAAGCGGCATCACTTGCCACGCCACGTCTGTTGCAGCTGACCCAAAATCTGAGAACAACAGTTCTTGGATTTGGGCTTCTGAAGCCGACGGTGGTAGTTCCATGATGCGTAACACAATTTTGGCGGCGGCGTTACTCGCCTTGAACTGAAAGCGGTTGCCTCCGGAGCCTTCAGCCATAGCTGTAAAAAAGGACTGCCCAATAAATCCTCGAGAGCCGCGGTGCACGCGACCACTGCGTTAGTAAGGAAGTCCCTTCTTGGGTTAGCAGGGTCTGTTCCTCCGGCGTACCCCCAGCAGCACCGTTATTCAAGTGATGGAATTGGTTCAAAAGGTAGGACCTGGTGGCCTTCCTCCTTTCCTCACACCGGTGCTGGTCGACCTCTCTCTGGGCACTCCGAATTCGATTCTCAGTCTCCTCTTGCAGGAACTGTCGGAGGATTTCTCTCGCGGTGGAGGCCTTCGGTTGACCTCCCCAGTCGTACTCTTCCGAAGAGGAGCCAGTGAACCCAGGTGCTGTTGCCATGCACTTTAGGAATGAGGCAATAACCACATTCCTTAAAATAAAATAAGAAACTAAAATAAAAAAGGAGAAAAGGAGAAAAGAACTTGAGTCCTATTGTAAGGTCTGAGTTCACCTGTCAAATCCCAATCAACAGACGTCCAGACAGAGTCGTCTAACAAGCAGTTTATTTGGGAAGCATAAGGTGTATAGCAGCAACTTACAGGAAAAGGTACGAGGACTCAAGTGGGGGGAAGCGGGCAGGTTGAAACACATACATCAGAAAGGCACCGTTAGATGCCAGGCTGAGTCTGGACCCTTGATAGATTGCAGTTATCGCGCCGGGGCGCAGGCCGTCATAACAAACCTCTGAGCTACTCGACCTTGACTCCAGCTGCGCTTTCAGTCTGGAGCTCACAGGTGGGGAACTTCATCAGAGAACTGCCCTGGGATGACCTTATCAGGTGTTGCAACGCATTCTACGGGTACTGGGGAACAGGTACTAGTGAGGGTCTGTCATTCTGCGTGTACTTATTTCATTCCAGTTTTATTAAAAGGTGCCAATCAGAGCTAAATGCTCAGCAATGTTAGGCGTGTTCAGGGTTGCCAACTCTGGCTTGGGAAATTCCTGGAGGTTTGGAAGGCAGGCAGTGCCTAGGGAGGGGGGAATGCAGGGGGTGGGGGAGCTCAGCAGGGATGTGATGCCACCGAATCCTCCTGCCAAAGCTGCCATTTTCTCCACTGGAACTGAACTTTGTGGTCTGGTGATCAGTTGCAATTCTGGGAGAACTCCAGACCTGGCTTGGAGTTTGTTGGTGGTGGGAAGTGCCGTCAAGTGACAGTTGATCTATGGTGACCCAGTAGGGTTTTCATGGCAAGAGACTAACAGAGGTAGTTTGCCATTCCCTGCCTCTTCATAGCAACCCTGGACTTCCTTGGCGGTCTCCCATGCAAATACTAACCAGGGCCGAACCTGCTTAGCTTCCGAGGCTAGCCTGGGGCATCCAGGTCAGGTTAGTAACCCCTTCTTAAGACCCATTGATTTCAATGAAACATTAGGCACCTGCTGAACCCTCTCTTATTGAGATCAATTAGATTTCAAAGTGTCTCACTCTGCTAGGATCGTGTCCTAGGTTATTATGGGAGGTGGCATTCCCAGTTTGTTCATGAAAATTGTAATTCATGGCATTGTTCTCCCTGGACACTGTCAGATTATCGCCCAGACAGAAATCCATAAATCGTAGTGAAAGATTTTATCGGAAACAATGGCTAGTTGAAGCCTTTGTCCCATCTCTGTCCCGCAAAAAGAGCCGATCAGGACTGGGTGCGATAATCTGCTTTAAAAAAAAAAAAAACAAGGTGAAATTAAATTTTTATAAAACCCTGGCAGATGTCATTTGGGAAGGGGCTGAGGCAAAAAAAAGAAACGAAAAACTCCCGAGTCTCGCAGTCCAACTTGGATGTCAATAAAAGGAAATGTAACCTATCAGAGACGCACGTCTGTTTTATGCCACAATCCCATTTTATCATCACCACTGAAGCTGTATCTTCTAGGAAACAAGCACAGATGCTTTATTATCCTAAAGTAATTCTGATGAGGAAGTGCGCAGGTTGCAAATTAAACCTGTCTTCCTTCTTCCAAGTTTCCAACTCCCTTTCCCTCCCTGCAGCTGTTTTAAAAATCCATCATCTTGTGTAGTTAAGATAAATGATCTTCGAAAAATTGAGACATTAGCACTTATATTCAGAAACTATAAGTCATTTTAGGTCCTATTTCACGAGGCCGCTCCTTAACGTTTTATGCCTAACATTTTCCCCCTTAAAGGCACAATCTGCTTGGAAATTCCCAACTGAGAGCTACGCAAAATCATTGCTTCTTAGGTTATTCTGGTACTAAGTAGGGTTTCCAGCTCTAGTTTGGGAAAATCCTGAAGATTTGAGGGTGCAGCCAGGGGAAGGTGTGGTTTGCGGAAGGTGGACAGGAATGCCAACCTCCAGGTGGGTAGGGTTGTAGATCTCCTGGGATTAGAACTGATCTCAAGGTGACAGAAATTAGTTCATCTGGGGGAAATGGCCCACTTTGTAAGGTGGACTTTATGGCACTATATTCCACTGAAGTCCTACCCCTCCCCAAACCCACCCTCCACTCCCAAAATCTACAGGTATTTCCCAACCAGGAGCTGGCAAGCCTAGAGGCGAGGGAATTCAGCAGAGCATAATGCCATAGAAATCACCCTCCAAAGCAGCTGTTTTCTCCAGGGGAACTGACCGCTGTCATCTGGAGGTCAGTTGTAATTCAAGGATATCTCCAGCCACCACCTGGAGGTGGGGAACTCAGCAGAATCTTTAATACCCGTGGCCTCTCTGCTCAACATGAGCCTGCCACCTCTCCCCATCACTAGCAGGAAATCTGGATATGTGCAAAAATTGCCATCATCTCTGTAGTGTGTAAAATAATTTGGAATGCTGAACCTATCATCTCAAAAGCAATGCATTTTATTATGTGGATATCACATTTCTGCAAAAGAAAATAACAGTATCTGATACCTCTGGAACAAAAGTGCTGCCTTCGTCAGGGAATAAGTAATAGAAGAAGGTAAAGTTCATATCATCAATATCCATTTCATCACGTCTTACGTGATGCTCTCCCCTTCCCTCATTTTCTCCTCACAACAACCCTTGTGAGGGACGATGAGGTGATCCCAGTATCGCCCAGTTAGTTCATGTAGGGTTGCCAGCTCCGGGTTGGGAAATTCCTGGAGATCTGTGGGGTGGAGCCTGGGGGAGGGCAGAGTCTGAGGAGGGGGAAGTGACCTCAGCAGGGGTAGAAGGGCCACAGGGTCCCACCCTCCAAAGCGGCCATTTTCTCCAGGGAATTGATCTCTGCCGTCTGGAGATCAGTAGTAATCCTGGGAGAACTCCAGAGCCCCCTTGGAGGTTAGCAACCCGAGCTTCGTGACAGAGCAGGGATTTCCTTGAATCTCCTCCAACCATAACACTGCCACGCTGGCTTTCTTCTTAGGTTCTGGTGCTCTAGTTTCTTTGGGAATTGCCTGATTTGGTTTGTAAAGTTGGATTTAATTCAAACAATTACCTTTTTTAAAATACAGAACTCTGTTTTTAAAAATTTCAAGACAATGTTGTGGAGGAAAGGTTTTCTCTTGGGACTGGAGAGTGGTTTAAGGACTGTTTTTAAGAAATCAAACTCTACTAAAATACAAACAAGCCCAAATATAGGTTTACTATGTCAGCTGTGACTTGACATTAGGGTGGCCAGGTCCCTCTTTGCCACTGGCAGGAGGTTTTGGGGGCGGAACCTGAGGAGGGCCGGGTTTGGGGAGGGGAGGGACTTCAATGCCATAGAGTCCAATTAGCAAAGCATCCATTTTCTCCAGGTAAACTGATCTCTGTCAGCTGGAGATCTTTCTTTCTTTCTTTTCCTTCTTTGCTCCTATGACCCCATAGGTCCTGAGCAGTTTGTTCTTAGAGGAAAATATGATGGAGAGATATCCATCAGCAAAAAGGGGACTATTTTGTCTCTTGTTATGGGCGGCAGTTATAACAGCAGGAGATGTCCAGCTAGTACCTGGAGGTTGGCAACCCTAATTGACATTTTAAAAATTATGATCTAGAAGAAATATTTGGAGGGGGGGACTTTCGTAGAGAAGGCTTCAATCCTAAACACTCTTACTAGTAAGTAAATCCCATTGAATTCTATGGCATTAATTTAATATACAGTATGTGCATGAGGTTACACTGGAGGTGGTTTAAAATTATTTCAAATCATTTTGCAGGGTTTTTGTTCAAATAGTTAGAGGAAGGGCCTTGGCTCAGTGCTAGGGCAAAAGGTCCCAGGTTTGGTCCCTAGTATCGCCAGTTAAAAGGACCAAGCAGAGAGCTGCTGCCAGTCTGAGCAGACGTTGCTGCCCTTGGTGGTCTGGTGGTTTGGTTCAGTCGAAGCCCCAGCGGCTTTGTGTTCACGCTGGGACTCTGAAAGCCTGCTCAGGCCGCCCTGCGTGTTTAGGAGAAGAGCGCCTTCTGTGTTTCCTGGTCAAGATTGGGCCTGAAGCTCTAAACATGACAGGGTGGCCTATGGGTGTGCGTGTTTTAATGAAAGAAATCCACTTTTGAGAAATATCCTCATCCCCTCTTGCCTAGTACACCGATGTGTACAGCCACCAAGTCCAAAGGCCTGGCCGCCAGAAAGAGATGCCGTTCCAAAAACGCCCTGCCTGCCCAGAGGGGTTTTGTTGCTCTGTCAGCCTTAACAAACAGCCTGGTGTAAGGAAGGCAATCCCCCCGGCCGCACAGCGCTAGACTGAGCTGCTGGGGCTCTTGTCAATAAGTCTTGACGTGGAAGCATTTTTATTTCCCACAACCAAGAACCGGCGTGCCACAGGCTCACATTTAAAGGATTTACCCGCCGTAGGCTAAATTGGCAGCCTTGGATGTGGTTGGGGGGCTCCTTTGTAATTTTTAACTCCAGTATAAAACACCGAATATTGCTTCCAGTCTGTGGGGAAAAATTTGTGTTCTCAGAATAACTGACAGAAATCTGAGGTAATATAATAACACACCGTCCATTTGGTGTCTCATGTAAGAGTGGGATAAAATAGCTTTTGCGACACATTTCCTTCTAGCTAAATCACTGTAACTTCAGGAGGAATTAAAGTAGGCGACGGCCTCGGCAGACGTGAATTGGAGCCACTAACCAAACCTGGGAAACAAATTCCATTTCTTGAAACAGTGTCACCAAGGAAAGGGGATATGGTTTGTAAAACTGGTGCCGAGGCCCATCAATGTGTGGGTAAGAGGGAGGGAAAAGAGGTGAGCTGTGGCACCCATGGGAGGAGGCGACTGACCCCTAAAAGGCTGCTCCTTCTTCTCGTGTTGGCCAGCTGCACACTTAGTGCTGGAATGACGGATGCCGGCAGCCTCCAGGTGGGACCTGGGGACCCCCCGGAATTACAGCTCATCTCCACACCGCCGAGAGGGAATGGATGCCTTGAGAGGGGGGGGTGGGGACTCTATGGCATTGTTCCTCACCGAGCCCCCCCCCCGTCCTCCCCAGGCTCCACCCTCAAACCTCCAGAAGCTTCCCAACCTGGATCTGGCCACCCTTCCCCCCTCATCCCCCACCTGTGGCCAGGGGGAAGCTGGCAACTAGCCATAAGGCATGCTTTTGAAAATATTTGCATCGTGTAATTAAGAAGCTCTATTTCCCCCCACCCTACAGTTGCCAGGTCCCCGCTTGCCACTGGCAAGAGCTTTGGGGGGGGGGGGCATGATCAACGCAGTAACGTCACTTTGGGGGTTATCTCGGAAGTGATGGGGATGCTCTAGCATATTCCTCCAAAAACTCTATGGAAACAGTTGCCAAAAGGCCTTCACTTTAACCAGAAGAGATGCACAGGACGAAAACGCACGGTCGCTTGAGCCTCCTTTCTTCCCTGTTCCAGCCAGGATTCAGCACCTTTGTGCGTTCGATCCTGGCTGAATCCCTGGCTGGAACAGGGAAGAAAGGAGGCTCAAGCGACCGTGCGTTTTCGCCCAGACTCTCTGCAGTTCTTCAGCAAATAGTAGGAGGGAAGAAAAAAGAAAATAGGTTCCCAGGTGGAAACCATAGAGAGGGGGGTTGGGGGGAGGAATGTGCTAGAGCACCCCCGTCACCTCCAGGGTAAACCTGGAAAGTCACATTCATCGCCCCCCTTCAGCTGGTCCCTCACAATCCTGAAATACAGTGGCCTCAAAAGAATGGAAAAGAGGAGCTGTACATGGAACACAGTGGGGCAAGAGGGCAGAGGCCCCCCCACTCCCTGCAAAGGCAGAGAATTAATTGGTTTTACATACCCGGATGGCAAATAATTAATTAATGGTTGTCCTAATCATTTTTAGTGATACGTAAGGCCTCCATTACTTCTCATCTTTCAGCGGCTTCACCTTTGTCTTTCATGGTGGTGGTGACTATGCGGGGACTTGGCAACAAACCTGGAGTCTTTAATTAGGAAGCCAGGTCAGATGAGCGCAGAGGATGGAGCAGGTGACGTGCGGTGGTGACCTTCCAAAGGAAACTTTTTTGGGGAAATAAGCTAATATTTTTGGATGAGATTTCATGTACCTCTAAGGATGGATTTTGTGGTAGGGAGTTGTGTTGGGATTAGAGCAGGGGTCCCAAACAAGGTGCCTGTGGGTGCCATGGCTCTAATCCCAAAACATTGGGTTGAAAATTAATGTGGATTAAAATAGTGCTTCAGTGGCAGCTGCTACCACCTTGCTTGTTTTATTCTCTCACCCCCCTTCCCAGTGTATTTTTAAAATGACCACTCTTCTCCTTTGCACTTCAGCTTCCTCTGTGTTTGTGGCTCCGCCTCCTGTGGCAGCCATTTTGTAGCTGCACCCACCATCCTGTGTCAGGGTTCCAAAGGTGCCCATGGGTCCAAAAAGGTTGGGGACCCCAGCATAAGAGGGTTGTCACGGAAGTATACATTCAGAATTATTGTATGCAACAGCTTTCCTGCAGTATTCAGGGGAGGTCATATGTTTGAATGAATTCTCTTCATCTTTTACAGAAAACTCCCTCCACATAGAAAACTAGCATATTAGAATGATAGATAGATAGATACAAGTTCAGCAGCACCTTAGTAAACAACAAGATTTGGGGGGGGGGGCTATGAGCTTTTGAGAGTCGAAGCTCCCTTTGTCAGATACCTTAAAGATAGTTTCAGAGGGTGGGCAGTGTTGGACTTCAGTAAAACAGATACGAGTCCAGTAGCGCCTTAGAGATTAACAAGATTTTGGATGCATAAGCTTTCGAGAGTCTAAGAGAGCTTTGACTCTTGAAAGCTCGTACCCTGAAAGCATTGTGTTGGTCTCTAAAGTGCTACTGGATTCGAATCTAGATGTTCTACCGCAGACCAACAGGGCTACCCTCTGAAAGTATCTTCTTGACATGCTAGCTTTCCCTCTAGCACCATGAAGTTGGGTCGTCCAGAAGGCTGAACCTTGTGATGTTCCTGAATGGATAGGTCAGTAGATCCAATTTGAGAAGACAACCTAAAGTGCTGCCAGAAAAACATATTTCAATGCTCAGGCATAGAAACATCAGATTCAAACTACTGGATCCACAGATAATTTCTGCTAGTAGAGGTGCTTCCCTTTGGTGGAAGGAGCCTCTCTTTGCCATAGAACATGAGCAACATGCAACAGAAGTAGGTTTGCCAACCTCCAGGTAGGAGTTGGAGATCTCCTGCTATTACAATTGATCTCCAGCCAATAGAGATCAGTTCACCTGGAGAAAATGGCCGCTTTGGCAATTGGACTCTATGGCATTGAAGTCCCCTCCCCAAACTCTGTCCTCCTCAGGCTCGACCCAAAAAATCTCCAGCTGATGGCGAAGAGGGACCTGGCAACCCTAAACAGAAGGATCCTTAGGGTTGCCAGGTCCCTCTTCGCCACCAGTGGAAGATTTTTGGGGTGGAGCCTGAGGAGGGCAGGGTTTGGGGAGGGGAGGGACTTCAGTGCCATAGAGTCCAACTGCCAAGGCGGCCATTTTCTCCAGGTGAACTGATCTCCATCAGCTGGAAATCAATTGTAATAGTGGGAGATCTCCAGCTAGTACCTGGAGGCTGGCAACCCTATTCTAGCCAGGAAGAAAGAACAAAGGCAAATTCTGAACAAGGAGCCTGTTGTACGCCTGCCCCAGAATATCTCCCTGTTTTCCTCAACCGCAAACCACCATTGCTGGGTCAGCAACAGGCCTGGCTGCCCTCCGCATTTGCAGTTGCTGAAGCCTGCAGTCCTCCTTAGTTACGCCTTGCTGTTGAACTATGGAGACGATGCAGCAACGTTAACAAGATTGTTAAACTGCAGGCAAATTTGGAGCATCAGACAAATGTTTGCATCAGCACTTAACAAGAGAATATAGAGTGAGCAGCAAATCATTGACAAGTCTGGAAGGCAACAGCGGTCCCAGAAGCGTTGAGGCAAAGCTCTCCTACTGCCAGCACCAGGGAGAGGCACCCGCCATAGGCAAGTGGCGCAGCCGCAGGCCGGCCTTGTGGTTCTACTGACACAGCTGTTCATCATGGCTGCCTAGGGCTGCCAGCCTCCAGGTGTTAGCTGTTACAGCTGATCTCCAGGCGACAGAGAACTGGTCCCCCGGAAAAAATGGTCGCTTTGGAAGGTGGACTCTATGGCATGGTTCCTAATTGAAGGCCCTCCCCTCCCCAAACCCCACCCTCCTCAGGCTCCATCCCCAAAATCTCCAGCAATTTGCCGACGCGGAGCTGGCACCCCTATGGCTGTCTCTGCTGTATTGAGTTATCCGGGGAAGAAGCAGGATCTGGCCACCTGTCGTGGTTCTCTTTCTTCCAAGTGGCCTTCCCTCACAAGATTAGGACAAGACGGCTGGGCTGGGCTAGTTCACACACTGCAAAGTCCATGTGTGTCCCCTCCGTGTAAGCAGTAGGTCCTGTTGACCAACGAGGCCCGCGAATTCTGCGCTGGGAACTTAATACCCAGGTCAGGGTTCCCCAACGTTTTTTCAGCTTGGGGGTACCTTTGGCATTCTGATACAGCGCGGTGGACACAGCCACAAAATGGCTTTCACAAAATGGCTGCCACAGGAGGTGGAGCCAACCACAAAATGGCTGCCACAGCTTGCCTTCAGTCATTTTTTAAAAATCTGCATAGGCAATCAGATCTGCAGCAGCCAATCAGAAGCCCTACTGGGCAACAGCCTCATCTGGCCCCACCCACTTTCTGAAAACACTTGGCAGGCACCATGAAAAGTGTCTGTGAGCACCATGACACCCACTAGGGTTGCCAACCTCCAGGTAATAGCTGGAGAATTCCTGCTATTACAGCTGATCTCCAGCCAATAGAGATCAGTTCCCCTGGTCTGATTCAGTATACGGCAGCTTCATGAGAGAGCTCAACTGCAGAGTCTCCCTGCCTGCCCATGTAATACGAGTGGTGGTTAGGGTTTTCAGGGCTGATATGGAAAATACCTGGAGATTTTGGGGTTGGAGCCAGAGAAGGGCAGGGTTTGAGGAGGGGAGGGACCTCAGCAGAGCATAATGCCATAGACCCCACCCTCCAAAGTGGTCGTTTTCTCCAGGTGAACTGATCTCTGTCTTCTGGAGATCAGCTGTAATCCTAGGAGATCTCCAGCCACTGTCAAGTTACAGTCAATTTATGGCAACCCTGTAGGCTTTTCAAGGCAAGAGTCATTCAGAGGTGGTTTTGCCATTGCCTGCCTCTGCGAAGCAACCCTGATTTCCTTGGTGATCTCCCATCCAAGTACTAACCAGGGTTAATCCTACTTAGCTGCTGAGATCTGTCGAGATCAGGCTGGCCTCGGCCATCCAGGTCAGGGCAAAGGAGCTCTGGACTACCTAATTGACCATGTCTGAAATTACCCCCTTAGACCATGGGTGAAAACACATGGTCGCTTTAGCCTCCTTTACTCCCTGTTTCAGCCAGGATCGAACGCGTGCGTTTTCGCTGAACGTGCATTAGATCCTGGCTAAATCCTGGCTGAAACAGGGAATAAAGGAGGCTAAAGCGACCAGGTGTTTTCGCCCCATGGAGAGCTACTCCAGCTTTCAGCAGTGGCTCTGTAGTCCAAGCTGTACATTTCTTATTATGTGGTTCAATTCTATGGTGGCACAATGTTGCTGTGTAGCTTTAGTTCTCCTCTTCTCTAGTGCTCAGCTGTTAAATGTGCTATTCTTTGGAGGGGTCACCTTGCAGTTTTTCTTCACTCTTTCATTCCATGTTTTCTTTCTTTCTTTCTTCCATAGACCTGATTTCATTTCCGTTGTTTTAATTCCAGGGGCAGGAAGTTTGAGATTAGAGGATTAATTCTTGCATATTGAACGGTGCCAACAGCATTTAGGCTTCCTGGGGAGCAGCTTAGTTGTATTTTCTGGCATGATAGGTTTCCAGCTCTCGTGGCCTTTTGGGATGTAAGTACCGCCTTTTGCTATGGGTTGGTATTCCGTTTAACAGCCTAGCCCTCAGTCAATTTCAAAGGACACCTTTCATTCCATAGGATTTTCTGGCCTGTTCTGTTTCCGTGTACTGTAGCTGAAAAATGGCTCCGTAAAATATGCAAGATTCAAACCTGGTAGGGGTTATGCAGCTTCCTTTTGCTCTGGAAATCGTTTTCTGAAGTGTATACATACACATTCATAGGGTTGCCATCCCTCGGTTGGGAAATACCTGGAGGTTTGGGGAGGGGAGGGACTTCAGTGCCATAGAGTCCAATGGTCAAAGTGGCCATTTTCTCCAAGGGAACTGATCACTATCGGCTGGAGATCAGTTGTAATAGTAAGAGATCTCCAGCCACCACCTGAAAGTTAGAGACAAACAAGGCAGCACGGAGGCTCATACAGCAAACATACACTATATTAGTGAAAAATACAAAAGTCCTACATATATATACATACAAGTGCTGGTGGAGTATACACAAAATAGACATAGGCACAATAAAGAACAAAAGCACAATCAATTATGACCAATGCAAAATGAGCGTTTTGACACCACCTGTAGTTTTGCATTGGTTAAATTGATTGCACTTTTGTTCTTTATTGTGCCTATGTCTATTTCGTGTATACTCCACCTGCACTTGTATGTGTGTGTATGTGTGTGTGTGTGTATATATATATATATATATATATGTGTGTGTGTGTGTGTGTGTGTGTGTGTATGACTTTTGTATTTTTCACTAATATAGTGTATGTTTGTTATATGAGCCTTCGTGCTGCCTTGTTTGTCTCTACCACCTGGAAGTTGGCAACCCTAGTGTATATTTATATTTATATATGTATATGTATATACTGTATATATATATGTATGTGTGTGTGTGAATTTATATGTTTATATGTATATATGTGTGTGTGTGTATTTATATGTGTATATAATAATATATATTCTGTATTAAATATATTCATTCTGAATGGGTCACCTTGGTTGTTTGTGCATGGGAGTTTTACCTGAGGCTCATTACTTGCTGGACCCACACTTTCCTGTAGGGAATCTATGCACCAACAGTCTCCAAGCTCAAATCAAGTCCCCACCCCTTTAAATGCTGCTTTGTAATTGGCTTACTTTGTAGTGCTTACTGTGAGAGAAAATCCTCTCCCCAAAAAACCCCAACCCTCGGTTTTAAAAAGCCTTTCTTCTGCTCAGAAAGAGCTCAGAAGAAGCAGGAAGCATTTGAATCCCCGCCTCTTTACACACTACTTTGTAATTGGCTGTGAGACAAACCAAGCACTTTGCCTTATGCATGGGGATTTCACCTGGGCTGAGCTCAGGGGAGAGGGAAGAATCAGGTTAACAGAGGAACGAGAAGGTCCCGGGATTTGTGAGGGCTGACAGCAAGGTCACCTCTGATGGAGGGAAAACTCATGCATAACTCCAAGGAACAACTGAGACAGTCACAGGGGCAAACATGAGTGAAAGTGCCCATCCATAATCAACCCATGTTAGATGTGTATAGCAAAAACAATAGGCCTGAAACCTAAAGACTGACAACTTGTTTGCAGGATGGACCCAGCTAGAGGTTGTCATTTCTTCACAGTTGGACTCCTCATTTTTCCAGAGCACAGCACATGATGTATAGAAATTCTCTCATGGACAGGCAGATAAAGATTGTCATGTTAGGCTTTCTCTAACAAAAATGCAAAGCACAGCTGAGATGAACTGCTCCCTACCCAAGTTTGTTATTTTGCCCTCAGGCTGGGAAGCGTCAGTTTTTGCTGTTGACTGCCTACTTCATCGGATACTAAAGTGGAATGGCTTCCACTAACTGTTCCTCAATGCTTAAAGAAACTTACTCTATGAACTTTAATTCACAGTGGGTAGCCGTGTTAGTCTGTTTGCAGTAGTCAAAAAGGGCAAGAGTCCAGTAGCACCTTAAAGACTAACAAAAATATTTTCTGGTAGGGTATGAGCTTTCGTGAGCCACAGCTCACTTCTTCAGATACAGCTAGAATGTGAATCCATCAGTCTTTAAGTAGAGGAACAGTATGTAAATGTGAATAGCAGGCTTGATTGGATTAGGTGTGATATGCAGAAGAGTCTGTGATGTCCAGGGGAGAGATGGGTGTGGAGAAATCAGCATTGGTTGAAATGTTCACCCACTGGTTTTTGAATATTGTGGTTTCTGATGTCAGACTTATGTCCATTTAATCTTTGTCTAAGAGACTGACCTGTTTGTCCAATGTAGATTGTGGAAGGGCATTGCTGGCATGTGATGGCATAAATCACATTAGAAGATGAGCAGGAATATGAACCTGAGATAGTATGGCTGACATTGGTGGGTCCAGAGATGGTGTTCCTAGAATCTATATGAGGGCAAAGTTGGCACCTTGGTTTGTTGCAGGGCTTGGTGCCAGAGTCCATGTTCTTGTTAAGTAGTTTATCATCATGGGTGAGAAGTTGTTTTAGGTTAGCCGGCTGTCTGCATTCATGGCCCATTACCAATGCTGATTTCTCCACACCCATCTCTCCCCTGGACATCACAGACTCTTCTGCATATCACACCTAATCCAATCAAGCCTGCTATTCACATTTACATACTGTTCCTCTACTTAAAGACCGATGGATTCACATTCTAGCTGTATCTGAAGAAGTGAGCTGTGGCTCACGAAAGCTCATACCCTACCAGAAAATATTTTTGTTAGTCTTTAAGGTGCTACTGGACTCTTGCCCTTTTTCACTTCTATGAACTTTGCAAGGGAAAATCCAGGGCACGAAGTGTTAAAATGCTTCCTTGACCTTTGACAATATGAGAAGTTAGTTCTTGCCTTGATGGGAACAATAAAAACTTGGAAGAAATTCCCTTCCTGCCACCTTCACACATCAAAGGTCCCACTGCAGTTGTCCTCCAGAGGACGGCCTACTCCAAGATCTCTGTCTAACGTTGCAGTCTTCCAGGTGGTGCCTGGAGATATCTCGGAATTACAGCTGATCTCCAGAGATCTGTTCCCCTGGAGAAAATGGCTGCTTTGGAGGGTGGACTCTATGGCATGATACCCCACTGAGGTCCCTCCCCTCCCCCAAAGCCCACTTTCCCCAAGCTCCACCCCCAAATCTCCAGGAATTTCCCCAACTTGGAGTTGGCAACCCCTATCTCTATCAGATTGTCGGGAGGGGTGGGAAGGGTTGCTCACAGGTTTGTGCAGTTTGTCCATTTTTGGTGAAGAAATGCATATAGACTAAGTTCCATCTGTCTTGCTGTCACTTTCAAAACTATGTGCGCGTGGCTCAACCAAAGTCAGAATGTGCTTTAACGTTTTCTATTTAAATTAATGGGACTACATTGGATCACGCTGCGTTGGCTCCTGTGGATCGGTTCTGCAAACTATAGTGCATTTACCTGAGAGAAAGCACTGCCACTACTGGAATGGATAGACAGGAACCAACCATTCTACTGCTGACCTAAGAGTGGCAGTCCTCAAACAGATAAGCTTCAAGGGGAGATTACAATGTGAGACTGCTGAACTGGAGTTCATTCACAGATTCAAAACACTGGATTGAAAAGGATGTAGGATTTTTATCTCACTACAGATGCTACTTTTCTGCCCCTAAGCATTTCTTCGCTGCTCTAATCAAGGTGATTACAGTGTGCATCGTATCTTTGCATACTGAGTTCTGTCTTGGCAACACCCCTTCCACCTTCTGACTGGGATATAAGAACTCAGGGACCTCCTTTCTAACTTGTATCTGACGAAGGGGGCTTTGATTCTCGGGCAGCCCATTCCTGAAGGGGGGGCAAAGCTACCAGAAGGGAAAGCCCATGCTGTCTTGGTGGGGTCGCTATCAGTGGGGGAGCTGCCTTTAGGCAGTTTCCACAGCCCTCTCACCCTGGGACTGCCCCCCTTGAGTGACGGCAAGGCTGTGCCATCTTTTTTGGTGACACAGCCTCTCTCTTTTCATTGGGGCATTTCCCCCTTTTTTCCTTTATTTTAAAAATATGCTTTTTTCCTCCATGGTGGTCAGGACGCCTCTGAGGAGGTTTTGCACGGCTCTGCCGCCCCCGGCCGCTGCAGATCTACCCCCTACCTTCAGGATTGTGCTCAAAAGTTCATCATACTCTGAAAATCTTGTTGGTCTCTAAGGTGCTCCTGGACTCAGATCCAGGAACCTTCGCAGAGGCAAAAGCGGCAGGGATGAGTAACAGCAGTCCAGCTTCTAAAAGTACGTTGGGGAAAATTAAGATTATTTTTTCATATGAACTCTGAAACTTGAAATTGCTGAATAGAAATTCACCAGTGGAGTTCAGACATTGAAAACTGTCACCAAAATCTGAATCGTGCCTGTTTTTATTTACTTACAAAATTTGTAGACTCTCCGTTCTGTCCAATTAGGGCACACTGGTGAAATTGATTGGTTAAATAAAATTCTATAAAAGTTATTCTGTTCTACTGTAAGATATCTCAGATATAGTTAAACATTGACAGCTACAGAACATCAGCTATAGAATCTTGTTACATCTTCACTGTTACATGTGAGGTAGGGATCAAAAGCTGAAAGCCACTGCAAAATCTTTCGATGTGAAATGCAGGTACTAGAGAGCCAGGGATCAGCAAATATCTGGGGAGTATTTGCACGTTGCCCTGACCTGGATAGCCCAGGCAAGCATGAATTAATCAAATCTGGGCTGCTAAGTAGGGTCTGCCCTGGTTAGCACTTGGCTAGGAAACCACTCCAGGGCCGCTATGCAGAGGCAGGCAATGGCAAACCACTTCTGTTCATCTCTTGCTTTGAAATCCCTATGGGGCTTGAACGCATGAAGCTGCCTTATACTGAATCAAACCCTTGGTCTATCAAAGTCAGTGTCTCAGGCAGGGGTCTTTCACATCACCTACCTGCCTAGTCCCTTTAACTGAAGATGCCAAGGATTGAACCCAGGACCTTGTGTGTGCCAAGCAGATGCTCTACCACTGAGCCGCAGCCCCTTGGTTGCGACTTGACAGCACTTTCCACCCTCACATTTGCATGTCAGGATATTTACCAAAAATTGTGGAGGAAAAAAGTTTGAAAGTTATTTGGGGGCAGGTTCATTAAAGTTCTACCAGTCAGGATTTATACTGTGGCCGCTGTCAGCCTTCCTCCTTCCTCCGTGTCTCTTTCTCTTCACCCCAGATGCTGAGGGACCAAACTGTCCATAATTTGTGGAGCTGAAAGGTGTCCATCCCAAGTATTTCTCCCTTCATCCTGCATCGTCTCTGTTAAACTTTGAATGGTGCCTCAGGAATTGTCCTTGTCGAATAGACGTCTTGTAAAGAAAACACAACAGCCCATAACCATGCTGAGCATCTCTATTTTATGAGCCAGGAACGGAATGATTGTTTCTTGCTTTCCACTAAAACGCTTTACAGCAATTGAATGGAAAGATTCACTTGTCTTGGCTCTCGATGAAAGCTTTTGATAGCATTGTATTGCAGCATTCTTCAGGCAATCTGGAATATCTTGATTGCCCGGGCACTTCCAAGATAGGCAGAGCAACTTCCTTTTGACTTCTCAAAAGCTGGGCTGGTTTTTGTTTATTGCAAAACCAGAGGGCTAGATAGAGGAACACAGAGGAGTGAAGCTGCAGGCAGTGTTTCAACAATTGTGGCGGTAGAAGGTGACTGTCAAATTGCAGTCGACCTATGGCGACCGCATAGGGCAGGGGTGTCGAACTCAATCGTTATGGGGGCCGGATATGACATAAGCGTCACTTGGTCGAGCTGCGCCCCATGCCTTGCTAGATCAGATTTAGAGTGGGTGTCAGGCCTGTATCTCAGTTGCTGTATCTCAGTTGCTTTCGTTTCCTTTCGTTTTCTCACTGATCAGACTCAAGAACTCAAGGACTGTTATGCATACCTAAGGGCCTTTGAAGCTGTGTGAACCACAGCGCTGTTTGTGTTCTGTAATCTCTTGCGTGTTTTCATGCTTTTATATTACCAGGTTCAAGCCAGCACAAGCCATTGCTGTCACCCTTTCTTTATGCTCTGTTAACCTATTTGACCAGTAAAAACCAGCTTCTTTGGACCTGACTGTCTCTGATGTGGTTTTTGGTTCAATTGGGCCAAGGGCTTACAGTGGGGGAGTTATGGCTGCCCTCGGCTGGCTTGCAGGCCGAATAAGAGCTCTCAAGGGGCCAGATCCGGCCCCTGGGTCTTTATGTTTGATACCCCTGCTGTAGGGTTTTCAAGGCAAGAGACGTTCAGAGGTGGTTTGCCATTGCCTTCCTCTTTGTAGCAACCCTAGACTTCATTGGTAGTCTCCCATCCTAGTGCTCAGGTTGCCAACCTCCAGGTACTCCAGGTGATCAAAAAACACAATTTGTGCTAGTCTTGGCTGTGCAAAAACAACAACAGCACTGTGGCCAACCAAATTCTATATAGAAAATATATAAATCCTCTATAATACTAACATGAAACTCTTTAAGAACTCAAATGTTAAATGTAATGTAGATTCAACATATATACAAACATACAAGAATACAATCACTCATGTAACATATCACATTCCTAAGAAATAACCAGATCTCAAAAGCGTAAAATTACAATAAACCAGCAAAGAAGTCAGTAGTGATCAATTTCAGCACACGTTGAAGTCGCAAAAAGGGAAGTCCAGTATCTGTCCCTCTTCAAAAAAGCTTTCTTCAGTCGCGAACCAGTCAGCTGCAGACAGATTGACACAAGCTCTTGGTAGCAAGGGGTATCCCCTGCCAGGTGATTTCGACAGCCCAGAATACAGCCAACTTGAGAGGGAGGGAGACACTCCTTCCTGACTATAAAGACACTAGCAACACACAGGAGCAGGCCCACTGTTAGTTTCTTTCAGTATAACCCTCACACTCCCCCATATGATTAACATCATAAGAAAACACTGGCATATTCTTCATTCCATCCTGGGTTGCCAGAATCCCCCTAAATTTGGGTTACGTAGAACTACGTCCCTAAGGGACAGGCTTATGAGAGCTGACTATTCACTTTACATCAGGCAGCAGAATACACTTCCCAAAGAGGGCATTTCAAATGTGGGCATTGCGTGTGTTGCAAGTATTGCTTACCAGTCAAAAACTTTACTAATCCCAACAATGGCTTCAGATTTCAACTGGAGCAATATACTACGTGTGAATCAAGGAATGTGGTTTATGCCATTGTTTGCCCATGTCAAAAGTTATATATAGGTATGAGTACCAGACCAATACACATTAGGATCATGGAACACCGTTCCAGATTAAGGATGAAGGTTGTTGAAACCCCATTGGTTAGGCATTCTTTGGAAGCAGGGCATGATATTTTGTTTTTTATTGGTTGACAATAAACCACACTCCTTCTGTAGAGTTGATGTACATAGGTTGCTCCTCCAACAAGAGGCCAAGTTTACTCATTTATTTCATACTGTGCAACCAGAGGGATTGAATACAGATTTAGACTTAAACGGTTTTCTGTAGAATGGGTTTGCCTGTTGTTATTAAGCTAGTATGCCTTCAATACAATCATGGGTTGTTTCTACAGACTGTACCTGAGGATTTTGATTTATAGGGTTGGGCCTTTTCCCTCCAACTAAGCCAGTCTTATTGAGAATGTCTCTGAAATTGACATGCAGAAATCTTTGTAATTATTTGGCAACTATGTGAAAGAGAAATGCTGGATGTTTTGAGGTAATTTGGCTGTTATTGTATTAGAGAAGGGATTACTCATTGTATATTATGCTTAACAGAAGTGGGCTGTAAGACTTGGTTTGTTAGTTAATTGTAGGAGTATTGTGCTTAGACTTTACAGAGATCAAATGACTGATGAAGCCATTCGCGAAAATGGAACTCTACACTGTAGCCGGCATGACCGTCTCTTCTTTTGATCTCCTCTGAATTCTTATCTCCTTTGGATTGTTTCCTGTTCCCACTGTACTCCGGGGAAGCTTGCTGCTTAGTGTTGTTTATGTTTATTCTTTCGGATGCTTCCCAGTTAACATTCCTATAAATCGTCTTATCTCTTTAGCCTGGTGTTGTTTCCTTTTTGTACCACGTGAAAGTTGGCAACCCTATAGGCTGCCCACCAAAAAAAGTCATCTTCTCCATAGCACCTGCAAAATCTGTGTTCAGCCTCTGATGCAACTACATATTTTGTGCTGCTTGTGTGGCGAGAGAGACTAGCTACCCATTTGTTTGAGCCGTTACTAAAGCAAAGCTGTTGTGTAACCGTAATGGGGGGAAAGACAACACGTCTTAGCAGGGGAGCAGATTTTTGCTGGCTTCTTAATGTACCTGCCTTTGCTGGCAGTCGTAACATTTCTGCTTTCTAATGGGACCAACTGTGGTGCCGTGACCCTCTTTCAGCTGCTTCATGGAAAACTCTGCTGTCGCTTCTGAAGAAATTGGTAGGCCAATTTCACTATTGTAACCTGAAAGATAGACTAAGTACCCACCCTCTGGGTGTCTGCATGAGTCATTCATCTGGGCAAGCTTCCGAACTGCAAGGAAGTGAAGCCAGAACAATGACTCATGCAGAGATTCAACCGGCAATCTTCTCTCTTGCAGCATCCTACTGTCCAGTTTGGAAATTATTGGGTTTGAGAACCTATATATCTGGATAACCAGTGCTGTCACTAGCCTGGACTTAAAGAAGCTCCCAACTCGACATCCCTCCTCCCCTGGGACCCTGCACAGCATAAATTAAAATCCAAATCGCTAGGAGATTTTTTTAATAACATGAGTTAAAAAAAAAGTTTAAAACAGCAGTTACCTCTGGACTGATATTTTGCGAGGCGTAATTGGTAAAACTCTGGAGGGAGTTAAGAATTGTTTTTAGGGTTGCCAACCTCCAGGTACTAGCTGGAGGTCTCCTGCTATTATAACTGATCTCCAGCCAAAAGAGTTCCCCTGGAGAAAATGGCCGCTTTGGCAATTGGACTCTATGGCATTGAAGTCCCTCCCCTCCCCAAATCCCACCCTCCTCAAGCTCCACCCCAAAAACCTCCCGCCGGTGGTGAAGAGGGACCTGGCAGCCCTACTAGTGGCAGGGAAGACTAGTATATCTGCCAAGGCCCTGGAGGGCCTCTACCTTTGAGCATCAATGAGGAGTGTTGTGTGTGTGTGTTTATATATTTGCCATCAAGTCACAGCTGACTTATGGCAACACTGGGATTTTCAAGGCAAGAGACTTTTGGAGGTAGTTTGCCCTTGCCTGCCTCTGCAGCACACCCCTGGTACTCCTTGGAGGTCTCCCTTCCAAATACTAGCCAGGGTCAGGGCTGAGAGTGTGTGACTGGCCCAAGGTCACCCAGCGAGCTTCCATGGCTCGAGTGGGAATTTGAACCTGGATTTCCCTGGTCCCAGTCCAACACCTTAACCACTATACCACCCAACCATCGGGAGACTGAGGGATGAGGGGTGGCCATCACTGACAAAGTTCTGGGAAACCTCTGGAAGTGATGTCATGCCTCTTTAGGAATCACCAGGTAGTCTATGGTAAAACCATAGAATTTCTGGTGATTCCTAGAGAGGCATGACATACAGCTGGGTTTTCCCCAGAAGTAACATCACACCGTAAGCCTGACAGCCATTTTTTTTATTTTATTTTTCTGCTCCAAGCAGTGGCAGGAAACAGGAGCTGGGGGGCAGGGGATTCCCACTCCTACCAGGGGACTGGCAACCCTAGCTCAGAGAGAAAGAGTGGGCCAGCGGATGGAGGAAGGTGACTCTTCCTTAGGGGTGCCAGGTTCCCCCTGGCAACCAGAAGGGGGTGGGGGGTGGGGGAGACTTACTAGCTGCAGAGGGAGACCAGCGCCAACGCAGCGACGTCATTTCCAAACATGACGTAATCACGTTGGTGACATGGAGGTTAGACGTTCTGGAATTTGGGAAAAACCTCTATGATAGAAGCTGTTATACTGTAGAGTTTTGCCCAAATACCGGAGCATCTCCTTCTACATCGCCAATGTGATGACATCGCTTCCGGAAGTAACATCATCGTGCTGATGGAGTCAGGGGCTCATTTTCAGCCTGGTAAGACCCCTGGCCGGCCAGCTGGATGGTGCCGAGGGCCCCGAATCGGGGGATCCCCTGCCCCTGGCAAGGTCCTGGCAACCCTACCATTCTTACTCCTTTTACCAGAAGTGACAACACAGTCAGCTTTGCAGCCCTCCCACCGTTTACCAGGCACTGCCTAGCAACTCTACTGCCTCCCCCAGTCTTTATGATCTTACCACAGAGACTAGGGGAAATTCCTAGAGCACCACTACCTTTTGTTCTTACATTTATACATCAATCACCTATCAGAACTAGTGCTGGATTTTTGTATCTCAGAATCTCAAGCATCATTTCCAATGTGTCCTCCCAGCACATCTTAGTCTGCTTTCACAGCTACGAGATACCATCCCCCCCCCACACACACCCACAAAATGCATTTAAGATATCACATTTCAAGCAGCTGACAATACTGAGGGTGTCGTTCCTGGTTAGCTTTCGAGGTGTCATATTGAATACATGTTTGAGCTCAGTGTCTTGTCTCCTGAGATACCCTGAAATTAACAGACAGGAATGGTGTGCGGTTATTTTATTTAACAAACATTGATCTTGTCTGTCTTTTATGAATAATAACCAAGGCGGTGCCTAAAATTTCTTGAAAAACAAGCAGATCATCAAAATCACAATACCTAAAAACACCCCTCTGAACACCTGTCTAAAATAGCAGTCAGAAGAGAAACTAAGCAGCGACTTACACCAAAAAGCTAAAAAAGCAGCCGCTACAAGTCTACGATACAAATAAGACAGTATGACACAGCAGTAAAAATCAAAGACAATCTAAAGTAGCTGTTGTTAACAATCTGAATTGCAGAATAATAAAAACTAGTAATTTTAAAAAATGAACCAACAAAAACGGCTAAAACTAAAAAGTCTGAACCACCGTGTGAGGGCAGGATGACCACCCCTCCTGGAATGGACCACTGAGCGGGGAGGGGGGGGGATAATGTGATAATGAATACTTCATTTGGATCCTATAATTTTACTTAATTTGTTGTGAGCTCGTTGGCATCTTCTGTGTTTTCTGTGAGCATTTCTTCTCCCCCCCCCCTCCTCTTTGTTTCAATCATACTTAGAGAGGGTGTTGCTTTTTCCTTTTTCCTCTACACTGGACTTCAGAGGGTTTCCACCCCCCCTCTCCTCAACCTGTCTGGTTCTAACGCTGTCGAGTGCTGGAGCAATAGGGTTGCCAATTCCCTCTTCATTCCCAGTGGAAGGTCTTTAGGGCTGAGCCTGAGGAGGGCAGGGTTTGGGGAGGGACTTCAATGCCACAGAGTCCAATTGCCAACGTGGCCATTTTCTCCAGGGGAATTGATCTCTATTGGTTGGAGATCAGTTGTAATAGTAGGAGGTCTCCAGCTAGTATCTGGAGGCTGGCAACCCTACAGAGCAACCCAAAGCTGGCCTACTCAAAAGTCCCGTTTGATTCCCTGGGGAAGTGTTCTTAGGCTTGCAGCTAGGATTGTCAACCTCCTGGTGGTGGCTGGAGATCTCCCGCTATTACAACTGATCTCCAGGCAACAGAGATCAGTTCCTCTAGAGAAAATAGCCACTTCGCAAGGTGGACTCTATAGCATTCTACCCCATTGCAGTCCCCAACCCTCCCCTAGCCAAACCCTGCCCTCCTCAGGCTCCACCCCAAAATTTTCCACGTATTTCCCAACCTGGATCTGGCAATTCTACTTGCAGTCTGTGCTAGCGTTACTCTGGTTTTACTATTATCTGGCTAATGTTCAAGTCTGACGATTAGCCTCTTCACCCAGGCATGGATGCTGAAGATTTGGGACTGAAACCTGGGGAGGGTGGGGCTTAGGGAGGGGAGTGACCACAGCGGGGTACAATGCTATAGAGCAAGGTCCCCAACAGGGCATCCACAGATGCCACGGCGCCCACCCACATTTTTCCTGCTGCTCACCAAGGTATTTTTTAGAAAGTGGGTGGGGTCAGGTGGGTGGGGCTTCTGCTTGGTCTTGGGGGCTTTGATTGGCTGTGCAGTTTGGGTGGCAGCTCCACTACAGGGTTGGTTTTTTCCCCTCTGTGTGTCTCTTTCCCAGTGTATTTAAAAAAAACACTATTCTTCTCAGGATGTGGTGATGACTGCCAATTTGGAAGGCTTGAAGAAGGGAGTGGACATGTTCATGGAGGAGAGGGATATTCATGGCTACTAGTCAAAATGGATACTAGTCATGATCTCCAGGAGCAGAGGAACATGCCTGTTATATTAGGTGCTGTGGAACACAGGCAGAATTAATGCTGCTGCTGCACTCATCTTATTAGTGGCTTCCTAGAGGCACCTGGTTGGTCCCTGTGTGAGCAGACTGGTGGACTTGATGGGCCTGGGTCTGATCCAGCAGGGCCGTTCTTATGTTCTCGTCCCCTGCACTTGGGTTTCTTCTGTGTGTGGGTGTGACTCAACCTCCCACTGTGGCCATTTTCTGGTTGTGCTCCCCCCACCCTGTGTCAGAATTCCAAAGACTCCCACAGGCCCAAAAGGGCCGGGGACCCCTTACTGCCCCCCCCCCGGCTCTGTCCTTGTGTCAGTCCACTCTGCTTTGCTCCCATGTGTGGGCAAAGCCGCTTATTAGACTCGATGGCCCTTCAAGCTTTTCCTGTCTCCTGTGATGGCCTGCAAATAGCAGCCACTGTTTTCTAGCTTAGAGTATTTCCATAGTTTGAGAAAGCACTGTTAAAAACACATTTTCTACATGAGTGTTATTTGAGAGGCATTTGATGGCAGCAGCTGGATGCTGCCTAGCATCTTCCTGGAAGGGTGTTCTTCCCTCTAACAATCTTCAAACCCAGCTCCAGACTACAACGAAACCCTCTTGCTAAGCGATCCTTCCCTTCAGGAGAGCTAAAATCGATTGCTCGGAAGTGTCTGAGCTCCAGTCCCCATTTAACTTTCGCTTACAGGAAGCAAGCCTTTCCAGTTGTCTGGCTGGTGGGCAGTTTCTGGAGGCGCCTTCCTGAAAATCCATTTGCTTCTCCAAAAAGAAACTCCTTGAAAAGGAACATTCAAATCCAGAAGCACCTTAGAGACCAACAGGAGGATCAGCTTTCAAGATTCACATCTGATGAAGGGGGCTTTGACTCTCAAAAGCTTCTGCCCCCAAAAGCTTCTGGGCCCCAAAGGTGCTCCTGGACTTGAATCCTGCTGGCTACCCTGCTGAAACTATCTCCTTAAAAAGTGCTGACCTTCTTAGACACCAAAGAATTGGTGAACAGCCCCTGGCTCCTCCATAGGCCACCTGGCGGTCCAGTCCCTGGTCTCCTGGAGCAAAATGGAAAAATCATGTTCTCGATCACGCTGCTTTTGCAAGCAAATGGTCTTGGACTTCCCCCTTTGGTACAGGTGGAAAGTGCCGTCAAGTAGCAGTTGACTTATGGCAGCCCCTCATGGGAGTTTCAAGGCAGGAGACTTTCAGAGGTGGTTTGCCATTACCTGCCTCTGCATAGCAACCCTGGACTTTGTTGGTGGTCTCCCATCCAAGTACTAACCAGGGCCAAACCCTGCTTAGCTTCTGAAATCTGACGAGGTCAGGCTAGCCTGGGCCATCCAGATCAGAACTGGCCTACCTTGATGGTAAAAAGTGCAGTCAAGTCGCAGCCAACTTATGGTGACCCCGTAGGGTTTTCAAAACAAGAGACAGACAGAAGTGGTTTGCCATTGCCTGCCTCTGAGAGCCAGCATGGTGTAGTGGTTAACAGCAGTGGTCTGGAGTGGTGAAGTCTGATCTGGAGCACCGGCTTTGATTCCCCACTCTTCCACATGAGCGGCGGAGGCTAATCTGGTGAACTGGATTTGTTTCCCCACTCAAAGTCAGCTGGGTGACCTTGGGCAAGTCACAGCTCTGTTAGAGCTCTCTCAGCCTCACCTACCTCACAGGGTGTCTGTTGTGGGCAGGGGAAGGGAAGGTGAATGTAAGGTGGTTTGAGTCTCTCTTAAGTGGTAGAGAAAGTCGGCATATAAAAACCAACTCTTCTTCTTCTTCTTCTGCCTAGCGACCCTGAGCTTCCTCAGTGGTCTCCTCTCCAAGTACTAACCAAGGCCAACCCTGCTTAGCTTCCAACACTTGATGAAATCGGACTAGCCTGGGCCAAATAGCAAATCCCCCCCTCTCTCATCTTATATTACAGGTTTCATTTGGTGCATTGATCAAGACCTGTGCAGGAGAATTGGAATCTATAATATTGAGAAGGGATTTTTGTTGAGCTCATGAAGAGTGACGGATTGACAACTCTGGAGATGGAAGATTAATGGGGGCTCCAGCTGCTTTCCCTCTTAATTCCTAATTTGCATTTTAAACATTTAAGCTTTACTTTTATTGTACTTGTTCCCCCTGAACAACTCTGTTTTGTTTCCAGGTGGGCAGATGTCTGCAGCTAATTAGATGCTTGGAAGACTTGCTTAGATCAGATTGGAAGTGTAAGCGCTTGCCTGCATAAGCATGTCAGAAAACAACATTACCAAGGCAACAGGGATGAGTGGGGAAGAGACTGCACGGTGCGGAGACAAGTCAGTGTTCCACAGCTTACAGTTCTGAAATGCGCCCCAACTTCTCAACCCAGGCATATTAAGATAACCCTCAGAAAGTCCACCAACTATCATGGTCGTGGCATATCTCTTCAAAATTATTATTCTTTAAAAAATAACCTAAACATTCAGATTAGCCAGAGAAAGAGCCTGTCAAGCCAACAACACACTAATTTTATGCCGATCTTCAAATTCTACTTCTGACAACTTTAGCTGCCCCATTTTGGAAACTGTAGAAGGAAACGCTTCAGAGTACTCAATAAGCCTGAGGAGTATTTTGATGAGTTAACATGAGGGCCCAAGAGCAGCTTTTCTACTGATGCACTGCAGCCACTGATAGGGCCAGGAAACACAGGGAAGCAGGTACTGTTCTTGACTGAAAAGATCAAGGAAGATGTTTCTGCAAGCTGCAGCATCCCAAGATTCCCACTTACGTATGTGAGATCAAGCTAGCCTGGACCATCCAGGTCAGGGTATATTTTCAAATATCCTCCAATATTTAGGCACTGGTTTATGACTTGTGGCATCATATTCAAAGTCTGATTTGATGTTTGGCAGATCCCCACAACGTAGTTGGAATCTCTCCTGTTCTGATCCACATTAACATTTCCTCTCCAAGCATGAAAGCTGGCGAAGCAACCCAGCAGAGACGCATCCTCAATGCACTCAGACAATGGAATTTGAGGCAAGAAGAATCTAACACCAACCTGAACTGAAAGACTGTGGGTTGCTTGCAATATTTTAATAGGAGCCTTCTTCTCAGCTGCCCGCCTTTGTGGCTACAATCACCCGCAACCGCTGCTGTGATGGTTTCTCAGAGATCCCAGCAAACGAAATAATAACCATCTACTGGGGAGCCCTTCCTCTCTTGCTCAAGTGGCCCTCCTCCCTTAGGGTTGCCAGCTCCAGGTTGAGAAATCCCTGGAGATTTTGGGGGGGAGCCTGGGGAGGGTGGGGCTTAGGGAGAGGAGGGACCTCAGCAGGATATAATTTCCTAGAACCCACCCTCTGAAGCGGCCATTTCCTCCAGGGGAACTGGTCTCTGTCGCCTGGAGATCAGTTGTAATCCAGGCCCCACCTGGAGGTTGGCAATCAACTCCCACTCTTCCTTAAGGTTAGCAACTGTCTCTGCTTCAGACACAAAATAGGCAAAGCCATCACAGAGCACGGGCAGGTGAACGGGATGCTTCCTGGGACTATAAAAATTACTTTTGTGAGGAAACTGCTCCAGCTCCATTGTTCTTTTATTGTACAGCAGCTATCTTTTATTCTGGGTTTCTTATTTTCTAAAAGCATTAAATATAGCGCGTGCGGAAAAGAAAAGCAGACATTAAAGTCATCACTGCTTTCTGCAGGGTAATCTTGTCAGCAGCATTGAACCAAAAAACAATGACAGCAGAGGTTTAAATTATGAATTCAGAAAATAATAATCATGAAAAATGAATGCTGCAGGAGTTTGCCCCTCCATCTCCTGCATCCAACGAACAAGAAAAAACAACCCCCCCCCCCGCTCCACACCGCCCTGTTGGGGGGCTGCTCCTTTATTCCGAGTGAAAAGGAAACAGAGAGGGGTCTAAAAGATGCTGCTCAGCCACCAGCTAATGTTCTCTTTCTGGCCTGCTGTTTTTCCATCGCGCTGATGTTCAAGCTGTGCCCCAGAGGACCTCGGGGTCCTTCGAAAGTTGGTCAGAGATTCTGATCTGGAGAACCGAGTTCGATTCCCCACTCCTCCACATGAGCGGCAGATGCTAATCTGGTGAACTGGGTTGGTTTTCCCCACTCCTGCACACGAAGCCAACTGGGTGACCTTGGGCAAGTCACAGTTCTCTGTGAACTCTCTCAGCCCCACCTACCTCACAAAGTGTCTGTTGTGGGGAGAGGAAGGGAAGGAGATTGTAAGCTGCTTTCAAACTCCTTAAAAGGAAGAGAAAAGTCAGCATATAAAAACCAACTCTTCTTCTACTACTACTACTACTACTTGGACTGGCAGCAGTTCTCCAGGGTCTCAGGTCTTTCACATCACATACAGCCTGATCCTTTAATGGAACTGCCTGGGATTGAACCTGGGACCTTTGGCATGCCAAGCGGATGCTTTACCACAGAGCCACGGCTCCTCCCCTGCACATTCTGTATTGCAAAGGAACTCTGCAGTTACGTGCGCAGGGCTCCTCGGAAATGAGAAGGGAAGCGTCCCCCTAAAAGTTGGAGATCAGTTATTCAACAGCAAGCCTGACCTCGGCTGATCTCAGCAGTGATACATCCAGCCCACCGGCCAGCAATGGACTCTGCACTTTGCCAGGGCCTGGACCACCCTCCATTTTAACAGTCGCGGGTAGACTGAGAGACCAGGAGGCCTATGATTGCAATGTAAGTCACACCAGGAGCCGATAAACCACATCAAAGCTTAACTACTCTTACTTTTGACTGTGAATGTAGCTGTCAATTGGACATGTGGGTGGGGAAGGGGTACAGAGTTAGAAAACAAAAGGTTCCCCTATGCATGATGCACAAGGAGGGTTGCCATATGCCTGCTAGGGGCAAGAGATCTTCTGCTCCCAGCAGGAGTCTCCCACTAGAACGCCAGTGGCCAGTGGGAGGAGGGAAAGCCATCAGGGACAGCACAGCATCACCCAGAAGTGACAATAGCGTGTCTCTAGAAAACACTGGAAACTCTATGATTTTACCATAGAGAGACCTGATGTCACTTCCGGGTTCCCCTGGAAGTGACATCGTGCTACCACTGACAATTGTCCATCCCCCCCCCCCCGCCCGTCTCTTGCCTCCCACTGGTTGCCAGGCCAGTCCTGGCAAATCTATGTACCTCAGAGAGGGTATTTTATTGTAAATCTGTACATTTTTAGCATTTTCTAGTAATTTTCATCCAGATGGTTCCAAGTTAACAGAGCTTGACTCTAAATGAACCTGCCTTTTGGGAAAATTCATATCTAGGAAGGGGTAAAGGTAAAGGTCCCCTGTGCAAGCACCAGGTCATTACTGACCCATGGGGTGATGTCACATCCCAACATTTATTAGGCAGACTTTGTTTGCGGGGTGGTTTGCCAGTGCCTTCCCCAGTCGTCTACCCTTTACCCCCAGCAAGCTGGGTACTCATTTTACCGACCTCGGAAGGCTGGAAGGCTGAGTCGACCTTGAGCTGGCTACATGCTTGTTATATTATAGTGTATACTTCTAATTGAGCTAATTTCTGTTTACAACTGCAAGACAGAATACTGAGCTGAACAAGAGGCACAACAACTGGGGGCCCATATGAAATCTTTGCAAGGGGAATCATAGGAATATTCCCCTGAATTTGCCCCTATGGATTTCCATAAACTCTCAGGAAATTCATTGGGCTAATCTGTCCCTTTCCCTTTAACAGGCTCTTGGTGTTCCTGCTGGAGCCTATTCCGCTCACATCAAGTCTCCTGTTCTTTCTGTTACTTTACAAAGCCATGTTGTTCTGCATACTTCTTGAGCCCCCCGCGGAGCATAGAAAGCTCTCCCTTTCCCCTGGGTGGACCTGATTTATTACCGTAAGGAGAGCCAGTCACTATACTACTTGAAAGAGGGATGGCCCTGAGTATGCACCACATGAAGATCTAACCCTAGGTGTAGCCTGTATACAAAAGAAACAGGTTACCAGCAGCAGAGCTAGTAAAATAAATACCAGTTTCTCAGAAGTCAGAATCCTGAATGCTCCTAAGCACTCATACAACTAACTGCAATTCTACACACATCAGCAGTGATCCAAACTTCCTTTGCACAAAGGCGCTTTTTTGTTCCCCCTTGTGTAGAAGGAAGCTCCAGTACACATCAGATTCTCATGCGCACTGTATAAGGGAGTGGGGGAACCTTTGCACCTGCAAAGTATTGGAGCTGCACTTAAAACTGCTATATTTGTGGCTTTTCCTTTTTTTAGTTGCTCTGCCTTTCAGAAAACCATGCTGTTGGTATAATATACTACCTGCCATATTTAAAATGATGTTATATAACAGCTGTGTCGTGGTTTTTAAGGCAGTTGATCATCCCCATTTTCACAATCAACTTAGACCAATCGATAAACTAGCTGAGCTGGCATACCGCCCATTCCTGAAAATACGGCGTGCAGAGTCGGCGGGGAAGAGGCGCAGCAGCAGCGCCTCTTCCTAAGCCAAATCGCGCATGCCGTTAAACAAAAAAAGCCGTTTCGTGGCTTTTGTTTGTTTAACCGGGGCCTTTTGCCACATAGGGAACAGCGAGGCTGCACCTGCTAAAAAGCAGGCACAGCACCGCCATTCCCACCGCTGGTGTAACTGGCCGAATGGGGATAGGAAGCCGCCTAACCAGTGGCTCCTCCCCCCGCCCCGCCCCCAGAACGCCCCCCTGTGCCAGCGCAGTCTATCTACACTGTGGCTGGTGAGGGGCAAGGTACGGCTCCGTGGCGCTTGGGCGCCGGCAGAGCCAACCTCCCCACCAGCGTAAGTGCGTGTAATCGAGGTCACGCCACCTCCTAAGGACTTTCGGCCCATTTTTTCAGGAATGGGCTGATACTTACATTTTAGCTGAATTCTGTCATACTTCTTCAAGGGGGTGGGATTTGTTCAAATCACTGATTTTTAGTTTAGCTTGTTATTTATCAGGGTATTGTCAACTTTAGTGTGTCCCCCCAGGCCAAATATCATGTCACATTTTTAACTTTGAACAAGTGTTATTTGTACTCTAAGTATTCCAAATACTGGATTTTCTTTTTTGACATGTATGTGACAATAGCAATACAATTTAAAAAAAGTTAACAAGAAAGAAAGAAAACAATATTTTTTCTCAAAAAAGATTTGCCATGTCCTGCTGGCTGGCTACCTAGCACGTTCACTCCCCTATGGAAACAATAGTGCTTCAAGTCTTCTCTGTGAAATAGGCACTGGAAAGCAAATACCAGTGAAGAACCCTGAGAAAACAGCAGTCTGATGGGTAACCCCACTTTTAAGAAACACACACAGGATGCTGTGCTCTTGGTGGGGCCTGGGGTTTGTCTGGAATTACAGCTGATCTCCAGGCTATTCGGGGAAGGGGGCTGCCTAGGAGCCACAGGAAATTGACATTTGGTGAACCCAAGAAGTCCCTTAAGGGTATCTACCTGGAATGGATGTCATGGTGTCGGGTGATGCTCTAGGAATTCCCCAAATCTCTGTTTTCTACCATATCGATTTGGAAAATTCCTCGAGTGTCACTTGGTGCCATGACATCATGGTGGTCTCCAATGCCAGTTTTCCCTCTCATTCTGCCACTGAGCAGCAAGTGTGCCCAGGGACTGTGAGCGGCCGGTTGCCTGCCAAACCCCGTGGGCAGCCTGGTCCAGGCGCCAGAGATCAAAAACACCCTGGAGGAAACGGCAGCTTCAATGGGTTACTCTGTGGCAACACCCCCCCCCCACATACACACACAATGAGCTTCCTCCCCTCTCCAAACTCTGCCCTCCCCAGGCTCCACCTCCAAATCTCCAGGAATTTCCCAAGCCTGAGTTGGCAACCCTGACACATGTGCAAGTCAGCTGGAACAAGTCAGCTGGTTCCATGACCATTTTAAATATCCTTATTAACATGGGACATGATCCCACCGAAGTGAAGCACTTTTAAGAATGCAGTCCTAAATACGCTTGGCGGGAAGTGAGGCCCGGCGGTGAACACAGGGCACTTTTGCTTTGGGCTGGGCTGCCTGTGTGCCCCAGTCTGAGTGAGATCTCTGCAGTCGCGCACAGGTAAGCCTGCGCAGAATGAAACAGATCCTGGATTGCAGCCTGAAGCACATGGGGAACTCTGCCTGGCCCGTGAATACCGACAAGCCAGTAAGTGCTCAGTAAGTTCTGCCCGCTGCTGTCCCCAGCACTGGACATGCACATGCTCTCCCACCCCCCCCACCCCCCACCCCCCAATATCTGAGCAGGCCTCTGAAGCAGACTTCACCCTTGCTTCACTCTGAACTTTGTGTCCTACTTGTTTTGCGGGCCTCGCTGTCGTCTCAGGGAAAGAGTTCACCTGCTGCGGTCCCAGAGCAGAGAAGCGGACCTCTCCTTACATCCAAGGACATACGTTTGTTCTGCAGTTTGTCAAAGGGTCGGGGGATGACCCCCTCAGTAGCAGAGGAGCCCAGCCAGCCTAGGAAGCTCCGCTTTGTGGTTCGCGTTCAGATGGCCGCATCTGCCCCAGAGCTGCCTGGAGGGTGCATCGGGCAGCCCCGGCCAGGCCAGCGGCCCCCTTGGCAAGTTCCTTGGTGCCTGGCCACCGTGCCAGCCCCCGTCTGCTTCCTGGCCTCCGCCCCCAGAGCTCGGGCAGCCCACTCCTCGCCAGCCTCCTCCTGCCCAAGGCCACGCGCGGGTCCTCTCACCTGAGCCCCCTGCCCACGGCCCCGGCACATCCTCTCCGCGGCGGTCCGTCCCCAGCCGGCCCCCCTCGCATCTCGCCCCAAGTTCGAGTGAAGTTACCAGACGCCGCGGGAGCGGGCAGGGAGGAGGGTCCCTGCTCCTCGGGGGGCTGGGTGGTTTCTCGGCAGGGCTCACCCACAGATGCCCACTACTCAACTGCAGCAGCAGCAGCAGCAGCAGCAGCGATGCTCCCGACTCCTCCTCCTCCTCCTCGTCTCCATCCCTCTTCCTCCCCCCGCAAACAGATCATCGCCGCGCCGCTTCCTAAGAGGCACCTCAAACGCTCCATCTCTGCTGCCCTCTGCTGGCCACTCCGAGCACACAACTAGGCAACAGATGTGAAACAGCTGGCCTGCTCTCCTTTTCTTGCTGTCCGGGCTAAAGGCATCCGAACGACCTTCCTGCTTTTGCTTTTCCCTCCTCTCTCAGCATCAGATTCATTTGAGGCATACCGCTTGCTGCCTAACCCCAGTAAGCCCCAAATGCGAAACAGCAGAAGGTGGAAAAATAAGTTTTCTGAATGAATCTGCCATAGGGTTGCCAATTCTGTGTGGGGAAATTCCTGGAGATTTGGCAGTGGAGCCCCGTGAGGGCAGCGTTTGGAGAGGGGAAGGCCCTCAGCAGGGTATAATGCCATAGAGTCCACCCTCAAAGGCAGCCATTTTTTTCCAGGGGAACTGATCTCTGTAGTCCGGAAATCAGATGTAATTCCAGGAGAACTCCTGGAGGTTGGTAACCTTAATCTGCCTCCACAGCAGTGGACGCTCAAGTAGCAAATGTTATAACAATTTTTTAAAAGGGGGGAGGAGGAAACTACAGGCCAGTCAGCCTCACCTCTGTCCCAGGAAAATTAGTAGAAACTGTAGTTAAAATTAGAATGAAGCACCTAGCCTGCTGAGGGGAAATCATCATGGCTTCTGCAATGGGAAGTCCCATCACTCCAACTTTGTGGAGTTCTTCAAGAAGATTAACAAGCACAAGGAAGAATCAAACCGGTTTACAATCACCTTCCCTTCCCCTCCCACAACAGACACCCTGTGAGGTAGGTGGGGCTGAGAGAGTGTGACTAGCCCAAGGTCATCCAGCTGACTTCATGCATAGGAGTGGGGAAACAAATCCAGTTCACCAGATTAGCCTCTGCCGCTCATGTGGAGGAGCAGGGGATCAAACCCGGTTCTCCAGATCAGCCTCAACCCCTCCAAACCACCGCTCTTAACCACTACCCCATGCTGGCTGTAGCCAAAGATTCCAAAATAAGTTTAGCAGTCATGGGCTAAAACTTATTATGGATTAAGAACTGGTTAAATGACAGGAAGCAGAGAGCAGGAACAAATGTACAGTTCTTGCAAGGGAGGGAAATGAACAACAGGGTCCCACAAGGATCAATATTGCGGCCCAGAACTCTTTAATTTGTTCATATATGATCTAGAATTGTGTCTGAGCAGTGTAGTGCTAAGTTTGCAGATGATACCAAATTATTCAGAATAGAGAAAACCAGATGGATTGTGAAGAGTTCGAGGCAGCAACATGGTAAATGAAGTTCAGTGCAGGAAAGCATAAGTTGATGCACATTGGAACAAAAAAAAAACCCAACTTTAGATATATGCTAATAGGATCTGAACTGACTGAGACTGAATTTGAAAGAGACCTTGGGGTTGTAGTTAGACAGCTCGTTGAAAAAGTTGACTCAGTATGCAGCAGTGGTGAAAAAGGCAAACTTTGTGCTGGGGATTGTTGTTGTTGTTGTTATAGTTGGTTTTTATATGCCAACTTTCTCCCCCCTTAAGGAAAAATCAAACTGGCTTACAATCACCTTCTCCTCCCCACAACAGACACCCTGTGAGGTAGGTGAGGCTGAGAGAGAGTGACTAGCCCAAGGTCACCCAGCTGGCTTGATGTGAAGGAGTGGGGAAGCAAATCCAGTTCACCAGATTAGCCTCCGCAGCTCATGTAGAGGAGTGGGGAATCGAACCTGGTTCTCCAGATAAGAGTCCACTGCTCCAAACCACTGTTCTTAACCACTACACCACTCTGGCTCTATTAGGATTGAAAATAAAACGGCTAATATTGTATTGCACTTGTATAGCTTTATGGGGAGGCCTCGATGGAGTACTCTACAGTTCTGGTCACCGTATCTCAAAAAGAATATTGCATAACTGGAAAAAATACAGATGTGGGCAACCAAAATTATCAAAGGACTGCAGCCGCTTTCCTACAAAGAAAAACTGAAGAGTCTGGGACACTGGGGGGGGGGGGCGGGGTCATATAGAGGTTTATAAAATTATTTATGGTTGGACAAAGTGGCTAGGAAGAACTTTCCCATAGTGGATAGGAAGCACTCTCTCCCATAACATTGATGCTCAGGAGCAATTGGGCAAAAGCTTCAGGGCAGACTAAAGGAAATGCTCCTTTACTTTGCATGTAATTAAACTGGCATTCACTGCCAGTTCGTGAGCTTGTATGGCTTTGAAATAGGGGTCAGACAAATTCATGAGATTAGGTCCATCGATGCCTACTGGCCATGGTGAGTAAAGGGAACCTCCATATTCAGAGACAGTCAACCGATGCATCCCAATGTTAGGAGATTGTGGGCCCTCCAGAGGATCAGCCTCTGTATGAAGCAGACTAGATCCCTGGTCTGATCCCACAGGGCTCTTCTTATGTTCATATGTAAGAAAAATCGTGAGCAACCCTTTTTAGAATATGGTTCTTGAAACATCAAACCACGTGTCTTAATTTCAGTATAGATGGGTTGTTTTCACTCTAGCTTTCATGGTAATTACATGGGAGTGATACCTATTCACGTCACAGGGGGCTGCCTCCCTTGCTAGCAGACAAAGCAACTTGCCTGTCAAGAATGAAACGCACACCGTGTTAAAAGATCTCAGCGGAGGGTGGAGAAGGGCTGAGACAAACCCCAAAGAAGAAGGAGTGCGTTTGCCCACCTTTGACTGTTTTTTCCCCCTTCTCTTTCTATCGCCCCAGGGTGAAATTTAGAGTGTTCCCTTCCCAGAAACTTTCCGCATTTGCTCTGAAAAGCTCTGACAGAAGGGATGGTAATTTTGTCATTCTTTAGCAAACCAGCTGGCCTCTGCTGTGGGCGTGGAAGTGGCAAAACTCATCGGCCATGAGTTTGAGAGAAACAAGTAGTTGTATTCAGAAGATTATCTCAATATGCAGATAATAGTGGCTTTGTAAGTTGACCAAAGAAAATATTGCCTGCTCAACCAAATGACTCAAACAGAATATACTCCAGAGTAATCCAGTGTCTGGCACAGAAGTTGTGCGGAAAAATTATACCAGAATTGGTTTTGACCCCTGGTTCATATTTTGTGGGTCCCATAGACGTGTGGAAGGTAATGTTATCTTTTGTGGACTGATTTCAAGAGGGCAGCTTTAATTCAAAGAGGGTGCTAAAAATATTACTCTGTTTCCGAGGCCAGTAGAAATAATGATGATAAATTCATGAAATATAAACTGAAGGAAAGCTGATCTCTATGTATTTTGAGTGCACGTGAGTGCATAGAAATGTAATGTCTATTATATCATAAGCTTTAAGTAGAAAATCAAAAGGCTTTGCAGTTGCCATCTCAAAGAACCAGATTCAGTATATCACATCCTCTTGCTCTGCATTTCATTCTGTAATTTGTCATTGCTTATCACTGCCTTCATACTTTGAAATATAGCAATTGTATTGCATTGCCTATATATTTCTGTTATACTCTGCTTTAAAGTTCTGGAACTCGCCTTTATATTACTGAAGTTTAGCAAGACTCTTTTTGATTCAAGTGGTTACTTTGGCTACTGGTCTAACAAAGAACCATATCTCTTAGTGAGATATAAGTCTTACAGATTTCGTTGAAGATACAGTATCCGAGCCCACTTCAGACGGGATCCAAGAAGGATTTTATTTGGGCTATTTCCAGGTATTATACTCAACATGTATTGTGCTTATCTTCACCCATGTGTCCCATACGTCACAAATCTCAGCTAATTTTGAAGGCTGCAGCACTGGACGTGACAAGGAGTGGATGGGTTATGCTTTTGATTGGATCGTTTATTTTTTTTAAAATGCCACACTGAGGTTACCAGGAAGAAAATCTACCCCCTCCCAATTGCCTTCCTCTTGTTTGCAGCCTTTGTACGTACATCTGCCTAATGGACGTACACACTCCTATGCATCTGATGAAGGGAGCTCTGATTCAGGAAAAGCTTATGCCAGAGTACATTTTGCCAGCATTTAAGGTACCACTGGTCTCTTGTTTAAGTTTACTGCTACAGACTAAAATTGCTCCTCCTCTGGAATTTCCTTCTTCCATACATATCTGAGTTAGGGTTGCCAGCCTCCAGGTAGGGTCTGGAGATCTCCTGGAATTACAACTGGTCTCCAGACCGCACAGATCAGTTCCCCTGAAGAAAATGGCTGTTATGGAGGGTGAACTCCATGGCATTAGTCTTTCTTGACAATGAAACCTTTAATGGCATAATTATTATTACAGTTGTTACAAAATAATCATAAAACCTAATATCAATAGAATGAGCTCAAAAATCAAAGTTTGCAAGCTTTTGAATTTTCATCACATCCATCAGGAAATTGGCAACATCCACAGTAATCTTTGGAGCAGAATCATTTAATAGGAGTTGACATTTTGCTTTATTGGATAGATAATATTTTGAATGTATCCAATTTTTAAGCCTTTTCTCACGGGATATTTGGGGACAATCTAGCCGTATATGATCAATCGTATCCAGGGAATTGGACCCACAGGTACAAAGCTGTTCCTGTATTGGGATTTGATGGTACCTTCCATACAACATCCTTGAAGGGAAGGTGTTTACCCCGGCAAGAGAGAAGGCTCTGCGAAGGGAAGGGATGTCCAAATGATAAAAATAATGGGGAATACTGTCAGTTTTTTTGGTTCTTGTAGGTTATCCGGGCTGTGTAACCGTGGTCTTGGAATTTTCTTTCCTGACGTTTCGCCCGCAGCTGTGGCAGGCATCTTCAGAGTAGTAACACTGAAGGACAGTGTCTCTCAGTGTCAAGGGTGTAGGAAGAGTAATATATAGTCAGAAAGGGGTTGGGTTTGAGCTGAGTATTGTCCTGCAAAAGTATTGTCCTGTAAGTATCAAGATAATGTGCTAATGAGGGTATGGTATGTTAATATGGAACCATTGTATCCTGAAGTGATCTGTTAATGTGTGTAATCCAAAGCTAATCTGTATGGCTATTGTTCTTTTATCCTTGTTTGTATGCTGCGTTACATCGGGACCACAAAACGCAGCATACAAACAAGGATAAAAGAACATGAAAGATACTGCAGACTGGGCCAACCTGAGAAATCAGCAGTGGCTGAACATGGACTGACCCAAACAGGACACAGGGTCTTATTCCAAGACACTGAAAGACTGGACAATTCTACCAACTATTTTGTCAGATTGCACAGAGAAGCCATTGAAATTCATAAACATCAGCACAACTTTAACAGAAAAGAGGAGAGTTTAAGAATGAATAAGGCTTGGCTTCCTGTCTTGAAAACCTCCAGACTAACAAAGACTACAGTCCACAATAGCCATGCAGATTAGCTTTGGATTTCACACATTAACAGATCACTTCAGGATACAATGGTTCCATATTAACATACCATACCCTCATTAGCACATTATCTTGATACTTACAGGACAATAGTTTTGCAGGACAATACTCAGCTCAAACCCAACCCCTTTCTGACTATATATTACTCTTCCTACACCCTTGACACTGAGAGACACTGTCCTTCAGTGTTACTCCTCTGAAGATGCCTGCCACAGTTGCTGGCGAAACGTCAGGAAAGAAAATACCAAGACCACGGTTACACAGCCCGGATAACCTACAAGAACCAATGAACTCTGACCGTGAAAGCCTTCGACAATACTGTCCGTTTTGTTTAGAAGACCCAGAGCAGCTGAGGAGCAGACCGGGGGCTGAGTGGGATGCAGCCTCTGGGGTTCCATATCTAAAAAGTGTTGCTTAGCCATTTTAAAAAGATGAGCCTCGGAAGTTGAGGCCAAGTCTTCCAGGGAGACTCTGGTATATTTTGTTTTGGTCAGAATTGTACAGTCCCGGGTCGTGTTATGTGGTTCTTTCAGCAGCATTGATAAAAGAGAACCGCACTCTGTTCTGAAATATAGTTTAAGCCAGAAAGGAATCGTTATTCGCCAAGCCCTGGTTTCGCACAAACTTTGGCCTCACTCCGACATTATTCTTTCTTGCAGTCCCTGCCCTCCCTGAGCCCTGCCCCCCCCCCTACCCCCCGGCCAATCTCCAGGGATTTCTCAGTGTCAAGTGGGCAACCCAGCTATGGGCGGGTTTTTAAGACATTCAACGGAGTCCCCCCTCTGCGGCCTCCCCACGGATCGGTTCTTCTTTGGCGCCCTCCTCGCGCCGGACGGCTGAAGCCGCTTTTGCACGGTAGCGGCGTCGCCCAAGTGTCGCACCGCCGCGGGCCGCGGATGCTTCACGTCAATGGGCATCCGCGGCTGTGAAAGAGCCGCTGCAGCCGCTGCACGTGTGCCTCCGTGGCCTCTCCGCCCGTTTCTGGTGGGCGATTTCTTGCCTCCTCAAGTGCGCGGGAGCCCCGGAGAGGTGGCGGAGACACAAAAAGGACTGGTATGGGTTGCAGTGTGTGCCTTTGCTGCCCTCGCCTCACAAGACAGTACCGCCAGCGCGGTGAAACATTGAAGCCAGCCCTTAACAAGCAGGCAGCGCCCGGGCGGGCGGGCGGGCGGGCGGGGGGCTCTTCCCAAAAAAGCAGTGAGCGTTCAAAGGGGGGGGGGCAGCAGGCGCCCCTCCCCCCACTCGCAGCAGGGGGGTACCGGGGCAGGAAACGGGTGCGGGCCCGGCGGGCGGAGACCCCCCCGCCCCCCAGCCCGGAACCTTCGCGTGGGGGGGGGGAGACGCCGTTCCCGCCCGGGGAGGGAAGCCACAAGCCCCGCCCCCGCCCGCCGCCCACTTCCGCTTCCGGCGCCGAGGAGCCCGCGTGTGGCGCGGCGGCGTCTTCATGGGGAAGCGGCGGCGCTTCCTGGCGGCGGCGGCGGCGCTGCGGGTGGGGTCGGCGTGCCCGGCCCAGGCCCGCTTCCTCCGGTGAGGACCCCGCTTGGCCTCTCCAGACTCCCCGAGCCGCTGACTTGTGGGCAACGTTTGCTCCGCTTGGGGAGAGAACGGGGGGCGGGCGGGCGGGCGGGGGGGCCGCCGCGTGGGCGTCAGGGAGGTGTCGCAGAAACGTTTTGTGGCCGGGCCGGAGCTTTCGGCAGAAGGGAGCCTCCTGTGGCTCACGGAAGCGCCGACCCTGCCCGAAAACGTTTGGCCCGCTTCTGTAACCAACAGGATGCCAGACGAGATGGACTGCTAGTCTGATCCAGCAGGGTTGCCCTCATGTGCTTCCGAGGGCTGAGAAAATGTGCTTGGATTGCTCAACAAGCACTATAAAATGATAATGACTTGGGTCTGTGATACAAAGAACACAGGCTCAGTGGAACTGGTAACCATGGCTAAGTAATGCTTCTTTTTGTCTTTGCCTTTCCTATAGATGGACTCTCAGCAACATAGAAGGTGAGTCAGGAGAGAAGCCTGCTGCACCCCCTGTGCTGGTAGTCCAAGGCTCAGTGCAGGTTCCTTCATCCTTACTTGTGTTGTGGCCACTGGTTCCCTGGGCCATCAGGGCTGGGAGCAGGGACAATCGGATTCTCAAAACAGTGGGGCCTGACTGCACTTCTCTTCCGGATGTGGAACTCCTGGGTTCTAGTGGGTTTGTTAAGTTCTGACTAGGCAGCTGGGCTAACCAATAAAATATACCGGGGGGAAGGAATAACTTCCAAATGTTACTTTTATTATTTACAGGCAAAAATGAAAACAATGCAGGCCAGGTGTGCCCTTACTGTTTCCAGTTTCTTCTTCCTGGTAACCACAGGGTACGTCTCAAGCCCAAAATGAGAATAACGCCACAGATACAGAAATTACTTCATCTAGAAGCAAAGAAATACAAACTCAGTTTCAAACAAGGAAAGGTGGTGAAGAGGTACAAAGAATCAAAAAATGTTCTGGTAAGAATAAATTCTATGGAGCTGTCATGTGGAACAAAGCATTCGTCCTCTCTCTTGAAGCATCCCTACGCCATGGCTGTAGGCTGAAGATGGACCATGTGACTTGAAACTCTGATGAGAAAATAGGGAAACTTACAGGGGGAAAAGATTGACAGAAATGCTATGTGGAAAATTCGTACTATAGAAGTACAGCAAACTTAGTGTTACTCCTCTAAACTTATGATTATTGTTTAGATGCAGTGCCAGGATTTTTCATTATGCGAATGAGACCTGCGGCTTCATGCTTTCTTTCCTTTCACTCCCACAGAGAAAATAACTTCCTGTGTAGTTCAGAGCAGAATTTTAAGCAATGAAGGAACCAGGGTTGCCAGTTTTGTTCGCCTATTCAGATGTAACAGTAACTTGCCATCTACATAACATTTGAAACACTCACTGACTCCCAAGTGGCAGGGCTATGCAAGATTTATTCACATAGCATCAGTCCACGGGTGTGCTTCATGTCTTCTTGATCTTCTGTCTGTCCCTTGGCATGCCTGTGCCCCTCTTGCTGTCTTTTAATTTTTTCCTGCTTTTGGAGCAGCTGCAATGATGGCGATGTGGCAAAAAGATGAGATTTCATTCTTCTGAAAGCATTTTAAGGAGGGTGCTGCTGAATTGTGAATTCCCGCGAGAATCTTAATTGCGGCAGACGTACATTTTAAAAAGTGGCAGGTTTAATAGCTGCTGGCTTTTCCTTCTCTTTATAGCTAATCACCTGCAATACGTGCAGGAAGACAACAAGACATTATGGAAAAAGTAGAGAATGTTGGAGTATGAAAACATCAAGCTTTGAGACTCCTACACGTTTGAATAAAACCACGCCTTTCACCTACAGTCGTTCAGGATCTCAGAGAAAGAAACTGTCACCAGGTTCCAGGTATTTATTTCCCATTCATACAGGCAGCATAGCTCAGGGGTCCCCAACCTTTCTGAGCCTGCAGACACCTTTGGAATACTGACACAGTGTGCTGGGCGTAGCAACAAAATGGCTCCCCCAAAATGGCTGCTTCAAGAGGCGGAGCCAGCCACAAAACGGCTGCCAGGGGCTTTCATCAGTCACAAAGAGACTCTCCTTATGCTTTCCTGGCAGCTGAAACAGCACTTTCACAGCACTGAGCTGCAAGGCAAAAAGAGTCATGGGGGCTTCACCTCATGCTCCTGTTGGGGAGGGTCTCTAATTGCAGTTCATATTCCTTACACTGGGGAAAGATGGGAGCCTACCTGGGTTTGGGGGTGTTTGGGTGATAGCCCCTCTCCCCAATTCTGTGCATATTTACCATGATTCCCCACAGGAGACACAGCTGCTACCTGTTGAGTAAGAGAGGGATGTTAGCCAGTCGATAGTCCCCAACAATGTGGGAAAGCTCTCTGTGGCCCTGGACAGGGTGGAGGGACTGCAGCTGTCAATACTCGGAAGCATAGTGGATTCCCACCCCTTACCTGGGTGGGTTGCCTTGTCCTTGAAGCCCCAGTTGCAGGTATGGCGTGGAGTTACAGTGAGTATTGGTGCCTGCAGTGACTTACAGTTGCCCCAGCAAGGGGCTTTCAAGGCAAGTGAGAAGCGGAGGTGGTTTGCCATTGCCTTCCTCTGCAGTCTTCCTTAGTGGGCCCTCTCCCAAAGACCCACCCTGCTTTGCTTCTGAGATCAGGCTGTCCCATGCCATACATGAAGTGTTTGACCTTGTTCTTTTCTACTGTTTTGCAAAATGCCCCATGGCACTAATGTAGAAGATCTGTGTTGCTTTGCTGATTGTCACATGTGTCTGCCTTCTACTGAATCAGACCCTTGGTCCATCAAAGTCAGTATTGTCTACTCAGACCAGCAGCGGCTCTCCATGGTCTCAGGTAGAGGTCTTTCACATCACCTACTTGCCTAGCCCCTTTAACTGGAGATGCCGGGGATTGAACCTGGGACCTTCTGCATGCCAAGCAGATGCTCTATCACTAAGTGATGAGCCCCTTGTCTTAGGCAGGGGAAGTCCTATTTTGACCATGGCTGGAGAAGAGATGCTTTTCTGGGGCTCATCACTGGCCTTGATAGGAGTGTCATCAAGGTCACCCAGTTAGCTTCATGTGTAGGAGTGGGGAAACCAACCCGGTTCACCAGATTAGTCTTCGCTGCTCATGTGGAGGAGTAGGGAATTAAACCAGGTTCTCCATATTAGAGTCTACCACTCCAAACCACCGCTCTTAACCACTACACCACGCTGGTTCTCTAAGGAGCATTCAAGAAATATTTATTGTTTTATTTATTTACAAAATTTATACCTTGCCTTTCTGCCCTTACAAAAGCTAACAAATTGTTAGCTTTACAATGTAAAGCTAACAATGTAAAACAAACAAAATAAAATTACGTTATAAAACCATTAAAATCAACCCCCAGAGAGTGGAATCACTCTGTAGATCAGTTTGTGGTTAAGCTTCAGTTTTATTGTTTTAAGACTCTTTCTATGACTTTGACCTGTGTGATTGCTCTGGCAAAGTGTGGTGTATGTGTGTGTGTATATATATGTATGTATTCACACACACATATTTGAAACGTATGATCCTTTTAAGGTGGCTCTTTGTATATGCAAGCATTTGTTTCGCATCTAATGAGAGATTTATAAATGTTAATGCAGTTCTTTACTGCTCTTAATATTTTGTGTAATCTTCCATTTCAGAACTTCTACTCCTGGGCATTCAACCCCTCATTTCTCCTCTGGGAGTCCCAGAAATTCCAAATCTAAATTCACACGATTGAAGAAACTGCTTAGCCTTGAAGTGCATAAAAAAACTGATAAAGGGGACCTCAAGAACTTCTTATCATCACTTTGAAATCTTAATGTACCATAATTTAGGCTGAGAAAAGTGAACGAATTGAACCTGCTTCAAGAAACTGTCTCCTGTTGCAGGAGGAACTGGGAATACCATCCTGCGCTCCGCATGGAGCCGGCTTTGAGGACTATCAATGAAGTGAAGCTACGCAACTGCTAGCAGGGGCCGGCTTCCAAGAATACATGACACCTGCTCCATTGGCAATGGCTGCCAGTTGTTTTTTGGGCCCAAATCCCTCTGGGTTTCTAAATGGTTCTGGAGCCTGCAGCATTTCAAGGATCATCTTCTCCCACCGAGACCTTGGGGAGGCGCTGATTGCTTAGAGAGGTCCTCGCTCCCCACCCACCCCGAGATTTTGCTCTGGCCTCATCGCTTCAAAGATCTTGCTGAGTCTGGAATCAGATTTGTAATTTCGGCAAATGATGTGTGGCCCCGGGGTGTCCTGGGATCAGCTCCCCCAACGGGCCGTTGACAGCAAATAAACAGCCACTGGGGAGGGGGAGAATGCGGATTGGGGCTGCTGTGATGGGGATGTGTTTTTGAACTGATCCAGTTTTTGTATTTGACTGAAATTGAGTAAATGCCAATTTCTGTAGTGAGCTTGGTTTGTAATCATAACTCTGTAAGTATCTGGGATAAATCAAAGAATTCCAGGTAACAGCAACATGAGCTCTGATGCTTAACACTGCGGAAGTCATGGCTAAATTTAGGAGTCAGGGCTTTGCTTTAAAATACATCTATTCTCAGAATGTTACTGTGAATTCATATTGTGTTTTTCTTAGAATCGATTCTGCCACTGGAAAATATTAACTACATTCTTTTAAAGAATGTACACTAACTAGGATGTTCAAAAGATGGTTGGCATTTGATGGGAAGCAGGGAGATAGTAAGTATGACGGAACAAAATGGCACAGTAACACTTTTTGAACTTTATTATTTTCAATGTGAAAACGTGCTCTTAGAGGATGGAAATTACAAGTTCCGGTAATGAAATAGCTCTACATAAAACAGCAGAATTGCTGCACACAAGTTAAAGTGCTAAGAAGTTTTCACAACCATGTGCTCAACAGAATGGTTATAGTGATTGACAGAAAAATAGAGGCTGGTATTCAAACGACTGTGAGAGTAGTTCTGGGTTGCAGGGGCTTCGGCCCTGTTTTTCTCGTGCAGCAGCACCTTCTCCACCATCACCTCCCCCACTCCCTGACCCCAGCACAGAACTTCTGCAACTGAAGGGAATTTCAATTCTGCCCCACCCCCAAATATCTCTGGCCTATTGCAGACCTCAGCTTGAACCTAAGTAAATCTTTGTATCCCAGCCAGGATCGCAGAATCGAGACTTCCTAGACACATAAGACTGACATTAAGAGATCACTGAAACAGTTCGATGAACTGTTAATAGGATTGCTAAGCATTATAGTACATGCTTGGGATTCTCTACATAAAGTCAATCACTCACTCAGCCTTTATGATAACATTTCAGCATGGGTGTAAATTCCTCACTTGGCATCAGCAGGATGTGGCCACTCTTTATTGTTTAAGCAGGTTTTCCCATACACATCAGAGTACCTTGTTTTAATTTGAGGAACAATAAAGGCTAGATGTGAGATGTGTACAGTATGCCAAAGCATGCTGCTTGGGTTGTATTCACTGAGGCAGGCATTGAGAGTTTTTCAATATAGATGAGGCTGAACAACAGATGAGCCCAAATACTGGCTTCCCCAGAGCTGTTAAGTTTTCTTTCAGTCATTTTTTTCCTTCTTAAATGGGAAATCTCATATGTTAAGCTATAAGAAAATGAGGATTCTTTTTAGTTTTAGAAACTGAAAGGCTTGTGCTTGCAATTACATATATTTTATTATCTCTCAATGCTTCAGATATGTAGGATTTTTGCAGAAGGTGCACATAATTTTAAAAAAATCTAAAGTCATCTTTAGCTACACTACCTTCAGATAGCTCCATTAAGAAATTTTTCAGGGGGTGGGGGAATCACATGGAGCTTCCTTACCATGAAGAGTTTCTTGAGTATTGGCAACAGATCAACATATGCCTTATTTTGTGTGTGTCGTTCTGCTGTCTCTATGAGTTGGAATGCAGAAGAAACTGGACTGGGAAGATTATTTTGAACTATAGACATTAAATACCAGAAGTCATATAGAGTAAAAATCAAGATGAAACAAACTGGAAAGTTTTCCGTTAGTATTACTTCCTGATTGTACTAATCTATGCAAGGGATCATTCTCTTTTTTCCTGAATACTTTTCGTCTATTTGCCTGTTAATAACATGATGATTTGACAGACTGAGTCCTCTCTCTATCAGTTTGTTACATAAGCTTAGATCCATCTGCATCTAGATAATATTTTGTAGATAGCCCAAATGCGTTGATCCTATGTATTCTAACTGAATACCATTGGCCTTTCATTCAGTGGTCTTTACACCTTAGTAAATGAGCTTAAATTGTGTTTAGCTGAAGCATATTCGTAAGCTCAGCTACTATTCTGATTTTCCCATTCCATGATTATATTTGAATACTCTCAGTAGGGTTAAAATAATTGGGAGTGTCACTGAGACTCTGGTTTCACTTGCAGCACCATAAAGAACTGTTCACAATGGCTTAATAGTAATTTGGTTTTGTGGAAGGCAGTCCTAGAACTAGTCCAGTTTTTCATAGAGAGAAGACTAACTAGGGAGAGCTTTGTTGCTGAAAATAAAACCTTAAGTGCCTACAGTGAGTCATGTAACTGCATAGGAGGATGGGGAATAGTGGGCAAAATAGAGCCAAATATTTTTATGCCCAGCTAAAATCAATTTTGGCTAGACTGCCTGTGTATATGAGCATCTAAATCTGTGTGTGTGTGCATGTGTTAAAGACAGTTTTCAAGAGCTACTTTTGCTAAACTGTTTCAGTCCAGAAAGAAGTTTCTTATACAACTGGTACAGGCTGGCAAAACATAAATACAACATTCCAGATTTTTTTGTAGGAATGTTGCTTTCATCTATTTTATTATTTTCTATATTTTAATGAAAGAAGGATGCTAGTATTTGAATATGGCTTATTGCAGTTATTGAACACATATAAATGTATATGCACGTGGAAAAATATTGCATAACTCACATTCTTCAGTAATTATACATAATTCAAAGTTTACATTTTTGTTTCTATAAACCAGTCTGCATGATACGAAGGGGCCATGGCACGGCTTTACAAGCAGCTTGTAAAGAAAAACGTTGCACTTACCTGTAGCTGTTGCAGGCATGCATGGGATCTGTGCATGCGCAGGCCAGCCACGGAGAGATTTCAAAGTAGAAAGCTTCTAGACGGGACGACTCCCCTCCCCCCTCACCTGTTTCCTGCCTGGCAACAGCTCTTCCTGCCGAAACGGTCGTGAGGGGGAGGGGCATCGGCCATTCCTCAGTTCTCCCGCCGCCGCGGAGCAACTCCATATTAAGGCCAACGCAGTCCACAGCGGGGATAGGAGGGAGGGATGTGTGCCTACACAGAGGACCACTCGATGAACAACAGTTACAGGTAAGTGCAACGTTGTTTTACATCTTTGTGGCCTCTGTGCAGTCCCACATGGGAGTGTAGCAAGCTAAAGAAATCAGGAGGCGGGAATGAGACTGCAAATTATAACTTTATTGACATTATTTGAGTGCAAACTAGGGGGTTGATTCGGTAAAAACCGAACCAGAAAAATACCGAATAAATGCAAATTTGGTAAAATTCAGGTTTAGGTTTACTGAGTAAAATCCATGAGGTTGGCAAAGCCAAATTTGCCATTCCTCAAAAAGCCAGCTTTTTCTTTCCGCGGCTCCTGGGGGGGCATTTTTGCAGGTAGAGGTCCCAAATTTTCAGGGTAGCTAGAAGGGGCGCTCCTTCAAGAACCCCCAAGTTTGGTAAAAATTGGGTCGGGGTCCGGAGTTATGGCATCTGGAAGGGGTCACCCCCATCCTCCATTGAAATGCATTGGCAAAGTGGCTGTGCTTGTGTTCTTTGCAATATATCTCAATGGAGAAGCCGGGCTTTAAACAGTGGGAAAGTTTGCCCTGTGCCTCCATAGAGATACAATTTATCTCTACCTGCAAAAATGCCCCCCCAGGAGCAGCAAAATGGGTTTAAATGGTCGAATTTTTCAGGAATCCCAAGTTTAAAGCCAAATTTCTACCTTTACCGGTATAGGAAATTCGGCATTTGGGTTTTCCTGGGGTGGGGGGGAAGGCCAATAAACCCAAACCCGAATTCCCCCCCCCAACAACCCTAGTGCAAACTGCAAAACTGCTTTCCCCACAGACGCATCGGAGGAAGCATCAACATCAATGGCATAAGGCCTTATAAACGCTAAAGGGGAAGACCACGTGGCGGCCTTGCAAACCTCCTGAATATCAACAGAAAAAGAAAAGGCAGCCGAGGATGCCAAGGCTCTAGTAGAGCGATCCCCAGCGGACACTCACGTCCAACCGCCTTATAGGCCAGCTGGATGGCTTTAACTATCGGGATATGGTTTGTGGGGAGGCAGCTTTCCCTTTGTTGGGGCCTCTGAAACAGATAAACAGATTAGGATCCTTCCTGAACAGGAGGGTTCTAACTAAATAGAACAATAAAGCTCTTCTAACATCTAACAAGTGTGATCTTTTCTTGTTGTCTGTGCCTGGATTGGGAAAAAAGGTAGGTTTACCTCTTGAGAGGTATTGAAACTGGAAAAAACCTTAGGAAGGTGTTGTAAGCTAGTCCTGAGAAACACCTTGTCCATATGGATCTTAAGGAATGGAGGATCATGCCTAAGCATGTAAATCGGTAACCCTCCTGGCTGACATGATAGCCACCAGGAAGCAGGCCTTATATGACAAAAAAGCCTTATATGTCGAACATCGTGCTCGATGGCGCAGTCCCATGTGCGGACCGCTTCTCTGCAGAGGTCTGCAGAGCCCATCCCTCCTTGTTTCACTATGTAATATTTGGCCACGGTGTTGTCCGTTTGTCAGGCATGGCCTGAGAAAGGAATGTGGTTTCTCCAGCTGCTGGCCAAGGCCAGCTATAGCCCTGCAAACAACGTGTTTAGACTGAACTCTGTGGGAATGTCGGTAGAATCCTACCTCCCTGACAGCTCCTGGGAGGGGGGTTGCCATGGCATCCAGATCTACCCCGATTTGCCCTATGCTCTTCCATATATGCCCTGTACTGTGCTTGTAGTTTTCATTAGTGTCCATTTGACTCTTAGCTTCTGTAAACCTGTGGATTTTCCAATAAATCAACTCTCTTTGGACTGCTTGTCTGTGGATGTCTGTTTATGGGATTATCATGGGACTAGAGCTCACACCGTGGCGATAAACATGTGAGTCTTTTGGATGATACCTGCGAAAGATAAAAGAGCATACCTTATAGCTCTCAGTTTCAGCATGTTGATGTGCATAAGGGATTCCTCTGGAGACCAGTGGCCCTTAGCTGAAAGGTGGCTGCATTGGGCACCCCAGCCTCTCAGTGAAGCGTCAGTGAAGATTTGAAGGTCATATTTGGGGACCCCGAAAGGGACTCCCCACAGGAAGTTATGGTCCTCTTGCCACCATTGGAGTGGGTGGAGAACCGAGCGAGGGATGGAGAGGCATTTCCCCTGGGGGTTTACATTGATTTTAAAGGATGACAGGAACCACAGTTGTAAGGGGTACATTTTTAGTCTGGCATAAGGAACCAAAGCTGTAGTAGATACCATAAGGCCTAACAGCTTTTGTATCCTAACCGACTTCTGGTAGCGGACCAGTTCAAAGGCCTTGATTAGAGTGTGTATGGACCTGATCCTTTGAAATGTGTGTGTGTGGGGGAAGCATACCCACTGTTGAGTTGAAGACTGTCCCAATAAACTCGATACGTTGAGTGGGGGACAGCTGGGACTTGACATAAGTGATCACCATACCCAACCTCTCCAGTGGTTTGACGCTATCAGTTAGTGCCTCTGGAGATGACTCCATCAGGAACCAATTATCTAGGAAGGGGAAAAGCTTTATACCTATAGTCGCTAGGTGGCCAACTATTGCCCCCACGCACTTGGAGAAGACCCTAGGAGCGGTGGAAAGGCCAAAAGCTAAGACATTGTACTGGTAGTAAACTCCCTCACAGGAGAATCTCAGGTACTTTCTACAAGCCGGGTGAATGGCAATGTGAAAGCACGCGTCTTTCAAGTCCAGGACCACGAAGAATGATCCAGGGGCCAGGAGGAATGCTATCTTCGGTATGGAGACCATCTGGAAGGCACGGGCATGGATAAACTTGTTAAAAAGGCGTAGATCGAGGATGGGGCATTTGCCACCACCTTTTTTATCAACCAGGAAATGGGTCAAACTTAATGGTTGAGCGATTTTATATTTATACTAATTCCAAACATGTAATATTTTTAATTAAGCACTTAACGGCTTTTATGAGTGAGAGATTGTAAGATGTTATAGGGGCTCACACTTGATGCACTTTTATATGTGTTATGTTATGTATGTATATCTGGTATGTTTTTATGCTGGTCTTGGACCGTATTAAACTCTCTTTGTACTTTGTACCTCAAATGGAACCCATCTGGGTCCTTAGTGACATCGATTTCAGAGATGGCTCCTTTAAGGAGTGTTGACACTTCCTGGATTAGTTCTGGTGGGCTTATTGCCCTTGTGTGAGGTGGGGGACCAGAGGGAGGAACGTGAGACCATTCAATGAAATAACCTTTATTATATCCCGAACTTAGAGGAGGAAGAGGAGTTTTAGAAGTCAAAGGGACCAAGGGGACCAAGGCCCTTTCATAAAGAAAAGCCTTAAGTCTGGCTTCCCTGCCTTGCTTGGCTCGGAGGGTAAAGCGGCTACAGACCCGGCAGGCACTGGCGACATGACCCTCGCCCAGACAGTGGACACACATTCCTTGTGGTCATTTTGAGACACCTTGGTGCTGCAGGACACACAATTTTTGAAAAGGGCCATGGTAGAACTCCAGCGCTGGTTATTAGCAAAAACAGTAAAGAAACGAAGAGAAGCCCCTAAACGTCCAAACTTCGCAACGGCAAAGGAAGAACTGAGGGATGGCCGACGCCCTTCCCCCTCACCTCGTGACCGTTTCGGCAGGAAGAGCTGTTGCCAGGCAGTAAATGGCTGAGGGTGGAGGGGAGTCGTCCCTTCTAGAAGCTTTCTACTTTGAAATTTCTCCATGGCTGGCCTGCGCATGCACAGATCCCATGTGGGGCTGCACAGAGGCCACGAAGATGTAAAACAGGTTTCCTCTGTTGACGCTGGATCTCTAAAGTTCCTTTGAAATTAGACATGAACAACCAGAGCCATGGTGTGCTTGAATGATCAACCGCCATTATTCTTATAGTCTTATGCCTGCCCACAACTTTGAGTTCATAAGTATTGGTGGATTGTTAATACAAGAAAACAGTAAAAACCTGAAAGAGATGGACAGTTTAAAATACAAGCAAAAATAAAATTTTCAGTTTGTTCCTAGATTGTGCCTTAGTTTTATGGAAGTTAAGAAACTTTACATACCACGGATTTTCACTGAATGAAATTTAATCACATTAACTCACTGAAGTGAGTGAGATATACACTCCTTGAGTTTTAATGTTTCTAAAATGTAACTTTTATTAACTTTTATTACCTTTTATTACAGTGTTTTCCATTGTGTTAATTTTTGTAACAGCCTTTGGCCATATGCAATAGAACGGAACCTGACTTGACTTGCCCATGATGAACTGTGCGGGATCATTCCCAAACATTACAAAGTAGCACACAACAAGTAATGTAAGCAGCTGTAATTGTTGTGAATATTCAAGACTAACACAAACCGCTACCCTGACCTGGATAGCCCAGGCTCACCAGATCTCATCAGGTCTTGGAAGTTAAACTGGGTTGGCCCTGGTTAGTACTTGGATGGGAGACCACCAAGGAAGACTGGAATTGCTATACAAAGGCAGGCAATGGCAAACCACCTTTGAATGTCTCCTACCCTGAAAACCCTACAGAGTCCATCGTAAGTCAAAAGTGCTACTTGATGGCACTTTCCACCACCACCACAAAACAGCTTCTCTGTATATAGAAAGTGCACTTGAAGTATCGGAGCCTTTGGGCTTTTTACCCATGGACAGCAATTGTACTTCCACATATATAAGATAGCCATATTCAAATTAGCATGCTTGGTGTGGGGGAAAAAATGGTTCAGCCATGAGCATTCAGGGCTTTTTAGAAGATTAACTATTTCTATTCCTTAGTTTGGGGAAAAGGATGTTGAAGGTTAAATGTCTACCACATGACAAGGCAATGGTGCTTAGACCTCTCACACCTCCCTGTCAAATCACTCATATCTGACACCATAATATGGGGAGGGGTCCATGCAAGCAAAGATGCAGATTCCAGAGAGCAGGTCTTCCCATCTCACTGCTTCAGTCACATGACCTTGCACAGCATGAATACGTTCTAACACAAGCAGCAGCTTTCCTTGTTGACCTAACTGGATGAGTTCCTCATTAGACAAAGGATCACTACTCTCCCTAACATATTTTGCATTCTATGACGTCATAGCTGTGCAGCTGCTACATTTAAAGTGGGGTTCCCCAACCTTTTTCAGCCTGCGGGCACCTCTGGAATTCTGGCCCAGCATGGTGGGTGCAGCCACAAAATGGCTGCCATAGGAGGCAAAGCCAATGACGAAATGGCTGCTACAAGAGGTAGAACCAACCACAAAATGCCAGGGGGTGAGGTCATGCATACTTCTAATAGTAACTCTTCAGCATTTCAGGCAAAAGCTCTGTTCAACAGGATGCCTTTTAAAATTAAGATGCTGTTTAAAAATATTTCCTTGCATACCCACACTTGCAGCCACACAGTGAAGATTCTTGTGCTGTGGTGGCAGCTGTGCGGAAGCCCCTTTTAAAAAGAAAATCTGCACAGCCCACCAGATCTCCAGTGACCAATCAGAAGCCCCATTTGGTCCCACCCACTTTCTAAATCACTTGGCCAAATCATGGACGCCATGTTGGGGGGTCCCTGACTTCAGCACTTTCAAGTTTCAGCAGTGTAATCCTTAAGCATGTATACTCAGAAGTAGGTCGCACCGAGGTCAATGTGACTTACTCCATAGTCAATTTGTAGCTTTCATATGGTTAATTAAAAACTAATATAGATGTCCTATATAAAAGTCATACTCAAATACCCTTACTGGCAGCCATGTGTAAAACCACATTAACAGCATTGGTGGTTCTCCCATATGAGGTTAGCCGGCTAAGACGAATGTTCCAGAAATGTGGTCAATGTGGGGGGGGGGGGGAATGGTCTTTCAGCAGATAAACTTACCTCTCAAGAGAAGTTGAAAGATAATTTCTATCAGATTAAAATGCTAAAGCACAGTATTTTAAAAATTAAATATGGTCGTTTTTGGTCATTCAATGTGTTTTAATACAATTTTATATCCATGTTCAAAGTTTTTTAATGACAGCATATTATGTAAACTGTCTTTTTTCAGAGAAGGGAACCTATGACTCTCATATTAATGGAACTATGAGAAGGAGTACATAGGAAAAATAAAAGTAGAAACCATTTTCTAATGGGGGAGGCATCTAATCAAAGTGAGTACAAAAGGTAATTACAATAATTGCTCTTTCTTTAACATAATACACTGATGCTGCCTCTTATAAACATAGTACCTGTTTCACCACATGTCAGTAAAATAGTCAACCAACCAACACTTAACAAGTCATATAAATTAGAACACTTAGGGCTACTCTGAACAAACATACAAAAATCATATCAACCAGTCAACCTGACCCATTCCTCTTCCCAGCAGAACGTCTGAATGTCAATCGTCACTATAAACATCCCCGGCAAATGGAAGATGCACCTGACTTCCAGTGACGTTGGGGAGCCTCGACAGGTCCGGGAGGCTCTGGAGGCGCGACTTGAGTTCTTTCCGTACCTGAGAGACTCTGGCTAGCTTGCGCTTGTATTCCTGCAAGGCCAACAAGAACAACAGAAAGACCTTTATGTAGTCTCTGCCAGAACCGTTCTGTTTTTTCTTGGTTCTGAAGAGTTCTGAAAAACTATTCTTCCTCAAGATGGAAGTGCATCAAGACAAAGAGCTGGAAAGCAGAAAACTGTTTCTTTGTGGCCTCTGGGGGCACACACTGAGAAGTGGACAACTGTGATGGTGGTGGTGCAAAGTGTCATCAAGTCAAGTTATGGTCACCCTGTAGGGTTTTCAAGGCAAGTTGCTCTGAGGTGGTTTGCCATTGCCTGCCTCTGCGTTGGCTGAGAGAGTTCTGGGAGAACTGTGACTGGCCCAAGATCACCCAGCAGGCTTCATGTGGAGGAGTGGGGAATCAAACCTGGCTCTCCAGATTAGAGTCCGCCACTCATGGAAGAGTGGGAAACCATGGAGGAGTGGGGAAACCAACCCGGTTCACCAGATTAGAGTCTGCCGCTCATGTGGAGGAGTGGGGAATCAAACCTGGTTCTCCAGATTAGAGCCTGCCGCTCTTAACCACTATACCACGCCGACTATTGGCCATCTGTAGGCTGTCTGCAAAACTTTGCACAGGTACTCAGGAGCTTTCTGCCTCCCCTGTGTATGTTTTGCTAACTTTCCCTCATACATAAGAAAAGCCCTGCTGGATCAGACCAAGGCCCATCAAGTCCAGCAGTCTGTTCCCACAGTGGCCAACCAGGGGCCTCTAGGAAGCCATAAAGACAGCTGCAGCAACATTATCCTGCCTGTGTTCCAAAGCACCTAATATAATAAGCCTGCTCCTCTGGTCCTGGAGAGAATAGGGATGCATCATGACTAGTACCCATTTTGACTAGTAACCACAGATAGCCCTCTCCTCCATGAACATGTCCACTCCCCTCTTAAAGCCTTCCGAGTCTGCAGCTAGCACCACACCCTGTGGCAGGGTGGTGGTGACGGAGCACCAATTCCCTCTTTACTATTAAACATCTCACTATTCTACAATCCCCTCTGTCCCCAAACACACAGATATGCAGGATGGTCCTGTCAGGAGGGTTCCTTCTCCTTAGATACATTTGTTACTCAAGTTAGTCTTTCCAGGAGAACCACTAGTTGACAAATCATACTATATAGTTTTAAAGTGGCACAATGTTTGGAAACTATTGCTTCCTTGTGTAGATTTTTTAGTATAAAAAACCCCAACTCTATTAGTATTTTTATTTAAAGCACTGTCTCTATAAAACAATATCTGAGGTGCTATGTGATAGAAATGACGACAACCATACTGGAAAAAAAAAAAGCAAAAACAGAACAGTTTAAAACTAGAAATAAAACATGTCAAGTTAAAGGACAAGATCTTCAACACCCTTAAGTCAAACAGCGATGTTCAAGCCCTGGAGCACTTTGGAGACCAGCAAGATTTTGGGAGTAGGAGTTTTCAAAGTCAAAGCTCCTTTCGTCAGACACCTGATGAAGGGAGCTTTGACTCTCGACAGCCCTCACACCCTTAAACCATCTTGTTGGTCGCTGAAGTGCCACTGGACTCAAGTCTGGCTGTCCTTCTGCAGACCAACACAGGCCACCCTCAGAAACGACCAGGCTTCAAAAACACAGCCTAGAATCATTAAAAGACGACGGAGCAACTTAAAACGATTGGGAGATGGTCTAAAAGATGTGAGAAAAATAAAAGTCCCTTTTGGCTGAGGCCCCAAAGTGTGCCAACTTGATGCCAGGGAAGCCTATGGCCAGGGGAGTTCCACCCCTCCTGAGAACAGCCTAGCTCTGGCAAAACACTCTCCTAGCCTCCAGGCCGGGGCGTGCGTAGGAGGGAGCCTCCAATGATTACCTCAGCGGGTGGACAAGTATATATGGCAATCCTTCAATGACTGCCGTCTCTGGCTGGGTGTGGGGTTCCCTAGATCAACACCCACCCAGAGGCAAACTGACAGCGAGTGCAAAGGTTTTTAAACCTTTACACCTGGTTAGATGTGACATGCATGAGTTGCACATCTGCTGGTATAGCCACCATATTCTAACCAGTATAGCCACCATATTCTAACCAGTGAACAATCTGCATCAGCGGCACTGTGTTGAATATTTTACGCTGTAATCCAACCTGGATGTAATAATAAATGTGAATAATGGTGGCCAAATCCCTAGTAAGGACAGAATAAGTTGGATCCAGGGAAAATTTGCAATTTCCACTGATGCACTGCTCCTGCTGCAGACTCTATTCCCCCCCCCCAAAAAAAAATCCTCAAGGCCCTCTATCCCCCAGGAGAAGCTTTTGATGTGGAGATTGGCAGGTTGAAGAGTGTGTGTTGGGGGGGGGGGAGGAAAACTCCATTCTGCCTCTGGCAAATTTAGTTCAGATCCATCCCCTTGGCTGGTTTTATGAGTTGATAGAAAACAGGTTTTATACAGGTTTTTTAAAAATAAAAAAACAAACCTCTGCTAACCTTCAAACTAATTTTTAAAGCAATTCTGTTATTTCATGTATTTGCTAGAAAAAGAGGATCAGTCGGGTGTGTAGTTCTCGGGATAGCTTGCCCTTAGTTGCTATCTTCATAGGTAGCTCTGCAAACTATTATTTTCTAGCTTGGTTCTTTACTGTGTGAATTGTCATCAGTTAAACACTATGCCATCCCATTTTAGAAGGTGCTACAAAACTGTTGGTTTAATCTTGTCTCTGAAATTCAGTTTTGGACAACAAAAATCGAATTATTGGGCATGAATGTACTGGATGGATTGAAAAACTACTAGTACTTCACAGTATCAGTTCATGTGGTTTTCAAAGCCAAGAAAGTTATTTATGTATTCTCTTAAGAAATAATGAGGAAGACATTTGCAAGGCTCATTATATACTTAAAAAAAAAAAAGCTGGAACATTTGTGGGGTTGGATCCACTGGAGACTTTCTGCAGGTGGCAAGAATTCTTGCCCACAGAGCACAAATTTCCCACCTGCCCCCTCCACCTGTGGGCCAAAATGCCCCTGGAGAACTGCAACGGGAACGGTGGAGGTGCAAAAGTCATGCTTCGAAGGCACAAATTCTGCCTGCACCAAAGCAACTGTCTCTTCATCTGGGTGAAGTAACAGTCCTCAAGATTAATGTGACTCCTAGTTTGCCACCACTCTCATCCCTCTTTCTGCCTTAATTAGCTGTCATCAACTCTTGACAGACTATGTCAGGAACAATACCAAAGCCAGAATGGCTGGACCATGCAGAAACCATGTGGATTAAAATGTCCAAAGCGAATGGGGCCCTATCGTGCTAGTCCAGGGGTCCCCAACATTTTTGCGCCTGTGGGCACCTTTGGAATTCTGGGTGGTGGACACGGCCACAAAACGGCTTCCACTGAAACGACATTATTTTAATCTGCATAGCCAGTTGCATCTTCAGCGGCTAATCAGAAGCCCTACAAGGCAAGAGCCCCAGCTCGCCACACCCACCTTTCAGAAACATTTGGTGTGGTGTTGCTGGCACCACACTGCCCAAAGTCGCCATGTTGTGGACCCATGTGCTACAATGCATGGTGTGATTGGTCAGGGAAGGCTTAAACCATCCCTACAGCATGTTGTTGAACGTTGTTCTTTAGTCCCTTTTTTCTTCATCAAAGTTTTACTGGCTTTGAGTCCCAAGTTAACTGATACTGTGAAAGAATAGCTTTTGATCCATCAGATATACTCAGGCTCAACAGCCTTTTCCTACATGCTGGAAACCATAGTGCTGGTTGTCTGTCTCCATCTGAACTGCTTGCCACATGAAATTACACCATTATGCTGTTTCTACTGGTAGGCAATATTCCTACGGGACTACTGCAATACTGTTCACTGGCTCAAACTGGGGAAAAATTTAGAGCTATACTTCTGCGGACATCAGTAAGAATGAGATGTGCTATTGGGTGACCAATCTCAGTACTTGACCTCAACAGCTGCCCCCCCCCCCACAACACTTCTGATCTGCCACTGCCTCCAGTGTTGAAAAGCATGTGGCTAAAAGGGAAACATTCCATTTGAACTGAGTCTTACCATTCAAGTGTCTTTGTGCATTTCTGTTGTCTGCTTTTTATGACCAGGAATCTATTTTGCCCTGTGTTTACTGATGTTGGCAGTATACCTGCACAACACACACACACACACCAGTACCATTACACCCTGCTTCCAGGAATACTACTTAATGATAGAAGTAGCGTAATGGTGATTTTTTTTAAAAAATGACAACTGTAGTGGAATTGAAGAACTGAACCACATTGCAACCACATTGCAGCCCTTGTCCCACAAGCTGTTGCAGAGGGTCAAAGTTCCTCAACACCAACACCAACAAGGATCACTAGAGCAATCCAGTGAGGACCTGAACTTTGCCTCTGAGGAAGGTGATGATCATGTCTCTGTCAAAGTTTGAAGCATTCCTACTTAAGAACTCATGGTATTGATTCCGATTGGGATACAATATGTGTATTATCAAATGGAAGGATTTTAAAAAAATGAACTATGATATGGATGCTAATCGACACCATAATAAATAAGTAAAATTTATCATATCGAAGATAAGAAATGATGAAATTTTTCCCAAGTAAAAAGCAGATTTAATATATATTTGGCAGAACTGTCAGATGATACAGAAATTTTAGGGGGGGGGGAGAGAAACTGATACTTTATGGAATCGGTGGTGGGCTATATGAAATCCGTGCAGCAAGTCAATCATTTGCCAAGATTTGCATATACTCAAATCTACAATCTAAATGTATTTGTATTCTACTAATAGCAAAATCCTAACACTGTCCAGAATTCCCTTCACTTTCAAAGTGGCCTGTCAAAACTTGAAAACTCACCAAGATATTGAGAATGGCTGACCTTGGTAAGAGGGTGATGACAGTGTCGAGATGTACAGTGAATTCTGCTATATTTGTGTATTTTTTAATACAAAGGACAAACTTATTTACATCCTGAGCAGACACATCCTTCTAACCCCATTGGTTTAAGTGGATAAAGTATATGTCTGTTTAGGAAAGCACTCTTTGTGAAACACTTGAAGAGATTTTGTAGAATCATAGAATGGGAAGGGGCCATGCAGGCCATCCATACCAACCCCCCTGCTCAAGATCAGCCCAGAGCATCCCTAACAAGTGTTTCTCTAGCCTCTGCTTGAAGACTGCCAGTGAGGGGGAGCTCACCACCTCCCTAGGCAGCCCATTCCACTGCCGAACGACTCTTCCTGTAAAAACGTTTTTCCTAATATCCGGCCAGTATGTTTCTGCCTGCAATTTAATCCCATTATTGTGAGTCCTATCCTTTGCTGCCATCAGGAACAGCTCCCTGCCCTCCTCTCAGTGACAGTCCTTCCAATATTTCAAGAGAGCAATCACGTCTCCCCTCAACCTCCTCTTCTCCCAACTGAACATTCCCAAGTCCCTCAGCCTTTCCTCGTAGAGCACGGTCTCCAGACTCCAACTCAGAGCCCTACTCAAGTCTATCCATTGGGACAAACTCCCAGCAGTGTCTTTACATTAATACTACAATTCTGCCACTTGTTGATTAATTGTTTACCACCATTCGCTCTGGGAAAGGTTTCCAATATTTAAGAATCACTGGGACAAATAATGTAGATTTTCTCAATATATAAGAACAAACAGGGGACCCGCAATGGCTTGTGGGGGGCATCTCATTTTCCCCTCTGCCACTATTTCTTCTTTCCCTTCTCTAAAAGCCCCCAATACCGGCAATACTATTATGATTCTTTACAAACTCCCACAATGGCCACTGAGCTAAAGCTACAGACACTGCTTCTGTTATTTGGGTTTCTTACCCCTCCCCATGGATATTTTTGTTAAGCTTTCAAATTTTCCTGCAAACCTAGGGCTTTTTTCAGGTTTGCAGAAAGATCTGTCTTGTCTGTCCATGGCTTCAATCTCTGGATTTAAGTATCCATAGATTTGACCATGTTGAGAATCAGCTATACAAGGGGGGGCATAAAACTTGGGGGGGGGAAATCCCATCTTCCCTTTAATCTCCAGGCCTCCCCACCCCCAGCTCTGCTCTCTTGCCAGCTAACCTGGCACTACTCTGGGCAAGCATGGCATGGCCTCTTCCTCTCCCCCCACAACCCCGCTCTCTTTCTTGCTTGCCCAGAGCTGCTTTGGGCAAGTACAGCGAGGCCACCCCCCAGCCCCATTCTGTTGCCAGCTTGCGGGGGTGGGGGGAATCCCATCTTCCTCCCCCCCCCCCCAACCACTTACCTAAAAGCCTGGGAGCCGCTCCTGGAATCTGCCGCCGACATGGGCTGGCCTGGCTCAGCAGCTAACGCAGCTGGCTCTCTGCAGCAGCTGAAGAGTGTTGTCTGTGCTTATGCAGACAATGCTTTTTAAAGATCAGGGGGGATCTTTAAAAAGACCCCCAGGTTTCAATTTCAGATTTTCTGCAGACCTAGGGGGTCCCCTGAGTCTGCAGAAACATCTGTTGGGGGTCAGTCTGCCCCCTACCTGCAGATTTAGTTATCCGCAATCAGGGGGCACAGTTGGTAATTAGATATATAGATTCTTCTGATTACAATACCACTGGATTGTGACAGAATTCACAGTATTTTTAAAGACTAGGCTGGTAAAGGGCGGGGGGGTTTCCTCTCTAATGAACAGGGTTGCTATCTGGTGGCCCAGAGATCATGTTTCTCTCATTAATAACTCCGGGATACCATGCAGAGCACAAAATCAGCAGGTGAGACCTTTACCATTGCTGCACCTGCTGAGAATCTGCTTGTTAGCTGCTAAAAGATGGAAGACTAAGGCCTTTCAGGAAAAAATGGTGGTCAAGAATCAGGGGTATTTCTTTTTCTTGCTAGTTGAGAGCGTTGCAGAAATGCATAGAATTACTGTTACATATACACTGGGAGGCAGGAATTTTCATTTATTTGATCTTCCACTCCAAACCACCAAAGTACAGATATTTCTCCAATTACATTGCTTGATGCTACCCCCCCCCCGCCCACACACACACACACACACACACAATTGCATCAGGAAAACAAACTATACTGTAAGGTGTGTTCATGGCAAAGGATCCAGAAATTTCACCACAAGGCAAGTCCTATGTATGTCTTATGGCTCCCACAATACAAATCAGGCACTGTCAGCCTTCTGTGGCTATTTTTCTACATAACTGGAATTAAGAATGCAAGGTAAGAAAAAGCAGCATCAAATGCAGACTCAGAAAAAAATGAATGAAGGGCTGACTTGGTTAACAAACAAATTGGGGGCCAAAAATGGGCACAGTAAAGCCTTGTTTCCAATGGAATGCAAAGACCTGGAAGGAGAGATGAGCTTTGCAGGCGACAGTCTGGCAAAAACCCTTTCCAGCAGCTTTGCAGGAACAAAGGGTTTTTAATGGAGGCTGGATTTGGTACAGAAGGGGTACATCAGCAAAAGTTTGGAGATGGGGCAGCCTATAAACAAACAGGATATTCAGACTAAAATAGGGATACCAGCAGGCGGCAACAGACAAAGACTCGATGCGATGCTCTATGGGTCTTTCCTCGGAACATTTGGGGAAATTATATCTATTCACTTCTGGCTACTCGTCTTGCTACCCGGACCTGGATGGCCCAAGCTAGCCCGATGTCATCAGATAGCAGAAACTAAGCGAGGTCAACCCTAGTTAGTACTTGGATGCGAGACCTCCAAGGAAGTCCAAGGTTGCCGTGCAGAGGGGGGGCATGGGAAACCACCTCTGAACATCTCTTGCCCTGAAAAACCTATGAGGTCGCCAAAGGTCTGCTGTGACTTGATGGCACTTTACACACACACACACACACACACACACACACACACACAAACGTTCTGCTCCAAAATGCTATCAAAGCGGTAATCATTTCTATGGTACTTCATCAAGATTTGTGTTTGGCATTTTCTGGGATATGAAAAAAGTCTTATTGAAAGCACCTGAATTGAGACAGCAGGGCTTGGCTGCCCCAGAAATATGGGTAAAGGAATGTGCTTTTGCATCCCACACTCACACAGCTTTAGGAAATGCTGTATTTTATTGCTCAAACCCAAATTCAGGGCCCTACCGTACAGCAGCTGAATGGATTACGGAGACTCAGGAAAAATGGGAAATTGCAGGGATGAAGGATGAGGCCAACGTCAGAATAAGCTGCTTTAAACCAGTAAGGCCTCGCTTTCCCAGAATAGTACCCAGCATTTTTAAAGGAAGAAGTATCTGTTTGATGTTCTAATAATTGGTGTCAGGATGACAGGCCCTGTCAGGAAAAACTGAGTCCCCTGCTCCAGAGGTCAGCCAGCCATTCGCATAGGTAAAAACAATATGGAATACTTTCACTTCAGACGTTGCAGCTACTACTGCGTCATACTTTGGGCCGTGCACCTGGTGGTCCAGTCTGCTCGGTTGTGGAGTCTTCCTTCAGCAGAAGTGGCTCTTCCTCTGTAGGAAGGGTCCTCACGCTGGAGAAGGACTCCACACTTAGCTAAGCAGGGCTGGTAAGATACAATCACCTGTGAAAATTCTTCCTACGGCCCAAGTACAACAGCGGAACTGTAAAAGGGAGGGGTCTCCCAACCTTTTTGAGTCTGTGGTCAGCTTTGGCATTCCGACACAGGGTTGTGGGTACAACCACCAACAGGCTGCCCCAAGAAGCAGAGCCCCCCGTGCCTCCGGTGGTGGAGTCCAAGTGCAGGGGAGAAGGGGGGGGTCATTTAAAAACGATGCTGGGAAAGAGGCAAGAGGAGGCACAGTAGAACCAGGGCCGTGGGGGCCTCTCCCACGGCAGCAGCACAAGCCATCAGATCTCCAATGGCCAATCAGAAGTGGCCCCACCCATCTTTTGAAAACACCAGGCAGGCACCGGGTAAGGTGTCAGCGGGTGACATGGCACCCATGGGCACCACACCTTGGGGACCCCTGGTATAGGGGAACTAACCCACAACTTTCTGCAAGCCATTATTCCATCTGTTTGTAAGCAAGAGGTATACACCAGCATCCCTTACAGAATACCGAAGGAGTTAACACTTTAGGTAACGTGAGACTAAAGGAAGCGTGGATCTGTGCGTTTAAGCCGCCAAGACTGCAGGCACAAGATTTTGGGAGCCGGGTGTCGCTCTCACAGGATCTTCAGGGCACTCTCAACATTCTTCTTTGTAGCCAAACAGAATACCAGGCCCACAAAATGCTGTCGGTAGCCCTCTGTTCAGTTGAAATCCATCCCTACCACTCATTTAGGTGCCGTTGTTTTACAAAGTAGGTGACTGAATCTTAGCCTCTCAACAAGAAAGGAGAGTTCCTGCGGATCAGGGTGGCTACAGCGAAGGAGGGGCGGGTCACACTCAACCCTCTTCGGCAAATACCGTTCCACTGACGGGAGGAGGAAATTTCACCCCGTCCCATACTGAAAGCAGCCCAAAATGGCAGGATTCTCCATCCCTACGATACCCGGAACCATCTCTTTGGGGGGGGGGGTCAAAAAAAGGGCTCTGGGGAAAGAGGGGAGAGGAATGCAAGGAAGATCCCATTGGAGGTGGGCTGAATACAACGCCCTGCATTCTGATAGAACCCATGGGCGTTGGGGAAGTCTACTACTGAACTCTGGTACCAGAACAGGTTTTGTGTCTCACTCACACAGATGCATGCTTGGTTATATACCTTAGCATTGAGCTGAAATAAGGGGAAGCCTTTCCCAAAATCATTTGGCAGCTGCACAAAGCTGGAATAAAGTGCAGACCTAGGCAGTTGCTTCAAAAAGAGGATAGACCGTAGAATAAACAGTAGAAAAGAGCCAGAGTCCAGTAGCACCTTAAAGACTAACAAAAGATTAACACAATTTCTGGTAGGGTATGAGCTTTCAGCTGTGACTCATGAAAGCTCATACCCTACCAGAAACTGTGTTAGGCTTTTGTTAGTCTTTAAGGTGCTACTGGACTCTGGCTCTTTTCTACTGTTTATTCCAAAGTTTATCCTCTTTTTGCAGCAGTAGAAAAGAGCCAGAGTCCAGCAGCATCTTAAAGACTACCAAAATTTCTGGTAGGGTGTGAGCTTTCATGAATCACAACTCACTTCTTCTGGTGATTCACAAAAGCTCCTACCCTGCCAGAAAACTTGTTAGTCTTCAAGGTGCTACTGGACTCTGGCTCTTTTCTACTGCTACAGGCAGACTAACACGGCTACCCATCGTGATCTCTCTCCATGAGTGCTACAACAGATTGGTAGGATCCATATGATCAGTCTAGACTCCACTTTCAATGAATTTTGTTTGTCCTCAGTGATGTTATTACATAACCTGACTGGTGTAGTAATACGACTGAAATCACATTCATTACTGCAACCCCTAAATGGTTGAGATCCCAGAAAATTACAAAGGAAGACCTAGGGGGAAACGGCACTGAAGTAGCTGTGAAATCAATGAATAAGAAAAGGTCTTACAGAAGACTATAAATCACAACTGAATAAAAAAATGAGTAAATGGGTCTTTGCCTTTCCACACGGGCAGACTCTGTTTGATGGGGCTATCTAGGAATCTGCTCAATAATTCGTTGAGGGGTAAGGCATTGTGTCTGGCTAAGAAGAAAAGTCTTCGAAAGGTTGGAATGGTTAAGAATTCTAGTCTGGTAGCATTGGAAAAGATGGGGTACTCTTGTCCCCAGAAAGGGGGTGCACATTTCCTTTTGGCATCACCACATAGTTCAAGATGATCCCTACATTCCAAATCTGTAAGTATCAGTTTCATTACTAAAGGAAGGTCTGAGGGAAAACTCCCCAGCTCTGAGTTGTCAGGCCTCAGGTGCCAAGGCTTCATCTCCACAGTTGTCACAGGGCCTAAAGGAGGCAGCCAGTTTCGGAGGCAGTGTCACAGAATCATAGTTGGAAGGGACCACCAGGGTTATCTAGTCCAACCCCCTGCACAATGCAGGAAATTCACAACTACCTCCTGCACACACACTCCAGTGACCCCCTACTCCATGCCCAGAGGATGGCCAAGGTGCCCTCCCTCTCATGAACTGCCTAAGGTCCTAGAATCAGCATTGCTGACAGATGGCCATCTAGCCTCTGCTTAAAAACCTCAAGTGAAAGAGCACTTACCACCTCCCGAGGAAGCCTGCTCCACTGAGGAACCGCTCTAAACTGTTAGAAAGTACTTCCTAATGTCTAGACCAGGGGTGGGGAACCTTTTTTCCACCAAGGGCCATTTGGATATTTATATCATTTGCGGGCCATACAAAATTATCAACTTAAAAATTAGCCGACCAAACCCCAAGTAGGCAGCTGCCCCAGATGACCCCCCCACGCATGGGCAAGCAGGCATCCAACTAGTGGCACACTTGCCCACCTGGTAGCACAGGATGGTCTGTTGCACCAGCCGGGCGTAGCTGTCCAGCCGCACACTGGATTTGCTCCTCTTCCGCATGGTCGGGGCCGGATTCTACAGCCGGCTCCAGCTACCTCCATCTGAAATGAGGACACACTGGCTAAGAACTCGCCCCCCACACGCATTCTGGCCCTGCCCCCTTTAACCCCATTGTCGCCACTTCCTCCCCCAGCCCTCTTGTAGTACAGAGGGAATAGTTTCTCCATGGCCCACGTGGGAAAGGGTTAACACAGTTTCTTGGGTGGACCTAGCAGCTCCATAGCTAATGACTCTTCTGCAAGGGGAAAAGAAGGTTCTTTTTCTCAGCAAAACAAAATCACATCTGTCTCGAATAGAGGCTATTCCTGTTCGCAGGAGGGGGCGGATCGCCAGTCTTAGATCCTTCTGAGCTAGAGGTCTGCCAGGACCCACAAAGGGCCAGACCAAATGATTCCGTGGCCTTAAACAGCCCCCAGGCCTAATGTTCTCTACCCCTGTTCTAGACAGAAACTCTTTTGATTTAATTTCAACCCGTTGGTTCTGGTCCGACCTTCTTGGGCAACAGAAAACAACTTGGCACCCTCCTCTCTATGACAGCCCTTCAAGGACTTGCAGTCGGAGGCCGCGATTACAATCTCCATCCTGTAAAGTTTAGTCATTCCAAGATGGGTGGTTGACCGGCGCTGACCCAAGCACTTGGAAAACCCAGCGAGATGTCAGAGGCAAAAAACCCTGGAAAGCCACAGAGGCACATTTGGCACTATGAACATGATTGCTGGGATTCACTCATGAAAATCAGAGTTGGAAGGGACCACCAGGTTCATCTAGTCCAACCCCCTGCACAATGCAGGAAATTGACCCTGTAAACACAGAAAAACCAAAAATTAAAAAACCTGTCACATGCAGCGGCTTCATCCTTCCTTCTAGAAAGAAATGCTGTCCTTCCAATGCTGTGACTTTGGGGGCGTTTCTATACTATCCAGTGGTCATTCAATATACTGGGAAGCTCACTGGAGAACGTGCCAGTTTCTATGATATGGCTGTTGCACCATGTTAGAAATTTTAAGACCAGCCAAAGCCCTGACCCTGCTCAACAGAGGAATGAAAAGCTAGGAACTTCAGTAGCAAGAAAAGGCAGTTCCACATTCAAGTCATGCCTTCTTCCTGCATCACTGTATGAATTAGGTAAAGGCAGTCCCCTGTGCAAGCACCGGGTCATTCCTGACCCATGGGGTGACGTCACACCCCAACGTTTACTAGGCAGACTGTGTTTACGGGGTGGTTTGCCATTGCCTTCCCCAGTCATCTTCCCTTTACCCCCAGCAACAAGCTGGGTCCTCATTTTACCGACCTGGGAAGGATGGAAGGCTGAGTTAACCTTGAGCCGGCTACCTGAAACCGGCATCCGTCGGGCTCAAACTCAGGGCGTGAGCAGAGCTTTGGACTGCAGTGCTGCAGCTTAACACTCTGCACCACGGGGCTCTATATGTATGAACCAGCAGTGCTGCAAAGCTGGTTCTATCAAAGACTTCGAGCCTGTAGCTCTACAGAACCCTGTAGCTCTACAGGCTGCATCCATCTCCTCTGCCACACATCACACAGTTTCCCCTCCTGCTTCAAATATGATAAAGCTGCATGACATCAAACCAGGGCAGACAGACCTAGGCAGAGCACAACCCGAGGGGTCACCAACCTTTTTTGAGCCTGTGGGCGCCCTTGGAAATTCTGACCCGGGGAGGCGGGCACAGCCCCCAAATGGTCAATGTGGGAGGCGGAGCCAACCACACATGGAGAGGAAGGCCAAGTGCGGGGGGACAAGAGAAGCAGTGCGGGAACAGGATTGTAAGCTGCGCAGCCAATCAGATCTCCACTGACCAATCAGGGAGGAAGCACGCTTGACCCCACCCACTTTCTACAAACACTTGGTGGGCGGCAGGAAAGGTGTTGACGGGTGCCATGGCACCCCCGGGCACCATGTTGGGGACCCCTGGCCTAACTGGTGACAATAGCAGGCACAGAGGTTGAGTGGCAGCGCAGAATCAGCTGCCTCACTCAACCCAGGGGCAGGAGCAATGGGCAAAGGTAGTGAGACCCACTTCCACTCCTCTGCAACCCAGAAGCAGTTGCTCTTCCGGTGAAACGGCAGTCATGGGGGGGGGGAGGGGAAAGGAAGGCGGTTCGGAAATGGGAGTCAAATAATGCTTCATCAGTCATCAGCATCCGAAGACAATTGCTTGGATAACCTTGGATGCGCTTCTGCTGGTTCTGTACGTTACCCGTTGCAGGCCTCCTCCTCAGACCACACTCCCCTGGCGCTAAGCACTTTTGGGGTTACTGAAAGAGACGGGTCTTGCCAAAGGACCCACGGTCCTGGCCATTGTGCCTGCCTTACAATTTTTTTTTAAATCACATTTCTCTTCCTTCAGTTTGGTGTCTGGAGGTTAAACAGCCAAATAAGGAGTCAAACTGAAGCAGAGACCAAGACCAACCCCCTCCCCCGGCCCCAGAATAAAATCTGGTCTTTCTTGGGGTTTTTTACTGTCAATTCACAGGTACGTATCGTGACCCCTCATGGGGTTCCCAAGGCAAGAGACGCCCAGAGGTGGTTAGGCCATGGCCTGCCTCTGCATAGCGACTCTGGACCTTCCTTGGTGGCCTCCCATCCCAACCCGGATCAGGGACAACCCTGCTTAGCTTCTGAGATCTGATGAGACCAGGCTAGCCTGGGCCATCCAGGTCAGGGATTTAGCTTGGGCATGACCTAGATGAATCTTAACTGGAGCAAAACATCAATGAATACAGAGATTGGAAAATCTGAATTAGCAGCATGCATTTTTCTCCCTGGGGAGCTCTTCTGTGTTATTTATGGGGGTGGGGGGTTCTGTCTTGGCTTCTTTGTTTTTCCTTAAAAGGCTTGAGGAGCAGAAGGCAGGAGCTCCAGCAGCTGATACAACCCACTGTAATTATACAGCATGAATTAGAATCTTAATACTGAACGTTATTTCTATCGTTCTTCACAGTACTCTTGTGTTGTGGCCAGTCACATCCAGTCACTAAAACCTGCTCCATCCTAGTATCTATACCACTAATCTGTGGTATAGATACAAATTGTGCAGTGATCAAGTTCCAAATTGTCTTGCTAACATATGGGAGTGAACCATATTTAAGTGTTCCCATCTGAACTGAGACAGTTCAAGAGGCATACTGAAGAATTCATCTAAAATGCACGTGCTTGAACGGTAACAACCACTTTGGGATCCATCGAACCCAAACCAGAACTAATCTGAAATAGTTAATCTTTGGCCTCTCTCTGGAAATGCCTCAGAAAGATTTTCACAAGTGCTTGAATGTAACAACACGTCATCCGTGGATCTTAGTAGTCTACACCAGGACACACGGACATAAACCCAATGTGGTGGCCGTGGGCACCCTGGCATCAGACACCTTTCTGGGTGCCCACTACGTGCTTCCAGAAAGCAGGCAGGGCCAGAGCAGCGCTTTTGTCCAGTAAAGCTTCTGATTGGCTATGCAGATTTTTAAATGTGGCGCTTCGGGAGCAACTGCCACCACAGCACACGGGTCTTCACTGTGTGACGACAGCAGCCATTTTATGGCTGCCATTTTGTAGCTGCCCCCACTATGCTGTGTCATAATTCAAAGGCAGCTGAAGTCGGCTTAGAATGATGGCCGCAGAGCAAGGGGGCACTCTGCAACCGGGATCATTTGCAACTCAGGTACTTTCTAGGAAGTAGATACGTTGTTACTTAACTACTTCCTAGAAACAACCTTAGTTGCAAGTAATACAATATGGGAATACCCATGATGCAGATATTTTGGAAAGAGGCTGTCTGCTTACACGTTCCCCAAGGATACTGAATTGGAACCGAGGATTTTAGAATCATATACAGAACAAGAACAGGCGGGGCAGCCGACGCAACTAGGCCCAGGTCTCTGTGGGGTTACCGCTATTTTGACAGTCAAGAGCATTGTCTGCACATGGGCAGACACTTTTTAAAAAAAATCAGTGGGATTTAAACCCCCGTTGTTTTAATTTCAGATTTTTCTGCAGACCTAGGTCGTTTATGCATGGGTACTTTCACTCACGTTCACCCCCCTCTGTCTCGGTAGTTTCCCCTCCATTAGAGATGACCTCGCTGCCAGCCCTCACAAATCCCGGGACTTCCCATCCCTCTAATAACCCAACTGTTCCCTCTCCCCTGAGCTCAGCCCACTTGAAATCCCCATGCATAAGGCAAAGCGCGGGACACAGAAGCTTGTTTTCTCTTACAGCATGCAGACAGCCAATTACAAAGCAGCATGTAAAGGGGCAGGGATTCAAATGCTTCCTGCTTCCTCAGAGTTCTTTCTGAGAGTTTTACCTCAAAAGAAAGGCTTTTAAAAATGAGGCTTGGGTTCCCCCCCTTTCAAATAGCTTTTTTTGTTTTTGTTCTTAAAATGCTTTTTTATGTGGCAATTGAGTTTTTTTTGGGGGGGGGCTTTTCTCTCACTACAGCCAATTACAAAGCAGCATTTAAAGGGGTGAGGAGACTGCTGGTGCATAGATTTGCAACAGGAAAGTGTGGGTAAACCTCAGGTAAAACTCCCACGCATAAACGACCCTAGACTGCAGACTAAGTCTACATAAATGTCTGTTGGGGTCAGTGTGCCTCCTATCTGTGGATTTAGCTATCCACAGGCAGGGGGCATACTTTGGAATTAGATATAGAGATACTAATTGAAAACCAAGCAATGCAATCAGAATTTTGCTTCTACATTGGTGTTCAGGTTAGTAAGGCTTTAAAATTAATGTTCCTCTGTAATATGATTCTTATTAGTGTGGAATCAGACAAGTACTTTAAATCCAAAACCCAAGGACAGATCAAATACTGAGTCCTATCCAGCAATGTCTTTACTAAATTACTGGCTTCCGTTTTGCAAGTAGACAAAAATACAACTGATCAAATAAAAGATAATTGTGTGCAGTCAGGACTTCTATTGCGTAGAAAATTGAACAGCAGAGTTCAGAGGGTCATAAACTTGGTTCAAGATTTAAAGATTTTTAAAGAAAAAGCAATCATCCTGTTCAGAAATGCAACAAAGACATTTGATAACGGTGAATGGAAATCTGATTCCAGGGATGGATTAGTTTGGAGCAAGAGCAAACTTCATTAGATGTGGAAATATTATTTAATATACACCTTGTACAAAACAAATGGTTAATATTTGTCAGAAACACTTAAATCAGAGAATGAAGCAATATTAGGAAGACCCTCCTCTCTCTTACGAAGATTAAATCTGTACATTGCTTGAATCAAGGTTCCGAACAACAACTAAGTATGATATTTTAAACAAGCAATTTGATGTAGTTATTTATGTAAGTTAAAATCACTGGTTATACAATTCCTGGATAAATTAACTATAGATGTTTGGGTACAATGGCTCTCCCGAGGTCAAAATAAAATCATAGTATTTGCCCACTTCTTTGGAAACCTTGAAAAGTAATATGCTATAATCTATTAGTAATCCAAAAGACTTGCTTAAAGCTACCCATAAAATTTAAATTAAGAATATGATAAAGGACCTGCAAGTACAGGGTTTGGGGTATCATTTGTATGCTGGTTTGGGGGTTCTACTGAATGCACGCTTTCCCAATCTTTCAAAATGTTCCCTTTCTCTTAAAGGGAAGGGAAGAGATGGTTTTTATATGCCAGTTTACAATCTCCTTCCCTTCCCCTCCCCACAACAGACACCCTGTGAGGTAGATGGGGCCGAGGAAGCTCTAAGAGAGCTGTGACTAGCCCAAGGTCACCCAGCTGGCTTCATGTGGAGGAGTGGGGAAACCAACCCGGTTCTCCAGATTAGAGTCCACTGCTCCAAACCACTACACCATGCTGGGAGGGGCTCCCCCTGGAGTCCTTCAAAGCTCCCGTTCCTTTTTCCTTTCTCCCTTCCACCCTCCCTCTTATTATTCTTTAATATTAACTGCTGAGTTTATTCTCCTGATCCATCTTTATCATCCCTTTCTACTATTGCTGCTTGATCTTCCTGCTTGAATGTCCCATGCCTGGATATTAAGATAATCTATAGGTAAGCTACTGTTCTGCCTTATCTCTAATCCTAAATAATGCTAATATTCTTCTTTCTCAAAAACAACTTGACAGCTTCAAAAAAGAAGAGGTAGAAGTCAAGCTGTTGCAAAAATGTAACATTTCCAGATTTTAAACAATGCTAATATCTAGTCGCCCTGACCTGGATAGCCTAGGCTAGCCTGATCTCGTCAGATCTCAGTAGTAGCGTCAACCCTGGCTAGTATATGGATGAGAGACCTCCAAGGAATACCAGGCTTGCGATGCAGAGGCAGGCAATGGCAGAACCACCTCTGAATCTCTCTTGCCTTGAAAACCCTACGGGGTCGCCATAAGTCAGCTGTGACTTGACAGCAAAAAACAAACCAAAATCCACCCACCCCCTCATCTTCATTGTTTCCTTCTACTACAAAGGCACTGGTTTATTTTTCATACAGTTCTTGCCTTAACTGCTGCAATTACCTTCTCCTTGGCTTGGCTGTTTTAACACCTTTTCTTCCTTCCACTTAATCAGACCGCTTGTGTGGCTCTTTCAGTGTGGCTCACATTTCTCCTTTAGAACTTTCCATTTACCAGCTTCCATTTTAACAGATTCAGTTTAACCTAACATTTATTTTCAAATTATAATACAAGCAGGGAACCTGCAAGGACTTACCCGGGGGGGGGGGGGTGTCACAATATTTAGCCTTTAACCTCTTCCCCACACTAGCTCCTCATGGAAGCCCCAATATCTGCTCCCCTTTCCTTACTTCTTTCCTTCCCATTCATCAACCAACTTTTATCCAAGCACTTCAGCTTTACTTCATTTGTACCCCCACCTTTTGCCCTAACAGGGAGCCAAAGCACTTTACGTCACTTGCTTCTCCTCCATTTTATCCCAACAACGCTGTGAAGTACATTAGGCTGAGTGCAAGGGCCCCAAGGTCACCCAGCAAGCTTCCAGGGCAGAAGCTCTAACCCAGGGGTGTCAAAGAGAAGCCCCTGGGGCTGGATCTGGCCTCTCTGAGAGCTCTTATCTTGCCTGCGAGCTAGCTAAGGAAGCCACACATACCCCAGATCTGGGCCGGCGAGCCCGCTGTGGACTCACCAGCTGCCACCTCCTCCCTCGATCTGGGCTGCCGAACACGCTGTGGGCTCCGTTCTGGAAAGTCACCCCCCAGTCCCAATCAGGGCTGGAGAGCCCACAGTGGGCCCGCCAGCTGAGGCAGCCACCCCCCGCCCCACTCTTGATCTGAGCTGGTGACATTTGTGTCATATCTGGCCCTCGTAACAAATGAGTTCAACACCCCTGCTCTAAACACTACACCACACAGGGTCTCAGCTTTCCCTCCTTCCAGCAACCTCTCTATGGGAAAAGCTTGGCCAAGTTGCAAAAGTTGTGCAGCAGGAAATAACTCGAGTGAGTTGTGCGGTGGCCGCTACCAGGCCCAGCAAGTCATGCAAGTCCTGTTACAGTTGCCACTGCACCCAAGCAAGTTGTGCAGCATCAAGTTGTAGCCACTGCTCTACCATGGTGCGTTGTGCAAATTGCATGGTAGCAATTTGTCCAGTAGGTGCTGCTAGTCCTGATGAGTCCTTTCTAGGACAAGAGGGGGGAGGGGTGGACTCGGACACCAAACTAATCCTGAAAAGGGCCCTACCTATCCCCCCTTACTGACAGAAACCCAGGTTTGAAGGCTGGCAATATTTTTGTGGTGGGCTAGCAACCCCCAGAATTGCCACTGAGGCCTCAGAGGGAATCCATTTCTTAAAGATACAGACCCTGCTTCTATTGGGGGGGGGGTTTTAACACCCAAAGATTTTTTAAATCTGATTTTTCTGCAACCTAGGGCTTTCCTTGGGTTTGTAGAATGATGTGTCTTTTCTGCTCATGGTTCCAATCTCTAAATTTAAGTACCCGCAGACAGGATCTCATCGAGAATTTGATACATTACTACTATTATTTGGGTCCCAATCTTCTCTTCCCTTCTTTCTATTTACCCCTCCCATGTCTACACTATTGCTACTTCCTCCTTAGCTGGGCCACAGATTACTGCCCCTTTTTCACACTATCATCTATTTTCTCATCGCTCCTTTTCTCTGGGAAGAAGAGTTGGTTTTTATATGCCGACTTTCTCTACCACTTAAGGGAGAATCAAACCAGCTTACAATCACCTTCCCTTCCCCTCCCCACAACAGACACCCTGTGAGGTAGGTGAGGCTGAGAGAGTGTGACTAGCCCAGGGTCACCCAGCTGGCTTCATGTGTAGGAGTGGGGAAACAAATCCAGTTCACCAGATTAGCCTCCGCCGCTCATGTGTAGGAGTGGGGAATCGAACCCAGTTCTCCAGATCAAAGTCCACTGCTCTTGACCACTACAACATGCTGGGTCTCTGAAATGTATAAAAATGCAGAGCTTTTGGTCTCTACTCTCGATCATCTTCCTTTCCCTTGTGCAACCTTTCCTTTCTTCCTCCGCTCTAAGTCTCTGAGCAGGGCTCAATCACTGCTATATACCTTTTTGAGTAATGTTCATTCTCGCTCTGAGAGAGGAGGGCGTCCTCAGCTCGGGTTATCGTCCATTCCGTGTTCTGATTAGAACAGCGGAGGAGGCGGAGCCACGCCCCTACCTCACGTTGGTTGGTTTCGACCCATTGTTATACGTTTTGTGTTTGCCACTGTTTCAGTTTCTAATGTTTACATTGTTTGTTATAAAGGAGGCCATGTTAAGGTGGTCAATCCGATAGAGGCTATTATTTAGGCTTCCTGTTCTTCCTGATGGATGAGCTCTGAAATAGAATGGAGCTGAAGGAGGAGGAGGGGAGTTATTTCCCCCGGGAGACAGGAAGTACTAGAAGTACTAGAAATATTAAGAATTTTTGTACCTGCCTCCCTGAACAAGAGAAGGAAAATAACATGGAATGGACAATAACCCAAGCTGAAGATTCCCTTTGTCTCTTCAGAGCAGAAGGAGCCTTCACGGTAAGTAATCCAAGGCTCAATCTTTCAAATACTTAAATATTAAATGGCAGAAGGATTTTGAAAACCATCTAACATCTTATAGCTAAATACATCTCAGTTATTATGATTTTCAGATAGAATCCTTGTTTAATATACTGAAGCGAAACAATTAGATATCTACTTTAGGTTGCCAAGAACAAAAAATGAGATTGCTACATAAAAAGCTGATTCAATAATTGGGATAAATACAAAATCAAATTGCTCTGTTAGTTACAATTACACTTTCCATTTAATGGTGTAAGCAGCATCATTTTTCTTTTTGGAACAAAGGGTTTTCCCATTGTACATGATATAAATACTACAGAAAGACAGAATTTCATTTCAGGATATTTTGATAAACAGAGGACTCATTCTCAGCAATCAAATGTATTTACTGGGGATACATTTCTGCATGGTTTCAAGGATTGCATGGGAGTTATATGGTATTGAACAGATTTTAAGAAAGGCCTACTAAAACTAATTGACTATTTTCTAATATATGTAAGATCTTGATTAAATTCTACTACATAATGCATTTCTAGCCAACTCTTCCTTCAAGGATCTCAGGGCAGTGTGGCAGAAGATAAAGCTTCATCTAAATGGGAAAGTAATTCAAAAAATCTTTCCACGAAAGATAAGGCTAGCCTGAGGAAAACAGATGGTTCTCGTATTTGTTAATTTTAAATAATTTTGTTAAAACTCTTTCATTGATGGTATTGAATACAAGTCATATTAAAAAGTATCCTCCTTCTAAGACATGCTGGAGATGCAATGAATACTGCTACATATAGTATTGTGTTAAAAGTGAGATGTGTCAGGAAAAGGTGGATAAAATACAGTTGACGGGGTGGGGGCTTGTTAGCTCTGTTAAAAGATTATATAAGTAAGGAACACCACCCAACTTCCATACGGAATCTTCTTAAGGGATAATGATGGGAAAATATAGAAGTCAGTATGTTTTCTGACAATCAGACTGGTTTACCAAAGGTTACATTCAAATATGAAAAGTATAGTAACGGTGCAGTTCATTTTACCCCCTTCTGACTGGGATGCAATTTAATCAATGCTCTAAAGAAGCAGAAATGCTGAGCAGTGTTTAATGCTAGAATTAATGGTACCACACAGGTATCTAAACTTGACTAATCAAATATTGGAATTGGGCTATACCCTGACTACTTTGGACCTAGACTCATGTGCTGCAGTAGAGATACATTTGAAGGTAAAAGGCTGCTTCATGTATAACAGAAAAATAATTTACCACCCCTAGTGTGATCAATGCATTAAGGAACTCAACTGTATGTGGGAAAAATATTAGAGAAAGCAAGGCATTTTGGAGAAAACTTGATGTAGCAAAGGTTTTGTATTTTGTTAACAGTCAATCATAAGTGGACGTGAAGGAATAGATGGAATCAGGTAACAGGTTTGTAGAACTTATAACAATTTTTTACCTATGCAATGATTAAAATGAGCACGTGAGGGCAACTGAGTAAGGACCTGCAACTCCACAAAAGCACAAAAAGAGTGCAGCTGTTTTGTTTTTGAAAAAGCTTTTAGCCCATTCAGCTGTGAAGTGATGCTTGAAAATGTGTGGGCAGCACCTACTGAAGTCTCAGAAGATATAGAGGGGACCAAATAATTTCATGACAACTGCAAATAAAATGCTTTATGCAATTTTGCATAAATTGGTAAAAAAAAGGTTGTACAACCCAATTGTTTATGCTACACTCTGGACTGCTTGCACAGAAATGTTTTTTTAAACAACCCTGCCTGTAGAGGTAAAGATTACAGAAATGTGCAGGATAAACATAGAATGCCTATTTAGACAAGTTTGCCAAGTGGGAAAATTTAGATCATCTCAAGTTCTGAAGAAGCTTCAGCACCAGAACCTCTGCTCTGCCTTGAGAGTAAATATAAAATGAACATTAAAAAGTGGGTTAACTTTATAAGCAGGAAGGCACACCCACTGGAAGAAGAGGATTATGTTCTGGTTCTACAGTCCACTTTCTATATCCACAGTTGCCAAAAGGGGAGAAGCAGGTGGTAGCTGACAATTGCAACATTAACACACTCATTGTATTCTAATTATTTTGGCAAAGCCAAAAGAAAGCAGGGGTCCTGGGCACCGGAAGCAAGAACGAGAAGAGAAAGCCCCCTCCCCTGCCCCACAAAAGGCTCCACAAGAGCATCTTAGCTCACAGACGGGCATGGCTGCTAAGTTTTCTCTGGAGTCCCTAAGAAAGAAAATGTTTGAGTGACTAGCACAAAATCCCAGATAAATGGGGGAGGAGGAAATGAATGCCACGCATCCTGGCCTTTTCCCTAGTGGGTGCATATGCCACTAGTTAAAATTATGTTCATTCCTGAGGGTGTGTCAGTCAGTCACAAGCCATCACTGTGACAGCCGTTTCCCTATTTCACTACCTAATGACTTCCAGTGACAAATTTAAGCACCTCCCTGTACTAGGGACAGAATTCCCAAGAATTGCACAGCTAACCAGGGGGCTTCAGACTTATTTCTCTGGAGCAGCACCCTGTCCTGACGCACTGACAATCACTTCGGAAACTCACCAGAACTGTCTATAAAAGTTGCAAGGTGTGAGGGCTGCTGTTCAAGGGGGGCGGGGACTGGACATGTCTAAAGTAGCCCTTTTAGATCCCAGAACTTGGGGTTTGCGTGGCAGAGGTCTTGATGCTAGACAAAAATAAAGGTGCTGCCTGTAATGATGTATTAATCTATCATCATGTGGCAACTAAACAATAAACTGAGTGGAGCTTTTTCTAGCCCAAATTCACTGCAAGATAAAATACTTTTGAATGCAAATATATGCAAGTTACATGATCTACCCATGGCCCAGAAATTGGGCTTGAATAGCATGAGATTTCACACTAATACACTCACTCCCAAAGCATGATAAATGAACACTTATGGACTAATGGCAATCTACCCTGCTATTTTGGGATTGTCACAACAAGCATCCAACACGGGTTTATCTAGATAGAAGCCGGCTCAGTTCTTAGAGGGTCTGATCAAGCAGAGAACTGTAACTGTTCACCCCAGACACCAAGTTTTGTTGCACCAAGCTGAACTCAGGACACACACTGCAGTAGAGGCAGGACCTACAAACAGGGCTCAGTTTAGTTCTCAGAGAATCCCCCCTCAGTTCTAAGGAAATGAACGCAATCCGAGGCAGAAGCTGAAGGGGGTGGGGCTGACCTGTACTACACATACCCAAGACACCAGGATGAATTCAGTCCCCCCACCCAAATCCTAATGGTGTACCCCAGCATACCGTTGGAAGTTCCATGGAACAAAATAAACAGGCCATAACCCCAACGCTGGGAAGGACACCGTTACTTCCCTTGATAGGGTAGGGTCACAAAGGATAGGTTACAACCCCTGAGAACTCACTCATGTGTTGCCTACAAGCCTCGCTTCTCAGCTAGGTAACAAATTTATGAAACAACTCCCTGGTTAGCCTGTTCTGGGGTTTATAGAGATGAACTATCACTTCTGTGACACAGTTCTTTAACTGCTTTTTTTACAGTTATCGCCTCAAACTGCCCACATGAAAAAGGCCATAAAGCTAGCAATGTTAATTTGAATTCTGACTCGACGCTCTTATAATTTTAAAATGCAGTTTTAACTCTGCACATTTTAATATGCTATGAATGTCTGCAAAGGGGTGGTTTAAATACATTAAAAAAATCAATCTTCAAGCTGTCAACTTTTTTGAAGTGACATAAAACTAAATGTGTAGTTAAATTAGAAATTCCATTGGGGGGAGGTGGTGTTTGCAGTATATAGCAAGCATAATGAAAAGGTCTCTGGAGCAGTGGCAGGCACGGGCCCTTAAATTCTCAATAACAGGAGACAAAACAAGATTTTGATTGTGAATTTTATTTTTAGCAGGATGTGTTACTAATAGAAGGCACCATCATTAGACGACAACATCCGTGTTCCTCACCTGAAATAAAAGCTAGATAGATGTTAAAGAAGTTCTACTACAAAAGACATGAATATGCTACTTACCCTCAGAGAAGCCAGGAGGAACCTTAATAAATAATGATATTTTTGGTTGACATACCACATAAAACATTAGTTGTGTAAACCTAAGGCATAAAAAGGTCAGTATGTACCTTGTATTTGTTTTTAAACTATTTAATCAAGTAAGGAGTGAACAGCTTAGTTGTAACCCATATAAATGGCTCTCATATTGAAATCAAAATTGTTGTTCCTGGTAACTGAAAAATAGGCCAGCGTGTCTCACAATGCTAATTTGAAACAGACTAAACTGGCAACGGCTTGAACTCAGCCTTTTATCACACCATGGTATTTTGCCAGCATGTAGTACTGGGGGCACATCCCAAGAGTGCTGAAATTCTATAACATGGCTATCTTGAAGAGAGAGTGGGTGAGAAGTGTGCCCTTTTAAACAAACTTTAAAAAAAAACACATTCTCTGATCTTGAAAATGATAAAGGCTAAGCTAAATATAAATCTAAGGGCTTTTTTATACAGAAGCAGGCAGACTGCCCAGCATTGCAGCCAACTAAAGATACAGAAGGCAGAATCCATTATGTAACTATACCCAAAATATGCAACCAACCATGGAGTTGCCACCAATGAGTACTATAATGTTCACTATAATCATTACTAGCTTATGTGAGAAGATAAAGGAATAATCCTCACTGAATAAACCTGTTTTACTAAGATTCAAAACTTAACTATTGTGCACATGTTCCCTATCAAATGCACGAAAAAATTCATCCACCAAAACTTCCTTGTTCAAACTGACTCAAAGAAAAACTTAACTGGGATGTCACAGTATGCTAAATGCATGTGCTCCCAACATGCTTGATAAAATGAAACTTAATAAATGTCAAATGACTTGGGGTGGAAGGGGGCAAAGAGACTGGTATTCTACAACAGTGTGGACAAGTTAAGTTCTTAAGCATTCTGTTAGTTAAAATAAATTCTTTAGTTAGATAAATTCTGTTAGTTAAAAGAAAAACATGGAAAGAAAGCAGATCTACTATCCCACAGAGAGAAATTTTAAACACAAAGCTTTTTAGTAAAGAAAAGTTAGAGATCAGGACTACCACAAAGTTACGCACTTCCAATGTTTGCTCTTTCTCTGTGAGAACTTCTTTTTGGCATCGCAGAAAATCAGACAGCATCCGCGTCAGCTGCTTCCTATCATCTATTTCAGCCGCCAACCGGCCATTGTAATCTGCCAGTAACATACACGCGTCATCTACCATCTTTGAAAGCTGCTCTCCCGATTCTTTATCTGGAAAGTAACAATAGCACATTCATGTTCCAATAAAGAATAATCAATATAATACGATAAAGTTGATTGTTTGCACCCGAAGGCCATTACAATCGGTCATATAGACCCACGTCATAAATGATAACATTAAAAGTCTGACCCCCCCCCAAAAAAAACCTAGTCATCAAATACATTAAATGCTCACATTAAATGCCCTCATTAAATACTGCTTTAACCCGAATTTTCTTGGCTGCTAAGGCAGAGTCACACTCTATAGGAAACAAATGGATCGACATCCATCAATAAAGAATAATCCTGTCGAGCCCTAACATGGCTGTTATTTAAATTACTGCCGTTTCCCTTACCTGTTATTCTATCAAGTAAGGATGCGTCTTGGACCTCTACAGGTAATGAAGCTATTCTCTGATGAACGGCTGCATCCCCAGAGGCTGCATTTTCTAGTTCTTGCAATGCTCTAATGAGATCTGTAGTCTAAAAAAGTGTTATTACTTTAGACAACAATCAGCTATCAAGATACAATGCAATAGGTTCTATGGCAAAGAATATACAACACCAATTAACTTCTCTCCCCCTCTACCACCAAGACATAAAATATCACTGCAATATACGTTAACCAATTCCCTGCAGGTCTGCCGTCCTCTGTTCCCTGAGAAGCCCATGTTTTATGTCTATTCCACAATAATCGCTTGTGACACCAAGGGCTACCGACTACGCAGATTACACACAGGCAATACTTCTGGCAGCTCAGCAGAAAGCTAGTCAGCATGGCTAAATGCATTGTTAATTGCTAGTTGTTACTGCCAATATTAGAGCAAAGAGGTTACCATTGGCCACTTTCTCTCAGACTCTCCCAGCAGCTCAATAATATGCATACATACAGCCCTTTTGTAAAAGGAACTCTCCAAAATTACTCTATTAAACACTCTTGGAAGCAAGACTGAAGCTCTGTTTGGACTTTTCCAGACAATTTCTACCTGTGGGGGTTCACATGGAGAACTCTGCGTGGAGCAGTTGTTGTCCTCTACTTTTATCTGTTCGTAGGTGCGTTTCCTAGGGGCTTTTTCACCATCTAGAGTAAGTGCAGAGAGCTAAACGTCAGTCAAAAAGAGGTTCAAGCCATAAAAAGTAAGAACTGCATACAGAAGAAATTAGCTTACACAAAGCGTGCCTAAGCTGTTCTAAGACATCATTTTCATAAACAGATCTTTCTTCCCAGATAGACAGCACACGGCCAAGGTGCTTCTTACAACTCTCGTCAGTCTCACTGTGGGGGCGATAAAAAGCAATTCACGTAATCACTATATATACAGAGATGGCAGAGTTAACAGAGTAATAAATACAGAAAGAATTATTTCTTTAATTTTTAAAGGAACATTTACGAAAATGCACAATGCTAAAGCGCAGTTAAACCCTTCCAAACACTGAAGGCAATGGACTTACAAGGGTGTGTAAACCCTGCTTAAGACCACACTGTGAAGTCCAGGGATAGGCAGACCTGGGCAGAAGGAAACACTCATCAAAATAAATGGGTCCTTTGTGCCACACACAAACGTTCATCCATTTTTCAAACGGAAAAGTGAAAATTTGGGTCAGCAAATGCAAGAAAATCTATGAAATAATCTTTCTTTTGGAATGATGTTTTAAAAGGAAGTTTACTTGCTCAAAATGTGTAGTATGAAGATTTTTTATCTTAAAAACCCAACAGAATTAGATATATTAAATGTGATCCATTTTGTCCCCAGTTAATATGCTATATGCACAACAATACAATTGTGAACAATTCGATGTTTTCAATGTTAATGCAAAATATTCTTTTGATCTGAGAATATTCTTTTGATCCGTCTGCGATCATCTGCTATCTTTCGTCTAAGTGGCTCATTACAAGCTGCTAACTTCTCAGTATAAAAGTTTTGACACACATTTCATTCAAGCTACGCCTCCAGACAGCTAAATTCAGTTCACTTTTATCATAACTGCTGCTTAAACATTCACACCATCTCCATGTCACTCCATTTCTAGAAGGCAACAACGCACACTGATTCCATTTCTCCAACATTTTAATTATTGAGAGCATGCTTTTCACGTAACGTACTGAAGAAAGTGTACCGCACCTGGAAACGTGCTTAAAAGCTTCCACTATGACTGGGGCGAAGTCTTTTGTAAATTCTGGTCCTTTCCTTTTGCTGTTCTGAATGACATCATTGGCCAGATACAAGAATGTTAATTTCCGATTTGGCTTTGCTAAGGCAGGAGAAAAGAAATGGTTGAGTTTAGTCTTTAAGGTGTCACTGGACTTTTGTTTCATTCAACTTCCTTAAGCCCACCCAATTAACTTCATGGTTGAGAAGAGGTCTGGTCCTATTTTTCTCACACTGAAACCCAGCGCTTTAGCTACTAGAACTGTACCGCATGGGCACGACTCTCATATAAAGATAAACGTAGGCACTATTTTTTAAAATCACGTCTTCAAGCTGAAGATGTAGGTCTACCATGTTTTCATTTAGTTAGAGTGGAGTCCAGGAGTACCTTAGAGACCAACAAGATTAGTCAGACACAGAGTTTTGACTCTCGAAACCTTATACACTGCAACTCTTGTTGGCCCTTAAGGAGCTCCTGGACTCCAATCTAACTGCTCTACTGTAGACCAACATGGCTCCCCCTCCAAAACTATGCTTTAATTTCGAGTCCTGCTCTTTTAAGCCTACTCTGACTTACAGAAATTAAGCAAGAGAAGCTTTTCATACTAAGCTTAAACTCTTCACAAGCGTTATCATCTCCCATTCTGTAAGCCATGAATCCCCCCGCAAACTCTGGAAGGCAGGGTTAGGATACAAGCAGAAATCTACATTCTACAATGCCATTCAGGATAATGCATATAGTGGGAAGACTAGAGTTGTCACATGGCACCACAAGTACGAAAGAAACACTACCCATCAAAGACCTCAGGAGTTTCCCAGTGTTTGGGCGTATGGCAAGACGCATTAGGCACTCCAACACCAGTATTACAAGCCGTCAGATATTAAGTGCCAGAGCCATGCCACTTTGGTACTTTTTCTTGGTACTATCCTGGTCCACGTTTGCCATCAACCTTTTTGTGCCTCTTCCACCATTCCTCCATGCTCTTCCGCATTGGTCTTTCTCCCTTCTCAATGCCTATAACCACACTGAAATTGTACCCCTCTCTGCTAGTGTCAGTCCTGACAATTTGATTACTTTCAACAATAATAAAAAAGAAACAGAGTAAACCAGACTTTATTCTTAATTGTATATTTTTTTAAAATTCTTAGTTATGTCATTTTAATCAGACACGGTTGGTGATAAGCACTATGCAAGTCCCCCTCCCACAGCTCTTGGCCAGAATAACTCATGTTCAGATTAATAGTAGTTTTAAAGGTATCTATGATTATCTGAAGCTGCCGACTTCCAAACAGTGCTGTTGTTGGGGTCCAGTTAAGATAAAAGTAGATTTAATATTTTATTTAAAACATTTTATGCCGCTTTTCAGCCTGATCAGGGTCTATAAGGCAACAAACATTTTTTTAATTAAAATATTGGAGCTATAAAAATGGTAAAATTATAAAATAATTCAATTAAACATATATTAAAAACACCAGGAGGGACAGTAACTGTTATTGGGGGCATGCCAGACACCCCCCCCCCCAAAAAAAGAAGTATTTACAAGCTAGCAAAAGGCTAGAGGGAGACAGATGAATCTCCTGGGGAGGGAGTTCCAAAGTTTTGGTGCCACAACCGAGAAGACCCTTCCTTGGGTTCCTACCCTTCTAGCTTTAGATGACGGGGGATACCGAAGCAGGACCTCCAAAAATGACTAGCGTGTACAGATAGGTTGATACGTAGCCCTATTATTAAAGACCATAAACCTGTAGGTCAGCTGTAAGAGGCTAGCACGGATTTAACAGAAGGGAGTTAGAGCTAGTACAGCACAAGAAGATCAAGATCCAGCAGAGATCTGAAAGCAGACATTGGTTTTGGGCTAGGGCACATCATGCAAATCATAAGAAGGAATTTGGAACCTGTGGCAAGAGCATCCCTTTTTTGCAGGCAAAATTGGGATACCATTACATATAAAAGTAATAATAAAATAAAAAACACAGCATATTAAAGTCAGCAAAAACATTACTCGTCTTCCTCTCCACGTTCTAGATTTTTCAAAGTTTTTTCCATTCTAAAGATCGTTGGAATCCAAACAGCGCCCTGATCTTCCATGTCTTTATCATTTTTATAATGTCAGCGTAATTAAGTTTGTTTAACCTTTTCTATTCAATTATTTAGATCTGGGAGTTTATTTTCTTTCCAATATCTTGCAAAGTTAATTCCAGCTGTTGTTATCATGTGAAGGAATATGTTTTGAAGATCATTTTGTATATCTGGTATATAATTTAATAGAATTATTTCAGGATTTACTGGAATATTTATTTCGAGTCTATCAGATATAATTTGGGTCACTTTCTTCCAGTATGCATTAGCTCTTCTACAATCCCACCACAGATGTAAAAAATTGGCTTTGGCAAGGTTGCAGAACCCACAATTGCTACCGCCTTTGTTCAAGCTCAGCATTTTTTGTATTCTGTTGGGAAAAAGATGCCACATATCTATCATTTTAAATAAATTTTCCCTAACCATAAGTCTTATAGTAAAATTAGCACCCTTCGTGAATGTAAATGTCCATTTCTTTTCATCTAGTTCATATCCTAATTTTCTACTCCATTTCTGCTGTACAGGTGGTTTTATTGGCCTATTTTTTTAAATAAAAAGCATAAAACATAGTCTCAGAAATTTTGCTTGAAATAATTGTTCAAATTCGTTCAGGGCTCTAGGAACTAATCTGCTCTTTTTAATTAGCATTACTGAATATTTTTTTATTTGAAGATATCTGAAGGGAGCTAATACTATTCTAAATATTGTCGAAGGCTTTCACGGTCAGAGTTCATTGGTTCTTGTAGGTTATCCGGGCTGTGTAACCGTGGTCTTGGAATTTTCTTTCCTGACGTTTCACCAGCAGCTGTGACATCCACAGCTGCTGGCGAAATGTCAGGAAAGAAAATTCCAAGACCAAGGTTACACAGCCCGGATAACCTACAAGAACTAATACTATTCTGTTTTCCTCAGGGAATTCTAAATAGATGATTTGTTGGTCTTTAAACCAATGACTATATTTATCATAGTCATTTAATGTACAGCTAAGACAGGATTGTTTAGCTATATTCTCTACCGTTATATCTGCCATGATTGATGCTAATAAGAATTTTCCTGGTATGAATACATGTCTTATCTGATCCCATACATTTATTAAGTTATTAACAAACCTATTGTCATTGTTGTAGTATTTTTTCCTACAATCTTTTTCAATCCATAATCATTTCTCCAGTGGAAACTGTATAAAATTTTGTTCAATGTTAACAAACGCTAAATTATCTTCTGGAGCAAGCCAAGCTTTTAAACCTTCTATTTTAGCAGCTAAATAATACCCAATAAAATTTGGATACCCCGTTCCACCTTTCTCTCTTAACTCATACAAATTATTGCTTTTAACTCTTGGTTTTTTATTCTGCCAGATAAATTTATTGCAAATCTGTTGCCATTACAAAATTATTATTTTTTTGGAATTTCAATAAACAAATTTTTGAATAAAATTTTTAATTTAGGGAGGATATTCATCTTAATTATGTTGATCCTACCAAAAAAGAAAATCATGAGTCTGCCAAGAGTGAATTTGGGTCATCATTCCCCGGGTAACTGGATCACAATTTAACTTTACATTTTCCTTTTGATCTTCACTTACCGTATATACCCATGTATAAGCCGACCCGCGTATAAGCCGAGGTGCCTAATTTCTCCCCAAAAATGGGGAAAAATTAGGCACCCGCGTATAAGCCGAGGGTCGGCTTAACCCCCCCCCCCCCGCGAGCGCAGGCTTACCGTTCCTTCTGGGCTCCTGGCGGCGGGCCCGGCAGGGCCAGCGTAGCAGCCTCCCTGCAGCCGCAGGGGGCCTCTGGAGGCCGCTCCCGGCCTGGAAAAGGCGGCGGGGGCGGCTGGGCGGCCTCCCCGCGGCCGCAGGGCGCCTCTAAAGGCCTCTCCCGGCCGGGAGAAGGCGGTGGGGGCGGCTGGGCGACCTCCCCGCGGCCGCAGGGCGCCTTTAAAGGCCGCTCCCGGCCGAGAGAAGGCGGCGGGGGCAGCTGGGCGGCCTCCCCGCGGCCGCAGGGCGCCTTTAAAGGCCGCTCCCGGCCGGGAGAAGGCGGCGGGGGCGGCTGGGCGGCCTCCCCGCGGCCGCAGGGCGCCTCAAAAGGCCGCTCCCGGCCGGGAGAAGGCGGCGGGGGCGGCTGGGCGGCCTCCTCGCGGCCGCAGGGCGCCTTTAAAGGCCACTCCCGGTCGGGAGAAGGCGGTGGGGGCGGCTGGGCGGCCTCCTCGCGGCCGCAGGGCGCCTCTGGAGGCCGCTCCCAGCCAGGAAAAGACGGCGGAGGTAAGTTCCCCCCTCCCTTCTCCCTCCCCCCTCTACCGTATTGACCCGCGTATAAGCCGAGTTCGGCTTTTTCAGCCCTTTTTTTGGGCTGAAAAACTCGGCTTATACGCGAGTATATACGGTAACCAGATACTTAAATATTTGACTTGATCAACATCTTCATCCCTTCTAAAGTTTTTATACTATTTACTTAATTCTTTGTACGATCTAAATAAAACTGTATAATTTCTGTTCTTCCTTTATGTCAGCCCTTGGCCCACAGAACCAGAAATCACCACAAAGTCAGATAGAGTCCAAACAGATGGCTTTTACTGGTCAAATAGGCATACAGTGCAAACGAATAAAATGACAGCTATGAGAGACTCACTAGCTGGGAGATATTATAAGGCAGGAAAGGCGGGAGATTACACGCACAGGCTGAATACAGTTTCCCACGGGCTGAGTTCCCAGGCCTAGGTATGCGACCTTGGGGGGCAGACAATACAGCGCAGAGACAGAGGCAATAACGAAACCGAGATAGCAGCCTGACATTCTGCTCCCCTCAAGGCCCCCTCCCAGTTCGCAAGGGGGCTGGCCTATCTGGGTAAGCAATGTGAAAGGCGTCGACGAGGTCGGGGGCGGAGACATCCCGTGCGCGCACCCATTCGTCATAGGCAGGGGGGAAATGTTTCCAACGGGCTAAATATTGCAGGTTGCCATGGTGAACACGGGAGTCAAGGATCTTGGAGACTTCGAAGTGTTCCTCCCCCCCCACCATGATGGGTTGCGCAGGAGGTGGGTCCGGATGCCACTGTGGAGAAGCAACATGGGGTTTGAGGAGGCTAATGTGGAAAACAGGATGCACACGCCTCAAGGATTTGGGGAGAGCCAGTTCCACCGTGACAGGGTTTATGACCCGGGTGATGGGGAAAGGGCCAATGTATTTAGCACTGAGCTTATGGCACGGTTGGGTGGAACGGAGATTTTTGGTGGAAAGGTAAACCAAAGCACCCACTTGCAGATCACCCCCGGGGGAGCGATGTTTGTCAGCTTGCGCTTTGTATTTACGTTTGGCCCGGTCGAGGTTGCTAACGAGCCAGGGCCAAGTGGTACGGAGGGCGTGTGCCCAGGAGGCAATGTCGGGGTTCCCCTCCCCCTCTACATCATCTGCAGGAGCGATGGGACTGAAATCTTGTCCATACACAGCAAAAAATGGGCTAAAACCTGTGGACTGATGCATGGCATTATTGTAGGCATATTCTGCTAAAGGTAACAGTTCCACCCAGTTATCCTGGTGGTAGTTAACATAACAGCGTAAATAACATTCAAGTACAGCATTGACACGTTCAGTTTGACCATCGGTTTGAGGATGGTATGCACTAGACAACCCTTGTTCCACTCCCACCAACTTGAGGAAAGCTTTCCAAAACTTAGAAACGAAACCACTTCCGCGGTCACAAATTATCTTACGCGGAAACGAATGTAAGCGAAAGATATGCGTCACGAAGAGGCGGGCCAGTTTCTGAGCAGAGGGGATCTCTGCGCATGGAATCAAATGTATTTGCTTAGAAAACAAATCAGTAACAATCCATAACACAGTTTTACCCCCACTGAGAGGGAGATCAGTCATGAAGTCCATAGCAATCACTTCCCAAGGTTTGTTGGGCGTTTCAAGAGGTTGTAGCAGTCCCGGGGGTTTTCCCTGCGATCGTTTCGCAGCGGCACAAACGGGACAGCTGCGGATGAAGGAGTCAATGTCGGAACGCATTCCCCCCCACCAGAACTGTCTGCGCAATAAGTGAAGGGTTTTCAGAAACCCAAAGTGCCCAGCTGTTTTGGCTCCATGAGCTAAATGTAAAACGTCCTTTCGGAGAGCTTTGGGTACATACAATTTCGAGTCCTTGTACCAGGAGCCTCCTTGTTGCTGTACTTGCTTCCGGTTGGTGGGGGGAGTCCAATCGAGGACGGCTTGGACTTTGGCGGGGTCCATGCGAAGACCTTGGTGGGAGATGATGTATCCCAAAAACGTGAGTTTGCTTTGGTGAAATTCGCACTTAGCTAGTTTTGCGAAAAGTTGATGGTTACGCAGGCGTTGCAGAACTTCCCTGACCAGAGCCACATGCTCGTCCATAGTTTTCGAATAAATGAGAATGTCATCTAAGTAGACCACCACCCCATGATATAGAAGGTCATGTAGGATTTCATTGATGAGTTGCATGAAGACCCCCGGGGCTCCTTTTAATCCGAACGGCATCACAAGGAATTCATACATTCCGAAACAGCTAGAGAAGGCAGTGAGGTGCTCATCCCCTTCGCGGATACGGACTCGGTAGTAAGCTTCCACCAAGTCTAATTTAGAGAACACACGGCCTTCCTGTAATTGTCCCAAAATATCGGATATTAATGGGATAGGATAGGCGTTGGTCTGGGTAACCGCATTGAGCTTTCTGAAGTCAATGCACAGGCGAAGGTCGCCCTCTTTTTTCCGGACGAAAAACGCGGGGGCCGAGTTTGGGGCATTCGAAGGGCGAATGAACCCTCTGGCGAGGTTTTTGTCCAAAAAGTCCCGGAGGACAGTGCGCTCGGAAGCGCTCATAGGGTAAATCTTACTCTTGGTTAATGTGCAGTCCTTTACCACTTCAATCGCACAGTCTGAGGCCCGGTGGGGGGGTAAGGCATCACATTCCCTAAGGTCGAAGACATCTTCAAAGTCCCGGTATACAGCGGGTAGAGCCGGTGGTGCTGGGGCAGTAGAGGTTAATGCTGGAACGGGCGGATATAGCAGAGCAAAGTTTTGCCGATGCTGGTCGCAGGTGGGACTAGCGAAGGAGATAGTGTTTGTTTCCCAATCAATACTGGGACTATGTCCTTTAATCCAGTTAATTCCCAAGACCACTTCAAATCGGATAGGGGCTATAGTGAAGTCTATTTGTTCCCAGTGGGAACCAATTCCCATTGCCACCCCTATGGTGCGGTGATCAACTGGACCCCCCTGGAAATGGCTTCCGTCCATTTGGGCAAATTGGACGGGGGCGGGTAAAGCCTCAGAGTCGGCTCTGAGTGCAGCAAAAGTGGTTTCGCTTATGAGAGTGCGACAGCAACCGGAGTCAATTAGTGCTTTGACGGGGATTTGTGGGCCACCGTTAAGTTGTTGTAAAACTGCATCTACGTAGACGGTGGAGTCCACTTCTTTGATTTTGGTAGGAGCATTCGGTTTGATCGGAAGATCCTGAGAGGTCTGTGGAGACGCTCCATTCACCACAGACCGGAGCCGTTTTTTGACAAGTCGAGGGGAGATTCCAGGTTTAAGGCTGGAGAAATCCAAGGGTTTTCCTCATCCGAAGAGGGAAAGCTGTCCCCCAATGGGGCACTTGTAATCCGAGACCCGGCGGGGTCGTTGGAAGCAGGCAGGGAGGCTGGGTCCCCGGCATGGAGTGCAGAGGGTGTGGGCCTTCCCGGAGCTGCGCTGCGGGTGGCCGCGGTGCCTCTGCGTGGTGGACGACCTCGGGCGCGGGTTGTCGTGCTGGGACGAAATAATTCCTGGCGGCGTGGGCAAACGGCTGCAAAGTGGCCCATTTCTCCGCATGTAAGACAGGCACCCCTCTGAAATCAGGTTTCACGTTCCTGGGGCGGACGTGGGGGATTTCGTGGGACGAGCAGTGGTGCCTTGGGTTGAGGCTTTTGGGTGCCTTTTTCCTTGTGCTTTTGACGGACGAGAGAAATAAAGCGTCGGCGGCTTTCCACTTCCTCGGCTAATAGGATCCAGTCTTCGAGGGTATCGGGATCGCCTCGCATGTAAGACCAGTTCAGAATGTCAGGATGCAAGGCTTCCCTGAAATGATGGATCAGGGTGGTCTCGGGCCAACCTACAATTTTACTTGCCAGTCGTTGAAATTCATCGGCAAATTCTCGAACTGTAGCAGAGCCTTGTTTTAATTGTAAGAGTTCCGTTTTGGCTCTTTCCCCCAGGAAGGGGTCCTCAAACCTCCTTCTCAGGGCAGTCATGAAGTTGTTGAGGGAACGAATAGCACGAGAGCGGGTGTCAAACTGGAGGACCATCCAGTCAGCCGCTTTACCTGTCAGAAGGGAAGCTACGTAACGCACCCGGCTATCTTCCGTGGGGAAAAGTTGTCCTTGTTCTCGCATATAACTGTCCACTTGATGCAAGAAACAAGGCAAAGTCTCGAGAGATCCGTCATACGTAGTCCTCAATTTGAGTTGCTTCCAAGGGCCGGGCGCAGGTTGACCCGGTTGCACGGGTGGTCCGGGTGGAGGAGCAACAGGAGCTCCAGGAGGCAAGGGTGGAGCAGGCACATTAGCGGGTGGTTGCACGGGTGGTCCGGGCGGAGGAGCAACAGGAGCTCCAGGAGGCAAGGGTGGAGCAGGCACATTAGCGGGTGGCTGTACGGGTACCCCCTGACCCGGTATCGGAACGGGCTGTCTCTGAGCTATCAGGGTTTGTTGTAATTGCCTGTTCTCTTGAAGCATAAGTTCCATTACTTCCTGGAGTTGATCAACACGGTCGGAGAGCTCCCGATTCTGGGCTCGTAAGAGATGAACCTCCTCACTCGGGCCACCAGTAAGATAAGGCTTACTGGTCCGGAAGCTTGTGGCCCATTGAGAGCTATCCCCATATAAATCCTCGTCTTCAGACTCTCCTGAGTCTCGACGTCGGTCAGCCAAACGGCGTGCGCGTTGGGTCGCGCGCGACGGGACAAACGCCGGGGAAAAAGACAGACCCGATAGCCCTAGTAGATTGTCCTTGGGGCGCGTGTCCACGTTCGCCAGATTCCTAATCCTTGCTGCAGCCGCCCTGGCTGCTTCCGCAGCCTCTCTCTCTCTTGCGACCTTAGCCGCTTCGGCGGCTTGCTGATCCGCAAGAACTTTGGCATTCTCAAGTCTTAGGGCAGTCTCTGCCGTAATGCGCGGCAAAAGTTCTGTCTCCAGGAGTGTGAGTAGGGGGTCGGGTTCCCCGCCCAGCAGAGGTTGTACTCGAACCGCCAGTGCGGGTGCCTCGGCTCCAAAAGTCGAGGTCAAAACTTGAGCCAAGGTGGCTACCGGGGTGTCCTTTGTACATTCCACAAGGAGAAGAGCGGTGCTAATAGCGACTCGCTTGGCCTCAGCCTGACAGCTGGCTGCATCCGGGATCAGGGAAAAACCCTCCGGCGGGGCTCCCGCCATGGTAGAAAGAGTTTCTCGAGAAATAAGATTATCCAAAAGTCCAGTTAATATTTGTAAATCCTCAGTCGCCAATCGGGCATCGTCCAGTAATTGATCCAAGTCCTGAAGATCTAGACGAGCATCAGTATCCTCCGACGTTAACATCCAGAGACGTCCTTTAAGAGATTGCCACTGTTCCTGTACCAGTCCCCTCAAGCGGCAAACCTCTCGGGTCGTCCGGAAAAGTTCAGGGATTAAGTCTTGTAACAGAGTAGGATCCTCAGAGAAGGGCTCCAGGGTGTAGATCACCTGGAGAGCTGCACAGCTCCCATCCAAGTGGCAGGCGAACCCCCCTGGGCTCCAGCCTGGCTAGTAGAATGGTGAAGAGAAGGGATAGCTGTCATAATGTCAGCCCTTGGCCCACAGAACCAGAAATCACCACAAAGTCAGATAGAGTCCAAACAGATGGCTTTTACTGGTCAAATAGGCATACAGTGCAAACGAATAAAATGACAGCTATGAGAGACTCACTAGCTGGGAGATATTATAAGGCAGGAAAGGCGGGAGATTACACGCACAGGCTGAATACAGTTTCCCAGGAGCTGAGTTCCCAGGCCTAGGTATGCGACCTTGGGGGGCAGACAATACAGCGCAGAGACAGAGGCAATAACGAAACCGAGATAGCAGCCTGACACTTTATTTAATTTGTATCCTGAAATTATCCCAAAATTGTTAATTTCTTCCAATAAAATTTTACTGGAGTTCTCTACCTCTGTTAATGCAATTACAATATCATCTGCACATAAGCTAATTTTATGTTCAATCCTATTTATATTAATTCTCTTTATAGCTCTATTACTCTTTATAGTGATTACTAGTGAAGTGACAAATAATAGAGGAGAAAGGGGGCAACCTTGCCTAACCCCTCTTGAAATATTGCAAGGAGCCGATAATTCTCCATGTATCCTTATTTTTGCATAACAGTGGTATAAAATATCTCCACCCATTTCTGAAAATTATAACCAAATCTAAAAGTATTTACTGTCTCCTTGAAAGATGTACATTCCACCATGTCGAAGGCTTTCTCCGCATCGAAGAACATAACTGATTTTAATTTATACTTTTTAATTGTTTCAATTAAATTATTTCCTTATATTAGCTGACAACTCCCTTTGAGGAATAAACCCATTTTGATCAATTGATATATATTTCCCTATAATCAGTTTCAATCTATTGGACAGGATTGTGGTATCTTATAATCAGTGTTTAGTAGACTAATTGTCCTATACGAACTGGGAGAAGCTGGATCTTTATCTGATTTCAAAATAACAACCACAGTGCTCTCTGACCAAGAGTCGAAATTTCCCTTGTTTGTAAATGTCTTTATTGAGTTAAATAAGGTATTTTAATTAAATGAAAAAAATCTTTATAAAATTCCAAAATAAAGCAATCCAGGCCTGGTGACTTATTAAGTTTTATTTTTTTTAACAACAGATTCCAATTATTGCGTACTTATCTCCCTATCCATTACTTCCTTATCTTCTTTTGATAATTAAGGGATTTTAATTTTCTTTAAAAAAAGCTTTGACTGCATTTTTATTAGGTTGTTTGGAGTTATACAACGTCTGGTAGAAATCATGAAATGTTTGAAGATTTTTTTTATTATCAGGAGAACTTACCATTCCCTTAATCAAATTTTACTATATTTTGTTTGGCTTTAATTTTCCTAACTTTATTAGCTAATAATTTTCCAGCTTTATCTCCATATTGAAAAATATTGTTTTGTAAGTAACATCTGTTTATGAATAGATATAATATCAATCTGTGCTAATTTCAATTTCTCGTCTAATTTCTATCATTATTTCTTTGCTTTGCTTCTTTTTATGCTGATTTTCTAATTTTTTTATCTTTTGTAAACATTTCTGCCTTTCTGCATTCTTTACTTTCTTCAGGTAAGCTTATTTACTTATTGCGAGACCTCTAAAATATGCTTTGGTGGCCTCCCAGATATTTAAGGCAGAGCTTTCTGCTTGGTTGTTTATTTCAAAATAAAGTTTGAGTTCCTTGTCTACCTTTCTTTTAATTATCTGATTATTCAAAAGTTCTTTATTTAATATCAATGAATTTTAGTACTTGTTGTCAGTAGTCAGATATAAATAAACTGGAGCATGATCAGCATAAATCATATTGCCTATAGTGGCTTTTTTGATCTTATTGATAATTAAGTTAGAACAACTTGCAGTTACTTCATCTAGAGGGCTTTCAAACTTGAAATTTGTTATACACCCTACATACATATCTGGGCTTTTATAATTTTGTTTATATATTGCGATACATTTTTTGAGTGTGCTTTAAATAGGTTTTTATCTGACCACTGATGAAGGCCTGTTGGCCAAAACGCGTATGGTGTGTGGTTTATGATTATCAGCCTTACCACAGTTGCAATTGAGCTATTGATTCGTCCATAGATACAGAAGGAACCATGTTCTTAACAGCTGAAGTTTTCACTCCCATCCCCATTTACACCCTGCCTTGAACACATGAAGCTGCCTTATACTGAATCAGACCCTTGGTCCATCAAAGTCAGTATTGTTTACTCAGACAGGCAGCAGCTCTCCAGGGTCTCAGGTAGAGGTCTATTCACATCAACTACTTGCCTAGTCCCTTTAACTGGAGATGTCGGGGATTGAACCTGGGACCTTCTGCGTGGCAAGCAGATGCTCTACCACTGAGCCATGGCCCCTGTCCCCCCACTTCCCTATTTCTTGCTTAATCAGCTTTTCTGGATTCTTGTTCACTACCGCTTACATCTAAAAGCAACTCTAAATCGATCTTTTAAACCTTTCTTCTTTGTTCTTCCTTTTGTACTCTCCTCTTGCCATCCTCCATCTGTTTCTCACCTTCTGGTTTAAAAAAAAACAACGCTTTTCTTTTCAATAAGAGATTGCCTATCTGGATCTTCATTTCCTTCTCTTCTCCCCCCCCCCCTTGAAAGTTAACTTCTGGCTCTCACTTTGCCCAGTTTTTTGTGTGTCTGCTTCTCCTCTCCCAACATTTTCATTTGGGAGGGTCCTTTTTCTCTCTTTGCTCCCCTCCCTTTATAACGGGTAGAAAAATCTACCTCTAATCAAAGGAATTGTCGGCTCCACCTACATAACACATGTAAGGTGGCTTACATTGCTTTCCTCTTCCCTTATTTATCCCTGAACAACCCTGAAGGGGAGGGTCAGGTTGAGAGTTAATGACTGGCCCAAAGGTACACAAAAAGCTTCACAGCTGAGTAAGGATTTGAACCCAAGTGCCCAATGTCTTAGACTGATACTCTAACCATTAGACCCCACCGCATCACCAACAACCTCCTGGGATTCATGCCCCAGCATTCTCACCCCATCAGAATATAGCATCCGTAACCAACGGAGAGGAAAAAAGAATGACAGATCACAAAAGGAATCCCACACGATAACAAGCAAAGGCTTTAACAACCTTCTACTTGGTATTTATGATAATCAATGGCTTAAAACAGAAAACTGACTTAATTTCTTCTAAAAACAGTACAGCAGTTCACAATGAGACATACTGCGCATTTCTGAAGGGAGGGTCTGACTCGGCTTAGGAGCCTACGTCACCCCGCAGCACCATAAGTGCCTGGTTATCCCAGGATAACCAGGCACTTATGCCGCCATGGAGGGCATCCCCGCTGGCCCTGGGACCCTATGCCACAGCACGGGGCTTGGTGGGACCTTCCATTGGTGTTCTCCCCTCCGCGGCAGCCAGGAAGCCTCTAAGGAAGCTTCTCAACTGCACCATCCCAGCTGCCACCGTCCCCGTCCCACCCAGGAATGGGCTCAAATCACTGCTTATGACTCACAAGTTTAAAGACACTATTAAGGGAAATATATTCATTAATGCTGATAAATACTACAAAAAGGACCACAACAGGGAAATATACCTTGCCTTCAAGAGAAAAAAAAGAATCTTAAGGAAACTATCCTGCCTAGGCAATAAATATGCACTACCATAAATTAAAGATAATTAGAAATAGAGATGTTTAGTTTAGAATTTAATATGAACCATGCAAATTGAGAAAGGTGCAATATTAAGGCAATAGAAATGTTTAACACCAAATATTTAACACAAGTCAAACTGTTAAACTGTTAAACATAATAGAAAAGATTAAAAAATGCATGTTTCTATTTCTCTTATTCTCCAGCATTCAGCCATCATTTTAACCACCACTAAAATTATGAGGACTAAAATCCTATTTTAAGATGAGATTCTCAAAATTCTAATGATAGCCCACATAACACTGCTTGACAGCTTTTTAGATAATTTTTTGTGGCAGGTCACTTAAACGTTCACCCCAAATAAGTACCCTTTTTAAAGATAGTCTCCGAACTGTAAATAAAAAAATTCAAAGGAAGATACTTTGTTTTTAAATGCAGTTTTTACAAATCATAAAATGAAGACATACAATTAAGAAATTCCTAGACTGCCAGCATGACATCTCGCATGACAGAAACTTTAATTTAGCAAAAACCTTTAGTTCAACTACTAATCTGACCCTGTTTTTCATCAATCCAGTAGACAAAGTACATAGTTGACATTATGATTAACAGTTTGGAGATCAATTCAGATAATCATAATTTGAAAATCAAACTATGTCTAAACAAGCGGAGAGCCAGTGAGCTCTAGTGGTTAAGAGTGGCAGACTCTAATCTGGAGAACCAGGTTCGATTCCCCACTCCTTCACATGAAACTTGCTGGGTATCCTTGGGCCAGTCACAGTTCTCTCAGCCCACGCAGAGGCAGGCAATGGCACACAACCTCCAAACTCCTCTTGCCTTGAAAATCCTACAAGGGTCACCATAAGTCATCTGTGACTTGAAGGCACGTTCCACAAGCGATTAAAGTTTCCAGTGAAGAACTATTTTCCTCAGCACAAGAAAACTATCTTTCGAAGGGCAGTGAAAACCACCTGACTGAATGCTCATCTAGAGTAACCTGCTATCTCCCCTTGTTGAACAGGTAAATTACAGCACTCTTGCTCAATATATTAACAATATTATCTAGAATTCAAAAGAAACCAATAGTCTATATATTTTTATGCCTATATGGGCAATTTTACTAAGTGTTAATGTCACACTATAACCATAGACTATATATTCACCTAAAAATTCTTTCCAAATAATACAGTAAATAATCTCCATTGTTCTAGTATAAAGTATTCAAGGTCATACAAAGGAAAGTAAATCTCACAGTAGAACGATCACTTTACTGAGATTTACTTTTCTTTGTATGACCTTGAATACTTTATTCTAGAACAGTGGAGATTATTTACTGTATTATTTGGAAAGAATTTTTAGGTGAATATATAGTCTATGGTTATAGTGTGACATTAACACTTAGTAAAATTGCCCATATAGGCATAAAAATATATATAGACTATTGTGAATTCTAGATAATATTGTTAATATATTGAGCAAGAGTGCTGTAACGTACCTGTTGAATATCTATTCCAGCACCTATAGTGTTGTCTTAGTGATATTTTCCCTTGTTGGGCAGCAAATTAGAAGGCCTACAGATTTTATAAAATCTCTTCGATACTCTCTCAAAAATGTGTAAGACAACATTCAGTGTTAACACAGTACTACACACAGCTAAGAAAAAAAATAGTCACTTATCTAACATATCACAAAATACATTTAACCAGTATGGGCACAAATAAAAAATATTCCTTCCCCTAGTGTTTCTTCTACCAAAAAGGCTCCCTTAATTAGAAAGCTTTGAAAACACAGTCGCCATTTTCCCCACAACGTGGACACATGGTTATTCAAATAACTTCTACAGGAAAATGGAGGAAGTGAGCACAAATAGAAAAAGGTTGCAGCCACAGAGCAACACTAAAAAGGAGAATTCATATAAAGCATAACACCCAAGTGCAGCAATTATTTCACGAGCGTGGCTCAAAAGACCAACTTAAGAAAGCAAAGTCTGAAGTCATCATTCCCATGCCAATATGTATAAAATAGCAGTTGAGATGTAATAAGGTTCAGCATATATTCTTGTAAGAGAATAGTCTCTTAAGATGAAAGTGATGGTGAAAATAACTGTGCACCAAGCTTGGTTTTAGCAAGTTCATATGGAACTTACATTGGAAAAGTTATATGTCCTATGCCAGTGATGGCGAACCTTTTAGAGACAGAGTGCCCAAACTGCAACCCAAAACCCACTTATTTATCGCCGAGTGCCAATGCGGCAATTTAACCTGAATACTGAGGTTTTAGTTTAGGCATTCCCGCACATTTGGAGTCATGCATAGTTTGGTTCAAGTCCTGCAGCACCTTAGAGACCAAAATGATTTGCGTGGGGTGGGGTGGGAGAGAGATCTAGCCATTTATGCATGGGAGGTTTTGGCTTGGATTTGCCGCTCTCTAGATGCACATTTCCCCCATCCAAATTCTCAAAACTCAACTATAAGCTTCCATGTAGTTTTTAGAATTCAGACGGGGGAAATGTGCACCTAGAGAGTGGCAAATCCAAGGCAAAACCTCCCAGGCAAGAAAGAGCCTCTCTCTTTGGAGAGCCAGAGGACCCTTCCTCAGATACAAGCAGGAGCGGAGACCCTGAGCCCCTCTATCCCAGTCGGAAGGTGGGGAGGGGTGTTGCAAAGAAGGGATGCGGGGGACAATGCAAAATTGCCAGCAGCTTGGTTAGAGCCAGGGAGGGGGGTGGAGAGGGAGCAAGAGAGGGTGAGAAGAAAAGGAAAGGCCATTTATGCATGGGAGGTTTTGCCTTGGGATTTGCCGCTTTCTAGATGCACATTTTCTCCATCTGAATTCTCAAAACTCTGCTCTCCAAACGCACATTTGCCCCAGCCAAATTCTCAGAACTCAATAATAAGCCCCCGTGCAGTTTTGAGAATTCAGATGGGGGAAAATGTGCACCTTGAGAGCGCCAAATCCAAGGCAAAACCTCCCGTGCGTTTTCGCCCAGAAAGAAACGAGGAGCTTCTTCTTCCAAGGGCGAACCCGCCCCCCCCCCAATGCATAAATATCCAAGAAGAAGCCCCAGAGAAACCCTGCAATGGAGGGAATCCCCTGGAGGGGGGGAAGCAGATGGGCTGGAAGGCTCCTCTCTCCAGAGAAGGTGGGCCCCCTGATGCAAAGGAAGGGAAGGGGGGCGGGAAACGAGCCCGGGAGAGACAGTTGCGGCCTCAGTGCGAGGCGCGCGAGGCGCCCGGAGTGAGTCACAGGGGTGTCAGGAACAAAAGTAAAGTGGGATGGAGCAGAAGGGCCCCTCCCCCCCAAGGGTCCCAAGCCGCGCCTTTGGGGATGGGGGGGAAGGGGGGCAGCCCTCGGGCCCAAAGGTGTCCCCACCCCCCACCGCTTCCGGTGGGGATCCTTTGCCCCTCCCCCCCGCCTCTCCAGGACGCTCCTCCCGGTGGGGCAGGGGGAGACCCTCCTCTGCGGCGGCGGCGCCCCCAGGCCCCCCAGCCCGCGTCTCCACAGAGGGGGGGACCGCAGGCGGCCGGACCCCCCCAGGAGCACCCTGCCGCCCTCAGCCAGCGCCAGCAGGGCCCCCCCTCAACACGCCCCCCCACACTTGGGGATAGCAGACGGAGGGGCAGAAAAACCCTCCCTCCCACCCTCATTTTCTCAGCCCGGGCTCTGGACTTTTAGACGCTCCTCCCCCTGCCCGCCTGGGACGAGGCGGCGGCGAGTGTGGCGTGGAGAAGCCGGCAGCCCAGAGGCCCCAGCAGCCCGGCGGCGGCTGCAGAAGACGAGCAGGGCTGCCCGGCCGCTTCCCCGGGGCCGCTCTGGATGGAGAGGCGCAGGGTGCGCCGGAGAGGTCCCCTGTGAGCAAGGGCGGCGGCGGCGGCTCCGTAGCGGTCCCTTCCTCTCCTGTAGCACCGGAGCAGCGGTCGGGTCCCTCCTCCTGCCTGCCTGCCTGGGCGGCGGAGCGAGTGAATGGCTGGGGTGGGGGGCGCCGGAGGGGGGGTGGCGCTGCCGGCTGGCTCCGGCCCCTGCGCGTGCCCACAGAGAGGGCTCCACGTGCCGGAGTCGGCACGCGTGCCATAGGTTCGCCAACACAGTCCTATGCAAACATACCAAAAACTTAGAACTGCTACAAGGAATCACAGAATCATAGTACGATAGAGTTGGAAGGGGCCATACAGGCCATCTAGCCCAGGAGCAGGGAACCTTTTTCCTACCAAGGGCCATTTGCATATTTATAACATCATTCGGGGGCCATACCAGGCGTAGATCTCCCGGCGGGGGGGGGGAGATGCTAGGGTTGCCAGGTCTCCAGCCACCACCTGGAGGTTGGCAGCCCAAGGAAAGGAAGGAGGGGGAGGGAAAGAAGGCAGGCAGGCAAGGGAGGGAGGGAGAAAGAAAGGAAGGAAGAGGAAGGAAGGAACTGGGGATAGATGGATGGATGGATGGATGGATGGATGGATGGATGGATGGATGGATGGAAGGAAGGAAGGAAGGAAGGAAGGAAGGAAGGAAGGAAGGAAGGAAGGAAGGAAGAAAGAAAGAAAGAAAGAAAGAAAGAAAGAAAGAAAGAAAGAGAACTGGGAAAGAGAAGGAAGGAACTGGGGATGAAAGGGAGAAAGGAAGGATGAAAGGAAGGAAGAGTGGGGAGAGGGAGGGAGGGAGAAATAGGAAGGAAGGAATTGGGAAAGGAAAGAGAAGGAAGGAACTGGGGAAGAAAGGATGAAAGGGAGAAAGGAAGGAAGAAAGAAATGGGGGGAGAGAGAAAGAACGGAGGGAGACGGCAGGCCCTTCTCTGGAGGACATGTGGCTGCTGAGGGGCTACCTGGCCCTCCACGAGCGCCCTGAGGAGGCGGGCAAAAATGGCCAGGGAGAGGCGCCTGAGGAAAACGATGATGGCAACAGCAGCAACCTGGAGCTGGACTTTTAGGAGCCGCCTGAGGGGGACGGAGAGGAGCTGCTGCTGGAGCCTGGAGAAGGAGGCCCGGCCTCATTGTTGCTGGCCTCCCCGCCGCCTGTCAGCTGTTGGGCGGGGAGAGGTGGGGGAGAGGAAGAAGCCAGCGGCTTTTTATAGGATAGGGTAGGAGGCACTGGAGCTGAATTTGTGGAACCAAGGGGGCGGTGGCCCGAAAAGTTTGGGAACCACTGGTCTAGATGGAAACTCTTAATTTAATTTCAGCCCATTGGTTCTGGTCCGATCTTCTGGAGCAACAGAAAACTACTCGGCACCATCCTCCATATGACAGCCCGTCAAGTACTTGAAGATGGTTATCATATCCCCTCTCCTCCTCTTCAGGCTAAACATACCCAGCTCCTTCAGTCTTTCCTCAAAGGACTTGGTCTCCAGACCCCTCACCATCTTTGTTGCCCTCCTCTGGACACGTTCCAGCTTGTCTACAACCTTCTTAAATTGTGGTGCCCAAAACGGAACACAGTACTCTAGGTGAGGTCCAACCAGAGCAGAGTAAAGCGATACCATCACTTCGCGTGAACTGGACACTATACTTCTGTTGCTGTAGCCCAAGATCGCATTTGCCTTTTTAGCTACCGCATCACACTGCTGAGTCATGTTCAGTGTTTTGTCTACTAAGACCCCAAGATCCTTTTTGCACACACTACTGATAAGACAAGTCTTCCCCATCCTATAATTATTTCTTCATTTCATTTTGGTGCAGCCCAAAGCACAACATATCTCCTCCTACTGCTCATCTTCTAGAACTGCAGGTATTCTAAAACAAAAATAAATGGCTGGCTACCCACTGCTGTTCTTTTTTAAATAGTTGCTGTGACTTTTCTTTTAACTGCAGCCTGAGTCCGACATTCTACAATGTTCAGCTTGTCCACAATGCTACTTGCAAGAGCCTTGCAGCAGGAGACTAATGTGGTACCGCTGGCTTCCCTGCTGCAGTCAACAAGCTCTTTAGTCCAGCATAAACAATCTCTTCCTATGACCAACAAAAAACCCAGGGGGACCTGAAAGACATGTAATGGAGAATAAACTTCCATGAGATCCGGCCCACAAGAAGCTCGTGTTAAAATGAATGTGCTAATCTTTAAGGACTATTTGTTGTTGCTGTAGCACTGAACTATTATGTAGTATCCCTACCAGTCTAGAATGCTATGGGCATATCATTCATTCAGCTTTATTTATCTATTGAACACAATCACCAGCTGACTTTCTCCCTTGAACTCAAAGTGGCTTGCGATATAAATCAAACAAATATTAAAAATACAATAATGTTCTGGTGGTCTTGAGGCGCCTGACACTCTTGACACGTTTTTCATGCAAATTCTATGACAGTTTAGGAGCTTTTCTGACATCACTCCCTTCTTATATCTTTTCCCATCTACTTGGAGTACTGTCACATACTCAATCTTCTGTCTGAAAATGAAAACCACATCTCGCTGGCAGTTTCCAAATACATCTTCGCTGCATTGAGGATTCAAGCTGCTGCCGTTAACTCTGTGCTTAGTTAAATATCCCTGATTCTGTAGCTATTTTGATTGTAATTTTAATTTGCTATCTTAAAATATGCATTCACTATTTACTTCCTTTTACACACTGAATGGATGTTCCCTTTCTCTTGCATTTTAATTATTGTTATATTATTTTGTCTAAACGCCAATATGCTATACAGACTCACCAGATTAAATGAATGAACGCAATAACATTTACACCCTATCCTACACATCCTTGTCCAGGCATTCCACAAGGCATCACCAATTCCCTATTCTATAACAACCCCACAAGGTGTGTTAGACGCTGGCATTAGAGATACGGGCGAGGGGGGGGGCTTTCATACAAGCAGAATAATACACTCTGGCGAGCGCTTGCAAGCAGATTTTGCTGTTTCCGACCAGCTGTGCCCTGCCCTCTTCCATCAGTGGATTCCTCGGTACATATCCTTTTGCGTTGTCCTTATGTGTCTCAACTTAGGCTATAATGGATTACACCACGTTTTAACAAACAGTCCATGTTTTCTTGAATAACTTTGGAGCAATAGGTTCAGCTCCTCTTAGAGACATCAGGAAGATTTTTCTAACAGAGCGGTTCCTTGGTGGAACAGGCTTCCTTGGGAGGTGGTGAGCTCTCCTTCCCTGGAGGTTTTTAAGCAGAGGCTAGATGGCCATCTGTCAGCAATGCTGATTCTATTACCTGAGGCAGATCATGAGAGGGAGGGCATCTGGGCCATCTTCTGGGCATGGAGTAGGGGGTCCCTGGGGGTCTGGGGAGGTAGTTGTGAATTTCCTGCATGGTGCAGGGGGTTGGACTAGATGACCCCGGTGGTCCCTGCCAACTCTATGACTTCTATGACCCTCAGCGTACTTATTTTGTCTCTCTTTTTTTGGAGGCTGCAGAGAAGAGTCGAAGGGAGGTGTTTTTAGAGATGGGGCTTATTTAAGTCTTATTGTTCAAGACCTCGGTCCAAGAACAAGGGGAAACAAAGGAAGTTTCACACAGCAAGAAATCTGGCTGCCATGTATATTGAAAGCGGACTGAGCGTGCCCTGGTCTGGGGGGCGGGGAGAGATGGAACCCGGCTCCAAGCACCCCTTGCCCTGAGAGGGTCCATGGTGGCTCAGTGGCAGAGCACCTGCTCGGCATGCAGAAGGTCCCGGGTTCGATCCCCGGCGGCCTCTCCAGTAAAAGGGACCGGGCAGGTAGGGTGATGGGAAAGACCCTTTTCTGCCTGAGACCCTGGAGAGCCGCGGCCCGTCTGAGTAGACCGATACCGACTGGGAGGGACCCGTGGGGGGGGGGGGGTCTGGTTCGGTATAAGGCAGCTTCGTGTGTTCAACCCCGGGCCAGCTGTTCTCTCTCAGCCAAGTCTGCCTCGCAAGGTTGTTGTGACGACAATGAACGGAGGGCGGGAGGACCAAATCTGACCCCTTCGCCGCCCCCGGGGGGGCTCCTCAGGAGAGCTCATTCAGAAAGCAAATGCTGCGGCGGCGGCGGCGGCGGTGCCGGGTTTCCCCCCCCCGCTCCCCCGCGGGCGCCAGGAGCCGGGCCCGGGCCTCCCCCGCCCCGCCCCGCCCCGCCCCCGCCGGGCTGACCTCTGCGCAGCTCCCGCTCCCAGACGGTGACGATGAGGGGCGAGTGCTTGCGGTGGTGGATGAGCCACAGGCTGAGCGTCTGGACGCTCTGCTGCGAGTTGCTCAGCTCCGACAGCTTCCGCTCCAGCGCCGCCTCCGAGAAGGCCGACATGGCCCCGCCGCGCCCCAGCACGGTCGGTTAGGCCGCACAAAATGGCGGCGGAGGCGGCGGCGGACGACCCCTCAGCGACGCCGCGGCAGCCGCAGGGCCACGCCCCCCCGGCGCGCACGAGTGGCGTCACAAAGCGTCGCCGGCGCGTCCGGCCGCGACGACGCAGGAGCAGCCCGGGCGCCTCCCTCGCCGCCTGTTCCCGCCCCTCGCGGACGCGGCTTCCCCGCCGGCCTCCAAGTGGAGGCGCTGCCTGTCACTCCAGCGCATACGGGCCCATCTGTCCCATTGGCCTACTGCACCTGACGGAGGCGGCCTCCGACTGGAGGCGCCCCTTGTCACTCCAGCGCGAACGCGCCCGCCCCTTTGCCCGCGCCCTGACCTCCCCTACCTGTCACTCCACCGCAAACGCGCCCACCCGTCCAATGGGCGTACCGTGCTTGAGGGACGCTGCCCCCCCGCTGGCCTCCGATTGGAGGGTTCAACTGTCACTCCCTCCTGTTCCAGGAGACTCCTGCGGCGGCTCCCGCGGGGAGGAGCGAGGCGAGCTCGGCGTCCCCAATGCGCGGTGGCCGAGGCGAAAGGAGGCAAGGCCTCTGAGCATGCACAGAGTGTCTGGCGGAGGGAGGAGGCGTCCGCCTGCCGCCAGGACGAGAGCTGGGTGGCGAGGAGGGGAGTCCGGTGCTCGGCATGGGGCGCTGGCAGCTGCCGGGCCCGCCTCTGCCGCGGGCCTCTGTTGTCACCCGTTCGCTGTTATCCGGGCCCCGCCTTTCTTCCCGGGCGGGGGACGCGGGCGGGGCTCTCTCCCTTCTAACCCTCACAACAACTCTGCGAGGTGGGCTGGCCCCAGAGTCAGCCAACACCTTTCCAGGGCGGGGGGTGGGGGGGTTGAACCTGGCCCAGGCCCGAGGCGCCTAACCCCTCGCCCCTCGGGTAGTTTTATCCCAGCAGTATGTCGATTTCTGCATCCTCGCAGAGGCCGGCTGGGGCCTGGGCTGGGCTGGGCTGGGCTGGCCGTCCTGGAGAACCGTGGAAGGAGTAGAAAAAGAAGAGTTGGTTTTTATATGCTGACTTTCTCTACCTTTTAAGGAGAATCAAACCAGTTTACAACCGACTTCCTCTCCCCACATCAGACACCTTGTGAGGTAGGTGGGACTGAGAGAGTTCGGAGAGAACTGTGACTAGCCCAAGGTCACCCAGTTGGCTTCACTTGGAGGAGTTGGGGAACCAACCCCATTCACCAGATTCAATCAGTCATTTATTTGCAGTCATAGACCATCAAATAAAACAAATTTGCATAGTTAAATAGCATAGGATAAATACAAAATAGATTTGCTATTTAAAATGTTCACCCGATTAGACTCCATCCATGGGGTTTAACGCATGGGCAGAATGGGGATTAACACATGGGCAGAATGTTCCTGGTTCGCTCTTCTGTTATCTCACAATATTTTAATCCCACAATATTTAAGACTGGATAATCAAACGCATGATGCCAGCCCATCCCACTATAAGTCTGAAACAAGTAGCTGCTGGAGGCTCCCCGTGCGTTTGAACCAACCATATAATGTGGGATAGTTTGCAATGTGGGATAGCAGGGGAGTGACATCGCCCAAGGATTGGCTGAGGAGTTATCCAATCAAAGGGCGATTCTCCCCCTTTTTTTTTTCTTGGAACACCAGCTTTCCGGTATACCATCATCTCAACCAATTGCTCGCGCAGGAAAGGGGGCGGGACGGAGGAGACCGGTAAGGGGCATTAGTAGCGAGCTAATCGAGTCATTACACACACGTCAGCGTTCCGGTAATGTGGCGAAATAAAAAAAGTAGCGGTTTAGCACCAAAAAGATTGCTAGAAACCAGGGATTGCTTAACCTGGGTTTTTTTGCCTTAATTCGCTACTAAGGTGGGTCCGATGCGCAGCCCTTGGACGGTCATGCGTGTGGACCACGGGGATTCGCTACTTTTAAGGCACAAAGGCGAGACAAATTGGCTGTGTGTTAAACCCCAATGTTCTTGGTTCGCTCCTCCCTTATCTCACAATATTTTAATCCGAGACTGGATAGTCAAATGCATCACGCTAGTCCATCCCACTATAAATCCGAAGCAAGTAGCTGCTGGAGGCTCCCCGTGTGTTTGAGCCACCCATATAATGTGGGATAGTAGGGGAGTGACCGCCGTGTCATTGCCCAAGGATTGGTTGAGGGGTTATCCAATCAAAGGCCAATTCTCCCCCTTTTTTTCTTGGGACACCAGCTTTCCAGTATACTATTGTGACGGTGTTAAGTACCCCCCCCCCTTACAGGGCTGGTGGGGGGGGGTCTGTCTGGTCTGGAGAGGGTTGGGGCTTGAGGCACCTCTTCAGCCTCAGACCAGTCCGAGGGAGAGTCTGAGCTTTCCTCTCCCTCGGAGGCTACCCGGGTGGCTCTATGCTCAGCCAGCCTGGGTCACAGCCTGCTTCCTCCCTGGCTACAGCTCTCCTCTGGCCTTTTATCCTCTTCAGGCCAGAGAAGCTCTGCCCCTTCCACCTTCTGCCCTCCCCCTGGAAGTCCATAAAAGGAGCTCTCCTTCCCCGTCACGTCACTTCCCTTCCTAGCCTGCATCGCGGCTCGCACCTGCCCCGCCCTTGCTCACCTGCAGCTCAGCTGTTTGTCGGGGCTGGGAGCCTGAACGAAAGGAGGTTAGTAGCAGGCTAGTCATGTGATTACACACACGCCGGTGTTCCGGTAATGTAGCGAAATTTTTAAAAAGTAACGGTTTAGCACTGAAAAGATTGCTAGAAAACAGGGATTGCTTAACCCATTTTTTTGTGTGCTTAATTCGCGCCTAAGGTGGGTCCGATGCGCAGCCCTTGGACGGTCATGCGTTTAGACCACGGGAATTCGATACTTTTAAGGCACAAAGACGAGACAAATTGGCCATGCGTTAAACCCCCATGAGAGCCAGAATGGAGTAGTGGTTCAGAGCAGTAGACTCTAATCTGGAGAACTGGGTTTGATTTTCCGCTCCACATGAATGGACTCTTTTTTAAAAAAAATATTTTATTAGATTTTTTAGATTACAGAAAAGAAAGGGAAAAGGGGATAGGGAACATATATCTTGACATATCTTGTTGGGTTAGCGTCTAGGACAGGTCTTCTCCCTTCTTATCTCTTACTGACATCAAACTTCTATTTTAATCTAATTTCTATTTTGGCTTCATTCCATTTTTATTACCATTATGTAATTCACGAATATCAAACAGTTACTTTAACACTTCTTATTTTTATCTATTCTTACTCATATCTTAAATCATCTACAGTCAGCTCAATTGAACACATATTATTTCTATCTTTAATTTACAGTGTATTTTCCATGAAATAGTTGCCATTTCTGTTCGTGTTCTTCTTTATCCAGTTGGATAGTCTAGCCATGTCCGCATATTTGTACATTTTTGAAATCCATTCGTTTAGTGAAGGTATTTTCCTTTTTTTCCAGTATCTTGCATAAAGTGTTCTTGCTGCTGTCATCCCATATTGAAAAAGTTCTTTGTCTAAAGGTTTTAGTTGCGGAGGGATCATTCCCAGTAAAAAGTATTTAGGTTGTATATCAAAGCCCTGATGAAAAATAGCTTGTAATTCTCCATGTATTTCTTTCCAGTATTTCTGCGCCTTTCTGCAGTTCCACCACTGATGAAAGAAGGTGCCTTCAGTCTCTGAACATTTCCAACAATTAGCTTGATTAGTGTTGTCGAAGGCTTTCACGGTCAGAGTTCATTGGTTCTTGTAGGTTATCCGGGCTGAGTGAGCGTGGTCTTGGTATTTTCTTTCCTGACGTTTCGCCAGCAGCTGTGCCAGGCATCTTCAGAGGAGTAACACTGAAGGACAGTGTCTCTCAGTGTCAAGTGTGTAGGAAGAGTAATATGTAGTCAGAAAGGGGTTGGGTTTGAGCTGAATCATTGTCCTGCAAAAAAAAAAAATCATTCAGCTCAAACCCAACCCCTATATATTACTCTTCCTACACACTTGACACTGAGAGACACTGTCCTTCAGTGTTACTCCTCTGAAGATGCCTGGCACAGCTGCTGGCGAAACGTCAGGAAAGAAAATACCAAGACCACGCTCACACAGCCCGGATAACCTACAAGAACCAATAGCGTGATTAGATTTATACATTTTTTTGAAGATCTTTTGGAGCAAAATGCCATCTATAAAACAACTTGTACCAATTTTCTCTAACTGTTTGGGAACTTGAAAATTTGATGGCTTGCTGCCACATTTTTTCCCACGATTGCAAGGGTATCATTTTTCCAAAATTCTGCATCCATTTCACCATACAGATTTTTACTTGCTCTGAAGCTGTTTCTATTGCCAGTAACATTTTGTAAATTTTTGATAGCAAGTGATCTTGTGATTTGTTTATTATGGATTCAATTTTAGTCTGTTTTCTCATTTTTCCTTTCTGTAAGTATTCAGTTCTTGTAGCGTGAGCTATTTGCAGGCATGGAAACCATGATATCTTAAACTTTTCATCAATCAGCTCTTGAAAAGTTTTCACGTTATCTCGTTTATTAATGAGGTCTTTAAAAGTTAGGAAGCTGTATTTGGACCTGGTTTTCCAATCCCAATATGCTTCTGTGGGAGACATCATCTCTGGTGGTGATGGGTTGATAGTTTCTTTTAGTTCTTGCCATGTTTTAAAAAGTTGAAACGTCAGATTATCTTGTTTGATTTCTTTTGGGATTGTCATTTTCTCCCTTGTCCACAACCAATGGTGAAAGCCACCCATCAAACATGATTTCTCATATCTTATCATCCGATCTTCTGGTTTTTGTATCCAGTCTGTTATCACTACCAATGCGGCTACTTGGTGATATATTTTCAGATTTAGTACTGCTTGACCGCCTCTCTGACCTGGTGAACTGGGTTGGTTTTTCCCACTCCTCCAAGTGAAGCCTGCTGGGTGATTTTTGACTAGTCACAGTTCTCTCTGAACTATCTCAGCCACACCTACCTCACAAGGTGTCTGTCGTAGGGAGAGGAAGGGAAGGAGATTGTAAACTGGTTTGATTCTCCTTAAAATGTGGAGAAAATCGGCATATCAAAAGAAACTTTTCTTCTTCACCACTACACCACAGTGAACACACTTGAAGCTGCCTTATACTGAATCAGACCCTTGGTCCATCAAAGTCAGTATTGTCTGCTCGGTCCGGCAGCGGCTCTTCAGGGTCTCAGGCAGAGAAAGGTCTTTCACATCACCTACTTGCCTAGTCCCTTTAACTGGAGATGCCAGGGATTGAACCTGAGACCTTCCCCAATGCCAATTCTCAGCTGCAAATCCCTCATCATGTGTTCTGTTTATGCCATGTTGAGCACTGCTCCCCTCACAAGAAAAGACTGTGGGGAAAATTGAGGAGTTCTGCCCTCTCTTCATCTCCTGTTACAATTTTACTTTCCGATCCCTGAAATGGGCTTATCTTGTCCTTGTTCTTATTCTTACTCTACGTAGGAAAAGAACCCCCCTTTTTTTGTGTGTGTTTAGCATCTCTTGCTAGCCTAAGCTCATACTGCACTTTAGCATTCCTAACACTCTCCCTACAAGCACTAGTTATTTGTTTATATTCCTCCTTGGTTATAAGGCCCACTTCCTAAAGGAGTCTTTTTTATTTCTCAACTCTTTAAAAAGCTGTTTATGGAACCACCCTGGCCTCTTTAGGCTCCTCCCATTTTTCCTTCTCAACGGAAAGGATTGTGATTGCACCTTCAGTATTTCATTTTTAAGAAACTCCCACCCTTGAACTCCCTTCTCAAGTATTTCTGACCATGGGATTCTACCCAGAATAAGTTTAAGCTTGTTAAAATTAGCTCTCCTAAAGTCCAATCTATATGTCTGACTACATAGTTTTTCCTTTCCTCAAGTTTGTAAATTCCAAGATGACACGGTCACTACTACCCAGGGTGCCTACTAATTTAACATCAACCAGTTCTTCCCTGTTGGTAAGAATCAAGTCTAAAATAGCCGATCCCCTTGTCATTCCAGTCCCAGAACACTTGTGCAAATCCCAGGCGTCCTCATTCCACTCTGGGTGCTGTCATTCCAGTCCCAGAACACTTCTGCTAGTTCCAGGGGCTGTCATTCCAGTCCCAGAGTAGCGTATCTGGGCTTAGAGACCTTACTGAAAAATCCATTCCACAATTTCTTGGCAACTCTTTTTGTGCTGTAATGTATTTCAATGGAGCTCGCACAAGTGAAATGGCAATCCAGATTCCCATTATCTTCAATGGGCTGTGCAGCCTCTCCCATTGCTTCTAATGGACAATTCTGTTATTCGTTTCAGTACATCCCAAGAAAGGGAGAACCAGAGAGAGAGAAATAGATAGATAGATAGATAGATAGATAGATAGATAGATAGATAGATACCAAGAGAGAGAAAGAGAGGGAGAGAGAAACACAGAGAGAGAAGGGGGGAGAAAGGGGGAGAGAGAAAGAAAGAAAACAGAAAGGGAGAGAAAAATAGTGAGAAAGAGAGAGAACCAGAGAAAGAAAGAAAGAAAGAAAAGAACCGGGGGGGGGGCAGAGAAAGGAATAAAGCAAGCAAACAAGAAAGAAAGAACCAGAGAGGGGGGCAGAGAAAGGAAAGAAAGAACAAACCAGAGAGGGGGGCAGAGAAAGCAAGCAAGCAAAAAAGAACCAGACCGGGGGGGGGGGCGGGAAAAGAAAGAAAGAACCAGAGAGAGGGGGACAGAAAGAGAGAGAAGGAGAAAAGGAAGGAAAGAAGGGAGAGAGAAACAAAGAGACGAGGGAGAAAGAGAGAGGGATATCCCTTGCCTAGGAATCGTTGAATCCCACCCCAATAATCGCATTCCAGGTCCAGCCCCAGATCCAGGGATGCCAAAGCTTGCCTGCCCTCCACCCCCTACTCACCGCCATGGGGGAGGACGCCAGGAGGGACCCAATTTTGCAGCTGTCCCAAAGAGCAAGGAGGCAGCAGGGCTGGTGATAAGCAGCAACGCGAAGGACAGCAACGCCCCGTGGCTGGATAACAGCTCCTCGCCTTGGTGGCTTGCGCAGGGAGCTGAGTCCCTTGCTGGCTCTACTACATTGCGCCCAGGCAGCCTGGCCAGCCTGCAACTAAGCAACTGTGAAGTGCAGTGCCACGTGCAACCTTGTTGTGCTGGCGGGCCGCATGCTCCATTCAGCCCTGGCAGAGTGCAGGCGGCGCACGCAGCAGCTTGGGAAAGGTCCCCTCCCCAGTACAGCCAGCTCCCCGCTCTGCCCCACTCTGGGCTGGAGTGTGTAAGCCGAGCCGTTTGCAGGCTTGGGGCAGCTTGCACGCTCCAGACCAGAGCGGGGGAGAGTGGGGGGCGCCTTGCCTCCGCAGGCCACATAAAAGCCCTCCTTGGGCCGGATCTAGCCCGGGGGCCGTATGATTGACACCCCCGCTTTAAGTTTTTGTCTCGCTCCCCCATAGGATTTAGTTTAAAGCCCTCCTTATCAGGTTTGTGAGGCTCTCACCAAACACATTTTCCCTACCCTTGTGAAGTGCAAACCATCTCCCGATAGAAGAACTTCTTCTTGAAAGCATAAGCCATGGTCCAGAAATCCACACCTTCCTTGACGACACCATCTATGCAGCCAGTCATTAATTTGTAGTATTCTTCTTTCCCTTCCTAAGCCACGATCTTCGACAGGCAGAATTGATGAAACCACAACCTGCGTCCCTAGGTCCTTCACCTTCTTACCCAAAGCCGCATGGTCTCTTTTAATACGTTCTGGGCTGTGTCGGGCAATATGATTTGTTCCCACATGAATGAGCAAGAAAAAGTAATAATCTGTGGGTCTGATGAGTCTTCCTACCCTTTCTATCACATCCTGGATGCGTGTACCTGGTAGACAGCAGACCTCAAGACAAGTCTGGTTGGCACACTTTAGACCAGTGGTTCCCAACCTTTTTTTGACCAGGGACCACTAGAACTTTTTTTTTCGGTGCAGGGACCCCAAGGTTCAAAATAAAAATCCGAGTGCCAATGCGGCAATTTAACCTGAATACTGAGGTTTTAGTTTAGAAAAAACTCATACGTTAACATCTTTTGCCTTAAAAGAAAAACACAATAGCAGAGCTTTCAATGATACAAACTTTTTATTGGAAGGCAAATCCAAGGCAAAACCTCCCATTCACAAATGGCCAATAACCCCCCATGCAGAGTTTTGAGAATCTGGATGGGAAAACATGCATCTGAGTGGCAAATCCAAGGCAAAACCTCCCATTCACAAATGGCCAATAACCCCGTCCCACGACGGCTGTTAACCCTTCCATTGCGGGCCCTCTACAACACCGCACACTTACTGCACAGGGGGCAACCCATGCCTGGAGGCTAGCCCAGGGGGCCGTCTTCCATCCCCGACGCAGGGAGCACGCGCGCCAACAAGCGCCCCTTTGGTCGCGTTGCCGGCAAGGGAGGACGGTGGCCGCGTGAGCGGCCTGGGGGCCGGGGGGAACCGAGGCCCAGCCAGTCCCTTGCCAATACGTCCCCTCTCCTCTAGGAAGCCGTCACGAGAGAGGAGCACAGCGAGGGACCTCCCCACAAAAGGCCAAGAGGCAGGAGGACGAGCGAGGGGGAGGCGAAGACATGCGCCAGCAGCTTCTGAGCGGCCCGCCGGCCAGCTGTGCATCGGACGAGCCCGGCCAGGACGCGAGCGGGGCGGAAGGCGAAGGGTCGAACTGACGGAAGTCCCGGCCCAGCCCGGTGTGGGGGCAGGGGAGGCGTTTAAGAGGGGGATGGCCCTATAAAGAGGGAATGGGGTTGAGGCCGAGGAGGATCGCCATGGAAAGGCAAATCCAAGACCTCCTCCTCCTCGCTTCCGCTGCCTGGGTTCCTTCCTACCTTCCCTCCCCGGGGGGCCTGCCGTCCGCCCATCCTCAGCGCCTCGGCCTCCTCCGCCAACCAAAACCAGCGGGAAAATCCCGCCCGCTGATTGGCTGCTGCAGCCGCCCGCCTTGGTGCCGCCAGCCCTCGAGCGCCGCATGCAAAATCCGGCCGCGCTGTGAGGAGAGGGAAAGGGGGGGAGGAGGAGGGCGCTTTACCTCACACACAGCCCCTGAGCCGCGGCCGCAGCTCAGCTGAGAGAGAGGGAGAGAGCTGCGTGCCCGACCCCTGGTGGTCCGTGGACCACCGGTTGGGAACCAGTGCTTTAGACTCTACCCCTCTCAGTAGGGAATCCCCAATTACCATAACATGCCTCTTCCTAAATTGGGAAGCGAAAGCTCGAGTCCTCTCATTTGCAGGAGCCTAAGAAATTTATTTCACGCTTTGGGGGGGGGGGGTAGCCCTTGTTCCAGAGGTCCAGAATCTATGGGAAGATCCTGCAACTGATTGCTGAGTGACAGAGGATCAGAATGAGTCCTGATTTTCCTGCTCCTGTGGGTCACATTAAGAACATAAGAAAAGCCCTGCTGGATCAGACCAGCAGGTAAACCCTTGGTCCAAAAGAACCAGAAACCACATCATAGACAATCAGGTCCAAAGAAGCTGGTCTTTACTGGTCAAATAGATTTACAGAGCATAATAGAGCATAATAGCAAAGGGTGACAGCTATGAGGCTGGCTGGCTTGAACTTGGTAATATAAAAGCACTGAAAAGGCGAGAGATTACATATCAAAAACAAAGCTGTGTTCCCAGAGCTTCAAACAGAGTTCAGTAGGCATAACAGTCCTTGAGTCTGGTCGGCGAGAAAGCGAAAGTAAACATCAACTGAGATACAGGCCTGACATCAAGGCCCATCAAGTCCAGCAGTCTGTTCGCACACTGTTCCATAGACCCTCCTCCTGGGTTGGTTGCACATCCATTTGTTCAGATTCCTTACTCTCCTCCTCCTGTGGCCCCCTAAAGAGTGCTTCATGCATTCTGTCCATGAACTCTTCACTTTCCTTTATAAAATGGAGTGTGGACAAGCGTGCCTCAAGTCCCTGTATCTTCTCCTCTAGTAGAGCTACAACTTTCACTTGCTGCTAGTGTAATTATTGTTACCCTCAGGTAAGAACACAAACATGCCACAGACATTGCATGCTACTGCCTCAGCTCCCTCACTAGCCACACTCCTCTGATCCATTGGTGAAGTTGTTCAGCTTCTTTCAGGCGGAGCAACGCAGTTCCACAAAAATGCTTAAAGGCACTTAATGCCCAAAGCTAATAAAGCAAAGAATGCAAAAATATAGTAATTCAGTATGACAAAGTAAGTAAAAGGTTTTTTATATACACAGGCCCAGTAGTTTTGTTTAAAATACATACCACTTAGCCGGAGGTAGTATTTAGTAGCCTTCCTCACTATATGTCTGTTGGAATGCTGCCTGAAAACTGAGTTGACAGTATCTATGTGGTTTTAATCGAGTACAGGTGTGAATTGCATAAGTGTGTCTTAAAGCTATACAGTGAAATAGTTCTGTGTAAATAAGGCTTACAAAAAACTAGAGAGATCCATGGAAGAATTCAAACTTGACGGCGAAAGAGTCTTAAACAAAAAAATAAATAAACCATACTTCTTGTTGTAACAAGATCCTATCTATGTCCTGTTTAACAGAGGGTTTGGGACAGTATTGCTAAATGGCAAAAAACTGGATGTTACCCTCCGTGTGTTTCATGTCCCTGTAGTGCAGGACCAGTGGTGCCTTGATGACCCCGTTATGTATTCTGGAGCGGTGCTCCCCTATATGGTACTGAAGTGGGCACATCGTTTTGCCCACGTAAAAAAGATGACAAGGGCACCTAATAAAGTAAATAACATCTGGAATTGCAATTACTAAATATTCTCAGTTTAAAGGTAAAACCAGCATTTGTACAGGTAAACTGCTTAACAAGTAAAGAAAAGGGGCAAACCTGGCACCCACCACATTTATGGTGTCCTAAAACTCTTGGAGAGGACTTATGAGTAGCCATATCAGTATGTATAAGGCTATCCTTCAGGGAAGATGTTTTCCTGAGACCGATCCTAGGTGGAACCTGACAGCCCAGTATGTCTTTCAGCAAATGCCAATGTTTAATTATGATCCTCCTAATGCCTTTAGTTAAGGATGTGTATTGCAAGGATGTTGTGATATGATTTGGCTGTGGTCTAATCCTATTGTTAAATAAAGTGTCTCTCTCCTTTTTATCTGCCCTAAGCTCAGCTGCTTTAATGACTGCTTCCGAGTAACCCCTTGCTGACAGGGATTCTGTTAGCTTGAGAGCTGATCTTTCATAATCTGCTAATGTGGTTTAATTCCTTTTTAGCCTCAGGAATTGCCCATATGGCAAGTTTCTTTTTAGATGGTTGGGATGAAAGGAATTGAAATGGAGTAAGGCATTTTTATCAGTAGTTTTCTTAAAGGGGCGCATGGCTAAAGTGCGATCCTTTTGGATCCATACGGTTACATCCAGAAATGGTATGAATTCAGAATGGAAAGAGGTAGAGAACTTCAGATTCTCATTTCTGGTGTTCAGCCAATGCGTTATGGGTTAGTTCAGTATAGTTGTGTCATTATTACATATTGTTGGCCACTGTGCTGTTTTCAGTTAATTACTAAGCCCTTCCCTTATAGGCATCCTCTTATAGGCAAGAAAGCCTCCCCCCCCTCTTTTAAGATTGCTGATGGGATGATGAAACACATCCAGCCAGCTTTTCTTCTAGTGAGAAAGGAAGGATCTCCTTTGTCCACCAGAAAAGGCTGTGTGGCGGCTGATGGGACCCGCATGTACAGAAGTCAAATAGGAAGAGGGCTGTAGTAAGGATGGAACGGAACCAAGAACTAGCCACCAAGAGCCCCAGGTCAGTCTAAATTAAGTACAGCCAAGTCTTACTGGGAACAGAGTGAAACCATCATTTAAGGCAGGGGTGGGGAACCTTTTTCCTGCCAAGGGCCATTTGCACATTTATAACATCATTCAGGGGCCATACCAGGTGTAGATCTCCGAGTGGGGGGAAGAGAGGCTAGGGTTGTCAGGTCTCCGGCCACCACCTGGAGGTTGGTAACCCCAGGGGAGGCCTGGAGGGCATCCCCGCTCCCCCGGTCCTCCCTCCTCCCAGGCGGGAGGGCAGCCTGCGGTGGGCCCGAGCAAACGAGGCGCCAGGGGGGCGCAGTCCGTGGTCGATCGGCAAGGGAGGAAGAAGGAAAACATAGAGGAAAAGGGAGAGAGGGAGAAAGAAATGGAAAGAGGGGGAGAAAGAAAATGACCGAGGGAGACAGACAAAGAGACAGAAAGAGAGGGAGAGAGAAAAGCCTTCCCCACACACACACACGCCGGCCCCACACGACCTGGCCCCAGGCTCCATGTCCTCCCCCCCGCAGAGTCCACAAAAGCCCCCCCGAAACCCTATCGGCTCCTGCGCGCATGCTGTGCCGCCGGGAGCCGTGGGCCTCTTTCCCCCCTCCCTCTCGCTGCTCAACAGCCGACAGGCAGCGAGAGGGGCTTACAGTGTGCCCTGGTGGCTATAGGGGGCAGCCTTGGGGGAAGCATCCCTCCTCCTCCTCTCGCCGACCAACAGCCGTCAGTTGGTGAGAGGAGGTCCGAAGGGCGGCGGAGCGCACCTGCAAGCCGTGGCCCCAGGAACACCCTCAGGGAGGGCTGCCCTGCCTTGCCCCTCTGCGGCAGGGCCCTGGAGCTCCCGAGGACCACAAAAAATGTCCTCGGGGGCCACTCGGTTCAGTTCAAATGAAAGAATCCCGCTGTGAGGCTGGCGGGGACTGGTGATGTAGTTAAAAAAAACACACTACAGCCAATTACAAAGCAATGTTTTCAGGGGGGAAGGACTCAGAATCTCCACATTTTCGCTGCGGAATGTCAGGCCTGCTTTCCACAGCTCTAAGCAGCCTGTCGGACTCTGACTGTTTTAGTTTCGATTCCACCAGGTGCCTCTCAAGGCCAAACTGCTAGCTGCTGCATTCCTGTTCCAGTGCTATCTCCCGTGGGAACGACTCCTCAGTGGAAGGGGGGCCGCCTTGACCTGTTGTGACTAATGCTTTCCCTTATAGGCCTACCCCGTGCTCCCAATTGCCATTTGTGCCAATGTACCTGTAAGCTCTGCATACCTGTATGTTTTCCATTAAATCAGCTCTCTTTTGGACTCTTTGTCTCTGGATGCTGTTTGTAGGATTACCATGGGACAAGTGCTCACATTTTGGCACGAATCGCAATTGATCACAAGGTACTCCTGGAATGTCTTCAGAGGGAAAAGCCCCTGTGAATAGTGTTTTCAGAATTGGACTGCAAATACTGTGCCGTTAGAGAGCATCAGATCCAGTGTAAACAGATCATGCATAAAAGGCCAGCGAAAAAAATCATCATTTTCAGGATCTTTTTGGGATTGCTGACTACAACCTAGAAGAAGGATGGGGGAATCCTGTCAAAAGGGAAAAAAGCTTCAGGCCATTCACGCTGAGTTCCGCAGGGTTTTAAACTTTAAATCCCACACTTTGGCCATTATAGCCTATGGGAAATCTTTCTGGGGCTCTTGGGGGGCTATTTTTGAAGGTACTGGCACCAAATTTTCAAAATAGCTTCTGGTGACTCTCCTCAGAAGAACTCCCAGGTTTGGTAAATTTTGTAAGCCTCCAAAGAGGTTGCCCTCGTCCACGGCCAGCAAGATTTCCCATAGGCTATAGTGGAGCTAGATTTTTTGAATTCCCGAAAGAAATAAAAAACATACTGTTATGGGAATTCAGGAATTCAAGAATCCCTAAAAATTTTCAGTTCCAATATAGCCGAATCTGAATTTAAAAAAAAAAACAAAAACATTTTGTGCACATGCCTAATTTGAAAGGAATGTGAAGGCAGCTCCTTCATCCATGATGCAAAAAGCCCATCTCTGGTCGGTTCCCAAGGACCCAGGAGCCTCCTCCCTGATAATTCTCTCTAAACCAGGGGTGTCAAACTCATTTGTTACGAGGGCCAGATATGACATAAATGTCACTTGGTCTGGCCGGGTCATGCCTCGACAGCCCAGATCGAGAGGGTGGGGGTCGTTTCCTCAGCTGATTTGTGGGCCGGATAAGAGCTCTCAAGGGGGTGGATTTGGCCCGCAGGCTGTATGTTTGATACCCCTGATCTAAACTAAACAAATCCAACTTCCTTCCACAATGCTGACAAAGACTTTCATTTCAGAGTAGCCCATCGGCCATCTTCTGGCCTTCATTAAAAGCTGTCAAGCACTCCCCAGCCTTTTGTTTAAACCAGGACAAACTGGTATTCTGGGCAGGTAACCTAATCACCCAGGTTGATATAATCATGCCTGTATTTGGAGTTCCTTCTTCCTCCCACTCCCCTAAAATTCAAACCTTCCAATAGGATTCAAAGTTTCTACACTTCCATAACAGCAGCTCCACTGTCCTCTTTCTCAATGCAGCTAAAGGTGCAAAACAGCCACCTATCAGCCCCCCCCCCCATATTTGGTAGCTGGTCTGGGATCCACCCGGTTACCCCAGCTTCTCCGCTGGTTCCTCTCCTTCTCCACCCGCTTTGCTACACCCTCTTCCAAAGCAGCATTGCCATCTTCAGGAACAGGCTTGTATGTTTTCGTTTCCCTCCTTAGTCAGGTAGCTTGTTAGGGAAAAGGCTTCAACTATTATTTTTTACTAAATGCTTTTTTGTCTTTCCATTCTGTAAACTGCCATTTTACTCTGCAAACTGCTTAGACCCTTTAAACTAATTTTCTCTTCTGTGAAGTAAATAAAAACCTCTTTTTATTTTAAAAAGCTTATTTCCTTTATTCTTTTGAGCGTTGGTCTGATTCGCACCCTCTTTGTGTGTGTGTAAAGTGCCGTCAAGTCCCAGCTGACCTATGGTGACCCCAGCAAGGGGCTTTCAAGGCAAGTGAGAAGCAGAGGTGGTTTCTGGCCATGGCCTTCCTCTGCAGAGCCTTCCTCGGTGGGTCTCCCTTCCAAGCACAGACCCTACTGAGCTTCTGAGATCTGACGACAGCAGGCCACACCAGGCTGCCTTTCCTTCCCCAGCCTCTTTATCCATCGGATTAGAGATCTCAATACTTAATACCCTCCAAAACACCTGTCTGCGCACTGTGCCAGCAGAGGGACGCCTTTGCTTGTTATGGGGCCTATGTGGGCATAGAAATTTGGGTAACAGTGGCGCCTCAAAGACTTAACAACATTTATTCCAGCATAAACTTTTGTGAGCCCGAGCTCCCTTCATCAGATGCATGTACGGTGTATGTCAGAGGCTTGCAATAAAGACAGAAATAATTGCGCTGTCATTTTAAGAGTGTGCAGCAGAGGTCACTATTAGCATTAGAACTAACCACAGCAAACCACTCCAAAGTGGAGCCAGAGATGAATGGTAATGGAATGGCCAGTGATTTGCATGTTAATGTTCTCAGCCTGTAGTCTGAAAAAGATTATTATTTCAGATTATTTTAAGTAAGAATAACAATACCAAAAGTGATCTAAAATGGTCATTTCACACTAATTGGGTTGGATCCAACCACCTTTTCTGCTGGAGAAAATGGAAAGAGGGTAGGGTTGCCAACTCCACCTTGGGAAATTCCTGGGATTTGGGGGTGGAACCTGAAGAGGGTGGGGTTTCGGGAGGGGAGGGACCTCAGTAATAACAGTATACTATAATAGTGTAGTATAATACAATATATTATATTATAGTATAGTAGTATAATACCAAGCAGTTAATCCTCCAGAGCTGCCATTTCTTCCTGAAGATTTGTTCTCTGTAGTCTGAAGATTAGTTGTCATTCCAGGAGATCTCCTGATCGCACCCTGGTGATTGGCAACCCTAAAGACGGGACTTCCTTTGACCACCAAACAAGACTATGCTGGGGATCATGGGTATGGTTGCCAACTTCCAGGTACTAGCTAGAGATCTCCTGCTATTACAACTGATCTCCAGCCGATAGAGATCAGTTCACCTGAAAAAAATGGCTGCTTTGGCAATTGGACTCTATGGCGTTGAAGTCCCTCCCCTCCCCAAACCCTCCCCTCCTCAGGCTCCGCCTCAAAAACCTCCCACCTGTGACAAAGAGGGACCTGGCTACCCTAATTGTGGGACTAGCATCTAGAAAACATACTTGAGATGGAGGTTGTTGTAAGGAGGAGAATTAAGTAAGGTTGAGTTAAATAGCTGGCTGGATCCAACCCGTCTCCTGAGTAATCCTTACAGCAGCCCTAGAAGGTAGGTCAACATTATAATCCCCATAGAGCCCAGGCAGGGCTGAGGCAGAGGCTTACTGAAGGCTATCTGGGGCAGCATTTATCATATTGGTGTCCAGGGACCATGTGGGGGGGGGTGTCATGTAGTTAGGACACTTTTCTCTCCTCTTCACTATCAAGTATGTTAATTCCTGAATAAACCTTTAGCTATGCTTTAATCAGATTGTGCACCTTTGCTGAGGCTAGCCTGGGCCATCTAGAAATGGTTGCAGGACACTGAAGGGTATCAAAGGGGCCAGCATGAGGCAGTAAATAGAACATGGTTACCTCCCCGGGGAAGACTTGGTCTCTCAGCTAGGTTATCTCTCCCCTACACACGCACACACACCATTGCCATGAACAAAACTGGTATTCAAATGGTAAAAATTGTCTAATCATTGAGAAATGCAGCTGAAATGGCAACACAGGCCAGTTATGCAGGGCTGTTTCCCCACGGTCCCCCTCGCCAACTGCTTCAGGGCTTCCTTTTGATCATGCATGCCTTTCCCAACCGTCTGAGGTAGGGCTGCCAACCTTTGGGGCACTGGAGTCTCAAATGTGGCTCTGACCTCACAAGATGCTGATCCAGGTATCTCTGACTGGCCACTGTTGGGAACTGAATCTTAGACTCAACGGCACTTTGGTCTTATCTAACAGAACAAATTGTATTGTCGAAGGCTTTCACGGTCAGAGTTCATTGGTTCTTGTAGGTTATCCGGGCTGTGTAACCGTGGTCTTGGAATTTTCTTTCCTGACGTTTCGCCAGCAACTGTGGCAGGCATCTTCAGAGTAGTAACACTGAAGGACAGTGTCTCTCAGTGTCAAGGGTGTAGGAAGAGTAATATATAGTCTGAAAGGGGTTGGGTTTGAGCTGAGTATTGTCCTGCAAAAGTATTGTCCTGTAAGTATCAAGATAATGTGCTAATGAGGGTATGGTATGTTAATATGGAACCATTGTATCCTGAAGTGATCTGTTAATGTGTGTAATCCAAAGCTAATCTGTATGGCTATTGTTGAATGTTGTCTTTGTCTGGAGGCTTGGCTTCCTGCCCTGAAAAACCTCCAGACAAAGACAACATTCAACAATAGCCATACAGATTAGCTTTGGATTACACACATTAACAGATCACTTCAGGATACAATGGTTCCATATTAACATACCATACCCTCATTAGCACATTATCTTGATACTTACAGGACAATACTTTTGCAGGACAATACTCAGCTCAAACCCAACCCCTTTCTGACTATATATTACTCTTCCTACACCCTTGACACTGAGAGACACTGTCCTTCAGTGTTACTCCTCTGAAGATGCCTGCCACAGTTGCTGGCGAAACGTCAGGAAAGAAAATTCCAAGACCACGGTTACACAGCCCGGATAACCTACAAGAACCAAAGAACAAATTGTATTTGTCATTTTACAAATTCGCATACAGCTAAGGCTGTAACAAGGGTTGCCAGGCCTGTCTTCGCCACCGGTGGGAGGTTTTGGGGGTGGAGCTTGAGGAGGGCGGGGATTGGGGAGGGGAGGGACTTCAACGCCATAGAGTCCAATTGCCAAAGCGGCCATTTTCTCCAGGGGAACCGCTCTCTATTGGCTGGAGATCAGTTGTAATAGCGGGAGATCTCCAGCTACTACCTGGAGGTTGGCAACCCTAGCTGTAACTTGGGTTGCCAACTCTGGGTTGGTCAATTCCTGGAGATTGGGGGGGTGTTTGAGGAGGGGAGGGGGCTCAGCCATTTTCTCTAGGGGAGCTGACCCTTGTCATCTGGAGATCAGTTGTCGTTCCAGGAGAACTCCAGCTTCCACCTGGAGGCTGGCAACCCTAGCTGTAACTCTGAGCGATACTTAGCTAGAAGAGACTGGAGAAACAGACAGGAGATGTTGGAGGACTTTGATGAATTCATGATCTTGACAAAGAGAAGAGAAGGGAAGGGGAGGAAGGGAGAAAGAGAGAAAGAAAGCAAAAGAAAACCTTTACTGTACCACTGATTCGGATTGCCTTGCAAAAGAGTTTGGGGAAAGAACTGGCACCATCAGTAGGTTAAAGCACCTCACTCCCCAGTGTGCTAGGATTACTCATAAATAAAACAGATGTCTGAATATTAATTTTAAATACCTCCGAATGCTGGCTTTTAATCTCTGCATGAGGAGAAAGCCCCGCTTGTCAAATTTTGCCCTCTTAAGGACAAGCGTCAAGAGGTTCCCAGTCCAGAGGCGGTTGTTTGGGCTTTTCCCCCCAACCCCGCTAGCGGAGCTCATTGAGGGCCTTTGTTCTGGGTCTCCAGCGAAGAACCTGGCAGGACAGTGGCAGACGGAGGGCCAGAAAATGTCCGTCGGGCTGGTTGAACGAGGCCCGGGCTCCAGAAACCTTGGCCTGCTTTTCTGCTGCTGGTCTCAGAGGCAGCCTTTGCCAGCGCCTTCCTTTTGATACCATCGAGAAACGTGGGTGGTTCCAAGTGATCAGTCTTTTCTTTCCATTACTGAAGGGTTTTGTGCTGCAGCTGACCCAAAGTTTCCCCCGGCAGCCGGCCATTTCTGCACCCCCGGAGCTGCTAGCTACATTGGGAAGGGAGGGGGCCCAAGTGGCAGCCAGTCGATCGATCATCATTCCCAGTTAACGCTTTTTCACAGCTTACGTTACAAAAGTCCACATGGGCCGTGTCCCTTGACAACTCTAGAGCACAGGATGCCAACGTCTGGTTAGGAAATGTCCCCAGACTGAGAAGTAACTTTCTAAGAGCGATGGTTTGGAGCAGTGGACTCTGATCTGGAGAATCGGGTTTGATTCCCCACTCCTCCTAGGGTTGCCAACCTCCAGGTGATAGCAGGAAATCTCCTGCTATTACAACTGATCTCCAGCCGATAGAGATCAGTTCACCTGGAGAAAGTGGCCACTTTGGCAATTGGACTCTGTGGCATTGAAGCCCTTCCCCTCCCCAAACCCCACCCTCCTCAGGCTCCACCCCCAAAAGCTCCAGGTATTTCCCAATCTGGAGCTGGCAACCCTAACTCCTCCACGTGAGTTGCGGAGACTAATCTGGTGAACTGGATTTGTTTCCCCGCTCCTACACAGCTGGGTGATCTTGGGCTAATCACAGCTCTCTTAGAGCTCTCTCAGCCCCACCTACCTCACAGGGTGTCTGTTGTGGGGAGGGGAAGGGAAGGTGATTGTAAGGCCATTTGATTCCTCCTTAGGTGGTAGAGAAAGTTGGCATATAAAAACCAACTCTTCTTCCTCTAATTGTTTGCCATCATGATAAGAATACCAACCTAACCCACCATATCTGCCAGTTTTGCTGGAACTGCTGTCAGGATGGCACTCTTTTAAAGGAAGTTCCTACAATACTCGTTCTGTATGGAAGCTCCAAGACAGGTTGACCGACACTATGAGTAATGGTCCGACTCTAGTGAAGGGAAGCAGTGATGGCCGGTGGGTCCTCAACATAGTGCCCATAGGGGCAGGGGGGGCTCCACCTCTTGCAGCAGCCATTTTGTGACTGTGCCCACCACCCAGTGTCAGGATTCCAAAGGTGCCCACAGCCTCAAAAAGTTTGCAGATGCTGGCTCTTTCATTTTTACGTGAACAGCGTCAGAGGATAACACCACGATCTACTTTTTTTTTGTCACCATCTGTTCAGAAATCTGCAGATGGCATGGCTCTTGCATCTTCCTCCCCACATCAGGTTTGGACCTCTCTCAAGAAGGGTGGCCAATAAAAATAGACACACAGAAACCATGAAGAAGAAACGAATGGATGAGTCTCATCAACGGTGGTGCCACCCAAACCAAACATAGGATTGCCAGCTCTGGGTTGGAAAATACCTGGAGATTTTTGGGGCGGAGCCTGAGGAGGGTGGAGTTTGGGGAGGGGCAGACTTCAGTGGGATATAATGCCACAGAGTCCACCTTCCAATGCGGCCACTTTCTCCAGGTGAACTGATCCCATTCACCTGGAGATCAATTGTGATCCCAGGAGATCTCCAGCCACCACTTGGAGGTTGGTAACCTTACAAATGCAGCAGTTAACATAATTTGTACATTTACAGTGCAGTCCTATCCAGAGATACTGTCAGGCTGCTATCTCGGTTTCGTTATTGCCTCTGTCTCTGTGCTGTATTGTCTGCCCCCCAAGGTCGCATGCCTAAGCCTAAGCCTGGGAACTCAGCTCCTGGGAAACTGTATTCCTGCGTGTAATCTCCCGCCTTTCCTGCCTTATAATATCTCCCAGCTAGTGAGCCTCTCATAGCTGTCATTTTATTCGTTTGCACTGTATGCCTATTTGATCAGTAAAAGCCATCTGTTTGGACTCTATATGACTTTGTGGTGATTTCTGGTTCTGTGGGCCAAGGGCTGACATTATGACAGCTATCTCTCATCTTCACCGTTCTCCTAGCCAGGCTGGAGCCCAGGGGGGTTCGCCTGCCACTTGGATGGGAGCTGTGCAGCTCTCCAGGTGATCTACACCCTGGAGCCCTTCTCTGAGGATCCTACTCTGTTACAAGACTTAATCGCGGAACTTTTCCGGACGACCCGAGAGGTTTGCCGCTTGAGGGGACTGGTACAAGAACAGTGGCAATCTCTTAAAGGACGTCTCTGGATGTTAACGTCGGAGGATACTGATGCTCGTCTAGATCTTCAGGACTTGGATCAATTACTGGACGATGCCCGATTGGCGACTGAGGATTTACAAATATTAACTGGACTTTTGGATAATCTTATTTCTCGACAAACTCTTTCTACCATGGCGGGAGCCCCACCGGAGGGTTTTTCCCTGATCCCGGATGCGGCCAGCTGCCAGGCTGAGGCCAAGCGAGTCGCTATTAGCACCGCTCTTCTCCTTGTGGAATGTACAAAGGACACCCCGGTAGCCACCTTGGCTCAAGTTTTGACCCCGACGTTTGGAGCCGAGGCATCCGCACTGGCGGTTCGAGTACAACCTCTGCTGGGCGGGGAACCTGACCCCATACTCTTGCTCCTCGAGACAGAACTTTTGCCGCGCATTACGGCAGAGGCTGCCCTAAGACTTGAGAACGCCAAAGTTCTTGCGGATCAGCAAGCCGCCGAAGCGGCTAGGGTCGCAAGAGAGAGAGAGGCGGCGGAAGCAGCCAGGGCGGCTGCAGCAAGGAATCAGGCGAACATGGACACGCGCCCCAAGGACTATGTACTGGGACTATCAGGTCTAACCTTTTCCCCGGCGTTTGTCCCGTCGCGTGCGACCCAACGCGCACGCCGTTTGGCTGACCGACGTCGAGACTCAGATGAGTCTGAAGACGAGGATTTATATGGGGATAGCTCTCAATGGGCCACGAGCTTCCGAACCAGTAAGCCTCATCTTACTGGGGGCCCAAGTGAGGAGGTTCATCTTTTACGAGCCCAGAATCGGGAGCTCTCCGACCGTGTTGATCAACTCCAAGAAGTAATGGAACTTATGCTTCACGAGAACAGGCAATTACAACAAACCCTGATAGCTCAGAGACAGCCCGTTCCGATACCGGGTCAGGCGGTACCCGTACAACCACCCGCTAATGTGCCTGCTCCACCCTTACCTCCTGGAGCTCCTGTTGCTCCTCCGCCCCGACCACCCGTGCAACCACCTGCTAATGTGCCTGCTCCACCCTTGCCTCCTGGAGCTCCTGTTGCTCCTCCGCCCGGACCACCCGTGCAACCGGGTCAGCCCGCGCCCGGCCCTTGGAAGCAACTCAAATTGAGGACTACGTATGACGGATCTCTTGAGACTTTGCCTTGTTTCTTGCATCAAGTGGACAGTTATATGCGAGAACAAGGTCAACTTTTCCCCACGGAAGATAGCCGGGTGCGGTACGTAGCTTCCCTCCTGACAGGCAAAGCGGCTGACTGGATGGTCCTCCAGTTTGACACCCGCTCTCGTGCGATTCGTTCCCTCAACAACTTCATGACTGCCCTGAGAAGGAGGTTTGAGGACCCCTTCCTGGGAGAAAGAGCCAAAACGGAACTTTTACAATTAAAACAAGGCTCTGCTACAGTTCGGGAATTTGCCGATGAATTTCAGCGACTGGCAAGTAAAATTGTAGGTTGGCCCGAGACCACCCTAATCCATCATTTCAGGGAAGCCTTGCATCCTGACATTCTGAACTGGTCTTACATGCGGGGCGATCCCGATACCCTCGAAGGCTGGATCCTATTAGCCGAGGAAGTGGAAAGCCGCCGCCGCTTTATTTCTCTCGTCCGTCAAAAGCACAAGGAGAAGGGCACCCAAAAGCCTCAACCCAAGGCACCACTGCTCGTCCCGCGAAATCCCCCACGTCCGCTCCAGGAACGTGAAGCCCGATTTCAGAGGGGTGCCTGTCTTACATGCGGAGAAATGGGCCACTTTGCAGCCGTTTGCCCACGCCGCCAGGAATTATTTCGTCCCAGCACGACAACCCGCGCCCGAGGTCGTCCACCACGCAGAGGCACCGCGGCCACCCGCAGCGCAGCTCCGGGAAGGCCCACACCCTCTGCACTCCATACCGGGGACCCAGCCTCCCTGCCTGCTTCCAACGACCCCGCCGGGTCTCGGATTACAAGTGCCCCATTGGGGGACAGCTTTCCCTCTTCGGATGAGGAAAACCCTTGGATTTCTCCAGCCTTAAACCTGGAATCTCCCCTCGACTTGTCAAAAAACGGCTCCGGTCTGTGGTGAATGGAGCATCTCCACAGACCTCTCAGGATCTTCCTATCAAACCGAATGCTCCTACCAAAATCAAAGAAGTGGACTCCACCGTCTACGTAGATGCAGTTTTACAACAACTTAACGGAGGTCCACAAATCCCCGTCAAAGCACTAATTGACTCCGGTTGCTGTCGCACTCTCATAAGCGAAGCCACGTTTGCTGCCCTCAGAGCCGACTCAGAGGCTTTACCCGCCCCCGTCCAATTTGCTCAAATGGACGGGAGCCAATTCCAGGGGGGTCCAGTTGATCATCGCACCATAGGGGTGGCAATGGGAATTGGTTCCCACTGGGAACAAATAGACTTCACTATAGCCCCTATCCGATTTGACGTGGTCTTGGGAATTAACTGGATTAAAGGACATAGTCCCAGTATTGATTGGGAAACAAACACTATTTCTTTCGCTAGTCCCACCTGCGACCAGCATCGGCAAAACTTTGCTCTGCCATTTCCGCCCGTTCCAGCGTTAACCTCTACTGCTCCAGTACCACCGGCTCTACCCGCTGTATACCGGGACTTTGAAGATGTCTTCGACCTTAAGGAATGTGATGCCTTACCCCCCCACCGGGCCTCAGACTGTGCGATTGAAGTAGTAAAGGACTGCACATTAACCAAAAGTAAGATTTACCCTATGAGCGCTTCCGAGCGCACTGTCCTCCGGGACTTTTTGGACAAAAACCTCGCCAGAGGGTTCATTCGCCCTTCGAATGCCCCAAACTCGGCCCCCGCGTTTTTCGTCCGGAAAAAAGAGGGCGACCTTCGCCTGTGCATTGACTTCAGAAAGCTCAATGCGGTTACCCAGACCAACGCCTATCCTATCCCATTAATATCGGATATTTTGGGACAATTACAGGAAGGCCGTGTATTCTCTAAATTAGACTTGGTGGAAGCCTACTACCGAGTCCGTATCCGCGAAGGGGATGAACACCTCACTGCCTTCTCTAGCTGTTTCGGAATGTATGAATTCCTTGTAATGCCGTTCGGATTAAAAGGGGCCCCGGGGGTCTTCATGCAACTCATCAATGAAATCCTACATGACCTTCTATATCGTGGGGTGGTGGTCTACTTAGATGACATTCTCATTTATTCGAAAACTATGGACGAGCATGTGACTCTGGTCAGAGAAGTTCTACAACGCCTGCGTAACCATCAACTGTTCGCTAAACTAGCTAAGTGTGAATTTCACCAAAGCAAACTCACGTTTTTGGGATACATCATCTCCCACCAAGGTCTTCGCATGGACCCCGCCAAAGTCCAAGCCGTCCTCGATTGGACTCCCCCCACCAACCATAAGCAAGTACAGCAATTTCTGGGATTTGCAAACTTCTATCGGGGATTCATCCCTAACTTCGCCCAAGTGGCTCTACCCATTACGGACCTACTGAAAACTAAAGGAAAAGTAAGCTCGGCTGCCTTGCCCTCCGCAAAAATCCTATGGACTGAGCAATGCCAAGCCGCCTTTCTGGCCCTCAAACGCCTCTTCACTTCGGAGCCGGTGCTACGGCACCCAGACCCAAATCAAATGTTCATTGTGCAAGTCGATGCTTCCGATGTAGCCATGGGAGGGGCTCTCCTCCAACAAGGACCGGACGGTCTTCTTCACCCTTGCGCTTACTTTTCAAAAAAATTTGCGCACGCTCAATTAAACTGGCCCATCTGGGAGAAAGAGGCCTCTGCAGTTCATCATGCACTGACTTTATGGCGGCAATTCTTGGAAGGGTCTAAAGTACCCTTTGAAGTTTGGACCGATCACAAAAATCTAGCTGCCCTCACGGGGTCCCATAAACTATCGGCGAAACAACAACGGTGGGCGGAGTTCTTTGCTCAGTTCCGTTTCACCCTGAAGCACGTCCCTGGGAAGCAAAACGTTCTCGCGGATGCCCTCTCCCGTTTACCACAATATCCGGTAAAACTCGAAAGACCCACCAACTCTCTGTTCACCCCTGTACAACGTGGGGCCCTACCTATGCTGGCTGTGCAAACCCGATCCCAGCATCAACACACCTTCCCTAACTCGCAAGCTCCGCCAGCCCAACCGGCTGCCCAGCCGCCACCGCAACAGACCGGAGTTCCCGCCCCTCCTACCCCTCCGACCGCTCAGCCGCCTGCAGTCTGCGCGCCGCCACACGTAAGCACTAACCCTATAACTATTTCTCAAATCTCCGGGACCGACGGGGGGGCTCCCTCCAAGCTCCCCATCTCCGAATCCTTTTTAACTGTCCTTCGGGACCAGTGCCTTTTAGAACGTTCCGCTCATACCCTACCTCCTGGTGTTTTGGAACAAGGGGGGTCCTGGTACAAAGACTCAAAATTGTATGTACCCAAAGCTCTCCGGAAGGACGTTTTACATTTAGCTCATGGAGCCAAAACAGCTGGGCACTTTGGGTTTCTGAAGACCCTTCACTTATTGCGCAGACAGTTCTGGTGGGGGGGAATGCGTTCCGACATTGACTCCTTCATCCGCAGCTGTCCCGTTTGTGCCGCTGCGAAACGATCGCAGGGCAAACCCCCGGGATTGCTACAACCTCTTGAAACGCCCAGCAGACCTTGGGAAGTGATTGCTATGGACTTCATGACTGATCTCCCTCTCAGTGGGGGTAAAACTGTGTTGTGGGTTGTTACTGATTTGTTTTCTAAGCAAATACATTTGATTCCATGTGCAGGGATCCCCTCTGCTCAGAAACTGGCCCGCCTCTTCGTAACGCATATATTTCGTTTACATTCGTTTCCGCGTAAAATAATTTGTGACCGCGGAAGTGGTTTCGTTTCTAAGTTTTGGAAAGCTTTCCTCAAGTTGGTGGGGGTGGAACAGGGAATGTCTAGTGCATACCATCCTCAAACTGATGGTCAAACTGAACGTGTCAATGCTGTACTCGAATGTTATTTGCGTTGTTATGTTAACTACCACCAGGATAACTGGGTAGAACTGTTGCCTTTAGCAGAATATGCCTACAATAATGCCATGCATCAATCCACAGGTTTTAGCCCGTTTTTTGCTGTGTATGGACAAGATTTCAGTCCCATCGTTCCTACAGATGATGTAGAGGGGGAGGGGAACCCCGACATTGCCTCCTGGGCACACGCCCTCCGTACCACTTGGCCCTGGCTCGTTAGCAACCTCGACCGGGCCAAACGTAAATACAAAGCGCAAGCTGACAAACATCGCTCCCCCGGGGGTGATCTGCAAGTGGGTGCTTTGGTTTACCTTTCCACCAAAAACCTCCGTTCCACCCAACCGTGCCATAAACTCAGCGCCAAATTCATTGGCCCTTTCCCCATTACTCGGGTCATAAACCCTGTCACAGTGGAACTGGCTCTCCCCAAGTCCTTGAGGCGTGTGCATCCTGTTTTCCACATAAGCCTCCTCAAACCCCATGTTGCTTCTCCACGGTGGCATCCGGACCCACCGCCTGCGCAACCCATCATGGTGGGGGGGGAAGAACACTTCGAAGTCTCCAAGATCCTTGACTCCCGTATTCACCATGGTACTCTCCAATATCTAGTTCGTTGGAAACATTTCCCCCCTGCCTATGACGAATGGGTGCGCGCACGGGATGTCTCCGCCCCCGACCTCGTCGACGCCTTTCACATTGCTTACCCGAACAGGCCAGCCCCCTTGCGAACTGGGAGGGGGCCTTGAGGGGAGCAGAATGTCAGGCTGCTATCTCGGTTTCGTTATTGCCTCTGTCTCTGTGCTGTATTGTCTGCCCCCCAAGGTCGCATGCCTAAGCCTAAGCCTGGGAACTCAGCTCCTGGGAAACTGTATTCCTGCGTGTAATCTCCCGCCTTTCCTGCCTTATAATATCTCCCAGCTAGTGAGCCTTTCATAGCTGTCATTTTATTCGTTTGCACTGTATGCCTATTTGATCAGTAAAATCCATCTGTTTGGACTCTATACGACTTTGTGGTGATTTCTGGTTCTGTGGGCCAAGGGCTGACAGATACTCCAGTTTAATGCCACCGATTTCTGTAGAATCCAACTGGAGTTTCTCCGCATAGGATTGCACTAGTTATTATTAACTGGAGTTTCAGGCAGAGTCATCATCAATCTGCAGTTTTCCCATTCTTGCCCTGTTATGATCCTGCTTTTTTTCAGGGCCTGATCCTTTGCAACATTTTTGCTTTTGTACAGAATAGAAGTGCCATCTGTGTGGTGTGTGGATGACATTTGTACTGCTTTTCCAAATGACTTGTTTGGACACATGTTGGAAAACAGTTCCGCTTGTCAACCTCTGAACTGTTTCCTTGCCACCATTTTTCGTAAAATTTCAGAGGTATACCTCCCCTGACATCTGTAAACAGTGTGTGTGTGTTGGGATGGCAGAATGGATGGGTGAACATAATGGAACAGAACTCTCCATGTAGACAGAAAAATTCAGGAGCTAAATGACTTCAGAAACACAATATCCAGTGACATGTGGATCCTTCATTATAATTCTGCATGCAACTAATTCTGGAACGGCAAAATGTGTGTGTAAAGCGCCGTCAAGTCACAGCTGCCTTATGGCAACCCCTGTAGGGTTTTCAAGGCAAGAGTCATTCAGAAGTGGTTTGCCATTGCCCACCTCTACATGGGCTGAGAGAGTTCAGAGAGAACTGTGACTGGCCCAAGGTCACCCAGCAGGCTTCCTGGGGAGGAGTGGGGAATCGAACTCCATTCTACAGATTAGAGTCCACCACTGTTAACCATTATACCACACTGGCTCATAGATAGTAATACAGAATACTATTCCCTATTATGCACACATACACACAATGTTACGTATTCCCCTTATACTGCTAGTAAAAGGTTCATGATGGTTCTTATCCATGCAAATGAATCTGATACCATCGGAGTCAAATTTTGGTTATTCACTGCAGATCCGTGGTTCCCCCCCCCCCTTAGCAAAATAAGCCGGGTTAAAAGAGAGGCAATCCAAACCACTTTTGAAACGATCTTTCCTGTGAACACGTGTTTTCTTGTGCGGATGCCCATGAAAAAATGTTTGCTTCGCTCCCCGGGACGTCTCCTTTCTCCTCCCCCAAGGACGGTGATTGGCTGGGGGAGTTTCGCGCTCGGACAAGAATACCGCCCCTTTGGCTGCCTGCCTGCCTGCCTAGAATCCTGGCACTTCTCTCCCTCCGTCCCGCACGCCTTCCCCGCCCCTCGCCAGGGATGGGCCTTGGAGCTGGGCCCACACCTCCAAGCCCAGGGGGACGTTGGACGGACGGCTCCAGGGGGAGACTGGTGGGGCCACGCCATGTGATCCTCGCGCGCTGGGGGTGGTGGTGGTGGCAGCTCAGTCTAGGGCAGTGGGGGGGATCTTCAAGAGAAGGGGCTGTTGGCCCTTCTGCCCCAAAGGGGAGGGGGGATTTTTGAGAAATCGGATGGGGAAAATGCATCCTGAGAGCAGAAAACCCAAGTCAAAACTCCCTCCCATCACTTTTCTGAAGAAGGGCGGCCAGCCTCCTCTTATCTCCCTCCTCTCTCACGATGCAATGTGGCCGGATCATGGCCAGCGCGCAATCCAGGGGCCTTCTTTCCTTTCCCCCCCCTCGCCATGCACACTGGCTGGATCGGGGCTGGCACACAAGCTAGGAGCCCTCCTGTCTTTCACGATGCAATGTGGCCGGATCATGGCCAGCGCGCAATCCAGGGGCCTTCTTTCCTCTCCCCTCCCCCCCGCCATTCCCACTTTCAGCTAAACACTTCTCTGGGCACATGGATTCCCTTCCCCCCCCCCCAATCCTGTCTATCATTACAGGGCAATGGGTTCCACACCTATAGAAAATAGAGGGAAGCTTTGAGGAAAGCGCTGCCTTCCCCCCCCCCCCCCCAATTTGGAATCTGACTGTTCCCAAAGCAGAACAGAGCGAGGGTGGAAGAAAAATGGAGGAGACCAGAGGGACTGGGGCTTGTTTTTTGCGCTGGGGCTGGTGAACCGCACGAGGTAATCTGCTGGGCAGAGTTGGGGCAGAGCTGGGGGCAGGCATCAACAATGAGCCTGTTGGAAGGGGAGGCCTCCTGCAAAAGGGACAGACCAAACCGTTGTCAAATACAGCGTGCTTTGTTCCCATGAAAAACCAAAACTACAGATACTTGATTGGGATAAATCGCGGCCATGAAAAAAACATTTAAATTGTGTTTTTCTTTAGTCCGTGGCAAAACAGAAGCAAAATCTACCGTGAAGAATGCCCCTCTCTCTCTCTCAAAAGAAGAAAAAGAAAGCTATGCCCCGATCAGCTGAAATCAATTGGCATTAAGTCCTACTGAGACCAAAGCTTTCTGTGGGACTTAAAGTGCAGAACCACGCTAGCCTAATCCCAAGCAAGCCTTGCTGCTGTGTTCAATGATGCCACCTTTCAGGCACGGGTCGAGAGGGTTGCTGCTGCCTCAGTCACAACTTCAGCTGGGTTGGGGTCAAAACACAGACACATTGGATCGGTATTGGCTATGATTCTCATCTGATCTTAACTGTTGCATGGGAGAAAGGCCCGCTGGACACTGGGCTGGATCCAGTGGTACATTTCCATGAGTGGAAAGGGACGGTTGTTGATGATTCCCCTTTATTCTGCAGATCCCCCTTTACGCCCATGGGGTCCCATAGGATCTCCTGTCCCCCAAGAACAGCATTTTGTGGTGCATTCAGAGCTGCAGTGGGATGTGGGGAGGGGAAACAGTCCTGTTTCCGCCATTGGGAAGTCCATGGAAATTAACACAGGGTCCAACCCTCTGTAGGACTTACTTCTGAGTAAACATGTACAGGATTGGCATGCACTTTTCTGGTAACCTAAGGCAGGGTTTTGCCTTAGTCAGGGTATTGGGGTACAAAGATCTGGAAAACCCCAAGACTGGGAGAAGGGTTTCTGCTGGCCCTTGCTTTAAAATGTTTTGAAAGGCACCCCAGCCCAGCGTTTGGCGCTGCTGGGACCCTGGACGCACCTCTCTTTGCTCGCCCAATCCAAGAAGCACAGCAGGTAACATGACAGAACGTTAACCGTTTCCCAGAGCCTCTGGAGTAACTGTTCTGAGGGGCTTCTCTTGGGCAAAAAACCAAAAACAACCACCACCAATGCAGAAATGTAATGTGGGAACAAAATGTTTGTGTGGGTGAAGGGGAGAAGCATATGGGATACATTTAGATCAGGGCCCCCCAACTTTTTCGAGCCTGTGGGCACCTTTGGAATTTGGACACTGGGCAATGGGCGCACCTACAAAATGGCCACCTCTCCTCCTTCTCCTCCTTCAAAATCTCCAGGTATTTCCCAACCCAGATCAAGAGATCTTTAGCCACTACCTGGAGGTTCAAGCAAATATAGACACTTCTGTGTACAATGAAGTAACAATCCAAAAAAACACACAGAGTCTGGTTTAAATATAAACCCCAATAAACAAGGTAACAACTATATTGCTACATCCTCCTCACATGTAGGAAAAACATGTAGAAAAAACACCAACAATAGTAAGAGACTACTATTTCCTATAAAAGGTAAGTATTGTGTAACATACAATATTTCAACAAAGTATTGATCTTAAATATGTCTTAAATATGTCTTTTGTTTTCTTTCAGCTGTCAGGCAGGAAGTTGATTTTGGGGGTGGAGCCTGAGGGGGGCGGGGTTTGGGGGGACTCCAATGCCATAGAGTCCAATTGCCAAAGTGGGCATTTTCTCCAGGTGAACTGATCTCTATCGGCTGGAGGTCAGTTGTAATAGCAGGAGATCTCCAGCTAGTACCTGGAGGTTGGCAACCCTAGCAAAGATCCTTGTGCAGTGGTGGCAGCTGCTGCCAAAGCAACATTTGTAAAAATCTGCATAGCCAACCAAATCTCTAGTGACCAATCGGAATCCTTGCTGGTCAAAAGCCCTACATGGCCCCGCTCACTTTCTAAAAAAACCTGCCAGGTGCCAGGAAACGTGTCAGGGGAGGAAAACTCCATCATCATATTTTTTAAAAAAATAGCATCAGCTGGAATGAACCTGGATTTAAAAAACAAACAAAATGGAGAGTAAGTTGTGGGAAAGGTAGTCCGTGCAATTTAAAATGAAAAAATTTGCCCAGAAGAAAGTTCAGGTCCATTCTTTCCTTTGCATTTATTCCCCACACCGGTGCACAATGAAGCTGGCTGCGTTCCCCTTTCTTTTTCCCACCTGGTCTTCTGCCATCAGCGCTGGACAGGGCCCCCTCCTTTTCTTCCAGCTGACAGTAAATACGTTTGTTCCCATCTGCCAAGAAGCAAAGGTAAGGAAAGTCTGGGAGGAGAGTTGAGGCAGGGGCAGTTTGAGGGGAATAACGGTTTAATGAGAATAGGGCTCCGTGTTGTATAATGTGGATTGGGAAAGCACAGAGGCCTGTGTGGATTTTGGCAACGGTGCTCGAACTGGCTGGTTTTAGTGACTGACTGTAGTTCAGCTGAGTAATATAGAGTTTCATTCTAACCTGCAGCATTTCAGTTTTGCCTTTCCAAGTCTCATCTCACCTAATCAAAGAAGGGGTGGAATTTTGTCCACAAGAGTTAACAGCTGATGTCACAACAACACACAATTGCTGCTCTATTGTGCAGGTTTTTGCCCACTCCCCTTCCTCATCACTCCTCATTTTTTACTAATGTAATGCATGCTTAAAATTTCTGTGAATTGGTCATAGTTTTTGATAACAGTGGCAATCGTTTCTGATTTCATTACATTCTCCTGCCCCAAAGAATTCACTGTTATGGCTAACTTTCTGCAGAGCACAAACACTACAATTTATAAATCTGCACGTTGGCATAGGAGAATTCCAAGTAGGGTAGTATCACAGTGCCCACAAATAATACAGCTAGATTTCTATGGTCAGCAAGCTGGGGAGATCAATCCTATGGACCCTTTTAGAGGCCAACTAGACGAGATGCTAGAGATCCCTAGTTGTATAGCCCGTCTCTGTTGACTTCTATAAACAGCAGCTGTGGGAAAGAGGAGGGTTTGGATCAGGGTCACACAGAAGGCAAAGTATCCGTGTGCTTTCACTGTCCTAACCTTGATGTCTCCAGAGGAACTGATCTCTGTTGTCTGGAGATCAGCTGAAATAGCAAGAGATCTCCAGCCACCACCTGGAGGTTGGCAACCTTAGAAAGCCACCAAGGAAGTCCCAGGTCGCTATGCAGAGGCAGGCAATGGCAAAACCACCTCTGAACTTCTCTTGCCTTGAAAACCCTACAGGGTCACCGTAAGTCGGATGCAGCTTGACGGCGCTTTCCACCACCAACATCCACCTGGAAGGAGAGTCCTACAATGCTTGACTGTTCTGTAACATCTTGGTTGTTCCTAACATATTATCTCAACAATGTTTTGATGTCTCTGCATAGAGACAGATCATACCCCAAGAGTGCTAGTTAATGGTTCCTCGTCCACTTGGAGAGAAGTGACTAGTGGAGTTCCTCAGGGATCTGTGCTGGGCCCTGTGTTGTTCAACATCTTTATAAATGATTTGGATGAAGGAATAGAGGGAATGCTTATTAAATTTGCAGATGATACTTGACAGGCTGGAGAAATGGGCTAGAACTAATAAAATGCACTTCAACAAAGACAAATGTAAAGTTCTGCATTTAGGTAGAAAAAATCAAATGCATAATTATAGGATGGGGGAGACTTGCCTGAGCAGTAGTGTATGTGAAAAGGATCTTAGTAGACCAAACACTGAACATGAGTCAGCAGTGTGATGCGGTAGCTAAAAAGGCAAATGTGATCTTGGGTTGCATCAACAGAAGTATAGTGTCCAGATCACGCAAAGTGATGGTATCGCTTTACTCTGCTCTGGTTAGACCTCAACTGGAGTACTGTGTTCAGTTTTGGGCACCACAATTTAAGAAAGATATAGACAAGCTGGAACATGTCCAGAGAAGGGCAACAAAGATGGTGAGGGGTCTGGAGACCAAGTCCTATGAGGAAAGGTTGAAGGAGCTGGGTATGTTTAGCCTGAAGAGGAGAAGACTGAGAGGGGATATGATAACCATCTTCAAGTACTTGAAGGGCTGTCATATAGAGGAGGGTGCCGAATTGTTTTCTGTTGCTCAAGAAGGTCAGAACAAGACCAGAACCAACGGGTTGAAATTAAATCAAACGAGTTTCCGTCTAGACATTAGGAAGAATTTTCTAACAGTTAGAGTGGTTCCTCAGTGGAACAGGCTTCCTCGGGAGGTGGTAAGTTCTCTTTCCCTGGAGGTTTTTAAGAAGAGGTTAGATGGCCATCTGTCAGCAATGCTGATTCTGTGACCTTAGGCCGATGATGAGAGGGAGGGCATCTTGGCCATCTTCTGGTCACTAGGGGTGTGGAGGGGGGAGGTAGTTGTGAATTTCCTGCATTGTGCAGGGGGTTGGACTTGATGGGCCTGGTGGTCCCTTCCAACTCTATGATTCTATGATTCTTAAAATTCTCATAGAGCACCACAGCTTCAAATGGTTTAAAAAGAGTAGTTCTCTTTATAATGCTTTATTCCTCTGGCTTTTTTCTTGCCAAAATCGTGAATAATTGCCCCATGGCCACTTTCTCTTACAAGTTCATACTTGAGAGACAGGACAGCTAAATTGTTCATGCCAAACAGTAGGATGTTTACAGTTTTTGATGAGGGCTCGCTGGCAGGTTGTAGCTTCTGCTGCCGCCACTGGCAGTGTGCAAAATACTCAAAGGACTGTGCACACTTCAATGAAAATTGATTGCCAGCTTTTGTTGTTGTTGTTGTTGTAAATTTCATTCAATAAGAAACAGTTCATACTCTTTTCAAAGAAAGTGCACAGAAAGAGCTTCAGGAGACTGGTGAAGCAGACATTTCAGGACTTCTTCCAGTCCCTCAGACTGAAAGGTCACATATTTTAGGACTCAATGGAATATAAAACTGGGGTCTGGATTCTGGAGGCAGTTTTGGAGTGGACGTGGGCTAATAAACTGAAGTTTAATCCTGATACGATGGAAGTGCTACTGGTGGGTTGAAGGTCTGACCTGGGATTTAAGGTAGGGTTGCCAGGCTCTCCCTGGCCACCGGTGGGGGAGGGGGGATCTTACCAGGCTTAAAATGTGGACCCAGGCCTCGACGTTGCTGGCGTGACGGTGTCACTTCTGGAAGCAACATAATCACATTGCCGACAACAAGGGAGACACTCTGGGCAAAAACTCTATGGGAGAAGCTATTTTTACTTCTGGAAGTGACACCATCACACCGGTGATGTTGAGGCCTAGCATCGTAGATGTTCCCCTCTATGTTGGGAACCCTGGCCATATAATCAGGTTTTGGTGCATTACCTTATGTGTTTAACCGATTCCCAACTGGGGAGAGCTTATATGCTCGCTAGATATAATGTCCTTCCATCAGCTCTGCTCCCCGGAAGATTTAATAATGTCCCATATTTGGACAGGGTTTGTCCCTGCGGGGAGGGTGTAATAGAATCAGTCCTCCATATCCTACTCAACTGTTCGCTGTATGCTAAGGGGGCGATCACAATTTATAGACCCGATTTCTGTAGACAGGGAATGGTTACCCGACAAAATCAAGGCGTCCCGCCTTATGACCATACAGGACCCAATACAAATTTAATTGGTGGCAAGGTTCTTACAGTCTGCAATCCAAGAACGTGAATGCCTTTGTATTAAATAAGGCCGGTTTAGGACTACGAAATCAAGTAATCCACTTAGCCTTTTAAACTGATTTTATTGCAAAACCAATGGGGGTTAGATGTATCTGTATACTATGGTTTAGCTGTAATTGTTCTGTATGTTTTACTCCAATGCCAATAAAGGCTTTCGTTCGTTCATTTGTTCGTTCATTGCGGCCTAGGCAGGTGGAGCTGTTGAGAGGGTTCCCAAAGCAGGGATATGGGCAACCCTTATATAAGGGTTTGAAATTGTATGTTTTTGCAAATTGAGCAAACTCTCCCCCTGCAAATTGAGGGACATTGTCAGTCACAAGGACCTCTAGACAACCCAACCTGGCAAATATATTCTCTAAGCAGTTAATAATTGTACTACTGGTCATGTAGTAATAGGTGCTATTTCCAGGTATCTTGGGAAGTAGTCGATGGCAACTAAATATTTGCGCCTTGCAGTTCACAAATGTCCGCTCTGACCCTTTCCCAAGGTCTATCTGGTAGTGGAGTAACTATCAAGGGTTCTCTCTGTTGAGAAGGTTTGTGTTTGTGACAGAATTCACAGGTTTGTATTAGGGTCTTGAGATCCTGACCTATTCGTGGCCACCAAACGGAAAGTTGGGCTCTTTTCCTGCATTTGGTAAGTCCTTGGTGACCAGGGTGGAGCTGCTGCAGTATTTCTTGTCTCTTCTGTGATGAGATAACAATGTGATCACCATGAAGAAGTAGCCCCTGGGACTCTGTGAGGCATCCCCGATCAGCAAAATAGGGCTTGAGTTAACTTGATATACTACGCACATGTTGTGACCAACTGTTCTCACAAATACCAATACCTTTTGTAGCTCTGCATCAGAGGTTGTAAGAGCCTGTAACTGTTAAACAAAGGAATCCAAAATCGGCTTCAAGCTTTGCACAGCAGTTTCATAACATGCAGCCTCTTCTTCAAGTGTAAATGAATCAGCATCAGTAGTCTTCAGTGGATGTCATGACAGCTTATCTGTAATGACTAGAGTTTTGCCTGGACGGTATTTCACCTGTGGGTTAAATTTTATGAAATGTAGAAGGAGTAGGGCTGTCGATTCGGCTCCATCCAAACCGAAAAACAGCCAAATTTCCCTCAATTTGGCGGTTTCCAGTTTGAATGGAACCAAATTCAAAAAAAGGCGGGGAAACGACGAGCCGAGTTCGGGGCGATCGCCGAATAAATTTGGCAAATTCGGGGGCTCCGAAGCAGCAGCAGAATTGTCACTTAGTAAGCAATTAGTAGCATTCTCCCACGGGCACTGGCCAATGGTGGCCAAGCCAGGTTTTCTTCTGGCAAATCAGAACACGGATTCTCCCTTTTGAATTGGCTAGAAGAAGAGTCTAAAAACTCCCGCCCTCCCGTCCTGTCTCAAGTCTGGAATTCCTTCCATTTTGGGGGTGCTGCTCCTGACTCTGAGAGGTCCCAATTCCTGCTTACTGGAATAGGACTGGATTGGATTTACTTCTCATCCCTGCTCCTGCTGGAAGACATCCACAGTTTGATTTTGGGGGTTTTCCTCTATACCTTTTCTCCTGTGTGTGTGTGTGGGGGGGGAAAGCAGATTCTCTCTGTGTGGGGGGGCAGTTTCTGTGGGTGGGGGGAAGCCAAAGGGAACTTGCCAGTTGTGTTTGTGCCCACTCGCCTCTGTGGGAGTAAGCGTTGTGCTTTTTTTCTGCCCGTGGCCAGTTGCCAGTCCTTGCCTGGACTTGAGCCGGCTCGAGCAGTGGTTGGTGCGCGTGTGAGTCTCTCCCTCCGCTCGCCAACCACCCCGCCTCCTCCTTGGGTCGTGTAGGTGCTTTCTGCTTTGAGCCGAGCCGTACTGGCGTTTTTATAGCATATGCATAGCTAGCATGCCTCTCTGTTCCTTTCCATGGTTGCTCGCTTGTTGCTTTGCATTACAATGGTTAGCAAACTACCTCCACAAAGGGCCCCCCCCCGGAGCCACGGGAAGCTGCAAATGTGTTTTTAATGGCTTTAAACGGCCGAATTTATTCACGAACTCCAACCTTGGTGCCGAATTGCATGGATCCGAATCAGGGGAGTTTGGACTTTGGCGTTTCCCGAATAAAAACGGGCCAAATTTTGCCAAATCTGAATTTTACCGAATTTTTTTTCAACAGCCCTAAGAAGGAGTCTTTACAATTTATCAAGGGTACCAAAGGTGTATGTGAAAATCTGGAAGGAAGCTAGACCATAAAGATATTTGGAAAACCTTTCACGTGTCTAAATGGCTGCTAAACACTCCTTTTCAATTTGGGCATAACGTGTCTCGGAATCTGTCAGTGTTCTGGAGCAAAATGTGACATGTTTCAATTCTTCTTGAAATTCTTGGAGGAGCACACCTCCCAGGCCATAGCTGCTTGCATCTGCACTCACAACTTATGAGTGACATCATAAAATGGTAGAACAGGCGCCTGAGTCAGAAGCTGTTTTATCATCAAGAATGCTGCATCTTGATGTGGGCCCCAGTGCCAAGCAATGTCTGCCTTCAGCAAGTCATTTACCAGACCTCTGCTCAGTTCAGCAAGAATCTGCCCAAATAGTGCATCATACCTAGGAAACGTTTTAAACCAGTAGTGGAGTTGGGAGGGTCTATCCCCAAATTAGCTTATATTTTCCGTAAGTCTGGCCTGATGCCATGTTCATCTCTGCGGTGTCCAAGATAAGTGAGAGTCTTCTGGTGTAGGAGGCATTTTGTATCATTCCGCTTCAGGCCTGCCCATCACAGCATGTCTAGAACCTTAGAATCATAGAATCATAGAGTTGGAAGGGACCACCAGGGTCATCTAGTCCAAGCCCCTGCACAATGCAAGAAACTCACAACTACCTCCCCCCTCCACACCCCCAGTGACCAGAAGATGGTCAAGATGCCCTCCCTCTCATCATCTGCCTAAGGTCACAGAATCAGCATTGCTGACAGATGGCCATCTAACCTCTTCTTAAAAACCTCCAGGGAAGGAGAGCTCACCACCTCCCGAGGAAGCCTGTTACACCGAGGAACCGCTCTAACTGTTAGAAAATTCTTCCTAATGTCTAGACGGAAACTCTTCTGATTTAATTTCAACCCGTTGGTTCTGGTCTTGTTCCGACCTTCTTGAGCAACAGAAAACAACTCGGCACCATCCTCAATATGACAGCCCTTCAAGTACTTGAAGATGGTTATCATATCCCCTCTCAGTCTTCTCCTCTTCAGGCTAAACATACCCAGCTCCTTCAACCTTTCCTCATAGGACTTGGTCTCCAGACCCCTCACCATCTTCATTGCCCTCCTCTGGACACGTTCCAGCTTGTCTACATCTTTCTTAAATTGTGGTGCCCAAAATGGAACACAGTACTCTAGGTGAGGTATAACCAGAGCAGAGTAAAGCAATACCATCACTTCACGTGATCTGGACACTATACTTCTGTTGATGCCGCCCAAGATTGCATTTGCCTTTTTAGCTACCGCATCACACTGCTGATTCATGTTCAGTGTTTCGTCTACTAAGACCCCAAGATCCTTTTCACACACACTACTGCTCAGACAAGTCTCCCCCATCCTATAATTATGCATTTGATTTTTCCTACCTAAATGCAGAACTTTATATTTATCTGTTGAAATGCATTTTATTGGTTTTAGTCCAATTCTCCAGCCTGTCAAGATCATCCTGCATCTTGGCTCTGTCTTCTACCATATTTGCTACCCCTCCCAATTTAGTATCATCTGCAAATTTAATAAGCATCTCCTCTATTCCTTCATCCAAATCATTTATAAAGATATTGAGCAACACAGGGCCCAGGAGAGATCCCTGAGGGATTCCACTAGTCACTTCTCTCCAAGTGGATGAGGAACCATTAATTAGCACTCTCTGGGTGTGATCTGTCAACCAGTTACAGATCCACCTAACAGTAATAGGATCTAAGCCACATTTTCCCAGTTTGTCAACTAGAATACTATGTGGAACCTTATCAAAAGCCTTACTGAAATCTAGATAAACTATGTCTACAGTATTTCCCTGATCCAGCAAGGTAGTAACTTTGTCAAAAAGGAGATAAGATTAGTCTGACATGACTTATTCTTGAGAAACCCATGCGGGCTCTTACTGATCAGATCTATCCTTTCTAAATGCTCAAGGACTGACTGTTTGATGATTTGTTCAAAAACTTTTCCCGGTATAGAAGTCAAGCTGATGGGTTGGTAGTTTCCCGGATCTTCCTTTTTCCCCTTCTTGAAGATGGGGACAACATTTGCCCGCCTCCAGTCTTCTGGCACCTCACCTGTTTGCCAAGACTTTTCAAAAATAATGGACAGAGACTCAGAAATTACATCTGCAAGTTCTTTGAATATCCTTGGATGCAATTCATCTGGCCCAGAGGATTTTGTTTCATTCAAAGAAACTAGGTGTTTGTGCACTACCCCAATGCCAAGAATGATATATGGGGGATTAACAATAGCCTGATCCCGTCAGATCTCAGAAGCTAAGCAGGGTCAGCCCTGGTTAGTATTTGGATGGGAAACCACCAAGGAATACCAGGGTTGCTGTGCAGAGGAAGGCACTGGCAAACCACCTCTGTTAGTCTCTTGCAGTGCCGGATTTACGTATAAGCTAAACAAGCTATAGCTTAGGGCCCCACTCTCTTGGGACCCCCAAAAAAATTTAAAGGAAAAAAAAACTGGGTGTACATTTCCAAAATATAAGATAAAAAACAAATAAAATAAAACCTACATACAGCAACAGCAACAAAATACATATTTTGTTATGTGCAAATGGCTTTAGATACCTATTAGGTCCATAAATTACCATATAGCATATATTCAACACAAAAAACAGCGACAATTTGTTGTTGACAAAGGACAGCTGGACATATAAAAGGCCCTATTACCTTCAATAGCTTAGGGCCTCATCAAACCTAAATCCGGCCCTGGTCTCTTGCCTTGAAAACCCATAAGGAGTCGCCAAAAGTCAGCTGAGACTTGAAGGCACTTTACACACACACACACACACACCAATAGAGAACTTTCATACATGACGTAACTCCAGAGCTTGGGCATGGTGTCTGGTGAAGAAGCAGTTTTACTTCAGCAGCTCTTGGATAAGATGGAAAGTGGCTGGCCTTGGCTGATCTCTCCCATGATGGGCTGCAGGTAGGGTTGCCAGGTCCCTCTTCGTCACCAGGTGGTGCCTAAGGAGGGCAGAGTTTGGGGAGGGGATGGACTTCAATGCCATAGAATCCAATTGCCAAAGCGGCCATTTTCTCCAGGTGAACTCATCTCTATCAGCTGGAGCTCAGTTGTAATAGCAGGGTGGTTGGCAACCCTACTGACTCAGTCCCTTTGCAGTCTTCCCTTTGGTCCTGTTGAGACATTCTATCTGACCCCATAGACAGGCTCAGCTGTAGATCTTCTAGCCAACAGGTCCCCAACCTTTTGTGCTGTGTTGGCAGCTGCTGCACAGCCAATCAGAAGCCTTGCTGGGCAAAAGCCCCACCTTGCCCTGCCCATTTTTCTAAATACACTTGGCAGGTGCCAGGAAAATGTCAGCATGTGACATTGTGCCCACAGGCACCATGTTGGAGACCCCTGGCCTACACAACTGCAGACTTCACTCAGCTTCCCACTCTTCCTTGGCTGAATCTTCTGTTATCATCTCAAGCACAATGCAATATTTTTAACACAATGCAGGTTGACAGGGTTCTTGAATCAGATCAGCTGCTTTCTCATTAATTGTTCTAGACATATGAGACATATTTGGTAGTTGAAGACTGTTGTGTTACCTAGAAATCCCAGTCCAGCTGTCTTGGCATATTGCAAAGCAAAGAAAGAAAAAAAGCAAACTTTTTCTATGAGGTCAGTAATTTTCCACAATTTTTATGTGAGGAAAAATCAGTCACTGAAAAGATATACAGGGCCTCTATTGAATAATAATTTTCCTTTGCTGCCCTTTGCCAAGAATATTGAAGTCCTCCTCTACACATTGGCAGGAGGGATTGACAAGGCCTCCGGGGTCGAGGGGGAAGGATGAGTCATCGAAGGGTTGCCGGTTTCATGGTTTTGTTCTACACCAGATTTGTTGCTGACACTTGGGGTGTGAGCCCTATTCACGATCCAAGTACTGCTTGGTTTAGCAGTGCAAGATTAGCTTGCAAAGTAAGTTCACAACAGCTTGGTTTCCAACCTCCAGGTGGTGGCTGGAGATCTCCCGCTATTACAACTGATCTCCAGGCAACAGAGATCAGTTCCTGAGATTTGGGGGCTGGAGATCTCCCAGAATTACAACTGATCTCCAGATGACAGAGATCAGTTCCCCTGGAGAAAACGGTCGCTTTTGAGGGTGGACTCTATGGCATTATACCCCACTGAAGTCCCCCCCAAACCCCGTCCTCCTCAGGCTCCTCCCCAAAAATCTCCAGGTATTTCTCAACCTGGAGCTGGCAACCCTAACAACAGCAGTGGACTGCATTCCTCAGGCCTTCTTCCCGCCTTTCTTTCCTCTTGCTCGCCTGCATCCAGATCGGGTTCAGCTGGGCCAAGCTCTAGCATTCCTAAATTGTGAGCCATTTGGCAGGAACTGTAAGAAATGCAGCAAGAGCAATGCTGGAAAGAGAGGGTTAGCGCAGTGCTGAGGCTGACGAGAGTCAGGATTTAGAAAACTCTTGGAATGAGTTCTGAGAGGACAGCACAAACTCTTTTTCCTTACTTTTGAGCCACCCCTAGTAGGGTTGACAGCTCTGTGTTGGGAAATACCTGGTGATTTTCAGGGAGGAACCTTGGGAGGGTGAGTTTTCCAGAGGGGAGGAACCTCGGGGGGGGGGAGGGGGTATAATGCCCTAGAGTCCACCCTCCAAAGCAGCCATTTTCTCCAGGGGAACTGATCTCTGTCTCCTGGAGATCAGTTGTAATTCTGGGAGAGCTTCAGGCCCCAAATCTCCACAACCACCCCTCTCCTTGGTGGTCTCCCATCCATTTCCTAATCAACACACAGATGGCTGGCCATTGGCTTCCTCTGCACGGCAACACCAGTCTTCCTTGGTGGTCTCCCATCCAAATACTAACCATGGCATACTTAACTTCCAAGTTCTGACAAGCTTGGGTTAAGTTGGGTTATCCAGGATGTGTTACTGATGGCCAGTTCTTAAATTCCTATGAACGGTTGAAACTGTCTCATACAAAGTCAGGCCTTTGGGTCATCTAGTTGGTATAGTCTACTCTGGGGTGTCCAGCAAAGAAAGGTCTTCTCCAACACCCGAGATATCAGAGATTCTTTCACTGGAGATTATTCCTTCATCAACCCAAGGATGAAAACGTGGACTGTTGCTTTAAATAGATCACAGAATGTTGATGTAGAACTTTGTATTGATTGTAATATATTTGTATCTATAGACAAGTAGCTAGATATTGTATTTTTAGCATCACATCACAATGTTGCATTGCGCATTAAATTTGTAATCTTTATTCTTGTATGAATATTCCCTATTACTATGTATGGGTGTGAAAGCTGGACAGTGAAGAAAGCTGATAGGAAGAAAGAAAATAGATTCCTTGAAATGTGGTGTTGGAGGAGAGTGTTACAGATACCGTGGACTGCCAAAAAAACAAAACAGTGGGTTCTAGATCAAATCAAGCCTGAACTGACCCTAAAAGCTAAAATGACTCAACTGAGGCTATCGTATTTTGGTCACATTATGAGAAGACAAGAGTCACTGGAAAAGACAGTCATGCTAGGAAAAGTTGAGGGCAGCAGGAAAAGAGGAAGACCCAGCCAGAGATGGATTGACTCAATAAAGGAAGCCACGGCCTTCAATTTGCAAGATCTGAGCAAGGCTGTCAAAGATAGGACATTTTGGAGGACTTTCATTCATAGGGTTGCCATGAGTCGGAAGTGACTTGACGGCACTTAACACACACACACACAGCAAAGAAAGCTTGGCACGTGGGTAATCTGTTGAGGTTCCGTGGAAGATGTGAGCGTGCCCACCATTCACACAATATGGTTGATGATGGTCACTTTTGATCTTTAGGAAGCAGATGGAAGATGGTTTTATTGACAACTGCATGTGTGATTTTAAATTTTGGTTTTGTGTGTTTTTGTGTAATTAATTTCATGTAATTTATTTATATTTTAAGCCACCTTGAGCTCCATAAGGAAGAAAGATGGCTAATAAATGTTTTAAATAAATAAATATTAATGATTTTTGTTTTGTGATTTGGGCCAATTTGGATTGTGATAATCCTCTTCTTGACTTAGAATTCTAGCCCTGAGAAAACTCGCACTTCTTTACTTGGTTTATTTTTTACTTTCATCCTTCCACAGTTCTGATCTGAGATTGCATCCTGATGGGTGTTAGGTGAGCAGGCAAACATTTCTACAGGCCATCAGAAAGTTTGCACATTTTGCTAGTGCAGATTCTAGCTGCACATCTGCAGCCGTTCAGGTTCACTTCATGGTTTGGATCAAGCTCTCTGCCCAAGGGCTGTTTTGCACACCATTGTGTTTCCGAGAAGGTGTGGAATTCTGCTATTAGATAGGAGGAGGGACCGTTGTTCATTACCCTCATACCAGAGTCACGTTGAAAACCATGGCGCTCAAATAAAACCATCAGGTGGCCCTTTTGGAATAACAAGGCCTGCAGAAAACCTGTCCAAGGCTGCAGTCACGAACATTTTCTGACCAAGTAACCCTTTGCTCATTTTTCGCACCTCTGTTGTGCTTAGAAATGAAAGCAATCATTTCTAATTCCTGTCAATGAACCCAACTGAGAAATGGATTTCAGAACTAGCTGTGGGCTGTAGAACATTTTGGCTGACATACTGACATGTAATCTGCACTAATAGCTGGTCTCCCACTGATTTAAAAGCCAAAAGGGTGCATTTTTTTTGGCTAAAGATACTCTTGCAGAACATGAAGGTCTACAATAGGTTTTCCAGTTTGAAACAGACATTGTCAGCCGCAACAGCCACAATGTAAAACCGCTCACAGGACCTTAATGTTCATGTGCAGGTGTTCATCTTGTGCTCACATCTGTTCTCTGCTCAGAGATTTATCTCAGACCTTGGGAAGGGAGTCCTGAGGAACTTGAGGGAGCCACGTTTTAACAAGCCATTCCACAAAGGCAGCAACAAGGAAGGGGTTAAGGCTACACCAGCAATTATATCACCAATTATATCATGCATAGTGGAAAGGATTATTTTTCAGGGCCTAACTGTACATTCAATGAACCTTGCATCTTCCATGGGTCTTTCATGAGGATTATTGAGCAGATGTGCCTTGTGTGAGTTCTATGCTTTGAATTCAACTCCTAGGTGTGTAGCCGCTAGGGTTGCCAGCTTCGGGTTGGGAAATACTTGGAGATTTTCGGGGTGAAGCCTGAAGAGGGTTTGGGGAGGGGAGTAGGCTTGCCAGGCCCCGTAGAAAGCGGGAACTTTCTGGGGCCGTGGCTGTAGCACATGGTGCGTGCGCACTCCTGACATGACATGCACATGTGCCTGACGTGATGATCTCAGGCAAAACTCTATGGTTTCTCTGAGATTCCCAGAGTGTCTGCGTCACTTTTGGGTTTACCCAAAAGTGACGCGTGCGTGCATGTGCATGAGCATGCTAGCAGTGGCCGGCGGGCAGCCTGGTGGATTGGCAGGATTTTATCTGCCACGACCGGGTAGGCTTACCAGGCCCCGCAGCTCCACTGGCGGGAGCTTCGCAGGGCCGTGGCATTAGCGTGTGATGGTTTCCATAGGGGCATTTTTCATGGTAGATTTTGCTTTTCTTTTGCCGTGGAGCAAAAACCCCCCCGATTTAAATTACTTTTTCAAGGAAGCGTACCTTCCCCCCCCCATCCCGAAGCAGTTTTGATTTTTCTCGGGAAGAACTGCGCAGTATTCAGCACCACTTACCTCTGCTCCCTTGTCCTTCCCCTTCCATTCCGCTCGTGACTCACCGCCCCAACTATGCCCAACCCCGCCCACTTTGGCCATGATGCTGCTTCGCTCCATCTGGCCTCTAGATGTTGCTCCCTAGCTGGTGATTTGACAACACTCTCCCGGACGTGCCCGGGCACTGACTCGAAATTGTCTCACCCCCCCCCCACCACAATTGCCTACTTTAGCATAGTCATTCCGTTACTATTGCAGTCGGTGGGTGCACGTTTACATGTGGTTGTATGTTGCTGCCACCCACAACGTCCGCTCCCTCCATTAGGGGTGATTCCAATAGTGCAGCCTTGGCAACCTCTCTCCTCTTGCTGTACAAACTGTAAGCAAAAAGGAAAACAGCAGTGCAGAATTAGAGTTAAAAATTCCATTTTCTTGATTTTTTCATGTGTATAAATGCTTCATACAATCCCACAATTCCTTGTGCCATATGTACATGGACTCTCCTTGCTAAGCCGAGGTCCCCGAGTTCGGTTGATCAGGTACATAGTATGCACCAGCTCTCTTTCTGCTTGTGGCCATGGATATCCCTCTTCCCATTGAATACTGTTACTCCCCTCTTCAGGCTGCAAAGTTGTCTACTACCATCAACTCATCCTGGGCATGGAGTTTTGTGTTTTAACCATAATTACACAAGGACTACACATTGAAACTGCTGATTTCATACTGCCATTGTACATATGTTTGGTGAGACCACACTTGGAATACTGTGTGCAGTTCTGGTCACCTGTGAGCACTTGTCCCGTGGCAGTCCCACAAACAGCATCCAGAGACAAAGAGTCCAAAAGAGAGCTGATTTAATGGAAAAAACACAGGTATGCAGAGCTTACAGGTACATTGGCATGAATGGCAATTGGGAGTACGGGTAGGTCTATAAGGGAATGTAGGGAATGTATTAGTCACAACAGGTCAAGGCGGCCCCCCTTCTACTGAGGAGTCGTTCCCATGGGAGATAGCACTGGAACAGGAATTCAGCAGTTAGCAGTTTGGCCTTGAGAGGCACCTGGTAGAATCGAAACTAACAATCTGAGTCTGACAGGCTGCTTAGAGCTGTGGAAAGCAGGCCTGACATTCTGCCCTCCTTTAGCCCCCCCCCCCCACTGTCCACCACCGGTCCAGGCTTGTCAGGGTAGGCGGTATGGAATTGGCGGACCAAACGGGATGCAGACATGTCACGTGCACGTACCCACTCATTGTGGGTGGGACCAAAATGTTTCCAACGGACTAGGTAGTGGAGAGACCCATGACGGATGCGGGAGTCCAAGATTTTTGCAACCTCAAAATGTTCCTCCCCCCCCAACCATCACTGGTACATCAGGGAGTGGTTCAGGATGCCACTCGGGGGAGGGCACATGTGGCTTTAGCAAACTGACATGAAAGACAGGATGAATTCTCCTGAGTGATTTTGGGAGTGAAAGTTCCACAGTGACTGGGTTGATGATACGAGTAATGGGGAAGGGACCCACGTACTTGGCACTGAGTTTGTTACACGGGCGGTTGGACCCTAGATTTTTGGTGGACAAATAAACCATGTCTCCCACTGAGTAGTCCTTGCCCGGTGAGCGATGCTTATCAGCTTGACCCTTGTATTTACGTTTAGCTCACTCTAGATTATGCACCAGCCAAGGCCAGGTTGTGTGAGGGTTCCTGACTCCTCTGTGCAAATTCCATAAAATCACTTGCTCAGTCAGTCACGTAGAAACAAGTATCTTTTATTAGAAGCTTCAGATGATACAGGCCGCACACTGACAAAAGTTGCAAGTGAGCAAGGCTTCTCAACTACAGAATTATATCCCCTACAGGGAAGCAAAAGGTCACACCTATGTTATGGGAAGCTACAAGATAGATGGGTACGGTACAGACATCAATCGGCCCCAGGGAGCTTGTTAGGGTTATCTACTTTCCAAGGCCGGAATTGGCAAGAGGGAGTGAACCAAAGCACAGCCGGGGAGACACAGCAGGGGAGGCATCCGTGAGACATACCAGCCAGGGCTTGACAGATATGGCGCCTGAACTCAGGAAGGCCAAATGGTCTGAACTGCTTTTACGAGTCCAGAGGGAGGGGGGAATTGGGACCACAGCACACAAGACATACAGACCCTCACATTCTGCCCCCCGTAAGGCCCCCCTCCCCCGAGTCCGGGCGGACGAGGCCTATCTGGATAAGCAGAGTGAAATTCCCGAATCAGACGAGGGGCGGCCACATGGGGAGCTGCCACCCACTCATCCTGAGCGGAGCCCAAGTGTTTCCAACGAACCAAATAGAACAACTTTCCTTTTTTCAGTTTAGAATCCAACACCTTTGACACTTCCAAATGCGTTCCCCCCCCACAACTGTAGGGATCTCAGACTTAGTAAGAGGATGGAACTGAGGGGCAGTAACGTACGGTTTGAGTAGACTGATGTGGAACACAGGGTGCACCCCCCGAAGAGACTTAGGGAGTTCTAATTCCACCGTGACGTCATTGATCACCCGGGTAATGGGGAAAGGGCCTACGTACTTATCACTAAGCTTTTTACAAGGTCGAAGTGAACGTAGGTTCTTGGTGGAAAGGTACACCTGTCCCCCCACTTTGAGCTCCCATCCCGGGGACCGATGCTTATCGGCTTGATCCTTGTATTTGCGTTTGGCCCTTTCCAGGTTTTTCTGCAACCAGGGCCAAGTGGTTTGTACTACTTGTACCCATTCCTGAACCTCCTGCACCCCCTCGAGTTCGGGAGTGATGTTAGGGGAGCCAAAGGGTCCAAAGTCTTTCCCATAGACCACACGAAAAGGACTGAAACCTGTGGAAGAATGGGGGGCATTATTATAAGCATATTTAGCAAAAGGCAACAAATCTACCCAATCGTCCTGGTGGTAATTGACATAACACCTCAAATAGCATTCAACCACAGCATTGACACGTTCAGTTTGACCATCAGTCTGAAGGTGGTAAGCTGAAGAGAGTCCCTGCTCTTCCACTCCCATTACTTTTAGGAAGGCTCTCCAGAATTTGGCCACAAACTGAGCCCCCCGGTCGGAGAGGACCTTCCTCGGGATCGAATGATGTTTCACCACATGATTAACAAACAGTTTAGCCAGTTTCTGAGCTGAAGGTAACCCCGTACAAGGAACGAAGTGAACCTGTTTGGAAAATAGGTAAGTTATTACCCACAACACAGTTTCCCCCCGGCTGGGGGGTAAGTCAGTGATAAAATCCATAGCTATCACTTCCCAGGGCATGGTCGGAGTCTCAAGCGGTTTTAAGAGTCCGGGAGTCTTCCCCATCCGTCTTTTGGCAGTGGCGCAGACGGGACAGCTGCACACATACAACTCCACATCAGCCCTCATGCCGGGCTACCAAAACTGCCGCCATAATAGATGCAAGGTCTTGACAAATCCAAAATGACCTGCAAGTTTGGCCCCGTGAACCATTCCCAGTACCTCTTTCCGGAGGACCTCCGGGACATAAATTTTACCCCCCTGCGTCCACAAGGAGTCCTGTTGGTCGAGCTGCGCAGGGAGGACTTGCTGCTCCGCTTCCTTTAGAGAAGCATCCCGGAGCCGCTGTAGGAAAGCCTCCGGGATCCCCTTGGGGGGAGGGACCTGTTGACGGTGGGATTGGGAGCGGGTGGTCACTGCGAGTCCCGAGGCTTCCCCCCTCTGCTCAGGGGTGAATAAGGAGTCTACCGGTCGATCAAAGTCATTGCGGTATTGGGGAAGTCTAGAGAGAGCATCAGCTAATGCATTGTCTTTCCCTGGCACATGTTTCAGAACAAAGCGGAACTTAGCAAAAAACTTAGCCCAACGAATCTGTTTCGCGTTGAGCTTTCTAGCTCCTTTCAACGCCTCAAGTTCTTGTGATCGGTGCGAACCTCAAAAGGGACCTCCGCCCCTTCCAGAAAATGTCTCCAAATGGTGAGGGCATGTTTAACAGCAACGGCCTCCTTCTCCCAAATGGCCCAGTTAATCTCAGACTGAGAAAACTTCTTTGAAAAATAGGCACACGGTCTCAGTCGGTCGTTCTCGTCCCGTTGTAAGAGAGCCCCCCCCCCATGGCAACATCAGAAGCATCAACCTGAACCACGAACGGCTTATTACAATCGGGGTGCGCAAGAACGGGTTTGGACGAGAAGAGCAGCTTGAGCGTATCGAAAGCCTGCTGGCAGTCCGAAGTCCATTGCAACCTAGCTGAAGGCAGAGTGGCGTTCGCTCCCTTCCCTTTAGTGCGCAGGAGCGAGGTGAGAGGGAGTGCTACCTGGGCAAAACTAGGAATGAAGTTTCGGTAAAAGTTGGCAAAGCCTAAAAATTGTTGCAAATGTCTACGCGTGGTGGGGGGTTCCCAGTCCATTACTGCCCGAACCTTTTCGGGATCCATTTCTAAGCCTTGATGGGAAATCACATAGCCCAGGAAGGTGATGGAGGGTTGGTGGAAATCACATTTGGAAACCTTAGCAAACAGTTTGTGCTCGCGCAGCCGCTGCAGCACCTCGCGCACTAGCTGTACATGTTCTTCCATGGTTTCAGAATAAATGAGTATATCGTCCAGGAAAACCACCACCCCTCAAAACAATAAATCATGTAGAACTTCATTAATTAATTGCATGAACACACTCAGAGCCCCCAAAAGTCTGAACGGCATCACTAAATACTCAAACATTCCAAAACAACTAGAAAAGGCAGTCTTTGGTTCGTCCCCTTCTCGTATGCGGACTCGGTGGTAAGCCTCCACCAAATCCAATTTGGTGAAGATCCGGCCCTCCTTCAATTGCGCGAGAAGGTCTGGAATGAGAGGGAGGGGGTATGCGTTAGACTGAGTGACCGCATTCAGTCTACGGAAATCAATACAGAGTCTTAAATCCCCCGTCTTTTTCTTGACAAAGAATGCGGGGGCCGAATAAGGAGCCTTGGACGGGCGGATGAAGCCCCACGCCAAATTGGTGTCCAAATATTCTCGCAACACAGCCTTTTCATTTGGACTCATGGGGTACACCTTTCCTTTGGACAATTTGCCATCCCCCACTATTTCAATAGCACAGTCAGTTTCTCGGTGGGGGGGTAATTCGTCGCATTCCCTCACATCAAACACATCGGCGAACTGGGAATACTCGCTGGGAAGCTGGGGTCGAGCAGTCTCGGAAAAGGGGGACCCCACGAGGGTGGCTGCTGGAGCGCTAAGCACCCTATCCTTATCATGGAGTTCACACGGGTTGCGAGGGAAGGTGAGCGTCTGCTTCACCCAGTCTATAGAGGGATTGTGCCCCATCAACCAGTTCATTCCTAATACTACGAGTGCAACTATGGGAGCGATGGTAAAGTAAAGGCGCTCCCAATGTTCCCCTACGGTCATGATGACTGCTGCGGTGCGGTGGGTTACGGGTCCCTTTTTAAAGTCACTGCCATCCATCTGGGAAAAGCGGATGGGTTCGGGTAGTCGTTTCCACTTAACTTGCAGCAATTTGGCTGCCTCTTCGCTCATCATGGTGCGGGCACAACCCGAGTCCACTAGGGCTGTGAATTCTAATGTGGGACCCCCTTTTGGTAGTGAGAGTTTGACTTTAACATACACATTGTCCTCTTGAGCGCTTACCATTAGTGGAGCTCCTTGCACGATGTTTGGAGCGGTCTGCTGAGGAGCCCCCCTTACAGCAGACCGACGGCGTTTTTTGCCAGCAGGTCCCAATCCTCTTCCTCGCTGGAGGAATTGGTTGTGGCATTTGTAATCCGTGATTCCGATGAGTCAAATGCTTCCATTGTAATCCGCGACCCCGATGGGTCGGAGGAGTCCGAGGCTACGACCTCGGTGCGGGTGTGCAGGGCCGCGTCGGCTCGGCGTTGGTGCGCCGCTCCGGCGGCGAGGTTGCCCCTCGGGAGAGGGCTTCTCAGGTTCGGTGGTGGTCGGACGAGTCGGTCCCGGGTGTCCGGGTCGAGAAGGGCATTGAGGGGCAAAGTGTCCTTTCCCCCCGCAAACGAGACAGACCCCGCTCTCAAAGTGTCTGCGGCGTTCGGCCATGGAGGGTCCGCCCCCCGAGGGGGTTCGAGGGTCCTTTGGACCGCCGGGTCTGGCTCCACGGGTCTTGGTCTCTCGTCCGGTGCGTTGCCGGGACAGGTGTAGCAGTTGCTTTCGGTTTTCAATATCGGCGGCATGGCGAATCCAGCCTTCAACATCGGGAGGGTTGCCCTGCATGAAAGCCCAGTGTTGCAAGTCCGGGTTCAAACTTTCCCGGAAACACTGCACCCTGGTAGTTTCGCTCCAGTCCAAAACCCAACTCGAGAGCGACTGGAACTCGCTTGCATACTGCGTGACAGTCTTAGTCCCTTGGCGCAGTTGTTGCAAGGCCACCTTTGCTCGCTCGCCCAAATGCGGGTCCTCAAATCGGTGTCGAAGGGCAACCATGAAGTCATCGAGGCTTCGCAAAACCGGGGAACGAAGTTCATACTGCTGCACCATCCAGGCGGCCGCTTCCCCTTGTAGGAGAGAAGCGACGTATTGGACCCGGGAGTCTTCCGAAGCAAAAGTCCGGGTCTGCTCACGCATAAAAACGTCCACTTGTACCATGAAAAACGTTAGCTGGTCACTCGACCCGTCATACGTGATTTTCAAATCTCTGCGGGCCGGTGGAGCGGGGCGAATGGGGGGTGCCTGGGGTGCGGGTGCCGGAGGCTCACCGTCCGGCGGAGCTACGGGTGGAGCCTGAATCTTCAGCGCATCCATGGCTCCGGCCATCTCCAGCATCACTGCTTGCATAGTATCCATCCGTTCCAGTAATTCCTGGCGCTCAGTCTGCCAGCGTAGCCGCTCCTCATCCATCTGATGAAGCAGCAGGGCTTCCTCGAACCCCAACCCGTGCATCACAGTCCGTCTTGACTGTGTGTCGCTCTTCGAGAGCGACCAATGCTTGGGAGTTTCCAACCAGCTCTCCAAGCGAGTTTGCTTGGGCTTTGTTCCCAAACCTGATCTGGAGTCGGCTCCACTGGGCGTCTTCCCAGTCGACTTCCCATCCGTAGGGGGTAGAACAGGTTTCGTGGGTACAGCATCGTCCTTCTTGTCGCCGTCATCTGGCTTGTCGTTGGTGTCCCCGTTGCCTGCCATAGCTGTCCAGGAACGGTACAGGAGCAGGTCAACGCGACAATGACTTGCAACTTAATGTGAGGGTTCCTGACTCCTCTGTGCAAATTCCATAAAATCACTTGCTCAGTCAGTCACGTAGAAACAAGTATCTTTTATTAGAAGCTTCAGATGATACAGGCCGCACACTGATAAAAGTTGCAAGTGAGCAAGGCTTCTCAACTACAGAATTATATCCCCTACAGGGAAGCAAAAGGTCACACCTATGTTATGGGAAGCTACAAGATAGATGGGTACGGTACAGACATCAATCGGCCCCAGGGAGCTTGTTAGGGTTATCTACTTTCCAAGGCCGGAATTGGCAAGAGGGAGTGAACCAAAGCACAGCCGGGGAGACACAGCAGGGGAGGCATCCGTGAGACATACCAGCCAGGGCTTGACAGATATGGCGCCTGAACTCAGGAAGGCCAAATGGTCTGAACTGCTTTTACGAGTCCAGAGGGAGGGGGGAATTGGGACCACAGCACACAAGACATACAGACCCTCACAGGTTGTCTGAATTGTGTGAACCCAGTCAGTGACACTTTCTCCCCCCTCCACCCTGGAGACATCGTTATGGCTTATGGGACCAAAGCCTTGCCCATAAATGGCCCGAAGGGGCTAAATCCAGTTGACTGATGCACAGCATTATTGTACACATATTTAGCAAAGGGTAACAATTCAACCCAATCATCTTGATGATAGTTAACATAACAGCGCAAGTAGCATTCCAATACAGCATTCACTCGTTCGGTTTGGCCATCAGTTTGGGGGTGGAAAGCACTTGAGAGACCTTGTTCCACCCCCACTAATTTCAAGAAAGCTTTCCAGAATTTAGCCACATAGTTACTTCCGCGGTTGCTGATCACCTTGCCCGGAAAGGAATGTAGACGGAAGACATGTGACACAAAGAGGCGGGCCAGTTTTGGGGCGGATGGGATACCTGGACAAGGGACGAGATGTACCTGTTTAGAGAACAGGTCCGTGATCACCCAAAGTACAGTTTTTCCCTCACTGAGGAGGAGGTCAGTCATAAAATCCATAGCAATAACCTCCCAAGGTCTAGTGGGGGTCTCTAATGGCTGCAACAATCCGGGAGGCTTCCCTTGGGCCCTTTTAACCGTAGCACAGACTGGGCAACTGCGAATGAAGGAATCCATGTCAGTCCGCATACCCGCCCACCAAAACTGCCTCCGCAACAAATGCAAAGTTTTTAGGAACTCAAAGTGTCCCACGGTCTTGGCTCCATGGACCAGCTGCAGGACATCTTTTCGGAGCTCTTTAGGCACATATAGCTTAGAGTCTTTGTACTATAAGCCTCTACGTTCAGTTAGAGCGGAGGGGAGGGTTTGCTTAGAGAGTTCGGCTTGGTACGCGGAACAATGAGGCTAAAAAAGAGTCTGTGAGATCCAACCCATCTGGCGGTGTGGGTTCTGTGGTGGAGGGAGGGGACGTCCCTGAGGAGGGTTGGACGGTTGGATTGTCCGAGTGACTGGGCGCCGACGGAGCTGGCGGAGAAGGTGAGGGGGGGTGGCGCGTTCAGCCTGACCGGTGCGGTTGGGCTTGAAGTGTCCCCCCTTGTGGGGGTTGCGGTGGGAGCCGGGTTCGAGCTCGGGTTTGGACTGCTAGAGTGGGCAGCAGACCCCTTTGAGCAGGAGTGAACAGGGACTCCGTGGGGCGTTCAACCTTGGTTGGATATTGGGGGAGTCTGGATAGAGCATCAGCCAGGACATTTTGTTTTCCCGGTACATGTTTCAATACGAACCGGAACTGAGCAAAGAAGTCCGCCCAGTGAACTTGTTTCGCGGACAGTTTTCGGGCCCCCATGAGTGCCTCCAGGTTCTTGTGATCGCTCCACACCTCAAAAGACCCCTCCAAAAATTGTCTCCACACCGTAAGGGCATGGTGGACGGCAGCCGCTTCCTTTTCCCAGATTGGCCAGTTGAGCTGAGACTGCGCGAATGTCTTAGAATGGGTGCAGAAGACCATCCCTCCCCCACTGTAAAAGTGCCCCCCCATTGCCACGTCTGAGGCGTCAACCTGAACTATAAACATTTGATCAGGATCAGGATGCTTTAACACTGGTTCAGAGGTAAACAGTCGTTTGAGAGTATCAAAGGCGGTTTGGCACTGGGGGGTCCAGTTGATTTTGGCTGAGGGCAATGTGGCGGCGGTGCCCTTCCCCTTAGTCTTAAGGAGATCTGTGATGGGGAGTGCGATTTGAGCAACGTTAGGGATGAACCCCCTGTAGAAGTTAGCAAACCCAAGAAATTGCTGAACTTGCTTACGGGTGGAGGATGGTTCCCAAAAAAGGAGATTACATCTAAAAAAGGAGATTACAGGGGGAAGGAAAGGGGGAAGGGAAACACCGACAGTGGTGTTCACCAGAGATGTTGGAAGGGGAGACCCCTCCAGTTCATGCATGCAGTCCATGCCAAGAATGATCGCTATAGGGCATTCATCATATTCTCTCTTACTGTCACCCTATGCACACATGAAGCTGCCTTATACTGCGTGGGACCTTCACCGTGCCAAGCAGAGGCTGTGCCACTGAGCCGCAGGCCCCTCCCCAGCTGTCATTCAAGATGAGGCATTTACATCAGAATAACAGAGTGACTGAAATACATAAGGACTACTGAAGATATATACAGTATAAAACATACTGTGTACATCTTCAATAGTCCTTATGTATATTTGTCACTCTGTTCTGTTATTGTCAATTTTGTGTAAGCACCAATAATAAATTTTTGCTACTTTTGTATTTGGAGACTCCGTTACAGTTTTTTCTCCCCACCTGGAGGGTGGTAATCACTCCACCTTGAGGGTGGCAACCCCCAGGAGAGTTTATGCAGAGGCATAGAGAAGCCCCGAGAGAGCCTTGTCCCCCCCCCCCGTTTCACACATGCCTCCAGCTCGCCCCGCACTGCCCGGCCTTACCCAAATCCTGCCATCCTAAGGCTTCCCCCTACAAAATCTCCAGGTATTCCCAACCTGTATTCCCAACAGGTATTCCCACTTTTACACACACACCTCCAGGTATTCCCAACCCGACCCACAAATAGTTGCCAGTCTCCAGGCACAAGCTGGAGATCTCCTGCTATTACAAGCGGCTGGGTGCATGTGTGTGGGGACGCCAGAAAGGCTTCACCCCGATCAGCCCGGCACTTGCCTGTGCCTGTTTGTGCATGGGAGGTTTTGCCTTGGGTTTGCTGCTGCTCAGTAGATGCACATTTCCCCCATCTGAACTCTCAAAACTCAAAAAGAAGCCCCCATGCAGTTTGGAGAATTCGGATGGGAAAAATATGCATCTATTGAGCAGCAAATCCAAAGCAAAACGTCCTATGCATAAATGACCTAGGCATCAATGGCCGGCAACTTGGCTGGCCATGCGTGCAAGGCGCAGGGCAGCTCGGTGTGTGCGCGGCTCCCTCCCCAGGTCTTATTCCGGCAAGAGGAGCCGCCATCACCCTCCTCCCTCCCTCCTTCCTTCCTGGGCTGGCGGCATGGAGAAGCCCCGAGAGAGCCTGGCTCCCCCCCCCAGTTTCACACATGCCTCCAGCTTACCCCACGCCGCCCGGCTCCACCCAAATTTTGCCCTCCTAAGGCTTCCCCCTACAAAAATCTCCAGGTATTTCCCAACCTGGCGCAGGCAACCCGACCCACAAATAGAATTGCAAATCTCCAGGCACAAGCTGGAGATCTCCTGCTATTACAAGCGATCTTCAGCCAACAGAGATCAGTTCCCCTGGAGAAACTGACTGCTCTGGCAATTGGATTCTATGGCACTGAAGTCCCACCCCATCCCAAACCCTTCCCTCCTCAGGCTCCGTCCAAAACAAAACAAAAAAAACCGCCGGTGGTAAAGAGGGTCCTGGCAGCCCCAGGCTTTGTGTGGAGGAGTGGGGAAACAAAGCAGGGAGAGAGGGAAGGCATGAAAGGAAGGAAAGAAGGAGGCTTCCCCTCCTTCCCCTCCACACACAGACATGCACACATGTGATGGCGAGGAAGCCTTCTGGGTCCCCCCCCAGCACACACACACTCTCACCGGACCGGCCGCACTAGCAGCATGGAGAACCCACGAGAGAGCCCGCCCCCCCTCCACACTTTTACACACACACCTCCAGCTCTGCCACGCTGCCTGGCTCCAAGAAGCCATTATGGCTCTCTTGGTGCTTCTCCATGCTGACGGCCCGAGAAGGAAGGAGGAGGGAAGGAGGGAAGAGGGCAGGGAGGAAGGGGGAAGGTGGTCATGTGACCTGATTGCTTGATGCTATTGGCTAGACTTCCCCAGCAATCAAGCAGGTCTTTTGAAACAAAGGAAAGAAATGATGATAATCACTTAACGCTGACCAAGCCCGATGCAGTGGAACGCAGTCAGAAGACTGAGTAAGGAAGTGCCATTTGTTGGCCTCCGCAAAAATCGTCTCAAAAGAGGCGGTGTCCTCAACAAAGCATGAAACTCCCCCAGCCAATCGCCGTTCTTGGGGGAGGAGAAAGTAGACTCAACGGGCAGGGGCAGCGGAACCGAAGCAAACAATTCTTCATGGGCCTATGAGCCACAAAACGCGCACCAACAGGAAAGAACGGCTCAAAAGTGGTTTGACTTGCCGCGCTTATAAAGCGGCTTCAATTGCTCAATCCGGAAAAATCCAAAGCTGCAATGAATAACCCAAAATTTGCACCGACGCAAATCAGATTCAAAGCCGCTGCAAAGCTCCGTGAAAAATGCCCCATAGAGTTTTAGCCAAGGGGGCTAGAGCATCCGTGTCACTTTCGGGTTTACCCAAAAGTGACACGTGTGCCACGTCTGCGTGCACGTGCTCGCAGTGCCCGCTGGTACTCAGCTGGCCTGCGGGCAGCCCGGTGGATGGGCGGCAGTTTACCCGCCACCACCGGGCAAATGGCAACCCTACCACCGGGCACTTGGCAACCCTAGGAGGGGAGAGCAATGCCATAGAGTCCCATTGCCAAAGCAGCCATTTTCTCCAGGGGAACTGATCTCTGCAGTCTGGAGATCAGCTGTAATAGTGGGAGATCTCCAGCCACCACCTGGAGGTTGGTAATTCGAAATAAAGGAACTAGCAAAAATACACCCAGTAAGGTAACTACAATGCAAAATTGCTATTAGACGTCTTACTTTGCCGTCCATGCAAAAGGAAGGTACACTCCTTCTTAGACTGAATGAATAGTGCACGGAAGGACTGAAAGCTTGAAAAAGTTTCATATGAAATGGAACTATACTGGATTTCCATTGCACAACATCCGGTTTCCGCTGCCTAACTGTTGCATCTTGCATTTTATATGGATGGACTTGAAATGAACTGAGCAATTGTGCCTATATTTACTTACTTGTAACGCTCTTGCGTCGTCATATTGGGTCTAATTTAGACCACTTGTAAAAATATTTTTTTCTTTCTGCTCAACTGAGGTTGTGTTAATAAGAATTATTCTCAATATATTTTTCTAATAGCAATTTTGCATTGTAGTTACCTTATTGGGTGTATTTTTGCTAGTGCCTTTATTTTGAATTACCAAAACTCCTGAGTAGCACTTGTAGCCGTTTTTGACTACTACCACCTGGAGGTTGGCAACCCTAGTAGCAGCCCAAGTTAAATTGGAACTGTGGTACATGAAGAGAGGGGTGGGCGGGTCAGCCTCCCACCCAGCTCCATTTAAACCACCTGAGGAACCACAATTTGTCTGACTAGGAAAACTGAAATATAACAATTTGTGCATGTTCCTTTCCAATAGAACGACTGAAAGCTGCAAGGAATACTACTCGGAAGGCAAGCTGTTAACAATTACAAAATAAGACCTTACTCATGAAGATTGGTCCTTAGTGTTTAAGGACTCAAATCGTAAATGTTCACCTTGCTTCTTCCAGGTACCCTTCAACAGAACTTTCTCCTTGCCAGACTATTTCTGCTGATTAGAAATTAATAAGTTCAGATGAGCTATATGTTGGCTATATGTAATGCCCTAGACTCAGCCGAGACCCAAGGGCTATACAATAAAATTACTGCAGAAGAACGAAAATGCCCGTTTTGTCTGGATCAAATGGAGTCCCTAGCCCACATTGCTTTAGCATGTCCACAAAATAATATTGCATGAAATAAATATATCACTCTCTGGATAAAAAAGCTAAAGACACTTTCTGAGAAGCAGATATCGTGTTGTTGTCAAATAGATCGGACAATTGTGTGAGAGATGTGCCACCTTTTCTCTTTATAGTGTCAAGGAAAAATTTAATTTAATTCCTCCCTTTTAAAGTGTGAAGTGGTTGATGGATAGCTAGTGGCTGTTAAATCTAGGAAAAGGAAATAGTGGTTTCCTGGAGCCATTTCAGGTTCAAGAAAAGGCTCAGGGAGAGGCTGAATCTAGGGCTGTTGATTCGGTTCGGCCCAAACTGAAAATCAGCCGAATTTCCCCTGATTCGGTGGTTTTTAGTTCGGGACGAACCGAACTCAAAAATGGCGGGCAACCGGGGGAGCCGAATTCAGCGACTTCGGGAGTTCACAAATAAATCCTGCCAATTCGGGGCGTCAGTAAGCAGCATTCTCCTTCCCCGGCCAATCGGTGGCCAAACTGGGTCTTCTTCTGGCCAATCAGTCAGGATTGAGTACTGGAGGAATCAGCTGATGTGCGGCCCGGCCGGGGAGAGAGAGAGAGAGGGAAATCCTTGTGTGTGGGTGCTTGTGCACATTTGCTCCTTTCTGTGGCTGCAGGGGGTGTATTTTTTGGGTTACAGACCCCAAACTTTCAGCAGAGATTCAGACAAACCTTCTTAAGAGACCACCCAAGTTTTGTAAACATTGGGTCAGGGGGTTCCGAGATATGGGCTCCCCCCTTTTTTCTTTCCATGGCTGCAGGGGGCGCATTTTTGTGGGTACAGACCCCAAACTTTCAGTGGAGCTTCAGATGAGCCTTCTTAAGATACCCCCCAAGTTTTGTAAACATTGGGTCAGGGGGTCTCGAGATATGGGCTCTCCCCCTTTTCCCTCCCCCCCTTTCCATTTATGTGGCTGCAGGGGGCGCTTTTTTGGGGATATAGCCCCCAAACTTTTAGCATAGCTTCAGTCAATTATTCTTAAGATACTACCCAAGTTTTGTAAAGATGGGTTCAGTGGGGGCAGAAATATCGCCTCCCCCCTTTTCTCTTTCCATGGCTGCAGGGGGCGCATTTTTGGGGGTGCAGATCCCAAACTTTGAGCGGAGTTTCAGACCAGTGTTCTTAAGATACCCCCCAAGTTTTGTGAACATTGGGTCTGGGGGTCCCGAGATATGGGCTTTCCCCTTTCCCCTTTCCCCTTTCCCCTATTGGAATGAATGGATCAGCCGATCCTGTGCATCTCCAGAGCAAAACGTTCCGTGCCTAATTGGAATCATCTTGGATTACAAGTCCTCTTCAGCCCCTCTTGATGGAACAGAAGACAGCCACAGTAAGACCCCTTTGGGGGCTTTAATCTATAATTTTTCTCCTGTGTATGTGTGTGTGTGTGGGGGAAAGCAGAGTCTGTGTGTGTGTGGGGAGGGAGCAGTTTCTGTGGGTGGGGGGGAAGCCAAAGGGGGCTTTCATTGGTTCTGCCTGGGGTGTGTGTTCCCCCTCGAGTCTCTCGCTCCCTGGTTTGAGGGGGGAGGTTTCAGTTGTGTGTTGCAAAGGTGTTGTTTAACAAGGTTGTGTTTTGCAGTTGTTTTGCAAATTTCTCAGCTGTTGTCGGGGCTGGGAGCTTTGTGCGTGGGCGGCAAGCTCTGCTGAGAGATGCACATTAAGGGTGGGGGGGACCACTTTCAGGGCCCATATCTCAGCCCCCCCGACCCAATCTTTACAAAACTTGGGAAGTCTTTCAATAAACGTCCTTTGAAGCTCTGCCGAAAGTTTGGGACCTCTAACCCCAAAAATGCCCCCCCGAGCCACGGAAAGGCACGATTGTGTTTTTAATGGCTTTATTCGGCCGAATTTTTTTTCCGAACTTTGAATTCCCGCCGAATTGAATGGATCCGAAGTGGGGGAGTTCGGACTTCGGCACGTACCGAACCCACAAGGGCCAAATTCGGCCGAATCCGAACTGTACCAATTTTTTTTTCCCGACAGCCCTAGGCTAAACTGATTCCTTCACTTACCTAAATTCTCTAAGAGGTTGCATAACATCGACCCACAGGATGAGCCAAAACTGTTGACTCAGCATGTGGAAATAAGACTTCCTTCTCAGTGGTTTTCAAAAATTAGTAGCCAATGGCAATGTTACTAGGGTTGCCAGGCCTCTCTTTGCCACTGGCAGGAGGTTTTTGAGGCAGAGCCTGAGGCAGGCGGGGTTTGAGGAGGGGAGGGACTTCGGTGCCATAGAGTCCAATCGCCAAAGCAGCCATTTTCTCCAGGTGAACTGATCTCTATTGGCTGGAGATGTTGTAATAGAAGGGATCTCCAGCTATTACCTGGAGGTTGGCAACCCTAAATGTTACCTAAGCCACCATGTTATCAGAGAATGGGGGGAAAGCTGTCATGTTATCAGAGAATGGGGGGAAAGTTGTCATGGGGTGGGGAATCTTTGCATAATTTCAATGGCATTTTCTAAGTACGTTGCAATGGAGGGATGGCTAACTCTTGTCCACAGCTGCGTGGTGCATTAATTTGTAGAGTTATTCTCCGACTGGAGCCGGCAGGCTTCCCTGTGACAAAAAATGAGCTCTGACCGGGCTTTATAGTTGGGGAGGGGGCAAGTTACATATGTGTTGTCATGCACATCTGGAATTTAAAACTGCTAATGGATCTGCTGTGAAAGAAGAGAAGGCAGAAGTGTCTGGCCAACCAACTCATACTTTAAAAAACATTACCACATTGCTGGCAGCGGGCCCTTTACTTGCTTAACTCTGCACCAGGGCAGTTGGAATGCTAAACAGTTGGAATGCAGATGATTAAAAAAAAAATTTAAAATAGCAAGCTGTTGGCAACTTCTCATATCTTTTCTTACTCTGCTAAAAGCAGCTGTACATGTTGGGAGGACTTTTGGGCCAAATTGGGTGTCCTGAGCCAACCAGTCATCAACCTGGAGGCAAGAAGGGAAATCGAAGGGGGAGGGGGTGACAGCTTTGACCTTAATACTTGCCCACAGCTGGAGGTACTAGCTGGAGATCTCCTACTATTACAACTGATCTCCAGCTGATAGAGATGAGTTCAACTGGAGAAAATGGCCGCTTTGGCAATTGGACTCTATGGCATTGAAGTCCATCCCCTCCCCAAATTCTGCCCTCCCTAGGCTCTGCCCCAAAAACCTTCCGCTGGTGGCGAAGAGGGACCTGGCAACCCTACCTGCAGCCCATCATGGGACAGATCAGCCAAGGCCAGCCACTTTCCATCTTATCCAAGAGCTGCTGAAGTAAAACTGCTTGTTCACCAGACACCATGCCCAAGCTCTGGAGTTACGTCATGTATGGAAGTTCTCTATTGTTAATCCGCCATATATCATTCTTAACTTTCCTATGTGTGCTTCAGGGAGGGGGTATGGCAGACCTTGGCATACAGTGCTTGGCATACAGAAGTTCCCAGGTTCAATCCCTGGCATATCCAGTTAAAAGGATCTGGCCGTAGGTGATGCAATAGACCTTTCGCTACCTGAGACTTCAGAGAGCAGTTGCCAGTCTGAGTAGAAAAGAGTGACCTGGATGGACTGATTCAGTAGTAGAAGAAGAAGTGTTGGTTTTTATATGTCGACTTTCTCTACCACTTAAGGAAGAATCAAACCTTCCCTTCTCCTCATAACAGACATCCTGTGAGGCAGGTGGGGCTGAGAGAGCTGTGACTAGCCCAAGGTCACCCAGCTGGCTTCATGTGTAGGAGTGGGGAAACCAATCCAGTTCACCAGATTAGCCTCAGCAGCTGATGTGGGGGAGTGGGGAATCAAACCCTGTTCTCCAGATTAGAGTCCACCACTCTCAACTATTATACCACGAGGGCAGCTTCATGTGTTCATTCATGTATGTTTACAACCAAACATCTAAGACTAATTTAGTTCCTTAAACAAGTGTGTTACAGTATCCATATCATCTCAATTAGAATAACAAGAAAAGTGGTATTCAAAGACCCTTGTAAGTGGTCTAACATCGACCGTTTTGCTGTCCCTTTGATCAGCCATCATAATGCAAAGAAAAAAGGAGAGATGAAGCCACAATTTTTGCATCTGCAGTTCCCGGGACCATTCGACCCTCATTGGCACTCAAAGCCCAGCCATCTTGCCTTAATGAGACCAAACACCATCTTGGATTTTGGATAGGCGGCCAGGGGAGACCGCTTGGGAACAAAATATTTTTCCCACCCCTTCCCACTGCCAAGTTCCCTTTGCCTGGGGGTCTCCCTTTCAGTAACCTACTGACTCCCGATCCTTTCTCCTACCCCCCTTCTCTGTGACCTCTGTTAGTTTTGCCATCTCCAGTCAACACGTTGCAGTGATGATGGCCTCCCTCTCGTCTGGAGATGGATCAGCTTGGGGCCCCCAAAGCGTTACCTGTGGGCACCGTGGTACCTCTGCTGACACTTTTTCTCTTGCCCACCATGTGTTTTTAACAGTGGGCGGGGCAACATGGGGCTCTCACCTATCAGGACTTCTGATTGGTCCCTGGAGATTTGATTGGCTGTGCAGATTAAAATAATGTTGTTTTTCCTCTTTCCAGTGTTTTTTTTTAACTACCCCTCTTCTTCAGTCTGGGAGGCTCTGCCTCTTGTGGCAACCATTTTGCACCTTGCTCTCCCATCCATCTCTGCCAGAATTCCAAAGGTGTCTGCAGGCTTAATAAGGGTTGGGAACACCTCAAGGACTATACATTAAAAATGCAGCAAGTAAAAAAGCAAAGAGAGCATTAGAAAGCTTTATTGCAAGGTGTGTTTACATAATGTGGCCAAGGGTACGAAAATTGTATCAGATTTTGGGTACAGATTTGTGGACCATATTCCAATCCTGCATGGCACAGACACAAGATTATCTAAAAGAGGAGTTGTTTGTGAGTAGAGACAGATCAGGAGTGTTTTTTTGAAAGGGAATCTCTGTCTACGTTACAACAAATTCAGCGTCTTAACTGCCTGAAGATAGCCGCAAATGGCCAGTGTGATTGGACACAGGAAATTTGGAAAGAGTTATTCAAGTTTTTTTATGTAGTAAAACTGTGAAGCTAAAATAAAGTCCTGGAGTGTTAAATTCAGCATTTTAAGAGACTTTATCTACAGTCAAGAAAACAAACAAACAAAAAACCAGACAAGCAGATGGTATTGCAAGTTTCTTGCAAGATACATCTTTGACCATGCATGGCTTGTTCTTAAATTACAATTCACAGAATAACATTGCGGGGGTGGGGGTGGGGGAGGTTATTTTACACTATGCTACACACAACCAAAAAAAGACTAGTGACATTTACACATTTTTACAATAGTTGTCCTTTGTCCTTTTCTGCTTTACAACTATTTATTTTTACAATTCCCAGTGCACAGAAAAGACACGAGAAGTCCACAGACAGTCCTTAAAAGGAGAAAAGGAACTCAACGCCACTCCATGACAAACAGGCCTCTTCTTTCACAAAAAAAGGTCTCTAGATTTCACAGCTGTCAAAAACGTATTGATAGATCACGGTAAGCCGTCTGTACTATGCTTCAAGAAACAAAGCAAAAGTACAAAAAGTTTAATAATTTAAGGAAGGGTAAATTATAAAACCTTGATAGGATGTTCCTTTGAATCATTTATATAAATACATTGTTATTTAACTAGACATGTGTGTGTGTGTGTGTGTGGGGGGGGCAAACCCTTGTTCTATCTTAACTGACAGGCCAAGCATTTAAAAGGAACAGAAGTACATATGAAATATATTGTGAAAATGGATCTTTGTGTGTTCCCTGGTCAAGGAATGCCTCCTTTCAATAGAAGGAAAAATGCAAAGCATCCAATTCTTAAAATAACCAGATGGATCGCACAAAGTTCTTTTGCACAAATTGGCATGTAGATGAGCAGGCAGAACAGAGCGTCTAAAGGCAGCGCTAAAATGGGGACTTCTGCAGGAAATCTTCCCTGTGGATTCCACCCCAGATCCAAGTCTCGCTGTTCCCACATACCCTTCCTTGCACATTCCCTGCAACCATTTATGTTACGGAAGAAGCAAAAACAAATCACCAAAGCATCTCTTTTCATGTCCTTGTGGCCAACTGTAAAACTGCAGGATTGCATCAAATTACATAAAAAAGCCAGGGTTTTTATTCCTGGTCAATAGTTTTCTTACCATGGTTTGAGTGTCTATGAGAAAGAAAAAGGGGGAGAAAGAGGGGTTGGAAGGAAACTCTGATAACTACCCTTAGTATTATAAGTGCAGCTAACATAAAACCTACAATTATTCTATTCTACATTGTATGTGCACTTCCAAATAAAACAGAAAGGGAGATCAGATTTATGGGTCATTTCAGACTCTCTCTGGAGGGCTGCTCCTGAGGAGATCCGACTTATGTGGAATTCTGCATGAGAGAGGAGAATGGGGAATCATGCAGGGTCAAGCAAGCACTCTTCCTCTAAACATTTAATGTAGATTTTCAGAACAGGAATGTGTATCGCAAGGCTTCGAACACAACAAAGAAAATCCTGTTTGTGTATTTGTATGATGTCTGGTCACGGCTGAACTCAGTGCCCATGTTAAAGCTTTAATAAATAAAAAAGCGAATTTAGCAGGAAAACTACGCATGGAGTGCTTCAACATAAAACTTAGATTGCTTTGCTACTTTTGGGTGAATTTACTTCATTCCTGTTTGTCACTGCTATCTTTGCAGATAGTTTCAGAGGGTAGTTGCATTGGTTCGCAGTAGAAGAACTAGATTTGAATCCAGCAGCGCCTTTAGAGACCAACAAAATTTGGGGGGTGAAAGCTCTCGAGAGTCAATGCTCTGGCAAAGGGAGCTTTGGCTCTCAAAAGCTTATACCCCAATATCTTGTTGGCCTGAAATCTAGCTATCTATGCAGAGTAACCCTTGTTTACTCTCCCATTTTTTTTTGTAGAAGCTGCTCTTTTACATTTGCCATTCAAGAGGGTTCCTTCAGGCTTTTGTGGGCTCATGAGAGATTGGGCTCAGTGGACAACTAGAGTCCCTCATTTAACAATATCTGGAATCCAGTGTGTGGATGCTTGAACCTACAAAGAAGGAACGCTGAATGGAAAATGTATCAGTTGGATCCCACAGAGGATGTCCACGGATGGAAGGAGGACCTCTTACTCTCTCCTCAGACTGTTCTTGGAAACTGAGGGCAGTGGAAAATGTTCGTGGAAACTGAGGGCCATCTTGCAAACTGAGGGCTGTGGCTTCCTTTATAGAGTCAATCCATCTCATGTTGGGTCGTCCTCTTTTCCTGCTGCCTTCAAATTTTCCGAGCATTATTGTTTTCTCATAATATGACCAATCACGATCACCTCAGTTTAGTCATTTTAGTTTCTAGGAAGAGTTTGGGCTTGATTTGATCTAGAACCCACTTATTTGTCTTTTTGGTGGTTCACAGTATCTGTAAACTCTCCTCCAACCCCACATTTCAAATGAGTCAACTTCCTTCCTGTCAGCTTTCTTCAGTGTCCAACTTTCACACCCACTCATAGTCATGGGGAATACTATGGTATGGATTATCTTGATGTTACTGTGTTACTACTGGAGGGCAATTGCTCTCCGTATGCTATTTCCCCAATTGCTTTAAGTCCCAGTATGGCAAAAAGACAGGGACAGGGAGAACTCCCTCAGCAGCACTGTGTTGAAATGAGCAGCACAGCAGAACTTGAGTACCCTGATTGAAAGCCATTATGGCCAATGCATCGATTCCCTAACTTTTAGGAATAGATAAGGAGGTTCAGGAGCACGTGAGGAGGTCTATCAGTCCCAGAGAATCAGGGTAGTACCTACTGGGTCAAGAAGTTCATTTGTTGTAATCAATTAGAGATCACAGCTAGGATCTAAAGAACATGAAGCTCATGAGCTGGGGGGAGATCTAGATGTCTTCCCCACCACAACATGTCCCACAGCTAAAATTATTTTCAAAATGGAGTTTCAAAAACAGTTTGTGATATGGCACCGGATGTGTGTGTCAGAGATTCAAAGAAAAGTATCACAAATTCAACTAGGATAGCATTAGCCTCTTGTAGGGGACTTAGGGCCATGCTATATGAGATATTTTTAATGAGCCAGGCCTGGGGACCAGAAACACTGCAGCTATGGGGAATATTGTTGTAAATGTTTGTGGGGATCTGGTTTGGCTTCGGACCGCAGCACAGAAGAGCCCCTTGACTTTTGCCCCCCCCCCATGCCAAAATGCCTTGTGGGGAGGGGTTATTTGCCCCATTTTACTGCCTCAAGTCCAATCATGCCCCAGCATTTAAAACTGTCTCTCTCCAGGGAAGCTGGCTCTGCGCAACCTGGGTTTGGCTTACTAAAGAACCTCACGTAATGGCCTTTTTTGTCATCAGGTACACGGATATTCTTCTGGAACACTTGAAGGAAACAGTTGCAAACTCCATACTGGACAAGCACAAGGGATGGGTGCATGTGTGTTAGGGAGTGTATCCTGGAAAAGGAGTAATCTGGGGAGGGGAGGGACCTCCTTAGCAGGGTGTAATGCCCTAGAACCTGCCCTCCAAAGCCGCCATTTCCTCCCGGGGAACTGATCCCTGTTGCCTGGAAATCATTTGCACTTCTGGGAGATCTCCAGCCACCACCTGGAGGCTGGCAACTCTAGGGGTGCCAAAAAAAAATCAATTCTCTAAAAAATGCTTCACATTCTAAAACATTTGTCTCAGCACAAAAGCTACAATTTCTCTGCCCTCCTGCTTAAGAAAAATAAATAAAGGCTGTCTTTCTCCCATTCTTGCAAAAGTCGAGACCTATTATTACTTCTATCAGTGATGGATACTGACCCAGACCCCCTAGTCACCCCCCCTCGATAGGTGCCTAGGAAGAAGGTGTCTGTTCTGGAGACAGGGCAAGGCTGAGATTACCAGTAGGTGACTCTGTGCGATAGTTCAGGATGGGACATTTCCTTCTAAAGAAAGAACATCATTGTTAGTGCTTGATAACCAAACTGAGTTTAAAAATGGGGTTTAAAAAGAGCTGCTCACAATGCATATTAACCACCAAAGGGCACCAATAATATCTGAAGGTGTTTTCTTAATTTTGGAAATGCATGATAATTTATTGTTCTTATATACCGGAGATGAAAGCAAACACAACAGTCAATCACGGGACAAAACCCTGCAAAACCCGGTGAGAGCAGTGATTGACACCTGGGACTTTTTTGTTGTTTCCTTACAGGTGTGCACTTCACTATTTGGCCTTCTACATAAAGGCTGGGTCGGGGCTTCCCCAGAATAATCTATAGCATTCTGATGGATAGAAGGCTCACCTGTTTTACAAAGGGCCAAGCAACCAGCCGGCTGTCTTTAGTGCCATTAGCTCTGAGGTATGTTTTAGTGTAGAAAGTTCCCTTTTGTTCCTGTGCTCATCAAAATGCAAGACATTGCATTGAATGAGCACAATTCTTCATATTTCCCAAGATGGACGTAGTTCTCATGCAAGCCAAAGATCTCATTTGACTGCATCACGGGAGAAAATTCTCTCAGTTACATTCTTTAAGCTGCAGTCCCTGACTAGAGATTGAAAGTCGAGGGGTATGGAACCCCCATTTGGCATGCAATGGAGGGGTAAGTCAAAGGCCATTAGGTTCCCTGCTGTGTCCTACATGGTTTATGAGGATGAGGAAAATATAGCTGGAATGGATTTCTAGCAGAAACTAGGAGTAATTAATTCAGGGGCTTGATGGTACTGAATGCTGTTGCAACAGATCAGGAAAGCTACGGAACGGGTCAAGACAGGGGCACAAACCCCCCTCCATGACCACTTTTATCTGTCTAGCTAATTGCTGGGACACTGTGCTATTGAAGCATACATTCATCTCTAAAACTGAGTGACAGAAGGTAAATCATGCAATCCCTGTGCTCTTACATAGAATGTGTTGTATGCATGGTTGAGGAAAGTCCTGGTTTCAAAATATCCCAGTGGAATTCCACCAAAAAGAAAACAAGGAATCCCCGTTGAAAAGGACATCCATTCTTGCAGGACAGAATAAGTAGAAGTTGAAGGCACCTGGACTCCATAGGCATATTTGCATATGCATGTGTGGACACACTCACTGACGCACTCAAATGATATATACACAAGTAGACATTCATTTTTACATTCTTTGGTGGAAAGATAAAAATAAGGGTGCGTTTCTGCCTAACAGTGTTGTTGTCTAAAGAGTCGCAGTAACTGCCGCAGTCGGCTTGCCTCTTTAAAGGGATGCCCTTCGAACTGACAGAGTATTCCACAATTACTACAACAGGCCACAAGGAAAATGAACATGAATACCTCTCACACACAACAAGACATCCCATGGGGAAAACCTTCTCAAAAACCACATCCATGAAGTCGGACAGAACAAGCATGACACAATTTTCCAAACCCTCCTTCCTCCCCGGCCCTTACTTTTATCGTGGTCACCTACACAGTTTTTGCTTTAACGCTTTAGGTTGTCTGACTTTTTTTTTGCCTGCTTCAATGTTATGAACGTTAATCTAGGAGAGGGTGGGGTATTAGGAGCAGCGGATGGACCTGGCAGGAGAACGCTATGCCGAGCGGCTGTCGGCAGCCTTAGCGGCTGTTTGCGAGGACGGCTCGTCTGCTGGGGAGGCTGTGGTCACACCTGCATCTCCGAAGTGCCCAGCAGGCCCAGGGCGTTGGCTTCTTCCGGCGTCAGTCCGCTCTTCAGCGTCCTCCTCACTGCAGTCAGAAAAGAGAAGAGGGGAAAACAGGAAAACTCAGGGTTTTAAGACATTTTATACTATTATGGCTAGTTACTAATGAGTTCATAGACTTTTGATCCTGAACACACTAGCCCTAATTTGAAAATAAGAATAATGGTGTTGCTTTAAAAACAAAATAGGGCTGAGGTGCCAGTTAATTATTTCTCTACCCCATCTTCCACAGAAGGTCAGAGCAGAATGTTGGGTGATAGATTTGAGACCTGAAGGCCAAGAAAGTTTTTTAGAAAAAGATTTTTGGTTGCATTACTCGTAGCTCCTCTCTACTCTAGGGAGGTAATCCAGGCAGCATAAGACATGCAGTCTAGTCCTCTATATGCGTACCACACTCAAAGTATCATCTTAATAGTGAACGGCTCAGTTTGCATCAATTGCGTGCAATGACAGCCAAGATAGAAGGGCAAGATAGAAGGGCAGTCTTATGCAGCACCATTTGAACCCAGGGTCTCCAGTTTATCCTAGAATATTACGGCTGAAGAGACTGTAGGTGAATGTTTCCTATCTCAGTACCTCCTTAGTCTGTAGACCAGATGCAGCATTTCCAGAGGGAACTTCACTCTTGAAATCTTCATCTGGAGCCAAAAAATTGTGCAGTAATTTTCTTCTTCTTCTATCAACCCTTTTAAATTTATGCAACAGAGGTCATGTGGGTATTTTTTGTGGGTTGGAGAGCCAGGATGGTGTAGTGGTTAAGAGTGGTAGTTTGGAGCTGTGGACTCTGATCTGGAGAACCAGGTTTGATTCCCCACTCCTCCACATGAGCGGCGGAGGCTAATCTGGTGAACTACACTTGTTTCCCCACTCCTACACATGAAGCCAGCTGGGGGGGACCTTGGGCTAGTCAGAGCTCTTTCAGCCCCACCTGTTGTGGGGAGGGGAAGGTGACTGTAAGGTGGTTTGATTCTTTCTTAAGTGGGAGAGAAAGTTGGCATATAAAAACCAACTCTTCTTCTTCTTTTAATGTGAGAAGGTGAGAGCATGAGAAGAGCCCCCGCTGGATGAGACTAGTGGTTCATTTACTCCAACTTCTTTTTCCTGACAAAAACAGGGCAGAAGCTGAGGCCATCCCCTGATGTTGCCTCCTGGCACTGGGATCCAAAGACGTACAGTTTTCCATGACAGGATCTGTTCCTGCACATCTCCACCTTCAGAACCTTTCAGAGCTCCTGCTTGATGAGGTACCATAACCAAGAAAAAGAATCCTGTCTCCCTTACTGTTCATTTCAATATTGACTGTAACAAAAACAGAACCTCTGAGAACCTGCCCTGACAGGCTTGTGAGATATTTCAATCTAATTAGGATTGTGGTATTGGCTTTTGCCTGGGTGAACTATGCAGCTTTCAAATCCTTAAGAGGAGGAATACCATTTTCCCTGTCTAAGACGCATGTGTTGCTTAGGGTTGCCACGTCTCACCTTGCCACTGGGGGCGGAGGGAGGGAGGGAGGGGGGAGTAGAGAGGGGGGGCACTGTACTAGGGCACTATGGGTCAAATTCATGGCCTCTGTGATGTCTCCAAAGGTGAGAAAACATTGTTCAGGCTTCTAGCGGTTCAGTATTTCATAGGCTCTAATGGCGCTGATTTGGTTCCAAGGGATCAACAATTGCCCACAATCAACTCAGTTCTGTTCTTAGGTAGGTACAGATTTATTGCAGATAGCCAAAGGCCTTTACAATCAAGTAGACACAATCAAATCAAATTTCAGTTCTGTTCTTAGTCTCCAAGAACAGGATGCGATTTTGAATCTAAAGTGGCTCAAAAAGTTTCTTATAAGAAGCAGCTTAAGATGGAAACATTCATAGCCTCCACAACTGAACTGTAGGATTTCTTCAGCTGACAAGCTGGAAAGCAAACTTACAATAGTTCTGTTATGACTATCCTATAGGAAACAACCATGATTCTGCTACGATATGAAGAACTTCCAGTACGGGACATTTCCCTTTGGTTTTACAGAGGTCCCAAGGTGTTCACCAAAGGCCTGGTAGCCCGGGTGATGTACCTGACACTACTGGGAGTTTTCCTCATGTGTATTTGGAAAATATCCTAATACGTGCCCACTGTCAGGAGCGGGCCTGTTCTCGACGATTCTCGGTTCCTCTGAGTTGTTTTGACTTTCTCGGGGCTTCTCACAGCTGCCTCGCTTTGTTGTTCCAACGGACACTTTATCTCGTACATTCCTCTCCCGTGGGAGACTGAGTTACTATGCCAACCTGCCATATCAGCTATGCTAATATATATTACTGTCTTGCGCCAACCAGCCATTCTTGGCTTAGTTTGCAAGCACTGTTAACCCGTTTGATTTCCAATAAAGTCAACTTGCCTTAGGACCACCTGTCTGGGTTGTTGCTTTTGGGGATTCTTCGGGCCAAGGGCTTACATTAAGCCAAGAATCCCTATTCACCAGCGTGGCTGGAGCCCCGGAGGGTTCGCCTACATCTCGGGTGGAGGTCGCATCTCCCCGAGCATGGGTTCCATGCCTGGAATCCTGGAGGATTTAACCCGTTGGACTCTTTTGGTGGGATCATCCATCTTTCCTGATGACCCTACTTTACTGCATGATGTGCTAGGAAGCTCTACAGACTGATGCTGAAATTAACCGCCTAGTGGACCTTCTCCGGCTCCAGTGGCGCTACCTTACGGAAATGATGCCCTGGACGTCTGAGGACGCGGACCGTGCAGCCCATCACGACCTCTTAGCCCTGGACGGGTTGTTGGAAGAGGTGCGGGAGGCGAAAGAGGACTTGGTTCTCCTGACTCACTTGTTAGCGAGATTGACTTTGCAACAGGATCAAGCGGTGGTTCCGGACCTTCCCGACTCGCTCCGCGACATGGAGGGACAGCAGCCGCAGACCCTGGTTCCTGATCCTAAAGTTTGCGAAGCCGAGGCATGCACCCTCGCTATTCAGACTGCGTTGCTATTTGTGGATCTACCCTTGACCACAACTACGGTGGCTGACTTAACGCAACTGTTGACTCCGACGTTTGGGGTTGGGGCAGCTGCCTTGGCTGTCCAGGTGCAACCCCTACTTGGACAGGATCAGGCCCCGCTCCTCACCCTTCTGGAGCAAGAAGCTCTTCCGTTGGTCACTGCAGCTATCGCTTTGAAACTGGAAGCAGACCAGGCGCTCGCAAAGCAATGGGTTGAGGAACAACGGCAGGAAGTGACATTAGCGGCGGCCAAGACTCAGGCCGAGAAGAAAAGAGAGCAGCAGTTGGCAGCCGACCGCACCAGGGCAAATGCGAAAGATGTGCGTCCCAAGGGACCTTTGGGATCAGGGTTCTCTTTCGGGCCCTCTTTCTCCCCAACGTTCATCCCGTCTCGCACCACGCAACGTGCCCGGCGCCTTGCTGAACGATACCCCGAGTCGGACTTCTCCGACAACGAGGACTTATACGGCAACGGATCCCACTGGGCTTCCGACCTCTGGGTCAGCCAATCCAGACGTACCAGAGGGATCCGCGATGACACTTATTTCTTGCGGAACCAGAACCGGGAATTGTCTGATCAGGTAAACCGTCTACAGGAACAGATGGAACAACTGCTCCGCGAGAACGAACAGTTGCAACTGGCTCAAAATGCCCCTGTTCCACCGGATCCTACCCAGCCTCCGCAGCCAGCTCCGCAACACCCACCCCAGGCACCTGGCGGGGGACCCGGTGCGCCCACCATGCCGATCCGGCCAGGTGCGCCCACCACGCCGATTTTGCCCGGTGCGCCCGTCATGCCAGGCCAGCCGCTCCCCGGGGCGCCAGTTGTACCGCTGCCCCCTGGAGCGCCGGTGTTACCGCTCCCGGTGCAACTAATTCAATGGAAACAACCCCGACTAAAGATGGCTCCTATGATGGCTCGGTTGAGGCTTTACCCTGTTTCCTGCATCATGTGGACAGTTACATGAGGGAACAAGGCCAGTTTTTCCCCACCGAGGACAGCTAGGTTTGTTTTGTCGCCTCCCTCTTAATGGGAAAAGAGGCTGACTGGATGATTCTCCAGTTTGACACTCGGGCTCGCTCCATACGCTCTCTCAATAATTTCATGAGGGCCCTGTGGAGATGTTTTGAGGACCCCTTTCTGGGAGAAAGGGCTAAAGCTGAACTTTTACAGCTCCGGCAGGGCTCAACCCCAGTTCGGGAGTTCGCTGATGAATTTCAACGGCTCACCAGTAAAATAGTGGACTGGCCAGAAGCTACCCGCATACACTATTTCCGGGAGGCATTACACCCGACATTTTGAACTGGGCATATATGCGAGGGGATCCTGACACCTTGGAGGATTGGATCCTGCTGGCGGAAGAAGTGGAAAGCCGCCGCCAGTTCATCTCCCTGGTTCGGCGTTGGACCGAAGAGGGGAGCAGCCAAAAGCCTCCCTCTAAGGCTTCAACCCCCATCCCGCGGAGACCAACGCGAATCCCGGTTCCAGAGGGGAGCCTGTCTCGTTTGCGGCACCATGGGCCACTTCGCAGCAGCCTGCCCGCGCCATCCAGACCTCGCTCTTCCTTCTCGTCCGGAAGGATCTCCCCGGGCTCGGGGACGACCTCAACGCAGAGGCACCGCTGCTGCACGCAGCACTGTGCCAGGACGACACGTGCCCTCGGCACTTCACGTCGGAGAAGTCACTGGTGAACCAGCTCCTACCGTCCCATCCGGGACTCGGATTACAAGTGCCCCATTGGGGGGCAGCTCTCAATCTTCTGATGAGGATCGCTCCTGGGATCCCCCTGCCCTCAACCTAGAATCTCCTCTTGACTTGTCAAAAAACAGGCAGGGTCTGCGGTGAGCGGAGTGACACCGCAGACCCCTGCAGCTTCTTCTGCAAAACCCAAGGCTCTTGTTATGGTGAGTTGTCAGGCAGGCCTGTATCTCGGTTTCTGTGTCTCAGCAGGTGACGTTCTGAATCTCTGTAAGTTCACTTCCCACTGTCTATGCCCAAGGATTGTTATGACTTCCTGCCCCGTTTGAAGCTGTGGGAATCACAGCACTGTTTGTGTTTTGTAATCTCTTGCCTTTTCTGTGCTTTTATATTACCAGGCTTTAGCCAGCAGGCTCCATTGCTGTCACCCTTTCCTATTATGCGCTGTTAATCTATTAGACCAGTAAAGACCAGCTTCTTTGGACCTGATTGTCTATGATGTGGTTTCTGGTTCTTTTGGACCAAGGGCTTACATTGTGACAGCAATCCTACTTTCCTCTGTCAGGCTAGAGCCCTGGAGGGTTCGCCTGCCACTCGGATGGGAGCGAGGAGAGCGCTCTCCGAGTGATTCGACAGGGGCTGGAGCCCCGTGTGGTTCGCCCCAAACCTGCCGGTCGTGATCCCCGGGTTGCGGGTTCCTGGAAGAACCCTGGAAGACGATCCCACTCTCGTGCGGGACGTTGTAGCTGAACTGAGCAGGACTGGCACAGAAGTTAGTCGCCTAAATGGATTAATACAGACCTAGTGGCGTTCTCTAGTGACTTCTCCTTGGATGTCTGATGTTGAGGATGCCAACACCTGTTTAGACCTCCAAGCCCTTGACCGGTTGGTGGATGACGCCCGTCTGGCGGTGGAGGATTTACAAATACTAACTGATTTGTTGGACAAACTTATTGCTCATGAGACTCACTCAACAGGTGCCATGGCAGGGGCCCCGCCGGCAAGTTTTTCTTTGGTGCCGAATGCAGCCAACTGTCTAGCAGAAGCGAAACGGATGGCTATCCAAACGGCGCTTCTATTCATGGAACTAACGAAGGACACCACGGTTGCCACTCTATCACAATTGTTGTCCCCAACTTTTGGGGCTGATGCACCTGTGCTAGCGGTCCAGGTTCAACCGCTGTTGGATGGGGAGTTCGAACCGCTCCTCGCCCTCTTGGAAAAGGAACTTCTACCGCTTGTGACTGCAGATGCTCGAGGCCGCCCAGGTTCTCGCGGATAGAGAAGCAGCTGTGGCGGCGGAGGCGGCGGCCAAAGCTCAGGCCGCACGGGAATAGGAGCAACAGTTGGCTGCGGAACGGGCACGGGCGGGTGTGCGCCCCAAAGACCCCGGTCGAACTGGCCCTTCGTGGGGGCCAACGTTTCCCCCGGCTTTTGCCCCGTCCCGCACCGCCCAACGCGCGCGGCGCCTCGCTGAACGGCTTCGGGGATCAGACAATTCTGACGAGGAGGACTTGTATGGGGACGGCTCCCAATGGGCCACGGGCTTCCGGGCCAGCCGAGCTCATCGTACAGGTGGACCTGAGGAAGAGGTGCACTTATTGCAGGCTCAAAACCAGGAGTTATACGACCGTGTAGACCGTCTCCAAGATCAAATGGAACGTTTGTTTCAGGAAAATGAGCACTTGCAGCGGGCACTGACGGCTCCGGCGCAGCCCATTCTTCCTGGGCCCGCTGCACCGGTTCACCTACCAGGTCAGCCGGCTCAACCGCCAGCTAATCTCCCCGTTCAGCCACAGGTCCCCGGAGCGCCAGTTCCCGGGGCACCCGTACTGCCAGGACAACCCCTACCCGGCCCATGGAAGCAACCCCGGTTAAAAACGACCTATGATGGCTCCCTTGAGACTCTACCCTGTTTCCTCCATCAAGTGGACAGTTACATGCGGGAACAGGGACAATTCTTTCCCACAGAGGATAGCCGGGTTCGTTTCGTAGCTTCTCTATTGACGGGGAAAGCAGCTGACTGGATGGTCCTCCAATTTGACACTCGATCCCGTTCCATCCGCTCCCTCAACAATTTTATGACTGCCTTACGGAGACGGTTTGAGGATCCCTTTATGGGAGAACGAGCCAAAGCAGAACTTCTGCAACTCAGGCAGGGCTCTTCTCCAGTCCGAGAGTTTGCAGATGAATTCCAGAGACTAGCCAGTAGAATTGTAGACTGGCCGGAGGCCACCTTGATCCACTACTTCAGGGAAGCCTTACACCCTGACATTCTGAACTGGTCGTATATGAAGGGCGATCCAGACACCCTTGAAGATTGGATTTTACTGGCTGAGGAGGTTGAAAGCCACCGGCGTTTCATTTCCCTTGTCCGACAACGAAACAAGGATAAGAGTGCCCAGAAGCCCCAGTCAAAAGCACCGCTCCCCAACCTGCGTAAGCCAATGCGTCCGCCTCAGGATCGCGAAACCAGGTTCCAGAGGGGGGCTTGCCTTGTTTGCGGTGAACTGGGTCACTTTGCGGCAACCTGTCCTCAACGCCCAGAGACTTCTCGCTCCAGCATACCACCCCGAGCTCGAGGGAAACCTCAACGCAGAGGCACCACGGCCACCCACAGTGCAGTGCCGGAACGACCCACACCCTCTGCACTTCACGTTGAGGAAAGTTAACCTGCCTACATCAAGTGACCCCACAGGGTCCCGGATTACAAGTGCCCCAATGGGGGACAACTCTTTTTCTTCTGACGAGGATAATCAATGGAATTCTCCAGCTTTAAATCTGGACACCCCTCTAGACTTGTCAAAAAACGGATACGGTCTGTGGTGAGTGGAGCGTCTCCACAGACTCCTGCAGAAACTCCTGCCGAAACCAAAGCTCCCATCAAGGTGAGTGAAGTGGAAACAACTGTTTATGTGGATGCTGTGTTACAACATTATAAAGGGGGTCCCCAATTGCCTGTCAAGGCACTTATAGACTCTGGCTGCGGTCGCACTTTAATTAGTGAAGCCACGTTTGCAGCCCTCAAAGTTAAGTCTGAGGCGCTCCCAGCCCCCGTCCAATTCGCCCAGATGGACGGGAGCCATTTCAAAGGGGGACCAGTTGATCATCGCACTAGGGGAGTGGCGATGGGTATTGGTTCTCATTGGGAACGAATAGACTTTACCATAGCCCCCATCCGATCCGAAGTGGTTCTGGGAATTAACTGGCTCAAAGGTCATAGTCCCTACATAGACTGGGAAATGGATACTATTGCCTTTACCAACCCCAAGTGCGACCAGCACCGACACGAACTCACGGTGGTGCCCCCACCTGCTCCGGCATTAAATTCTGACGCCTCTTTAAAAAATTCTCTACCCGAGACATACAAAGAATTTGCTGACGTCTTTGACATTAAAGAATGCAATACTTTGCCCCCCCACCGTACCACTGACTGTGCAATTGAAGTGGTTAAGGACTGCACACTGACTAAGAGCAAGATTTACCCCAAGAGCGCTTCCGAACGCGCTGTGCTACGTGACTTTTTAGACAAGAATTTTGCTCGAGGGTTCATTCGACCATCGAATGCTCCCAATTCAGCCCCTGCGTTCTTCGTCCAAAAAAAGGAGGGGGACCTACGTTTATGCATTGATTTCCGGAAGCTCAACGCAGTTACCCAAGCCAATGCCTATCCCATACTGTTGATTTCGGACATTTTGGGACAATTGCAGGAGGGTCGCGTTTTTTCCAAGTTAGACTTGGTGGAAGCCTATTATCGAGTCCGTATCCGGGAGGGAGACGAATCCCTCACTGCCTTCTCTAGCTGTTTTGGAATGTATGAATTTCTTGTAATGCCGTTCGGGTTAAAAGGGGCCCCAGGGGTCTTCATGCAACTTATTAATGAAATCCTTCACGATTTGCTGTACCGCGGTGTGGTGGTTTATTTGGACGATATCCTTATTTATTCTAAAACCATGGAAGAGCACGTTGCTCTGGTCAAGGAAGTTTTGCAATGCCTACGCAACCACCAGCTCTATGCTAAACTGTCCAAATGCCAATTTCACCAGAAGAAAATAACCTTCTTGGGATACATAATCTCACATCAGGGCCTCAGCATGGACCCTGCTAAAGTCCAAGCGGTGCTTGACTGGACTCCACCCTCCACCCGCAAACAGGTGCAACAATTCCTAGGCTTTGCCAATTTTTACCGTGGTTTCATCCCTAATTTCGCTCAGGTGGCACTGCCAATTACTGATCTCCTCAAAACAAAAGGTAAAGGGATTTCAGCAATGTTGCCCTCTGCCAAGATACTCTGGTCTGATCAATGCCAATCAGCCTTTGTAGCCCTCAAACAACTTTTTACTTCTGAACCAGTGCTGCAGCACCCTGATCCAAACAAAATGTTTATTGTACAGGTCGATGCGTCCGACGTAGCCATGGGGGGGACCCTTCTCCAGAGAGGACCGGACGGTCTCCTTCACCCTTGTGCCTACTTCTCCAAAATGTTTGTGCATTCTCAGCTGAACTGGCCCATTTGGGAGAAAGAGGCTTCTGCCGTCCATCATGCCCTTACTCTGTGGAGACATTCCTGGAGAGATCTGGGGTCCCCTTTGAAGTCTGGACTGATCACAAAAATCAAGCTGCCCTCACGGGGACCCACAAATTGTCCGCAAAACAACAGCGTTGGGCGGACTTCTTCGCTCAATTCCGATTTGTCCTTAAACATGTGCCTGGAAAGCAAAATGTACTGGCTGATGCCCTCTCCAGATTGCCTCAATACCCATCGAAACTTGAGCGACTGACAGACACTTTGTTCACCCCGGCGCACAGAAGTGCCCTTCCCGGACTAGCAGTTCAAACCCGATCCCAAACTCAACCTCAGCCTGCTCCCCGTGCAGGAGCCGACAGGAGCCCTCATCAGCCGGCTCCCCCACCGGCGCCCCTCGCGCCGCCTGTGCCCGATCCTCCGCAGCTGCCGATCTCCCCCCCTAGCTCCTGCAGCACCGTCTACAGCGAAGGGAGGGGGGATGACCCTTTCCAACACCTTCCTGGATTCCCTGCATGTTCAGTGCTTAGCCGAAAGCACTGCCCAGACCCTGCCCCAAGGAGTACTTGAGCAAGGTGGGTGTTGGTACAAAGACTCAAAACTATATGTGCCTAAAATACTTCGCAGAGAAGTCCTACAGTTGGCCCATGGAGCTAAAACCGCAGGACATTTTGGGTTCCTGAAAACCCTTCATCTATTGCGTAGACAATTTTGGTGGGAGGGAATGCGTTCTGATGTGGACTCTTTCATTCGCAGCTGCCCTATCTGTGCTATGGTCAAACGGTCCCAAGGCAAACCTCCGGGACTGCTGCAACCACTGGAAATCCCCAGCAAGCCCTGGGAAGTCATTGCCATGGATTTTATGATGGATCTCCCACTTAGCGGGGGTAAAACTGTGCTGTGGGTTATTACTGACTTATTTTCCAAACAGGTACATTTGGTCCCGTGTGCGGGGATCCCCTCCGCCCCAAAGTTGGCCCGTTTCTTTGTGTCACATGTTTTCCGGTTGCATTCGTTCCCGCGCAAGATAATCTGCGACCACGGGAGTAGTTTTGTAGCTAAATTTTGGAAAGCTTTTCTTAAGTTGGTGGGTGTGGAACAAGGATTGTCTAGTGCTTACCATCCCCAAACGGATGGGCAAACTGAACGTGTCAATGCTGTTTTAGAATGTTATTTACGTTGCTATGTCAATTACCATCAGGATGACTGGGTTGACCTGTTACCTTTCGCAGGATATGCTTACAATAATGCTGTACATCAATCTACTGGCTTCAGCCCTTTCTATGCTGTGTATGGTCAGGACTTCGGTCCTCTTGCCTCTGAGGAGGTGGCCGAGGGGGAGGGGGATCCAGATGTGGCTTCATGGGCACATGCCCTCCGTACTACATGGCCCTGGCTGATTAGCAACCTGGACAAAGCCAAGCGGAAATATAAAGCGCAAGCTGATAAGCATCGCTCCCCCAGTAAGGACTTTCAAGTTGGTGACTTAGTTTACCTTTCCACCAAGAACCTGCGGTCCACCCGTCCTTGCCACAAACTCAGTGCCAAATACGTTGGACCTTATCCCATTGCCCGGATTATTAACCCCGTGACTGTGGAACTGACTCTCCCCAAAACCCTGAAACGTATTCACCGTGTATTCCATGTCAGCCTCCTAAAACCGCATACCGCCTCCTCGAGGTGGCACCCGGAAACACCTCCCGAGCAACCTGTGATGGTAGGGGGGGAGGAGCATTTTGAAGTGTCCAAAATCCTGGATTCACGTATATGGCATGGAGCTCTGCAATACCTAATTCGCTGGAAGCACTTCCCTCCAGCCTACGATGAATGGGTGCGTGCACAGGACGTCTCCGCCCCACACTTAGTCAACGCCTTTCATTCCGCCTACCCGGACAAGCCAGCCCCCTTGCAAGGCGGGAGGGGGCCTTAAGGGGGGCAGAATGTCAGGCAGGCCTGTATCTCGGTTTCTGTGTCTCAGCAGGTGACGTTCTGTATCTCTGTAAGTTCACTTCCCACTGTCTATGTCCAAGGATTGTTATGACTTCCTGCCCCGTTTGAAGCTGTGGGAATCACAGCACTGTTTGTGTTTTGTAATCTCTTGCCTTTTCTGTGCTTTTATATTACCAAGCTTTAGCCAGCAGGCTCCATTGCTGTCACCCTTTCCTATTATGTGCTGTTAATCTATTAGACCAGTAAAGACCAGCTTCTTTGGACCTGATTGTCTATGATGTGGTTTCTGGTTCTTTTGGACCAAGGGCTTACATGAGTGAAGTTGAAAATACTGTATATGTGGATGTAGTGTTACAACATTACAAACGAGGCCCCAAACTACATGTTAAAGCCCTCATAGATTCGGGCTGTGGGGGCTCCTTAATCAATTAGGCCACTTTCAAGGCACTTAACGTTAAGTCAGAGACACTACCTGACCCTATCCAGTTCGCTCAGATGGATGGCAGCACCTTTAGGGGTGGCCCGGTAGACCGTCGCACTCGCGGCGTTGCAATGGTTCTCATTGGGAACAAATAGACTTCACTATAGCCCCTATCCGATACGAAGTCATTCTGGGAATAAACTGGCTAAAGGGGCACAGCCCTTCTATAGACTGGAAAGCCGATACTATCACCTTTTTGCATCCTGACTGCGCCCAACACCGACACGAAGTCGCAGTAGTTCTCCCGACAGCCACAGCCTTAGTCTCTGACACCCCCCCTCTAATACTACCTGCTGAGTATCAGGATTTCGCGGACGTTTTCGACGTCAAAGAATGCGATGCTCTGCCCCCCCACTGTAGGACGGACTGTGCTATCGAAGTAGTGGGGGACGGTAAATTGCCTAAAAGTAAAATATACCCCATGAGCACTACCGAACGTACTGTATTGCGAGACTTTTTAGATAAAAACCTTGCTCGTGGTTTCATTCGACCGTCTTCAGCTCCTTGCTCGGCCCCTTCCTTTTTTGTCTGCAAAAAGACAGGCGAATTGCGCCTCTGCATTGACTTTCGGAAGCTCAATGCTGTCACTCAGACTAACGCCTACCCCATCCCTCTAATTTCAGATATCTTGGGACAGCTAAAGGAGGGGCGCATTTTCACCAAACTGGACTTGTGTGTGTGTTAAGTGCCGTCAAGTCGCTCCCGACTCATGGCGACCCTATGAATGAAAGTCCTCCAAAATGTCCTATCTTTGACAGCCTTGCTCAGATCTTGCAAATTGAAGGCTGTGGCTTCCTTTATTGAGTCAATCCATCTCTTGTTGGGTCTTCCTCTTTTCCTGCTGCCCTCAACTTTTCCTATCATGACGGTCTTTTCCAGTGACTCTTGTCGTCTCATGACGTGACCAAAATACGATAGCCTCAGTTTAGTCATTTTATCTTCTAGGGTCAGTTCAGGCTTGATTTGATCTATAACCCACTGATTTGTTTTTTTGGCAGTCCACGGAATTCGTAACACTCTCCTCCAACACCACATTTCAAAGGAATCTATTTTCTTCCTATCAGCTTTCTTCACTGTCCAGCTTTCACACCCATACACAGTAATAGGGAATATGGTGGCATGAATTAATCTAGTCTGGTGGCCAGAGTCACATCCTTACACTTCAAAATCTTTTCTAGCTCCTTCATGGCTGCCCTTCCCAGTCTCAATCTCCTTCTAATTTCTTGGCTGCAGTCTCCCTTAGTTGAAGCCTATTACAGAGTCCGCATTCGTGACGGGGATGAGCCCCTCACAGGCTTTTCCAGCTGTTTTGGTATGTTTGAATTCCTTGTCATGCCCTTCGGATTAAAGGGGGCTCCGGGGGTCTTCATGCAATTCATAAATGAAATCCTCCATGATTTGTTATACCGGGGCGTGGTGGTTTATCTGGATGACATCCTCATTTATTCTACCTCCATGGAAGAGCATGTCGCTTTGGTGCGAGAAGTGCTACAACGGCTCCGGGACAGTCAGCTCTATGCTAAAGTATCCAAATGCGAATTTCACCAAAGCCAATTGACATTTCTGGGTTATATTGTATCATACCAAGGTCTCACCATGGACCCCGCCAAGGTCCAGTCGGTTGTTGATTGGGCTCCCCCTTCCACTCGTAAGCAAGTGCAACAATTTCTTGGCTTTGCGAACTTTTATCGGGGGTTTATTCCCAACTTTGCCCAAATTGCTCTGCCTATCACTGATCTCCTCAAGACTAAAGGCAAGGGGGCTTCCGCCTCTCTGCCCACGGCCAAAGTTCTATGGACTCTCCAATGTCAAACTGCTTTTGATACCCTTAAGCGTTTGTTCACTTCTGAACCAGTTTTAAAACATCCTGATCCTGATCGTATGTTTATAGTACAGGTAGATGCTTCGGATGTAGCCATGGGAGGTGCCCTTCGGCAGCAGGGCAATGATGGTCTGCTTTACCCCTGCACTTATTTTTCTAAAAAGTTTGCGCACTCCCAACTCAACTGGCCCATCTGGGAAAAAGCAGCCGCCGTCTACCATGCTCTGACTACATGGCGACAATTCCTTGAGGGGTCCCGGGTCCCCTTTGAAGTCTGGACCGATCACAAAAATCTGGAGGCACTGACTGGGACCCACAAACTGTCTGCGAAGCAACTTCGTTGGGCTGACTTCTTTTCCCAATTCCATTTTGTACTCAAACATGTCCCTGGCAAGCAGAACGTACTGGCGGATGCTCTCTCGACTCCCCCAGTATCCTACCAAAGTTGATCGTCCCATGGTCTCCTTATTCACCCCAGAGCAAAGAAGTCGCTTGCCCACCCTTGGCGTCCAGACCAGATCACAGACCCTACAACAGCCCCGCGCTGGGGGGGTATCCAGAACTCGAACCTGACTCCCTTGCCCTCCACAGCCACCCCCTGGCTCCCGTACGTTCAGACATGCCACCCTCTCCTCCAATTGCCCTTCCGGTTTCACAACCAGCCTCGTCCACCTCATCGGGTAAGATGGACCTGCCTGATTCCTTCCTGGATTCACTCCGTGCCCTTTGCCAGGCTGAGCTCTCCGCTCACACTCTCCCCCCTCCCTTCTGGAACGTGGCGGTTGCTGGTACAAAGACTCTAAACTCTACGTGCCCAAGGACTTGCGGAAGTGTTAAAATTAGCCCATGGAGCTAAAACAGCAGGACACTTTGGATTCTTGAAAACTCTTCACTTGTTGCGTAGGCAATTCTGGTGGGCGGGAATGTGCACTGACGTGGACTCCTTCGTTCGCGGCTGCCCAACTTGTGCCACTGTCAAACGTTCTCAAGGGAAACCCCCCGGACTCTTGCAACCCTTAGAAATCCCCTCCAGACCCTGGGAAGTTATTGCAATGGATTTTATGACTGACCTCCCTCTTAGTGAGGGTAAAACTGTTTTATGGGTTGTTACGGATCTTTTTTCCAAACAGGTGCACCTCATCCCGTGCGCAGATATTTCCTCCGCCCCGAAGCTGGCCCGCCTCTTTGTGTCACATGTCTTCCGTCTACATTCCTTCCCGCGGAAGATAGTGAGCGACAGGGGGGGCACCTATGTGGCCAAATTTTGGAAAGCTTTCCTTAAATTGGTGGGGGTGGAGCAAGGTCTCTCTAGTGCATTCCATCCCCAGACTGATGGGCAAACTGAACGTGTCAATGCTGTGTTAGAATGTTACCTTCGTTGTTATGTCAATTATCATCAAGATAATTGGTTTGAACTGTTGCCTTTTGCTGAATATGCCTATAACAATGCTGTTCACCAGTCCACAGGGTTTAGTCCATTTCAAGCTGTTTATGGCCAAGACTTTGGTCCTATCGAACAGCTGAATATTTCCAGGGGGGAGGGCGATGGAGATGTAGCTACATGGGTGGAGGCAATTCACACCACCTGGCCCTGGCTAATAAAAAATTTGGAACGAGCCAAACGTAAATACAAGGCTCAAGCTGACAAACATCGATCTCCTAGCCAGGACTTTAAAGTGGGAGACATGGTCTACCTATCCACCAAAAACCTTCGATCCACCCGCCCTTGTGACAAACTGAGTGCCAAATATGTGGGACCTTATCCCGTGTCTCGGGTCATCAACCCCGTGACAGTAGAACTCTCTCTGCCAAAGGCACTCAGACGTATCCATCCAGTTTTCCATGTAAGCCTTTTGAAACCGCACACTCCCTCCCCGGAGTGGCATCCCGACCCGCTTCCCAAGCAACCAGTGATGGTGGAGGGGGGAGGAGCATTTCGAAGTTGCTAAAATCCTGGACTCTCGCATTCGCCACGGCTCCCTCCAGTATCTCGTTCGTTGGAAGCACTTCCCCCCTGCCTATGACGAATGGGTACGTGCCTGCGACATCGCCGCCCCTCGGCTACTGCGGACCTTCCACTCCACCTACCCTCAGAAGCCAGCCCCCTTTTGGGTCGGGAGGGGGCCCTAAGGGAAGCAGGATGTCAGGAGCAGGCCTGTTCTCGACGATTCTCGGCTCCTCGGCTCCTCTGAGTTGTTTTGACTTTCTCGTGGCTTCTCACTGCTGCCTCGCTTTGTTGTTCCAACGGACACTTTATCTCGTATATTCCTCTCCCGTGGGAGACTGAGTTACTATGCCAACCTGCCATATCAGCTATGCTAATATATATTACTGATTTGCACCAACCAGCCATTCTTGGCTTAGTTAGTTTGCAAGCACTGTTAACCTGTTTGATTTCCAATAAAGTCAACTTGCCTTAGGACCACCTGTCTGGGTTGTTGCTTTTGGGGATTCTTCGGGCCAAGGGCTTACACCCATTCTCATACTATCAGATATCTAAGCAATACCCACTGTGACCCAGAAACTATGGGTTTGTGGTGATCCTGGAAAGGAGTTCACTGGAACTGAGACTGATACTGTGGAATACCTGGGGGAAACCACCAATTTCACATGTTCCTGTCCAAGGAAAAGAAGAGCAAGATGCCAAACTGATGTAAGATATCAAATTAACACTGAGTGCAGGCCTCATGTGATTGAGGAGTCTCACTTCCACATGAGGCTTTCATTTTTTTAAAAAAGGGAAAGTCTCTATCTCTTTTTGTTTTGTTATTTGAACACATGAACACATGAAGCTGCCTTGTACTGCCTTGGTCCATCAAAGTCAGTATTGTCTACTCAGACGGGCAGCGGCTCTCCAGGGTCTCAGGCAGGGATATTTCACATCACCTCCTTGCCTAGCCCCTTTAACTGGAGAGACCGGGGATTGAACCTTGGACCTTCTGCATGCCAAGTGGATGCTCTACCATTGAGCCACAGCCCCTCCTTTCCCTTCCACAGTGAAAAGGGATCCAGACTTTTTTTTTTAATAAACAAGAAAGCTGGGAATTCAGAGGAATTAGATGATCATGGTGATAAATTGTAATTATGCAGTGTAATAGCAATCAATGCTTTTCCCAAAAGCCTAAAAAGGCCCTCTGGTGGCATGACAGGGAAAGGTGAAGGGGAAATGGCGGCTGATGGAGGGAAGTGAGCACAAAACTCCCACGTGGATGCTTCGCTACTACTCTCCAATCAGTATCATGTTTTTCACTAGAGGGAGTCTAGGGTACATGAAGACAGTAATGTTCCTGTCAAAATATAATAAAATCTGAATGCAGATCTAATGGGTTTTTACAAATTCAGATGCCTACCTCTCACATTCAAGGAGGCCTGCCAAAATTCGGCCAGCATTCAGCAAACTCAACATATATTCATCTATGAAGAAACCAAGATTCTTAAAACACTATTTTCAAGTTTTAAATCCCAATGAGCATTAATTACTCTTATCATATCCCTAAGAAAATTTACACTGTTATGCCAAATCATGGACTCTTGTCATTGTGAATATTACAAAATTCCATAATGTAATGTAATCTTGATCAAATTTGCATGGTTTCCAAATGATAACATACTTCAAATCTCACTCTGTTTTGAGACCCACCCAATAAATGAAATATATATATAGATGTGTAAATGAAATACATTTAGAAGTGATGGTATCACTTTACTCTGCTCTGGTTAGACCTCACCTAGAGTATTGTGTTCAGTTTTGGGCACCACAATTTAAGAAAGATGTAGAGAAGCTGGAACGAGTCCAGAGGAGGGCAACAAAGATGGTGAGGCTATGAGGAAAGGTTGAAGGAGCTGGGTATGTTTAGCCTGGGGTGGAGATGACTGAGAAGTGATATGATAACCATCTTCAAGTATTTGAAGGGCTGCCATATAGAGGATGGTGCCGAGTTGTTTTCCGTTGCCCCAGAAGGTCAGACCAGAACCAATGGGTTGAAATTAAATCAAAAGAGTTTCCGTCTAGATGCTAGGAAGAATTTTTTAACAGTTAGAGCGGTTCCTCAGTGGAACAGGGGTCCTCGGGAGGTGGTAAGCTCTTTCCCTGAAGGTTTTTAAGCAGAGGCTAGATCTGTCACCAATGCTGATTCTATGACCTTAGGCAGATGATGAGAGGGAGGGCATCTTGGCCATCTTCTGGGCATGGAGTAAGGGTCACTGGCGGTGTGGTTGGCGGAGGTAGTTGTGAATTTCCTGCACCGTGCAAAGGGTTGGACTAGATGACCCTGGAGGTCCCTTCCAATTCTATGATTCTATGTGTAGAAATTTGTGAATAATGGCCTTGTAGAAAGACTAATGCATTATACTGCAGCCACCCTAGCAATGCTGGTCAGAAGGTTCCAGATGAAGTTGTATGTGGTCAGACATTTCAGGTCTATAAAACTTTCTGAGCGTCTACCCCTAAACACCTGAGGAATACATCTGTTTTGAAGCTGACCTTTTGCTCACTTGAGGGTTGCGTTTAGATTCTGAGTATCAAGCTGGTGAGAGAGCTAGGATTTTTTATGGTAATTTACAATGGAAAGCAGTCTCAGTCTAAACATTTACTGAGACCTTAATCCTTGTTGATATTTTTCACCAAATGCAAATGAAAACCAGCCCTGTGGAATAAGGCACAGCATTTTATTACTATCTGATTTTGCTCTTGCAAGCAATTCCACTGGGAACAAGGGGCCTGGCAAAGATGAAGAACATATGGGGGTCTTAATATGTGGGAGGGGAGAATGGAAGGCAGCTTACAGAAGAAATATTTAACAAGGGCTAGTTGCCGAAATATGCACATATATACTGTGAACACACACACACACAAGAGGTAAGTTAAAGAAGCCAAAGCTGCCCAGAAAAACTGGCACCATGTGGAGGGCAAAAAGGCACGTGGGCAAGCAAAGGGGGTAGGGGTCATTGTGGTGAGGCCAGGGGGGTCTCGCTGCTGAGAACTACAGCATTTTCTGCCCCAGTCAGAGAATAAGGGTTCTTTCACACATGCCAAATAATGCACTTTCAATCCAAATGATAAGATCCACTTACAAACGATATTTAAAGTGCATTGAAAGTGGACTGGAAATGGGTTATTCAGAACGTGTGAAAGAGCCCTGAGCCAGGGCCAGTTCACGTGCGCTGCTGGAATGCTTGTCCTCACCATCCAAACATCCGCTCCATCCAGATCACTTATCCAAAGCACTTATGCTGGCGCAGGGACATTCCTGTCGGCGCCTGGGCACTGCGGAGCTGTGCGGGCCTCCCCTGCCAGCACAGCCTCTCCAGGAATTAAATCCTGGAAGTGAGCTGCGGTGCCGGCATGGGCGGGAGGTGTCCCAGGGGCAGAGCTGGCCTTAGTCAGCTTCCTAGCCCCTTCCGGTGGGGCTATGATACCTATTTTGGTGTCGCAGCCCCTCTTTTCTCAATGGGGGCATTTCCCCCTGTCAAGAAGTTGAGGTCCCTCAATTTCTTGGGTTTCATTATTTTCTTGGTTCAGGCCTAGAGGCCTATGAATTTTGTGCTGTTGGGATTTTAGACCAGCAAAATAGTTACATTTTGAAAGCTGCTTCTGGGGAGGGAACAAGATAGGCAACCAGCTGGTTCTTGTTAAACCTTTCTCTCCCCTTTCTGGAATGCAAGGCCGTGCATTGCTATGGTAACTAATCGGTCAGCCATCATGACGATGTCCAGGTGCAGGTAGTTCTGCAGGCTGCCTCACCTGAAAACATCTCTTAGTGAGTCAGCATTCTGACCAAGCGATTAATTAACAGCTAATTGCTTTCATTTTCTCAATTGGCCTCTATGAGCTCATGCCACTGAGAAAACGAATATAAGGACAGACCAGTGCTGAGCCTAACTATGCACGCTTTGGGGTACAGCAGGAGAGCTGTGCTGGTGGCATCAGAACCCATTTGATTTTGGCCCTTGAGGGGGAAACTCTGGTCAAGCTGACCTTTTGGAGAAACCTTTGGACAACCTTTTGAAACTCTTGTATGCTGAAAGAACTCTTGAAACTGGGAACTATTAGAACATTGCTTTTGAGAAGCCTTGCCAAACCTCTTGAATATTAGAAACTGAAATATTGTATGAGTTAGCTATGCTAAATCATTTTGTTATTTTCTTGCTTAAAACTTCATGACTTTTCTTTTCCTGTAACCAGCATAAATCTTATAAAATAAATCATTAGCCTTTTAAGTTGGCTGTGTCTATGACTCTGGGATTCCAAGCCTAAATCTAAGTGCCTTGTGCGCGTGTGAAACCACCTACCTAAGACAGTTTTGGGAAGTGTGAACAGTCCTGGCTAGGTCTCACCCTGGGAGGAAAAGTGTCACACTGAATTTGAAGCTTGGCAGGGGTTACTCTGGACCCCATGCCTGGAGGCTTAAATTTTGGTCCAGAGTTGGTGGCAGCTACTCATTGAACTTGGGGTGAAAGCCTGGAGTTTAATGTTTTGTCTTTTTGGGAAGCTTTTTGACCAAACCAAAGCAGCCCAACTGGTGGAGACCGGTTGGAGCTCTCTGACACCCCCATTTTCTCCTTTTTTATTCTCCGCGGCGGCCGGGAAGCCTCTGAGGATCCACCCCACCCCCTGCGAATCCACCCCTCCAGGTATGGGCTGCCCGTGAAGGTAACCTTTCATGACCTTACAAATAACTTTCAGAAACAACAACAGCCTTTCGGGTATCAGTGGTGGTGGAAAGGGCCGTGAAGTTCCAGCCGAGTTATGGTGACCTCTCCTCACGGAGTTTTCAAGGCAAGAGGGGAACAGAGGTGGTCTGCCGGTGCCTGCCTCTGCATGGCGACCCTAGACTTCCTTGGGGGTCTCTCCTTCAAGAATTTGGAGCCGTGGACACAATTCCTTGTGACTCATTGATCAGACAACATGCGCCAACCCACTTCATTCCCCGGAACAATCACTCCAAAACCTGCCCAGGGAAAGCTACCACACATAGCAAACACTCACACGACCACGGTGTTTAAAGGTAGCTCTGCCAAAGGTCTTCTTGTATTTTTGAAGGAGGATAAATGCTTCTGCGACATTTCATGGCTGCTTTTTGGCACATGAATCAGTTGATTTAAAACTATCTGAGAGGTGGTGGTTTTTAGCTCTGAAATAACCTTATGACTAAAAATAAAGAGATACTTCCAGTTGTAAAATATTTCTTTTCTTTACATCAAAGCCAGTAATGTTAGCCTAATGTTTACATTAGTGGGCTTAGCATGCTCTGAAAGTCAAGGGCTGACATTTGCTCTTTCTTCTCTAATATGACTTGACTACCAGATTACTGTTCAGTTGAGCACAGGGCCCTATCACTGGCACTTGTGGGGCACACAGCTAATGGTCTTTGGTGGCGGAAAGTGCCGTCAAGTGGCAGCCGACTTATGGTGACCCCTCACGGGGTTTTCAAGGCAAGAGACATTCAGAAGTGGCATGCCCTTGCCTGCCTCTGCACAACAACCCTGGCATTCCCATCCAAGTACTCAACTGCTTAGCTTCCAAGGTCTGACGAGATTAGGCTAGCCAGGACCATCTTGGGTTCTACTCTTAAAAATGGCATCCAGTTCCTTCAGAGTTTCAATTGTTAGATTTTGTACCTGCCAGCATTAGTTTGACAAGATGCACAGAATTTTGTGGCTGAACGCCATAAGTATGGGTTCAAGGCAAGAAATTTAAAGACATGAATGGGATGCTCATATGAAGAGAAATCTTTATACTGCATAATAATAATTTATTTATGGCTATTTGCCAGATAAAACAGAGACAGAGCCTGCAAAGAACGAATTTACAAACCAAGACTAATCTCAATATAAAATACCAGGTTATACATTTTCCAGATTAGATCGGGGGAATACTTTGAGGCAACGTTCCTTAAGTACAAATGCACAATATTTAGCCACCTGAGAGGTAACTGGGAAATTATCACCCAACAAAACCCTTTTTGTCCAATCATCCTCTCCTCCAATGCCCATTTTCCCCGATGAGGGGTTCAATAATTTTGGGATGGGCTGTCTAGAAAAAGGGCACCTGAAAAAGACATGCTCAATAGTCTGCAGTTCCCCTGAGAAACAGGGGCAGAGTCTCTCCGCCCTACGGACCTTCTTGAATTACCCTTCTAGGATGGCAAGGTAAGGCTGCACATCTAGCCAGTGTATCAGCCCTCCTACGAATATTCACTTCCGGGGAGTGCAAGTAGGCAGCTGGTGTTTTATAAAAGGTAAAGGTAAATGTCCCCTGTGCAAGCAACGGGTCATTCCTGACCCATGGGGTGACGTCACATCCCGACATTTACTAGGCAGACTTTGTTTATGGGGTGGTTTGCCAGTCATCTTCCCTTTACCCCCAGCAAGCTGAGTACTCGTTGTCAAAGAGCTCCCCAACCTGTCTCCACCAGTTGGAGGCTGCTTTGGTTTGGTCAAAAGTTTTCCAAAAGACAAAACCTTGAACTCCAGGCTTTCGCCCCAAGCCCAAGGAGTAGCTGCCACCAGCCCTTTCAAAAGATTGAGCTCCAGGGGGAAGATAAGGGCAATCCTCTCCCAACTCACTCCAAAATTGAGTGCAACGCTTACCCTGCAAGGTAGAGGCCTGCCAGGGAAAGATTACACTCCCAAAATGTCTTAGGTTTTTGGTAGGTGGTTTTACACTCACACAAGGCACTTAGAATTAGGCTTGGAATCCCAAAATCACAGACACAAGCCATTTAAAGGCTAACAATTTATTTATAAGATTCAAGCTGGTTTACAGGAAAGAAAAGGTTCATGAAGTGTTAAGCAAGAAAATAATAAACTATTTAGCATAACTAGCTAATACATTCAAAAGCCTTTTTGGTTCAAAAGGATTGGCAAAGGTTTCTTGTATCAGGTTTATAGTTACCAACTTCCCAAAGATCTTCCAGCATTCAAGAGTTTCAAAAGATTGTCCAAAGGTTTCTCCAAGCAGGTCAAGTTGACCAGAGTTTCCCCGTAGGGCCAAAATCAAATGGGTTGTGATGCAGCCAGCACAGCTCTCCTGCTGTACCCCAAAGCATGCATAGTTTTCTCAAGGGTTGGTTTGTCCTTATATTCGTTTTCTCAGTGGCATGAGCTCATAGAGGCCAATTGAGAAAACGCAAGCACTTAGCTGTTAATTAATCGCTTGGTCAGATTTGCTGACTCATTCAGAGATGTGTTCAGGTGAGGAAGCCTGCAGAACTACCTGCACCTGGACATTGTCATGATGGCTGACCATTTAATTACCATGGCAATGCACGGCCTTGCATTCCAAAAAGGGGAAAGGTTAACTAGCACCCGCTGGGGCTTACTCCCTCCACAGAAGCAGTTTTCAAAAGGAAACTTATTTTTCTGGTCTAAAATCCCAATAACACAGAATTCATAGGCCTCCCAGGCCTGAAACAAAAGAAATAATACAATCCAAGAAATTGAGAGGTCTCAACTTCTTGACACTCGTTTTACCGACCTCGGAAGGATGGAAGGCTGAGTCAACCTTGAGCCGGCTACCTGAAACCGACTTCCTTCAGGATCGAACTCAGGTCGTGAGCAGAGCTTTTGACTGCAGTACTGCAGCTTACCACTCTGCGCCATGTGCATACTATTCTCTGATGGAAACTTCCCATCCTGCTTTTTCTATCTGGACAAACATATGTTGCTTTTTAACATATGGTCACACCACTAGCACATTTGTTTCAAATACAGTGCATGTGCAAACCCACAGAGATACATATATACTGATGCAAAAGGGACAGCTCTACTTACGCGATTTCCTGTTTGCTCTGGATCGCTTCCTTTCCCTGGGCACGGCTCGCTGACTTGGCACTTGTGTGGCAGACTTGACAATCCGATCCATGATCTCATCTGCTGCATCATCAGTGGCATTAGGTGACTCATCGTTGCCAGCAGTCCAGGAACCGACACGGCCTGGGAAATACAAAGCTTAGTTCTCCACCGCTGTATATTCTGTATTATGTTATCTACTGCATTTGTTTCTAATGGGTTCAACAAGTAAGAATAGTGGCAAATCGTGCTTTGTAAAAATGCACAGAAGTTGAGAAAATTGTACAAATCTACAGTGAGGGAAAAAAGTATTTGATCCCCTGCTAAATTTGCCCGTTTGGCCTCTGATGAAGAAATGACCAGTCCATAATTTTAATGGTAGGTTTATTGTAGCTGTGAGAGACAGAATAACAACAGGAAAACCCCCAGAAACCCAGAAGACAAAAGTCAGAGATTGATGTGCATTATAATGAGGGAAATAAGTATTTGATCCCCTATCAACCAGCCAGGTTAGGGTTAGGGTTCTGCTGTCGACAGAAGCAATCAATCCATCAGATTCCAAACTAGCCACCATGAACAAGACCAAAGAGCTGTCCAAGGATGTCAGGGACAAGATTGTAGACCTGCACAAGGCTGGACTGGGCTACAAGACTATTGCCAAGCAGCTTGGCGAGAAGGTGACAACCCTAACCCTAACTGTCAACCTCCCTCGGTCTGGGGCTCCATGCAAGATCTCATCTCGAGGAGTTGCAATGATCATGAGAACGGTGATGAAGCAGCCCAGAACTACATGGGGGGAACTTGTCAATGATCTCAGGGCAGCTGGGACCATAGTCATCATGAAAACAGCTGGTAACACACTACGCCGTGAAGGACTGAGATCTTGCAGAGCCCGCAAGGTCCCCTTGCTCAAGACAGCACATGTACAGGCCCGTCTGCAGTTTGCCAATGCACATCTGAATGACCCAGAGGAGAACTGGGTGAAAGTGTTGTGGTCAGATGAGACCAAAATCGAGCCCTTTGGCATCAACTCAACTCTCCATGTTTGGAGGAGGAGGAATGCTGCCTACGACCCCAAGAACACCATCCCCGCCGTCAAACATGGAGAGGGACATATTATGCTTTGGGGGTGTTTTTCTGCTAAGGGGACAGGACACCTTCACTGCATCGAAGGGACGATGGACGGGACCATGTATCGTCAAATCTTGGGTGAGCACCTCCTTCCCTCAGCCAGGGCATTGAAAATGGGTCGAGGATGGGTATTCCAGCATGACAATGACCCAAATCACATGGCCAAGGCAACAAAGGAGTGGCTCCAGAAGAAGCACATTAAGGTCCTGGAGTGGCTTAGCCAGTCTCCAGACCTTAATCCCATCGAAAATCTGTGGAGGGAGCTGAAGGTTCGAGTAGATATACATCAGCCTCGAAATGTTACTGACTTGGAGAGGATCTGCAAAGAGGAGTGGGACAAAATACCTCCTTAGATGTGTGCAAACCTGGTGGCCACCGACAAGAAACGTCTGACCTCTGTAATTGCCAACAAGGGTTTTGCCACCAAGTACTAAGTCATCTTTTGCAAAGGGATCAAATACTTATTTCACTCATTATAATGCACATCAATCTCTGACTTTTGTCTTCTGGGTTTCTAGAGGTTTTCCTGTTGTTATTCTGTCTCTCACAGCTACAATAGACCTACCATTAAAATTATGGACTGGTCATTTCTTCGTCAGAGGGCAAACGGGCAAATTTAGCAGGGGATCAAATACTTTTTCCCCTCACTGTACATTAAATTGGAATGCTATTCTGCCCCTGTTATAATGTATGTTACATGACATTCATTAAAAAAATTACACCCTGCCTTTCTACTAGTTTTAAATTTTAAGACACATCAGTTCATAGTGAAAATAAAACACAAATTTAACAGAACTACCACCCATAACAATTTAAAAAATCCAACCTACCTCAGAGTGTCACTGGGAGGATAAAATGGAAGAGAACAACATGAACCCTTTGACTCCCCAATTGGGAGAAAGGCAGGCCATAAATGAAGTTAAGAAAGAAATTAGAAAAGCGGTCTACATAAATCCAGCAATCAGTTCTAGGATCTCCCCATAGATACTGATTCTGGACCACTAGAACAAGGGCTACCCCCCCCCAAAGCTTGAAAGAAATTTCTTAGGCTCCTGTGAATGACAGGACTTGAGCTTCCGCTCCCCAATTCAGGAAGAGGCGTGTCCTGGTAATTGGGGATTCCCTACTGAAAGGGGTAGAGTCTAAAGTGTGCTGATTGGACTTGTTGTCTTGAGAGATATGCTGTCTACCAGGTGAATCCAGGATGTGACAGAAAGGGCAAAAAGACTCATTAAACCCACAGATTATTATCCTTTTTGCTCACTCGTGGGAACAAATGATATTGCCTGACACAGCCCAGAACATATTAAAAACATATTAAAAAAGACTATGCGGCTCTGGGTAAGAATGCGAAGGACCTGGGGGTGAAGGTTGTGTTTTCGTCAGTTCTTCCTGTTGAAGGTTGTGGCTTAGGAAGGGAAAGAAGAATACTACAAATTAATGACTGGATGCATAGATGGCATAGTCAAGGAAGGTGTGGATTCTTGGACCATGGATTACGCTTTTGAGATGAAGTTCACGAGGGTTGAAAAAATGTGTTTGGTGAGAGCCTTGCAAACCTGATAAGGAAAGCTTTAAACTAAATCCTATGGTGGAGCGAGACAAAAACTTAAAGCCTAGGATGCTGAACCATAATGAGACGAGAACAATAAAGATTTGTAGGGAATGGCATGTTTGTGAAGAAACATAAACTTGTGGGTAAGTACAAAAATGAAAACCTCGGGGCACATAAACCATGATTTCCGATGTCTACACTAATGCACAGAGTACAGGAAACAAGCAGGAGGAACTTGAAGCCCTAATACAGGAAGGGGATTTTGACCTAATAGGCCAAACTTGGTGGGATGTCACTTACGATTGGAATATTAAGACTGAGGGGTACAGCTTGTTTAAAAGGGATAGACAGATAAGGAAGGGGGTGGAGTAGCATCATATGTCAAAGATGTGTATACTTGTGAAGAAATACATGAATATGAGCATGGAAGTTCAGGGAAGGGTCTATGGGTAAAAATAAAAGGAGTCAGAAATAATAGTGATATTATGGTGGGGGTGTGCTATCGACCACCAAACCAGGCAGAGAACTTGGATGAGACACTCCTAGACCAGATTACGAAATTCTCAAAGAGACGGGACACAGTGGTCATGGGAGATTTTAATTACCTGGACATCTGTTGGAAGTCCAACTCTGCTAAAAATGTAAGATCCAATAAATTCCTGACTTGCCTTGCAGACAACTTCCTATTCCAGAAAGTGGACAGGGAAACAAGGGGATCTGCTATCATAGACTTGATTCTCATCAACAGGGAAGAACTGGTCGATGAGGTTAAAGTAGTAGGCACCCTGGGTAGTAGTGACCGTGTCATCTTGGAATTTACAATCATGGGGAAAGGAAAAACTGTACATAGCCAGACATATAGGTTGGACTTTAGGAGAGCTAATTTTAACAAACTTAAACTTATGCTGAGTAGAATCCCATAGTCAGAAATACTTAAAGAGAAGGGAGTTCAAGAAGGGTGGGAGCTTCTTAAAAATGAAATACTGAAGGTGCAATCACAAACCATTCCTTTGAGAAGGAAAAATGGGAGGAGACTAAAGAGGCCAGGGTGGCTCCATAAACAGCTTTGAAAAGACTCATTTAGGAAGTGGAAGGAGGGCCTTATAACCAAAGATTAATATAAACAAATAACTAGTGCTTGTAGGGAGAGTGTTCGGAAAGCTAAAGCTCAGTACTTAGGCAAGAGAGAGATGCTAAATGCAACAAAAAGGGACTCTTTTCCTATGTTCAGAGTAAGAATAAGAACAAGGACAAGATAATCCCATTGCGGGGACCGGAAAGTGAAATTGTAACAGGAGATGAAGAGAGGGCAGAACTCCTCAATTCCTACTTTTTCTCAGTCTTTTCTAGCAAGGGAAGCGGTGCTCAACATGGCATGAACAGAACACATGATGAGGGAAGGGATTTGCAGCCTAGGATTGGCATTGGGGTAGTGCACAAACCCCTAGTTTCTTTAAATGAAATAAAGTCCTCAGCGCCAGATGAATTGCATCCAAGGGTACTCAAAGAACTTGCAGATGTAACTTCTTAGCCTCTGTCCATTATTTTTGAGAATTCTGGGAGAACAGGTGAGGTGCCAGAAGACTGGAAGTGGGCAAATGTTGTCTCCATCTTTAAGAAGGGGAAAAAGGAGGATCTGGGTAACTACCGACTCATCAGCTTGACTTCTATACTGGGAAAAGTTTTCGAACAAATCATCCAACAAACCCTTGAGCATTTAGAAAGGATGGATCTGATTACTAAGAGCCAGAACGGGTTTCTCAAGAACAAGTCATGTCGGACTAATCTTATCTCCTTTTTTGAGGAGGAGGAAGAAGAAGAAGAAGAAGAGTTGCTTTTTATATGCCGACTTTCTCTACCACTTAAGGAAGAATCAAATTGGCTGATAAACACCTTCCCTTCAGTTCTCCTCAACATACACCCTGTGAGGTAGGTGAGGCTGAGAGAGCTCTAAGACAGCTGTGACTAGCCCAAGGTCACCCAGCTGGCTTCATGTGTAAGAGTGGGGAAACCAACCTGGTTCACCAGATTAGCGTCCGCCGCTCATGTGGAGGAGTTGGAATCAAACTTGGTTCTCCAGAACCACCGGTCTTAACCACTACACCACGCTGGATCAGGGGAATGCTGTAGACATAGTTTATCTTGATTTCATTATGGCTTTTGATAAGGTTCCATATAATACTCTTATGGATAAATTGGGAAAATGTTATTGTGGTGAGAATTTTTATTAAAGAATAATTTGGTTTAAGAAGAACCATCTTTATATTACAACCTATAGCTTAGAAGCCTGTGACTAACCTCTGCCTTAAAGGGCACTGGAGATGACATTTGTAGAAGTAGATTAAAAACACACTAGGAGCTTGCAATTATGTTTTAGGGGGAAGAAGGTCATATGGACCAGTAAACAAGTTATCTGTTAGATTGGGGAAATTTGCTTAGGTACACAAGTTTCACAAACAGTAAGTTGTCAGAGATCCTTTTAACTAAGTAACTTATTTGGAAACAGGACAATACCAAGCGAGATAAAGCCATAATTTGTGGAAAGCTCATCTCTGGGAAAATTTGTAAGGAGGGGCCGTTTTAAGACTCTGTCTCGTTTGGTTTAGCCTATAAAAAAAGTCCTTCAAGATCCCAGTTCTTTGTCATTCTGGGGAAAGGGATCAGGCTTTCCACTTGTGGTTGCCATCTTTGTCTTTCCCTAGGGTGATCCAGAGCGCTCTGACTTACTGTTTGTTTGTCTGTTAGTTTCTGTGTGGGGTTTGTTAAATCTGTCAAGTATTATTCTCCCCTTTTGCCTTATAACCTTTGTAAGTTCAATAAATCTATATGCTTTATTGTTATATACGTGTGTGTGGATTGGTCCTAAGTCTATGATCTGTGTTTCTATCACATTCTCTGGCTTTGCTTTGGTAAGAAGCAGGCAGGGAAACTCCAATTACTAGAACCCAGAAGGGGGAATTGAAAATTCTCCCGTCAGTTATCTAGATCCTATTACTGTTAGGTGGATCTGTAATTGGTTGACAGATCGCACCCAAATAGTGCTTGTTAATGGTTCCTCATCCACTTGGAGAGGAGTGACTAGTGGAGTGCCTCAGGGATCAGTCCTGTGCCCTGTGTTGTTCAACATCTTCATAAATAATTTGGATGAAGGAATAGAGGGGATGCTTATTAAATATGCGGATGATACCAAATTGGGAGGGGTAGCAAATATGGTAGAAGACAGAGCCAGGATACAGGATAATCTTAACAGGCTGAAGAATTGGGCTAAAACTAATAAAATGCATTTCAACAGAGATAAATGCAAAGTTCTACCTTTAGGTAGGAAAAATCAAATGCATAATTATAGCATGGGGGAGACTTGTCTTAGCAGTAGTGTGTGCGAAAAGGTTCTTAGGGTCTTAGTAGACCAAACATTGAACATGAGTCAGCAGTGGGATGCGGTAGCTAAAAAGACAAATGCGATCTTAGGCTGTATCAACAGAAGTACAGTGCCCAGATCACGCAAAGTGATGGTATCACTTTACTCTGCTTTGACCTCACCTAGAGTATTGTGTTCTGTTTTGGGCACCACAATTTAAGAAGGATGTAGACAAGCTGGAACGTGACAAGAGGAGGGCAACAAAGATGATGAGGGGTCTAGAGACCAAGTACTATGAGGAAAGGTTGAAGGATCTGGGTATGTTTAGCCTGAAAAAGAGAAGACTGAGAGGGGATATGATAATCATCTAATTGAAGATGGTTTCATATAGAGGTATCCCATGAGGTCCTAAGAGGAAAAGTTGAAGGAGCTGGGTATGTTTAACCTGAAGAGGAGAAGACTGAGAGGTGATATGATAACCATCTTCAAGTACTTGAAGGGCTGTCATATGGAGGATGGTGCTAAGTTGTTTTCTGTTGCCCCAGAAGGTTGGACCAGAACCAGCACGTTAAAATTAAATCAAAAGAGTTTCCGTCTTGACATTAGGAAGAACTTTCTGACAGTTAGAGAAGTTCCTCAGTGGAACAGGCTTCCTTGGGAGGTGGTAAGCTCTACTTCCCTGGAGGTTTTTAAGCAGAGGCTAGATGGCCGTCTGTCAGCAATGCTGATTCTACGACTTTAGGCAGATCATGAGAGGGAGGGCATCTTGACCATCTTCTGGACATGGAGTAGGGGTCCCTGGGGGTATGGGGAAGGTAGTTGTGAATTTCTTGCATTGTGGAGGGGGTTGCACTAGGTGACCCTGGTGGTCCCTTCCAACTCTATGATTCTAAATCCAGAGGCCTCATAAACCTCCATAGAATGTCATTGAGGGCCCCTGACAGATGTACTCAGCTGTTGTTCTCCTTCCAATCTTCTACTGGAAACATCTGTTGTGAGAGAATGGTTTGGGGGTTGGGCACTATTATTCCAAATGATGCTGTATGGTATCCTGCCCTACCACACTATAGCTCAGTCACAGGAACGGAGTTCCTTGGGTGAATGAAGATTTGGGGAATCATTTTCATAATCATCCTACTCATCTTTACTGCTCGGGCAGCACAGTCCTAAGGGGGGGGGGTAGTTGCGGCCAGCAAGCCGCACAGGAAGACTCCCTGAAGCCCGTGAAACTGCTGTATGCCTTTCCATGGGCTGCCCCTGTCAGCCTGGCCCCCTGGAACGCCCCTTTTGGTGTTGGCATGAGTCCCTGAGCTGCAGGTACACTGCTGGGGTGGGGTACTGCCACTCCGCTCCTTGGTGCTGGTGCGAGTGGCCCGATGCTAGAGTAAACGCCCATCTGGACAGCGCAAGTAGCAGATATGCTGGAACTGGGGTCACGCTGCCTCCAAAGCCCTTCTGCCCCCCCTTTGGGCTGCACTGTAAAAAAGCCAGCTTGAGAACATGAAGCCGAGGCATAATATAAACATGTTAAAATAAATAAATAAATAATGATGGCCTAGATTTCCCCACCATTTTATGTCCGCAGCACAGGCTGTGCATACCAATCCAGACACATCCAGATAGACACAGAGATGCAACAATAAAAACAAGTAAAAGAACCACGCGAATACCAGCGTGTAGGGCTGTCGATTCGGTTTGGCCCGAACCGAAAAACAGCCACATTTCCCCCGATTCGGTGGTTTTTAGTTCGGATGGAACTGAACTCAAAAAAGGTGGGAAACCGGGGAGCCGAATTCGGCGAGTTCAGGGTGTTCAGTGAATAAATTCGGCAAATTCGGGGTTCGGCACAGCAGCATAACTGCCAGTTAGTAAGCAGCATTCTCCCGCGGCCAATCGGTGGCCAAGCAGGGTCTTCTTCTGGCCAATCAGTCGCGATTGAGCATGTGAGCCCAGCTGCTGGGTGGCCCGGGGAGAGAAAGAGAGAGTATTTGTTTGTGTGAGAGAAATCCCCATGGGGGGGTGCGTGTGCACATTCGCTCCTTTCCGTGTCTGTAGGGGGCACATTTTTGGGGTTAGAGCCCCCAAACTTTCAGTGTAGCTTCAGATGAGGCTTCTTGTAAAAACCCCCAAGTATTGTAAAGATGGGATCAGGGGGTCCAGAGATATGGGTCCCCCCTTTGCCTTGGATTTGCCACTCTCTAGATGCATAGGATCGGCTGATCCCATTCATCCCAATAGGGAAAAGGGGGGGGAACCCATATCTCTGGACCCCCTGATCCCATCTTTACAAAACTTGGGGGTTCTTGCAAGAAGCCTCATCTGAAGCTACGCTGAAAGTTTGAGACCTCTACCCCCAAAAATGCCCCCCGCGGAGCTGCGGAAAAGCGCCAATGTGCTTTAAGTGGCTTTATTCCTGTCACTGTGGGCAATTTTGGGGGGGGGCAACCTCTTCCGGGCCCCATATCTCGGGACCCCCTTACCCAAACTTTACAAAACTTGGGGGTTCTTGCAAGAAGCATCCCCTCAAGCTACCCTGAAAGTTTGAGACCTCTACCCCCAAAAATGCCCCGCCTGGATCCGCAGAAAGGAGCAAGTGCATTTTTAATGAATTTATTTGGCCGAATTTTCCCTCGAACTAGGCGCTGAATTCCATGGATCCGAATTGGGGGAGTTCGGACTTCAACATATCCCGAATCGAGACGGGCCGAATTCTGCCGAATCCAAACTATACCGAATTTTTTTTTCAACAACCCTACCAGCGTGCCAAAATTCACCTCGGCTGGCTCTGCTTCGAGTGCGCACTCCTAACATGGTGGTGTTTTCCCCGCTTGGAGACGATGTCTTCAGGACAGCTTTCATGTGCTCATGCTCTGCCGCATCTTCAGCATATTGCAGCCCCTGTGGCTGGTTCTGAGGTGTTGGAGAACCGCAGGAGAACTTCCCAGACTGGAAGAGGAAGACAGAGGACTCCATCAATGAACAGATAGAGAAACAGATAGCTAAATAGCTAAATATACAAATGGATAGATAGATAGATAGATAGATAGATAGATAGATAGATAGATAGATAGATAGATAGATAGATAGATAGACAGACAGATAGACAGATGGATGGACGGACGGACGGACGGACGGACAGACAGACAGACAGACAGACAGACAGACAGACAGACTAGAAAAGAGATAAATAGGTTAGATAAATAGACATAGATGTATAGATAGATGTATAGGTAAGATAGATATGTAGGTAAGACAGATAAAAATTAAATAGACAGCTAAATAGAGAGATAAATAGACAGAGACATATAGATATGTAAATAGGTAAGGTAGATATATAGGTAAGAGAGATAAATATATATACAGAGAGATAAAAATATATTTAACCAATAATTAAATAGACAGCTAAACAGATAAACAGACAGAGATAAATAGATAAGATAGCTAGTTAAATGGATAGCTCAGTAAATAAATAGACAGACAGACATATAGATGTAGTATTTACTGCTAATTAGTGAATTTTGGTGACTGCATTTGAGAGCATGACAACAGTTAAAAAAGAGGTTAGGTGTTTGTAGATCTCCCACACAGACTTAATTTCAGGAATCACACTTTCATTTAAAAATAAACAAACAGCAATCTTGAATCAGTTACATTCAATTAAAAAAAAAACCCCCATCCAAGGGGTTAAACGAATGAGGGAAAACAAATGGAACCAAGTCAAGGCAGAAACGGTGGTGGTGGGGATCTAGACATTTTCAAAGCTGTAAAACTACCTGCCTCTGGGATTGCGGCTTTATTAACAGATCAGGTCAATTGCATGGGTGGGCTCCTCACAAGGTTGCTTCTAAGCAGCTATGACTGCTTCTGCTGCTGCATCTTTTTCAACAACGAGTGTACGTGGGGCTGCCCTTGAAGGCAGTTCGGAAGTGACAGCTAGTGTGAAATGTTGCTGCCTGCCCCCGATTGATCAATAGGTATATGTTCAACTTGTTTTGTGGTAGCTGACCGCTTTGTTTCTGGGCCCAATTAAAGGAGCTAGTTCTAGCGTTGCCAGCTCTGCGTTGGGAGATACCTGGAGATTTTGGGGGGCGGAGCCTGAGGAGAGCGGGGTTTGGGGAGGGGAGGGACTTCAATGCCATAGAGTTGCCATTTTCTCCAGGGGAACTGATCTCTATCGGCTGGAGATCAGTTGTAATAGCAGGAGATCTCCAGCTAGTACCTGGAGGCTGGAAACCCTAGCTAGTTCTGAAGCTTACAGCACCCCTTGGCCTGCACAATCCTTGTTCAGATTCCTTCTACTATGCACATTTTTGCAATTATGAAGTGCGGGAGATAAGTATTTTTTGCAATGGCTCTGAGATTCTGCCTTATGAGTATGGTTGCCATCCTCCAGGTGGGGCCTGGAGATCCCTGGGATTACAACTGCAGACTACAGAGATCAGCTGCCCAGGAGCAAGTGGCTGCTTTGGAGGGGGAGGGGAGCCCCATGCCAGGATACCCAGTTGAAGTCCTTCCTCTTCCCAAATGGCAACCTCCCCAGGCTCTACCCCCAAATCTCCAGGAATTTCCCAACCTGGAGTTGGGAACCCTATGCATATCCCTCAGTGTCCATCTTTATAAGGAGGTTCATAAATCTGTGTAAATCTTCTGGGTTCAGGCAGGGATCCTGAAGTGACGGAATGCCTGCTGCTGATTATTTCCACACTGCCGCACATTTTATTAATTAATGTTGGTTTAATAGAAGGACTGATATGTTTTAAAGCTTTATTATTGCCTGGCTTTAAACATAACAGAAAGTAGAAAATGTTCTATTTTCTGCTTCTGAATGGCCTGCAAGCTGTAATAAAGATTGACTGCCTGACTGGAAAATGTTCTAGATAATGGACTTCCGGTGGTGCCGTTGGAGAGAGCACTCCATTTCCCCAGGTTGTCCTGGGAGAAATCCAAGTTTGCGTTATTTTTGGGGTACATAGATACCCCAATCCGACCCTTGCAAGTGGGTTGGAAAGCAGGAACTCCCTGCAGCCCGCAAACGCGGTTTGACCTCCTAGGTACTCTGAGGGGGCTTTTTTAAGCCCCTCGGAGTCCTAGATGCCGGTCCTGCGAGGGCACTAGGGAAGGACATCGCCAAAACGCAACTTTGGCAGCAAGCTCTACCCTCCACCGCCTTAATACCAACATAAGGACTACATAAAGAAAAGAACCTCACCTCTTGACACCCAAGTGAGTACAAAAGAACTCTTCGTCTACTTACTAGAAATTTGAACAGACGGGAGGCTGATAAGAATATTTCTGGGACCCCCACCCCTCCATAATCCGAACTGAAAAAGTTTGATCTGAGTTAGTCATCGGGATTAGCGACAGGAGCCTTATCGGATCGATCAGCCTAAATCATAACAAAGAGTCGGAAGGATACCTTTTAGACTGACAAGAATTATCACCAATGAGAGGTCCGAAGGAAGGGGAGGGTGATTTCTCTTCCTGATTTTCCGGCGAATTCCTGCCACGTTTGCAGTAAGGGAGTGCCTGGAACGGAAGACTCTCTATAACACCCTCTCTATCATTGGAACTAAAACAACAGGAAGTAGCCGCGGGACTGAATATCCGTCGCACTCGAGTTACTTTCAAATCATTCCTGAAGGAATAACCATCGAGAAGAGGCGATAGAAGGTCTGCAGCACTAGTAACTTCCTGTTTACTTCCTGATTAATCCGATCTAGAGCGACCGAAAAAACTCACTGGTATTTTAAAACTTTAAAATGCAATTTTAAAGCCAATTTCGACTCTTTTCAACCCGAAAAAATTACTAGGCTGATCTTTGAACTATCATCTTTTAACCAGCACCTTAAAGGCCCTGTCGGTGGACATGTATTTTACCAGCTTTTTCTGAATGTAAATGTCTCGACCCCGCTCTGGCTCACTACATAGCCCTGCCTATACTAAACTAAGGGACTCTTTACAAACCTCGACCATGGAAAAAAAGTTACAGGATATGCTAACTAAACAAACTGAGGCAACAAATAAACAGTTTGAACAGATGTCTGCACAGATGGCACAGTTGACTTCTATGATGACAAATCTTGGTCAAGCATCCCAAGCTATTAATCAGAAGTTGGATGTGGTCACTGGAGACTTGAAAGAAGTAAAAACTCAAATGATTGTTATGAAGACAGATATGCAAGCGATGGATGTATCAATTAAGAAAGTAATGGATGAGCACAAGGACACAAAGAAAAAATTAACAAGCCAAGAAAAACAGATTGAAACAATACAAGCGGATCAGATGGCGGCAAAAAATCAAATGGCAATGATGGAGATGAGAGTGAAAGAGACCAACCTTCGTATACGCAATTTTCCAGATATGATGGGAGATAATAAAGAATCTGCAATACCAAATTTGGCCTACTTATTTCAGATAGATGAACAAGAATTAAAACAAGCCATTAATAGAATATACAGGATACCACTACCTGCTAGAATGAGAAGATCTAAGCCAAGAGATTTGATGATAGTGTTCTATGACACCAGAGTTAAAGACAAGATTATGAAGATTCATTATGAAAATCCAGTGTCAGCAGGAGACTCCTCTCTTATACTACTGAAGGATATTCCAAGGCATCTACTTTCACAGAGGAATAACTACAAAGACTTTGTGTCTATACTGAAAGCTAATGGCATCAAATATCGTTGGATTATGCCACAAGGTTTGGCTTTCACCTATAAGGAAGTGAAAACGACAATTCTATCCCAAGCAGATGTGGGGAAATTTTTGAGAAAATATAAAATGGACCTTAAAGAATTACCTGGAGAGAAGGAGGAAGAAGAAGAGGAAGAAGAAGAGGTACAGGGTGCAGAAGGTGGTACTAAATTATAGACTTTTTATTTTGTTAAAAAATACTACATTATGGCAAAAGCAATTTCTTGGAATGTAAATGGACTGAATGAGAAAACTAAAAGGGCCAGAATCTTCAAATATCTACAGAAATATAAATACTCCCTAATTTGCCTACAAGAAACCCATATAGCTTCAAAGCATAAAAAATACTTGGAGAAACAGATGCTTGGACAAGCATTTATTGCTTCTGCTAAAACTAAAACAAAGGGAGTGGTAATCTATGCCCACCCCAGTCTCTGTCCAGAACTAGTATATAAAGACAATGAAGGAAGAATTGTAATTATCAGAACTAAAATATTGGGACAAAGGACAATAGTGGTTGGAATCTATGCACCCAATGAAGGGAAAAAATCCTTCTATGAAAAATTACATGACCTGATAACCCAGTACGCACAAGACCAAATTTTATTGATGGGCGACTTCAATGGAATTATTCTCCCATCTCTGGACAAAAAATCAAAAGCAAAAGATATCAATGATGGATGCTTGCCTAAAACCTTCTTTGCCATGGCTTCAGAATTAGAATTACAAGACATTTGGAGAACAATGAATACAACAGCTAAAGAATACACCTTTTATTCAGCAAGACACGATTCACACTCCAGAATTGATATGATATGGGCCAGTAAATCAATTTTCACGCAACTACGTAAAATTCATATTTTACCTAGAACTTTTTCTGATCACAATCCTGTTACCTTTGATTGGAACAATAAACAAGCATTTAGATGGCGAATGAACGATAAACTTTTAAAAGACAACAAGATACAAAAGGAATTACAGGTTTTAATGAAAGACTTTTTTGAAATTAACCTTAATGGGGAAACTTCTTTAAATACAGTTTGGGATGCATTCAAAGCTGTTCTGAGAGGTTTTATGATACAGAATCACTCGGCCTGGAAGAAGACTCAATTGCAATTTACAAACAACATACTTTGGAATTTACAAAATTTGGAGCAGAAATTGGTAATGGTAACACAGGAAGAGGAGAGAAGAGAAATTCAAATACAGATTTCTGCATCTAAACACCAATTAAATTTGGTAATAATGGAGGAAATGAATAAAAATCTGAAACTTGCTAAACAAAAGTATTTTGAATATGCAAATAAACCAGGAAAATTTTTAGCAACACAACTGAAGGACTCATTTCAAAAGAAGATTATAACAAAAATCCAAACTGCTAAAGGACCAGTTTACTCAACTTCAGAAATTCAGAAAGAATTTGTTTCATTTTACTCTAAGTTATATCAGAAAGAAAATACTTCAAAACAGAAAATAGACAAATTTCTAAACTCAATACAGATGAAAGCTTTGTCAATGACCCAGAGAGAATGTATTGAAGCTCCAGTAACAAGGGAAGAAATACAAGAAGCAATACTGAGACAAAAAACGGATAAAACACCTGGACCAGATGGAATTACTGCACTATTTTATAGAACTTTTAGTGACAATTTAGTTGGATTTTTTGGTTCACTTTACAATGCAATTTTGGACGAGGGAACATCCCCGGAGACTTGGTCACACGCATTTATATCACTGATACCCAAAGAAGGAAGAGATCCAGAAAAAACATCTAATTACAGACCTATATCGCTCTTAAATGTGGATTACAAAATTTTTGCTTCGGTTTTGGCATGTAGGATAAAGCAATTTATTAAGGATCTTATACATGAGGACCAAGCAGGTTTTATACCAGGAAGGCAAATAAAAGACAATGTAAGAATTTTACTAGATTCACTGGAATATTATGACCATAATATTCAACAAACTGCGGCTTCTGTATTTTTGGATGCAGAAAAAGCCTTTGATATGGTCTCTTGGAACTTTTTGAAACGGATTTTGGATAAATTGAATTTTGGAGATCGTTTTCAGAAAGGTATATCAGCTATTTATACCTCCCAACAAGCTAAAATTTTGGTTAATGAATCAATGTCAGATAACTGCCAAATCACGAAAGGGACTAGACAGGGATGTCCCTTGTCTCCACTTTTATTTTTGTTGGTGTTGGAACCGCTATGTGTGAAACTAAGAAGTATGCAGGACATCCGCGGGCTAAGAATTAAAAAACATGAATTTAAGTTGAGAGCATTCGCGGATGACCTACTGCTAATTTTGGAAAACCCAACACAGTCAATGAATATACTTCAGGAGACTTTGGATGATTTTGGAAAAGTATCAGGCTTTAAAGTGAATCAAGAAAAAACAAAGATAATATTTAAAAATTTATCGGAAATACAACAACAGGAATTTATATCATATACTGGCTGGGAGAAAGCTAACAAAGTTAAATACCTGGGAATTTGGATCACTGCAAAGAATAAAGATCTGTTAACCAACAATTACCTCAAGTTATGGGGTAAGATTAAAACTGATATGATTATATGGTCAAACAAAAAATTGTCATTAATGGGACGTATCTCAACGATCCAAATGAATGTCTTACCGAGGATGCTCTTCTTATTCCAAAATTTACCAATAATATCACAAACAAAATATTTTGAAACTTGGAGGAAAGACATTTCAAACTTCATCTGGCAAGGAAAAAAACCAAGGACTGCTTATAAATACTTGGTGGATCTAAAAACTAGAGGAGGTTTAGCACTGCCTAACTTTCAACTCTATGCTGAAGCGGTAGCTTTAGTATGGCTAAAAGACTGGATGAATTTGTCAAATGTACGTTTGCTAGACTTGGAAGGTTATAATAACTTAAGTGGATGGCATGGTTATTTGTGGTATGATAAAATTAAATTACAAGCAACATTCCGTAATCATATAATCAGGTCCTCTCTACTTCGTATTTGGATGAGATATAAACACATTTTGGAACCAGAAACACCGATGTGGATATCGCCCCAAGAAATGCTAACTTTGCGCCCACTTAGACCAGACAAATTTATTACTTATCAAGATCTAACTAATTGGGAAGGAAAGAAATGCTCACTAAAAGACTTTCAACTGCTTAAGGATGATTTACAATGGCTTCAATATTACCAAATCAAATCAGTTTTTGTACAAGATGCAAAAAAAGGTTTCTCTAAAGAAAAATCTCCTTTTCAAAGGATTCTACTAGACAATAATACAAAGCTGATTTCTAAAATGTATAATCTCCTTTTAACAATATACTGTGAGCAGGACACGATTAAACCAACTATGATCGATTGGGCTCAAAATGTGGGACATGATATTGTTTTAAATAAATGGGAAAGATTATGGTCTAAAGATTTAAAAGGAATAAAAGCACAGTCAGTGCGAGAAAACATCTATAAAATGATGTATAGATGGTATCTAACACCCAAGAAAATTGCAAAGATTTATAAAACGATGTCCCCTACTTGTTGGAAATGTAACAAAGAAATTGGTTCCTTTTATCACATGTGGTGGACCTGTGACAAAGCCAAAGACTTCTGGGACATGATTTATAACGAACTGAGATTAATACTACAAAAGAATATATCCAAAACACCAGAAATGATGTTATTGAGTATGATTCCAGACGACTTAGCAACACAAAGAACTTTTTTGATATATGCCACAACAGCTGCGAGACTGCTTTATGCAGCGAAATGGAAAGGGCTAGAAACTCCAGAGAAAAAAGACTGGATTGTTAAAATGTTTGAAGTGGCAGAAATGGCAAAACTCACAGCTATTCTAAATGAAGAAAATGACGTTCGGTTTTTGGGGGAATGGGGGGCGTGGATGCATTATTGTGAATATGAGTTAAAATTGGGAAGAATGGAAGAATATTTTCTAATCTGATCCAGAGGATTATTCTTGATTTTTTTTTATATTGAATAAGCATAATTATATTTACTAACAGATTACGGTTTTTTATATATGGTATTGATATTTTATCAAGATTAGATTACCTATGACGGGAGGAACTTTTTATTAAGAGGCAGATAGAGGTGATGGGGAAGTCAAAAAATTTTCCATTTCTTTTTTTTCTTTTTTCTTTTCTCTTTTTTATTATATGATATGGAATTATAACAACTTTAGGTTAGAATTGAAATTCGATATTGTTATAGATGTTGTTTAATGCAATGGAAAATTTCTATCATAAAACCCAATAAAATTTATATAAAAAAAAAAAAAAAAAAAGAAAATGTTCTAGATAATAATTATTTTAACCAACTTTTGCTGAGAACACAAAGATCTCAAAGCAAAGCCCAAGTTTCAGTTGTGGTATTAGAACTTGTGGTTTCTGAGGGGGATTAAACCGTTTCATCACACCTATACGTGTCTGTATTGCTAGCCCACATCTGCACATCCACAATGATCTTAAAGCCAATTTTATCTTTCAGGAATTGCTCAGAAAACCAAGGATGTACATTTACGTTTCTCAGAGCACAGGAAAACAGTCTGAAAACGAACGATGGAAAACAAATCTGCAAAAACAATTTTTAAAAAATGAAGTCAGCAAATTCAAATACCAACCCCAGAGTGATTTTCAGGATGAACTCACCAAGTAGGTTAGTGATTTAGTAGAACCCCAAACAACAATACTTAAGGAAATGGACTTGCTAATTTCAAACGACCAAAGTTATAATTTGTTTGTAAAAGGGCTTGAAAAGTGTGCCTGATAAATACAAGCAAATACATATTTTTAAGACAGCTAGATTTGAGTCCTGCAGCATCTTAGAGTCCGGCAAGATTTTTTGGGAGTACGAGCTTTTGAGAATCGAAACTCCCTTCACCAGATATCGTCAGAAAGCTCTCACACTCTCTGAAAAATCTTGTTGGTCTCCAAGCTGCTACTGGCATTGAGTCGAGCTGATTTAGTGCAGACCAACATGGCTACTTACCCTCTGAAACATTTTAGAGGCAGCATATGATAGAGTTAGAGTTAGCAATGATTAAGAAATCCACAAACACTGCCAAGTCATCCATTAGGAAACGCAAGTTAGATGGCAAAGGTAAGTGCAGCCTGTTCGCTGAGGGGGTCTCACTTACAAGTCACTCCTGCTAACAGTGAACTCAGTCCTGCGACTACCAGCAGGGCTCCGAACAGAGACGGAAGACGTTTCGGCACATGTGGGGTATTTCCTGTTTTCATCATTAAAGGAAGCCCCACCCCCACTGATCTAATGGGGCTGTGAGGGTCTCTGTCTATGTGTCTCTGCTTCCCATCACCTGCTTTGTTATCAGTGAACTCGTAAAAGCAGTTCACACCTTCTGGTCTCAGGCGCCAGGCCTGATTGCCCCTAGTATCTTCCCCCCCGCTGTTCTTCCTGTCAGTACTCCCTCAGGCCGATGCGGCCTTGGAAGTGTGATAGCTTCACCAGACTTCCTGGGACTCGTCTGATGTTTTGTATTATGCCAAGCTTGTAACTTCCCATAACAATAAGTGTGAACCCCAGTGCCCCAGTGCCCTGGAGTCAATATATTCTGTAAACCCGAATAGCCCCTCACTTGCAACTTTCTACCTGTGCCTGTCTCATCTCCTGATGTCTTCAATAAATCCTTTGTTTCTTTACCATCGTCTGAACATTTGATTTGGAGACGCAAACTCAGAGAGAGGGGATCTCTCACAGGGGCACAAGCCTGCTCCCTGCCCTCCAGAAACCACAGAACACTGAGGGCAAGTTAGCCTCCATCTGGCAGAAAAACTGAGAGGAGGAGAAAGGGGCACGCTCACAGGTGAAAGTATCCTGTCATGGCGGGTGGTGCCATTGCATCCCTGTGACCCCAGTTCCCCTCTCCAAACTCGGCCATACAGGATTGGGTGGGAAAAGGTTAACACATCCCACACCTTGCACTGAACTCTTCAAGTAGGTTCTGGCACCAGACGAACCCGTCAGTTTTGGGGGTTGGGTTGCACTTGCATTCTCGTCACTTAACGACACCAGCGTCATGTGTGAACAGGCCACCACACATCTGGCGTGAAGACAGGACTTTCCTATCCTCTCGAACGTCATGCTTTTCACACATTCCGCTGCCACCTGTGCAGCAACTGAGTGAAGAGAGATCAAGGGCTGCCTCTTGCAAAGCAAATCTTAACACCACCACATGTTCGTTCAAAGTCTGAACATGCTGCCTTCAGTGATGTACAGCTAGGATGATTATTGTCGAAGGCTTTCACAGACAGAGTTCATTGGTTCTTGTAGGTTATCCGGGCTGTGTAACCGTGGTCTTGGAATTTTCTTTCCTGACGTTTCACAAGCAACTGTGGCAGGCATCTTCAGAGGAGTAACACTGAAGGACAGTGTCTCTCAGTGTCAAGGGCGTAGGAAGAGTAATATAAGAGTAATATATTACTCTTCCTACACCCTTGACACTGAGAGACACTGTCCTTCAGTGTTACTCCTCTGAAGATGCCTGCCACAGTTGCTGGCGAAACGTCAGGAAAGAAAATTCCAAGACCACGGTTACACAGCCCGGATAACCTACAAGAACCAGCTAGGATGATTGTCTATACCTAGGTCTGCAGGTAGGATTGCCAGGTGGGGGGCAGTTGCCCACCAATCCACCAGGCTGCTCCGGAGCAGGGATCTCATGGGCGTGCAGCTGCCCGCGACGTGATTACGTCACTTTCGGGTTTACCCCTGGAAGCACCGCATTGCAGTGGCCGCTTTAGCATTCAAACCCCCCAAACGCCAGAAGTGATGTAATCCCAGAAGTGATGTACGGGTGCGCACGTGTGTGATCACCCCAGCCCCCAAAACCTCCCACGGATGGAGAGGGGGGACTTGGCAACCCTATCTGCAGGCCCTTAGGAAATGGCTCAATGGTTATCTGGCTACAGAGGGACCAAGCTGGTGCTTCTGCATGGGCCACTGCTTTCAGCATGCCTTTGGATTAGGAAGAGGCAAGGGAAGGGAGGTGACTCACAGGGAGACACCCCACCCCAAAGTGAGGTAAGTCTGCTGAGTCTCACATTCATTATCTATGCCTTGTAACACACCAGCAGTTCTCCTAAAGCATCCGGGTTGGGACTTACTGGTTTCCAGAATTGTTCCTTGGACCACTGACCTTCTGGTGTTTATGGTAAGGCCCTAAGAAGTTGTACTTTTCTGCCACCTTCCTTACTGGGCATGTCCCCCCCCCCCCATCCTGGAGACGCTGTGATCCCATGGAGAGGTCACCTATCTACAGCAAAGTCTTGGACATTATCCTTCTTTCTGCTTCCAGGGCCACAATGAAGCGTTCCTTCCTGCAGTGTTGATGACTGAGATTCCTTAAAAGAACTTATGGCTAATGATGTTATGAGATGGAGAATTGTGAGGATTGTGAGCAAGTTTCAGCGGGTGGTAAGAAATCCAGCATCCTCCTCCCCCGCCCCCGTGAGCAATGCTTAGCCTTGCCATGCCTTGTCAGAGCAGTGATGATGATGACATCATGCTGACAGGAATCAGAGCACACTGGAAACCCATGGGAATGCATGCGCTGCAAGCTCAAGGCCCTTATGGTTAAAAAAAGGGCTTCCGAGGGCACATAGGAGAGCAAAGGCAGAGCTACACGTGGCCTGAGAACAGTAGGCTCTGCTGGGTTCCTACTGAGCCGCCTGCATTACCAAGGGACCTCACAGCACACAGAAGGCCTGAACAGGGCATGCTCTTTGACAGAAACATACCTCCATGTCATCTTCTTCATCCGTCTATCAGAGGAGACAGAGGATAGGGTAGAAAAGGACAGAGAGTAACATTTAGGAAACACAGAGCCATCAAAACACGGAGCAACTGCACAGCTGCTAAAGGTGTGAGCACCAAGGCAAATTGGGAACAATATTTTGAGGAGGCTCACTCATCCTTGTGGCAAATTAGTTGTGGTTTTTTCCCTTGGCTGATTTTCATACAGCTCCACATCCTGCAGGGCTGACATGTCCTGTCAAGATGTGATGGTCGGGCTGACCCTGGAAGCTTGACGGAGAAAGCTCTGGGCATTTGAGCGGTGACGTAACCCTGGTGCGCTTCCCTTTTTCACCAGGGGTCTGTTGAAGAACCACTGTGCCTATCTCATTCCTTCCCGTTGCCCGTCACTGTCTCTTTTTGGGAGCGCATGCCAGCCACGACGGAAAGGCAAAATAGCCACCACTTAGTAACCTGGAACTGATAGCGATCAGGTCATCAAGACAGGGCTACTGCCATATCAGGCCTCCTTGCCCCGTCGTCAGGATTAACCTGTAGATTCCAGGAACCCACAAACAAGAGGGTAGAAGTAAATGTCACACCTAGGTACACATAAAAGGAACGTTCTGGAGGGCAGAAGAAAGTGAGCCACTCTGCAAGAGAAAACCAAAGTTCCCAGGTGTTACTAGTCAAACTGGCCGGCAGAAAACTCCTATCTAGCCCAATGTAGAAAGAGATCACTGGCCCAGTTCACAAATGCAGACACGGAAAGTGGTATAATCCTACAGAACTTCAGTTTTTTAAAATTTAACCGCTGGTTAGAAAGTGAAAATCACTCCCCAAACCTGCCCCTTCAGATAAGTCATTCAGCCTAAGCTTCTCTTGGGTTTCTCAGGAAGGAACTCTGTGAACACAGAGGTGATTTCAGGGGCTTGAAAGAGCTTGGAAAAACTCGTCTGTGTGCCGTTGGCTCTAAGCAGCGCAAGCACTTTTCAGCGCATGGGGTCTGCGCAGAGAACATCCAGGCCAGCATTCATGGGTGCCAGGAAAGTGAGGCCTGGCACAGGAACTCCTTGTGAAGTTGGGGGGCACCCCACACGACGAGTGGTTCTCCCATGGGGCAGGCAAAATGTGAAGCCACACTCAGCAGCTTCCATGTGGGAACCTGAACAACAGCTTTGGCCTTAAGGATACCGCACACAGTACCTTCCACTAGGATGCTTCCCCCCCCCCCCCCGGCACTTTCTGTACTTTGTTGTGAAAGTCTCTGATGCCAAACAGCACAGAGGAACACATCAAGAACTCAGGCAGAGGCCCATCTTTACACAACGGGCCACACCAAATGATGTATAATCAAAGGTGAGAGCCGTTTTCCTGAATGCCTTGATAGCAAATAAAACTTGCCCATGTGTTGAACATTCAAACTTTGTATTGGTATGAAGGTTCCCAGTCTCCACGTGGGGCCTGGAGATCTCCTGGTATTACAACTAATCTGTTACAACAGAGGTGTCAGGCCTGTATCTCAGTTGATTTGTTTCCTTTCGTTTTCCCACTGACCAGACTCAAGGATTGTTGTGCATACCTAACTCCGTTTGAAGCTCCATGGAGACCACCCAAACTGAAGATCTCTTTCGCCGGCTCGGCAGAGATACTACCTTGTCAGCGACCCAAGGTGAGGGGAAGCCAGAAGTCTCCCCCCAAAGCTTCCGTTCCCTGCCCGCAGAGATCAGCGCGGCCCCCTCAAGATCACGAATCCCGATTCCAAAGGGGAGCTTGCCTCGTTTGCGGAGCAACGAACCACTTTGTTTCAGCATGCCCTCAACGCCTGGAACTCCCTCGACCGAACACGTTGCCCCGGGCTCGGGGACGACCTCAACGCAGAGGCACCGCGGCCACCCGCAGTACAGCACCGGGATGGCCCACACCCTCTGCACTGCCTACTTCTGCAGACCCCTCCGGGTCCTGGATTACAAGTGCCCCAGTGGGGGACAACTCTCCATCTTCGGACGGGGAGCTTCCCTGGGATACCCCAGCGTTAACCCTGGACTCGCTTCCTGACCTATCACAAAACCGGGGAAGACCTCAACGCAGAGGCACCGCGGCCACCCGCGGTACAGCGCCGGGATGGCCCACACCCTCTGCACTTCCCACTTCTGCAGACCCCTCCGGGTCCTGGATTACAAGTGCCCCAGTGGGGGACGTTTCTCCATCTTTGGACGGGGATCATCTCCAAGATACCCCAGCGCTAAACCTGGACTCGCCTCTTGACCTGTCTAATAACCGGTCACAGTCTGCGGCGAATGGGACGTCCCCACAGACCCTCGCAGTTTCTCCTGCAAAACCTACGAAACCGACAAAGGTGAAAGAAGTAGAAAATACGGTGTATGTGGACGCAGTGTCGCAACACTATAAAGGGGGTCCCCAACTGCCTGTCAAGGCACTTATTGACTCCGGTTGCGCTCGCACTCTCATCAATGAGGCCACATTTGCAGCACTCAAAGTCAAGTCCGAGGCTTTACCAGCCCCCGTCCAATTTGCCCAAATGGATGGAAGCCATTTCAAGGGGGGTCCAGTTGATCATCGCACTATAGGGGTGGCGATGGGAATTGGCTCCCACTGGGAGCAAATCGACTTTACCATAGCCCCTATTCGATTCGAAGTGGTCCTGGGAATTAACTGGATTAAAGGTCATTGTCCCAGTATTGATTGGGACACGAACACAATCTCCTTTGACAACCCTAAATGCGACCAGCACCGACAGCAAGTTGCGGTGCTGTCTCCACCCGCTTCGGCATCACTCTCCGAGGTCCCATCACCACCAGCCCTCCCTGAGATATACCAGGACTTTGCGGATGTCTTTAACATTAAAGAATGTGATGCCCCCTCACCGGGCTACTGACTGTGCAATTGAAGTGGTGAAGGACTGTACATTAACCAAAAGTAAAATCTACCCAATGAGCACTTCCGAGCGCACTGTGCTACGGGACTTTTTGGACAAAAACCATGCCAGAGGGTTCATTCGCCCATCGAATGCTCCCAACTCAGCCCCCGCGTTTTTCGTCTGAAAAAAGGAGGGCGACCTACGCCTCTGCATTGACTTCCGAAAACTCAATGCAGTTACTCAAGCCAACGCCTATCCTATACCGCTAATTTCAGATATCTTGGGACAACTACAAGAGGGACGTATTTTTTCTAAATTGGACCTGGTAGAAGCCTACTACCGCGTCCGTATCCGCGAGGGGGACGAACCCCTCACTGCCTTCTCTAGCTGCTTTGGAATGTTTGAATTCCTTGTGATGCCCTTCGGGTTAAAAGGAGCCCCGGGGGTCTTCATGCAACTCATCAATGAAATCCTTCATGATTTACTATACCGCGGAGTGGTGGTTTATTTAGACGACATTCTTATTTATTCAAAAACCATGGACGAACATGTCGCATTGGTCCGAGAAGTTCTACGCCACCTACGCAATCACCAACTCTTTGCTAAGTTAGCTAAATGCGAATTTCACCAAAGCAAAATAACCTTCTTGGGATATATAATCTCCCACCATGGCCTTAGCATGGACCCGGCCAAGGTCCAATCCGTCCTCGATTGGACTCCTCCCTCCACCTGCAAGCAAGTACAACAGTTTCTGGGCTTTGCTAATTTCTACCGCGGATTTATTCCTAACTTTGCCCAAGTAGCACTGCCCATCACCGACCTTCTGAAAACCAAGGGTAAAGAAAGCTCTGCTACATTACCCTCCGCTAAGATACTGTGGACTGATCAATGCCAGACCGCCTTTGTAGCCCTCAAATGCCTTTTCACGTCGGAACCTGTGCTACGGCACCCAGACCCAAATCAAATGTTTATTGTGCAAGTCGATGCCTCCGACGTAGCTATGGGAGGGGCCCTGCTCCAAAGAGGACCAGATGGTCTCCTTCACCCCTGCGCTTACTTCTCAAAGAAATTTGCGCACTCCCAATTGAACTGGCCCATTTGGGAGAAAGAAGCCTCAGCCGTTCACCATGCACTTACTCTATGGCGACAATTCCTGGAAGGGTCTAAGATCCCCTTCGAAGTTTGGACCGATCACAAGAATCTAGCCGCCCTCACAGGAACCCATAAGTTATCCGCGAAACAACAGCGTTGGGCGGAATTCTTTGCTCAGTTTCGTTTTGTCCTGAAGCATGTCCCAGGAAAACAAAACGTTCTCGCAGATGCTCTTTCCCGGTTGCCTCAATATCCAACGAAACTCGATCGGCCAACAGACTCTTTATTTACGCCCGCGCAAAGAGAAGCCCTACCCGTACTGGCTGTACAAACTCGATCCCAGACGCTGCCCCAGCGGAAGCACGCAGTAGCCGGCGTTCCAGCTCCTCCAGCCCAACTGGCCGCCCAGCCGCCTGCAATCTGCACACCGCCGAACGTAAGCGCTTCCCCCTCGTCATCCCCCATAACTGCTCCTACTGCCACCGTAAACAACGGGGGGGTTCCCGTCTCCGAATCTTTCTTAAATTCCCTTCGGGAACAATGCCTTATGGAACGCTCTGATCAAACCCTGCCTCCTGGTGTAATCGAACAAGGAGGCTTTTGGTACAAAGACTCGAAATTATATGTGCCCAAAACGTTCCGAAAAGACGTCTTACACTTGGCTCATGGAGTAAAAACGGCTAGACACTTTGGGTTCTTAAAGACCCTTCACCTGTTGCGCAGACAATTTTGGTGGGGGGGAATGCATTCTGACATTGACTCTTTTATTCGCAGCTGTCCTGTTTGCGCCACAGTCAAACGATCTCAAGGCAAGCCCCCAGGACTGCTGCAACCACTTGAAATACCCAGCAAACCCTGGGAAGTGATTGCTATGGACTTTATGACGGATCTCCCTCTCAGCGGGGGAAAGACTGTGTTATGGGTTATCACTGACTTATTTTCTAAGCAAATACATTTGGTTCCATGTGCGGGGATCCCCTCCGCTCAGAAGTTGGCCCGCCTCTTCGTATCACATGTCTTTAGACTACATTCGTTTCCGCGCAAGATAATCTGCGACCGCGGAAGTAGTTTTGTTGCTAAGTTTTGGAAAGCTTTTCTCAGATTGGTGGGGGTTGAGCAGGGGTTGTCTAGTGCATACCATCCCCAAACGGATGGTCAAACCGAACGTGTCAATGCTGTACTTGAATGTTACTTACGCTGTTATGTCAATTACCATCAAGATGACTGGGTGGAGCTGTTGCCTTTTGCAGAATATGCCTACAATAATGCTGTACATCAGTCCACAGGTTTCAGCCCGTTTTATGCGGTGTATGGACAGGACTTCGGTCCTATCACCCCAATAGAAGGAGGGGAGGGGGAAGGAGATGCCGACATTGCCTCTTGGGCACATACCCTCCGTACAACATGGCCCTGGCTGGTTAGCAACCTAGACCGAGCCAAACGTAAATACAAGGCGCAGGCTGACAAGCATCGTTCCCCCGGTGAGGACCCCGGTGAGGGTACCTTAGTATACCTTTCCACCAAGAACCTGCGCTCCACCCGTCCGTGCCATAAGCTCAATGCTAAATACATTGGCCCGTTTCCCATCATCCGGGTCATAAACCCTGCCACGGTGGAACTGTCACTCCCCAAAACTCTGAGGCGTGTGCCATATCAGCCTTCTGAAGCCCCATGTTGCTTCCCCGCAATGGCACCCGGAACCGCCTCCTGAACAGCCCATAATGGTGGGGGGGGGGGGAAGAACATTTAGAAGTCTCCAAAATCCTGGATTCCCGCATACACCATGGGACCTTGCAATACCTAGTCCGCTGGAAACACTTCCCCCCTGCCTATGACGAATGGGTTCGCGCACGAGATGTCTCCGCCCCCAAACTTGTCAACGCCTTTCACAATGCCTACCCAGACAGACCAGCCCCCTTGCCGGAAGGGAGGGGGCCTTAAGGGGAGCAGGATGTCAGGCTGTTATCTCGGTTCAGTTGTTTTCTTTCGTTTCTCTGCTGAACCGTCCAGACCTCAAGGACGGCTTCACATACCAAAGCCTGGGAACGCCATTCCTGGGAAATAACGCTCTGTTTATGCTTTGTAATCTCCCGCCATTTCTCTGCCTTATATTGCTGAATACTGAGCAAGACAGCTCATAGCTGTCATCTTATCCTTGATGCACTGTAATGCCTATTTGATCAGTAAAGCCATCTGCTTGGATTCTGACTGTCTCTGTGGTGATTTCTGGTTCAATGGGTCAAGAGCTCACAGGCTTAGAGGTAGAGCATTCTGCTTGGCATGCAGAAGGTCCCAGGATCCATCCCCACCATCTCCAGTCAAAGGGACCAGGCAAGTAGGAGTTGTGAAAGATCCCTGCCGGAGACCCTGGAGAGCCGCTGCCGGTCTGAGTAGACAATACTGACCTTGATGGACCAAGGGTCTGGTTCAGTAGCTTCGTGTGTTCATATAAGAGGGGGAAAGTCCAGCTGCAGCCGAAATAAGTAAGAGAGGGGCGAGGAGGCCTGCGTAGTAAGAGCGTGCACACACTCATCTGGGCTCATCTGGGCCACCTGCTGCTAGCTGGACTGTTGGGGCCCCCGACTCTATGGGGGCACAGGCTGCTAGCGCAGAGCCGGTGGGATCATCCTCCCTCTGACTGTTCCTGCCCCCCCGGCCGCAAATGCAGCCCTCAGATGAGTAGGGAACTTGTTTCTTGAAAAAGGATACAGTTACAGCCCATTCCTGAGAATTGGGCCGAAACTTCTTAGGAGGTGGCGTGACCTTGTGTGAGTAATCGCGTGTTTAAACGCACTTACACTGGCGGCGAGGACAGTCCTGGCGGCCAAGTGCCGTGGGACTGCACCTCCCCCCTCCGCCGGCGCGGCCTCTTTGTGGCGCTGGCAACGGTGTGGATAGGCCACGCTGGCGCAGGGGGGCATTCCGTGGGTGGGCCGGGGAAGGAGCCGCCACTTGGTCGGCTTCCTAACCCCTTTTGGCCACTTGCGCCAGCAGCCGGAACAGCATTGCTGCACCTGCTTTTTGCCCACGCGCAGCCTCGCTGTTTTCAATGGGGTAAAAAGCCCCAGTTAAACAAACAAAAAAAGCTGCGAAATGGCTTTTTTTTGTTTTGTTTAACGGCATCGGGGAAACAGCTTAGTAAGAGGCGCCGCTGCACCTCTTCCCCGCCGTCCCTGTACGCCTCAGCTCAGGAATGGGCTGTCAGTGATTCAGTGTTATCACATGATTTTATGAAATCTTTCTAAACTGTTAAGAAAATGGCCCGACACAGGAGGAAAAAAGTCTGCGGCTTCTAACTTCTATCGAAAACAATTAAATTACATCTCACTGATTCCAGTGGAATTTGGGACCAAACTCCGCACTGACTCTGCAGCGCATCCTCTGTTCTATTTACTCCAGTACTGCCAGAAGGGGTATGAATTTGGCTGGAGCTGAGCATTCCCAACCAAGCTGCTGAGGGCCAGAATGGTGCAGTGGTTAAGAGCGGTGGTTTGGTGCGGTGGAGTCTGATCTGGAGCACTGGGTTTGATTCCCCACTTCTACACATGAAGCCAGCTGAGTGACCTTGGGCTAGTCACAGCTCTCTCAGCCCTACCTACCTCACAGGGTGTCTGTTGTGGGAAGGGGAAGGGAAGGTGATTGTAAGCCTTTTTGATTCTTCCTTAAGTGGTAGAGAAAGTCAGCATATAAAAACCAACTCTTCTTCTTTCTCCCATGGAAGGGAAGATAAATGCCAGCACGGTTTTCCTTGTGGGGCAAGGGAGAAGTATCCTTTCTCCCGGCTCCCAGGCTGCAGCTTCAATCAACCCCCCGCCCCGGCTTCAGAAAAGAGGGGGGGAAATCCCAAACGGAGAGGGCCGTCCACACGACTCCGATGTCACCCCCAGCAGGGGCCCATAGTTGTGTCTAACTTTTGTTGGATTGAGCCCAGTGATAGCAACAAACTCTGGGTTTAGCTACCATTTCATCCAAATTAATCCACTGTTTTGCTCCAGAAATATTCACCAACAACAACGGAAGCCTCATTTGTTTTGTCTTTTATGGCATTTTCAGCACACTTGACATGAAACCAGATTAGCTGCAGGAGAGGCCAATAACAGCCTGCTCACATTGCTTTTTAAGGATATGTCTTGTTCCACAAGGGAGCTGTTTGTTTTGCTTTGGGCCTGGCGACATGGAAAGGCATCCATTCTTCCTGCGCGGAAGCCGTGGTAGGTATGCTCCCTTTGCTTATGCTCTTTCAGTTAAGCCTTTTCATTGCCAGCAAAAACAAATCCCTCCCCAAAGTAGCACATTTAGTCCCCTGGACTAAAAGATCCATCAGGAACAACTCAAGTATTCTTCACAATCTAGACATTATCAACTGATTTAGAGTGGTGTAACTCTGTTTAGGATTGCACTGCCTATTGATCAAATGACCCAGGCAGGTGCGAGCTACTGCCAGACGTTTGTCTGTGTGTATGAACAGTCCTTTGCTATTTAGACCACAACAAGAAAGTAGAATAATAGAATCCTAGAGTTGGAAGGGACCACCAGGGTCATTTAGCCCAACCCCCTGCACAATGCAGGAAATTCACAACTACCTCCCCCCCACACACACACCCAGTGCCCAGAAGATATCCAAGATGCCCTCCCTCTCATGAACTGCCCAAGGTCACAGAATCAGCATTGCTGACAGATGGCCATGTAGCTTCTGCTTAAAAACCTCCAGGGAAGGAGCGCTTACCACCTCCCGAGGAAGCCTGTTCCACTGAGGAACCGCTCCAACTGTCAGAAAGTTCTTCCTAATGTCTAGACGGAAACTCTTTTGATTTAATTTCAACCCGTTGGTTCTGATTCAACCTTCTGGGGCAACAGAAAACAACTTAGCACCCTCCTCTATATGACAGCTCTTCAAGAACTCCAAGATGGTTATCATATCCCCTCTCAGTCTTCTCCTTTTCAGGCTAAACATACCCAGCCCCTTCAATCTTTCCTCATAGGAAAGTATTTCAAGGAAGACAATACTGTTTTACACTTTGCTATTGCTCTCTAGCAGGATTGCAGGAACTTCTCATAATAACGAGTTAAGGTTAATGCCTGACCTGAATGGTTCAGGCTAGCCCAATCTTGTCAGTTCTCAGAAGCTAAGCAGATTCAGCCCTGGTTAGTATTTGGATGGGAGACCACCAAGGAAGTCCAGGGTTGCTATGCAGAGGCAGGCAATGGCAAACCACCTCTGTTTGTCTCTTGCCTTGAAAACCCTATGGAGTTGCCCTAAGTTGGTTCGACTTGATGGCATTTTATACACAGACAGAGGGTTAACACAGCACTTCAGAACGTTCATCTTGGATATTTTTGGACTCGCACTGGAAGAGGGGCAGAGAGGGACCTCAACCATCCCCAGTGGTGTGCTCCAGCAAGAGGAAGAGAGTATGTACCTCAGAGTTCAGAGTTTATGTGTGATCCCCCATGTGGGTCATGCGACAGGGAGGGGAAATGGAGAATAAGGATTGCTGGGGATGAAAAGGCACCAGTATGGCAGAAAGACAGTCCAAGGGGAAGGAACTGAGCAAAACCAGTTGCATCTAGAGAAGCCAACCAGCCCGAATGGCACATTGTCAGGAAGTGGGTGTGGTGGACTGCAACTCCACCTGTCCCTGGGACTCCTTCCAGGGCGGTCTGGTAGTTGGGTCCGGTTCAGGGCTTGAACCAGGGCTCCGGTGAAGCCAGTGCTGTTCCACAACATTATGCGTTTCTCTGCAGTCCTGCCAGCTCTGGTGTATATGGCTGGTACAGTGAGGGAAAAAAGTATTTGATCTCCTGCTGAATTTGCCCGTTTGCCCTCTGACGAAGAAATGACCAGTCCATAATTTTAATGGTAGGTTTATTGTAGCTGTGAGAGACAGAATAACTACAGGAAAACCCCCAGAAACCCAGAAGACAAAAGTCAGAGATTGATGTGCATTATAATGAGTGAAATAAGTATTTGATCCCTTTGCAAAAGATGACTTAGTACTTGGTGGCAAAACCCGTGTTGGCAATTACAGAGGTCAGACGTTTCTTGTCGGTGGCCACCAGGTTTGCACACATCTCAGGAGGTATTTTGTCCCACTCCTCTTTGCAGATCCTCTCCGAGTCAGTAACATTTAGAGGCTGATGTGTAGCTACTTGAACCTTCAGCTCCCTCCACAGATTTTCGATGGGATTAAGGTCTGGAGACTGGCTAGGCCACTCCAGGACCTTAATGTGCTTCTTCTTGAGCCACTCCTTTGTTGCCTTGGCCATGTGATTTGGGTCATTGTCATGCTGGAATACCCATCCTCGACCCATTTCCAATGCCCTGGCTGAGGGAAGGAGGTGCTCACCCAAGATTTGACGATACATGGTCCCGTCCATCATCCCTTCGATGCGGTGAAGGTGTCCTGTCCCCTTAGCAGAAAAACACCCCAAAGCATAATATGTCCCCCTCCATGTTTGACGGTGGGGATGGTGTTCTTGGGGTCGTAGGCAGCATTCCTCCTCCTCCAAACACGGCAAGTTGAGTTGATGCCAAAGGGCTCGATTTTGGTCTCATCTGACCACAACACTTTCACCCAGTTCTCCTCTGGGTCATTCAGATGTGCATTGGCAAACTGCAGACGGGCCTGTACATGTGTTGTCTTGAGCAAGGGGACCTTGCGGGCTCTGCAAGATCTCAGTCCTTCACGGCATAGTGTGTTACCAACTGTTTTCATGGTGACTATGGTCCCAGCTGCCCTGAGATCATTGACAAATCCCCCCTGTGTAGTTCTGGGCTGCTTCATCACCGTTCTCATGATCATTGCAACTCCACGAGATGAGATCTTGCATGGAGCCCCAGACCGAGGGAGGTTGACAGTTAGGGTTGTCACCTTCTCGCCAAGCTGCTTGGCAATAGTCTTGTAGCCCAGTCCAGCCTTGTGCAGGTCTACAATCTTGTCCCTGACATCCTTGGACAGCTCTTTGGTCTTGTTCATGGTGGCTAGTTTGGAATCTGATGGATTGATTGCTTCTGTCGACAGCAGAACCCTAACCCTAACCTGGCTGGTTGATAGGGGATCAAATACTTATTTCCCTCATTATAATGCACATCAATCTCTGACTTTTGTCTTCTGGGTTTCTGGGGTTTTTCCTGTCGTTATTCTGTCTCTCACAGCTACAATAAACCTGCCATTAAAATTATGGACTGGTCATTTCTTCGTCAGAGGGCAAACGGGCAAATTCAGCAGGGGATCAAATACTTTTTCCCCTCACTGTAAATGCCCCAAGATAGGGGTGCCCAGCTGAAGAATGCTCTACAATGTGTGAGGCTAGTAGGGTTGCCAACATCCAGGTAGCAGCTGGAGATCGCCTGCTCCAGCCGATAGAGATCAGTTCACCTGGAGAAAATGGCCACCTTGGCAATTGGACACTATGGCATTGAAGTCCCTCGCCTCCCTAAACCCCGCCCTCCTCAGGCTCCGCCCAAAAAACCTCCTGCCGGTGGCAAAGGGGACCTGGTAACCCTCGAGGCCAGGGCTCTAGTTTTGTTCTCTCCTTCTGTTTTGTTAACTATCAGCTTACGGCTAGCCAAAAGCCAAGCATTCCTTTATTCCTAGCCCGGTGGGATTTGAGCCACTTCACTGACCCAGGCTCTCACTTCAGTGATGAAAATGGCAACGGAGTTTATGCCTGAGCCTCTTCACTCCTCTGATAAGGGTATATCTAGCTGCTCATAAGAATAATACATGTCATAAGGTAATCACTGGCTTGGTACCAGGTTATCTGAAGGACTGTCTTTTCCCATATATTCTTGCCCGGGGATTAGGTTCATAGGGAGAGGCCCTCCTGACTGTCCCATCAATCAAAGAAGCTCATTGAGTGGGTGCGTAAGATAGGGCCTTTTGGGTGGCAGCCCCACAATTATGGAACAGCCTCCCCAGGGAGATGCTTTCGATCTTTGGGAGGCAGCATTTGATTAAAGCAGTCCTAAATTGTGATTTTAAATTTTGGTTTTATCCATTTTTATGTAATCTATTTTATGAATTCTATTTACATTGTAAGCTGCTTTGAAGTTTGTAAAGGAAGAAAGGCAGCTAATAAATGTTTTAAATAAAAATAAACAACATACAATCCTTTATGTATTATCATTCTTACCAGAGACATGATTGTGAGGGGTACCCCCTTTAGCGTACAATATTAAGGCAGGAAACAAAAGTTATCTTATGCCTCATTATTCTAAGTGGTTTGCCTTTCTTCCACTTTAAAGTCATGGTCTAATTTTTTAAAAATAAACATTTTCTCCTGGTACTCCCAGTGATGACCTTTAATTCTTTGAAATGCTGGACACAAAGAAAATGAAGAGTACCTGGTGCTGCTGCACAGTTCGTAGGACAAAGAGAGGGTTTAGACTGGTCCAGAAAATGCATCCCACCCTGTAGGATTTTTTTTTTTTTGCCGTCAAGTCACAGCTGACTTATGGCAACCTCGTAGGGTTTTCAAGGCAAGAGAGGTTGGGAGGTGGTTTGCCCTTGCCTGCCTCCGCGTCACAACCCTGGTGTTCCTTGGAGGTCTCCCATCCAAATACTAGCCAGGGTCAGGGCTGAGAGTGCGTGACGGGCCCAGTTTTCATGGCGTGACTGGGGATTTGAACCTGGATTTCCCAGGTCCTAGTCCAGCACTTTAACCACTACACTATGCGAGCTCCCTATCTTGTGGGATAGCCATGGAATAAATCTATTATACAAATAATGGAATCTTTTTCCCTGAAGATTTCTAACAACAGACTGAATAAATATTCTGGCAGATATCAAAATGTAGTATTTTTACATGAGGAAATAGGTTTCACATCATAAACCAGTCTCTACTGAAGAGTTTCATTCTAGTCCACACATTTTTTCCTTTAGGATAGAGCAGAATTGATGCAGAGATGTAGAGAATCACACTGCAATATGATCTTAAGTAGTCCAGCTGAGACTTTGGTTCTCAAGACTAATCATATTTCCTCATTCCATTTGACCAGCTTGTGTGAGCATGTCATGTAGGGGTGGGCATAGCAATATGCCACATTTTTTAAAAACCCGAAAAATACCTTTTCTGCATTTTTTGGGTTTTTTTTTTTACTGGCAAAAATGGTGGCAATAAATGGGGGCCAAAAAGCAGACTCCAAATAATGCCTTCAGCTCTGCACCATATATATTTTGGGCTCATCTTTATTAACCTGAATTATTAGAAAAATCCGAGGAAAACCGAATTAAGTATTCGGCTTTTTCAAAAATTTCTGGGTCTAATAAACCCGAACCCAAAAAGTGCCAAATAAAAAATTGGTGCACACCCCTAGTGTTAACATGCTATGTGTGTGTGAGTGTGTGTGCTTTACGTTACATTAAGTCATTTCCAATTTATGGCAACCCTATGAATTAATGACCTCCAAAACGTCCTGTTGTGAACAACTTTGCTGAGGTCTTGCAAACTGAGGGCCGCGGCTTCCTTGGTTGCGTCAGTGCATCTCATGATGGGTCTTTCTCTTTTCCTGATGCCTTCAAGTTTTCCTAGCGTTATTGTCTTTTCCAGTGAGTACTTAACATTTTTGCAAATCCTGTTCTTGCAATCAACGTTACAGAATGTAAATACGGGACTGGATTATTTCCCCTATCTTTGCCCTATCCTTCCCCCTCACAAAATTTGTTTTTGCCTAGGTTTTCCTATTTTGCCTTCAACACTCCTGCCTAAGTCTACAAAAGTCTCCTACACAAATAGGAGGGAACACCACTAGTTCTTGTTTGAAATTCAGTGTGAAGCAGAGGCTGGAGAAGAGGTTCTGGAAGCAGGAGGCCCAGATTCAAAGCTGCCTACCGATGCCTCTCTTGAGTAGCTTTGAGCAAATGTTCCTTTTCAGCCTCAACTACTCTGGAGGCCAAACTGGCAACTGCCATTACAAGCTTCTTGTAAGGACAAGACAAAGAGGCTGCTGGTAGCTTCACTGTTCCAAAGCAAAATCTAAAAGCAAAAGAAAACCAGTGTGGTGTAGTGGTTAACATGTTGGATTAGGATCTGGGAGACCCAGGTTCAAATCTCCACTCTGCCATGGAAGCTTGCTGGGTGATCTTTGGCCCAGTCACAAACTCTCAACCTAACCTACCTCACAGGGTTGTTGTGAGGATAAAATGTAGGAGAGGAGAACAAGAACAATGTAAACCACTCTGGGTCCCCATTGGGGGGGAACAGCAGAGTGTAAATAAAGTAAACAAATGACTAAATATTAAGACTGATCAAAATAACAGTACACAGTGTGCAAGCTTCTGAGTTCTCTAGAACTCCCCACCAGGCTAAATGTGTAAACACAAAATGAATATGGGAGTTTGTGTGTCTCAGGCCTCGAATCTCGGGGGCCTCATGCTGTAAGCATCCCGTGTGGAACGCTGAGCATGGAAGTGGATTCCAAATGGTGCTAGTCTGAGCTTTCATTCTTGGTGGTGGGAAGTAAAACATGGACTGATGCAACCCAGTTTGGCTTCCAATGACTCTTTACCTTGCCCATCAGCTCCAATTAATCTACAGCAGGGGTCCTCAAACTACGGCCCGAGGGCCGGATCCGGCCCCCGGAGGACTTTTGTCCGGCCCGGGGACCGAGGAAGCCAGTCCCCCCTTGCCCCCCTCCCCAGAGCTTTTCTGGGCTTCCTGGCTGTGTACACACAACCGGAAGCCTCCCTCCTGCCCCAGTCGCCCCCTTCCCTGCTCCCTCTCCAGCCCAAAACCCCTTTCCTGGGTGCACGAGGCGTCTTGCTGCCTCGCACACCACCCAGTCGCCCCCTTCCCCCTCTCCCTCCCAGCCTCCCCAACCCAAACCCCCTTTCCTGGGCGCATGAGGCGTCTTGCTGCCTTGTGCGCCGCCCAGTCACCCCCTTCCCCCTCTCCCTCCCAGCCTCCCCAACCCAAACCCCCTTTCCTGGGCGCATGAGGCGTCTTGCTGCCTTGTGCGCCGCCCAGTCACCCCCTTCCCCCTCTCCCTCCCAGCCTCCCCGGCCCAAAACCCCCTTTCCTGGGCACACGAGGCATCTTGCTGCCTCGCGCGCCACCCGGTCGCCCCCTTCCCCCTGTCACTCTCCCCAGCCCAAAACCCCCTTTCCTGGGCCCGGTTGCCCACTTCTCTTCCGCAACACGCCCCACTGGGAGACTTCTCTTATTGCCTAGCTTTGTGGCCTGGCTGGGCCTGGTCTCCTCGAGCTCCATGCAGCTGCGCCTGGTCCTTCGGGCCCTCCACGATGCAGCCCAACGTGGCCCTGGCGTTCCTGTTTGGGCCCCAGTCGGCAGCGTTCTCACAGCTCAGGGCTCTCTCTCCTCCTGGGGGTATCCTTGTGGCCTGGAGGTAATTGTAGAGGCCCCTTGGGGGGGGGGGGGGCTAGGCATATCTCCAGGGAGAAAAAAAAGACTTGTGGCCATTTATGCACAGGAGGTTTTGCCTTGGATTTGCCGCTCTCCAGATGCACATTTTCCCCATCCTAATTCTCAGAACTCAAGCGGCAAATCCAAGGCAAACCCTTCCATGAATAAATGGCCTTGGTTTTTACATGCCAACTTTCTCTACCACTAAAGGGAGACTCAAATTGCCTTACAATCCCCTTCCCATACCCACCCACAACAGACGCCCTGTGAGGCAGGTGGGGCTAAGAGAGTGCTAACAGAGCTGTAACTTGCCCAAGGTCAGCCAGCTGGCTTCGTGAGTAGGGGTGGGGAAACCAACCAGGCTCACCAGATTAGCCTCCGCTTCTCACGTGGAGAAGTGGGGAATCAAACCCGGTTCTCTAGATCAGAGTCCCCGCTGCAAACTGCCACTCTTAACCACTACAGGGGGAAGGTCCGGGCTTGTAAGGAGGATGCTTTTCCGGAGAGCCCCCTCGCACCGCCGCCTCCTCCCCCGCAACAGTCCAGCCCCCAACAGTGTTTGAGGGACAGTGAACTGGCCCCCTGTTTAAAAAGTTTGAGGACCCCTGATCTACAGTATCGTAAATACCATGACTAACTCGTTTTCTCTCTGTTCTCAGCCTGTTGAGGGGCCTCCTTTGTTCCATAGAAGAAGAAGCGCTGGTAGTTATATGCTGACTTTCTGTGAGGTTTTGAAGCTGAGAGAGCTGTGACTAGCCCAAGGTCACCCAGCTGGCTTCATGTGTAGGAGTGGGGAAACAAATCCACCAGATTAGCCTCCACCGCTCATGTGCAGGAGTGGGGAATTGAACCCGGTTTTCCAGATCAAAGTCCACAGCTCCAAACCACCGCTCTTAACCACTACACCACGCTGGCCCTCCATGTGGTCCCATCTGGTGTTAGAGACCAACAGCTGGTTTTTGTGTTTTCCATGTTTTGCCTCTTCTTTCCAGGAGGCCAAGAGAGCAGCCTGACCCCAGCACCATTTCCAGCCGCCGTCCGTGCTCAGCATTCCACGCAGGATGCTTTACAAGACAAGTCCCCGAGGCATCTCGCCCCTCCCTTTCTGTACACTGTTCTGCATTTTGGGGGTTGGTCCTAACATGGCTTTTAATTTTTTTCCGTAAGGAGTACAAATGCAAACAATGAGTGTAGATTTCCTGGATTATTTCTCAAACGTATGCTAGACATTAAGTTTATTATCTTTGAGCCCTAGATCCTGAAACACATTGATCATATTAAAACAGCATTAGAAATGTAGACATCGTGCTGAATACAAGGGCAGAATTAAAATATATATACTGTATATATATACATTTTAAACATAAGTGAATTATAATTATGCATTCTGCAAAGATGGAGGAGAAAGCTCTTGGTACCATCAATTGGAACTGTCCCTCTTCCTTTGCAACCCAGTATCCATGAGCCAATCATTGCCACAACATGGATGCGTTTTGCCACAAATATGCCACACCGTGAAGGGTACAGGGGCAATCCAGTTTCTTAATGGAAGCTGGCTTCAAAAGAAAACTCGTACAGTAACAATACGGCCTGGAGCTCTTTTAAAATCAGTGAAATGTCCAGTATCTGGAACCTCATTGCCAAGAAATCCCTACCGAATGCCTGTCAGTCCCTGGTTTAAAGCCTGACCTGTTGGTATTTTTTACGGTTGCCGTGGGGTTCTGCCTTTCTTGTACTCAGCCGGTCTACACTTTGGCCCATGAGGCACACCAGTGCAGAGCTGCTGATGCCAAAGCCTGGATAAGAGGAAGCTTCATATGCGATGAGGCATTTGCATCTAATCGAGACGCCAGAGTTGTAATTCTAAGACAGATGGAAACTTTTATTAAGTACTGGCACGTCTTTAAACTTTATTTGGACCTAGGGAAACAGCGCTAGCTTAAAAGAAAATTTTTAAAAACTCGTGAGATTTCTAAAGGTCACTTGACAGAGAAAAGTAATCTCTATCTAGGGTTGCCAGGTCCCTCTTTGCCACCGGTGGGAGGTTTTTAGGGCAGAGCCTGAGGAGGGCGAGGTTTGGGGAGGGACTTCAATGCCATAGAGTCCAATTGCCAAGGCGGTCATGTTTTCCAGGTGACCTGATCTCTATCGGCTGGAGATTAGTTGTAATAGCAGGAGATCTCCAGCTATTACCTGGAGGTTGGCAACCCTATCTCTATCTCTTAAAAAAAAAGCCGGCTGTGTGATTCCCAATAGCTACTAGAGTTATTGTAAGATAGAAACTGAACTGTTTTCTATCCCATACAATGCTAAACACAGAGGTCTGTTTTAATGCTATTAATGCTCTGTGCGTTTAAGGAAAGGTCACTCATGCAAACCACATCTTCCCCCTAAGGCATTGAATTCTCATCCAGAGTTTGGAAACCCGGTTGGGAGGTGGTTTGTATTACCTGCAGTCAGTGGTGGATCTACTAAGAAACTAATGAAGCTTAAGCTTCAGGGGCCCTAATCCCGGAGGGACCCTGAAGCAACTTTTTTAAAATGAGTGACTTTTTCAACAAAGTCGATGGAGGTTTTTTTTAAGTGATGGAATCATAAGCCAATGGGTTGAAGTACTTAATACTGACCTTAGAATATGCTCTAATACCCATTCATACGGCCTCAAAATGTCCACTTAACTGCGGAGGGAGAGCAGGGAAATACAGGCAGAAAGGGGGGTGGGGGTGGGAGAAGGTCCCGGGCCTCACAACCTCCCACCTCTCAACAGAGGTGGGGAATCAGCCAGGTGAGCCCTGGGCGTTGCACCCTCCTGGTCCAGACTCTCTCTGGCTGGACACAGGCAGCCCCCACTGGCTTCAGCACGGCTGACCCAAGCTCAAAGGAGCTTGTCGAAACCCTGATGTGTGAGGACAGCGGCCACCCGCCACTCTCAGTTCTCACCGTGGAGTCAGAAAGGCTAATGGCTAGGGTTGCCAACCTCCAGGTGGGGTCTAGAGATCTCCTGGAATTATAGCTGATCTTCAGACTACATTAATTGCTTATTTATTTTGTTTATTATTTAAAGCACTTATTCCACTCTTCCTGGAGAAAATGGCTGCTTTGGAAGGTGGACCGCAGGGCTTTATACCTACCAAGGCCGCTCCCCTCTCAAACCCAACTGTCCCAGGAGGATCCATCTGCAAATCTCCAAGTATTTCTGAACCTGGAGTTGGCAACCCAGCGGATGGCCCTGGAACAGTCTGGCAGCAAAGCTTTACTGAGAATGAATTTGCCACTTACGTCTGTGATCATCTTCCCTCTGGTTTTATTCCTCTCCCTGTGATTGGCTCGTTTTTGCTTCTGTTGCAAAACCCGTTCTCTGGTGGTGCGATATTCGAGGGCGAATTCACTAATAATTTTGCAGAACTTATTGATGTTCACTTCCCGGATTGTGTAAGGAGGATAGCCCATAAATAACAAGAACGAGTGGAACCTAGAAAAACACAATGAGTTATCTTTACAGTTTCCCTCTAGCTGAATCCATCCAGTCTCCCAGGACCTGTTATAACTTTGGTGTTTCCATATGACACAATGTAGGTGGAGAGCTTGGTTTACTGGGAGAGCTGCTCGCACAAGCAGGTGACCTGGAAATTTCACAGACTTTCACAACCTTAGGCTAGAAATGTCAGACGTTTTCACCAGGACAGACAAGGCTTGGTGGTAGAAGAAGAAGAAGAAGAAGAGTTGGTTTTTATATGCCGACTTTCTCTACCTTTTAAGGAGAATCAAACCGGCTTACAATTTCCTTCCCTTCCTCTCCCCACAACAGACAACTTGTGAGGTAGGTGGGGTTCAGACAGTTCAGAGAGAACTGTGACTAGCCCCAAGGTCACCCAGCAAGCTTCATGTGTAGGAGTGGGGAAACCAACCTGGTTCTCCAGATTAGAGTCGACCACTCTTAACCACTACACCGTGCTGGTTCTCCATGAATCTGCTTTCAAACTATGAACTTGTATTACATCCTTCCTTCTTCTTCCAGTTATTTTCATGGATTCATTCAACATCATTGCCTGAGCTTATAATTAAAATCTTAAAACAACTAAAAATATCAGATGTCTTCTTTCCAACCTGCTTTCACATGTGATAAAATATTTAATGGAACCCTGTTTGTGTTCAACTGTTAATTTAGTAATGAGTGAAAAATGCCATGGGGTGGTAGTAGTGGTGAACAGCATATTTATTAAATTTAAATTTAATTTGTTTGTCTTACTTGGACTTCAAAGGGACTGTGAGGATGTTTGGAAAAGTCTAGACAAAAAGAATGAAGATTTATAGGCTAACCACACAGAAGGAAAGTATTTCTAGTTCATAGAGGAAGTTATAAAATCCAGATCTCTGTGCTTCAGGTTCATAATTTTATAATGGTGCTGCTGCTGCATTATTTCAGCTGTTTTATTAGGCCTTGTTTTTCTGACCTAAATGCATAGAGAAAAACACCAGTGAATAAAGATATCTGAAAATGCACAAAAACTGGGCTTGATGAAGAAATGTGAAGTTGATAAAGTCTTCTCAAAGAATGGTAGCAGAATCCTGTGACCAAGCCTGCAGTCCTCTGAAATACCTCTGAAAATAGCAGATGATACAGGGACATTTCTTACAAATAGGCCACTGCATTTCAGTAGGAAGAAGAAGAAGAAGAAGAGTTGGGTTTTATATTAACTTTTCTTTACTTTAGGCTAGAAATTGGAAAACTAGGTAAAATTTCGAGAGGGAAGTGGGTTTTGAGATGGAAAGTGAGACGCTGAAATTATACCCAGCTTTTCTCTACTTTAGGCTAGAAATCTTTTAAATCACTAAGAGATGTGGTGGGAGGGAGGGAGGGAGTTGTGCTGTTTTGCCATCATTAAATGTGGAAGGGGGAGGGCAACGGAGGCAGCAGGGCTAACCATGAGAGACAGCCAGCGTGGTGTAGTGGTTAAGAGAAGCAGACTCTAATCTGGTGAACAGAGTTTGATTCCCCACTCCTCCACATCTGGCCTGCTGGTTGACCTTGGGCCAGTCACAATTCCCTCAGAACTCTCTCAGCCCCACCTACCTCACAGGGTGCCAGTTGTGGGGAGGGGAAGGGGAGGCAATTGTAAGCTGCTTTGAGACTCCTTGAAAGTCGAGAAAAGCTGGGTATAAAACCCAACTCTTCTTCTTTGAACTGAAATACAGTGGCCTATTTGCAAAAAATGTCCCTGTAGTTTCTCTCTATCACCTGCTATTTTCAGAGGTATCTTGCCTCTGAACAGAAAGGCTCCATTTGGCTATTCACGGTTGGTAGGATGGCCTTTTTCATGGGCAGACATGGTATGGGCAGTTAGGAAGAGTTCTGGGTTTGCACGGCTGAGGGGAAGTGTTTCCAGTTGGTCTGGCTGGCTGGGTTGGACTTCTAGCCCCCACAGTTTGAAGGTATCATCTATCATGTGGGTCACATGTTTAAAATACCATGTGTATGGTATTTTTATCACCATCACAACTCCCTGTGGTTCAGTGACAGAGCATCTGCTTGGTATGTAGAAGATACCAGTTTCAATCCCTCGCATCTTCAGTCAAAGGATCTGGCAGTAGGTGAAACACCTACCTGGAGAGCCGCTGCCAGTCTGACTAGACCAGGGGTCCCCAATATGGTGGCTCCATCCATGACACTGTGTCAAAACTCCAAAGGTGTCCACAGGCTGGGGACCCCTGGAGTAGACAGGACTGACTTTGATGGACCAAGGGTCTCAATCAGTAGTAGTAGTAGTAGTAGTAGTAGTAGTAGTAGAAGAAGAAGAAGAAGAAGGAGGAGGAGGAGGAGGAGGGTTGGTTTTTATATGCTGACTTTCTCTACCACTTAAGGGAGAATCAAACCACTTACAATCACCTTCCCTTCCCCTCCCAACAACAGTCACCCTGTGAAGTAGGTGGGGCTTAGACTGTGTGAATAGCCCAAGGTCACCCAGCTGGCTTCGTGTGGAGGAGTGGGGAAACAAATCCAGTTCACCAGATTAGCATCCACCACTTATGTGGAGGAGTGAGGAATCAAACCTGGTTCTCCAGGTTAGAGTCCACCGCTCCAAACCACCGCTCTTAACCACTACACCAAGCTAGTTCCCAGGGTGGGATAAGGCAGCTTCATGTGTTTATGTGTACCGTTTACATCAGTTTGGTAGTCTGATCCACAGTGTTCGATAATGGGGGAATGAGAATAAGATAACCCCCAGGGCTCATATGGATCTGGAACACAGTTTTGCTGTGTACCCAGAGTAATACTTTCACGCAATCAGGCCAGAATTATCCTCACGATGACTACTGAAGAACAGAAGGTGGGGAATTCAACCACTAAAGTCAAAGCCGAAATCAAAAACAAAACGGTCTGAAGAAATGATCATCCATATCAGCAAGACAGTTTGAAGAACTTATAATTTGGAAGGCATTTTAACAGCACGTTAGTATACCCAGTTTTGGTACCTGTTAATTATTCTCCTGTGGACAATCTTGAGGATTATTATTCGTTCTGCGCAGTCTTTAAGGAACTCAGACATTTTTTGCTTTAGAGTTGGTTTCATTTCATGCTTTGCTATTGCTTTCAGGTGATCCCAGGATGCTTTGCACCGCTTCTCCATCTGACATAAATTGTCCTGAAGTTGTTCAAAGTCAACCTGAAACGATGTAAAAAAAATAAAAAATCAAGAAAAGCTATTGATATCAGCTCATAAATTGTCCGTGCAACCTAAGGATATATCTTGCCTGTTACACCAGACGGAAAAGCTGCATCTCAAGAAGCCAGAAACAGCCTGCATGGAGCTCATCAGGGGCTCGATGGAAAACATGCTTGAGCTTATTTGGCTGGCTGCAAGCTGCCTGCCAACAACAGTGGACAAAGAGCCTCCAAGTAACCCAGCAGAAGTTAGCAGTACCCAATCCAACCTTTCATTCTGCCAGGAGCCAACTCCTAGGCTTGTTTCCTTCTTTGATCCAGTGATGAACTCACTGGATCAAGGGAACACTATCAGTGTTGTTTACCTGGATTTCAGTAAAGCTTTTGACAGGGTTCCCTGTGATGTTTTGATGCGTAAATTAGAGGACTGTGGACTGGAGCCTAGGATAGTTAGGTGAATAAGGAACTGGTTGGAGAAGCACAATCAAAGAGTAGTTGTCAATGGCATTTCATCTGAATTAGAGAGAGGTGTCCCATGGGGTGCCACAGGGCTCAGTTCCGGGCCCCGTACTTTTCAATATTTTTATAAATGATCTGGATGAGGGTTTGGAGGGACTACTCGTTAAATTTGCAGATGACACCAAAGTGGGAGGAGCAGAAGACACACCAGAAGACAGAGAGAGAATTCAACGAGATCTGAACACACTGGAAAAGTGGGTGGATGTGAACAAGATGCAATTCAACAAGCACAAAGTTCTACATCCGGGTAACAAAAATGAGAAGCACACATACTGGATGGGGGGCAGACTTCTGGGTAATACTGTATGTGAACAACATCTACAGGTATGGGTGGACTGTAAGGGGAATATGAGCAGTCAGTGTGAAGTAGCAGCAAAAAAGGTTAATGTGGTCTTGGGGTGTATCAACAGAGACACAACATCCAAATCGCAAGATGTCATATTCCTGCTGTACACCACACTGGTCAGGCTGCACCTGGAGTCCTGTGTGCAGTTCTGGAGGCCTCACTTCATAAAGGATGTGGACAGAACTGAGGGGGAGAGGTCCCCCTGACTGTCCTGTCTACCAGAGAAGCTCATCTGGTGGAGAGCGACGAGGATGATCAGGGGCCTGGAGACCCAGCCCTGTGAGGAAAGGATGAGGTACTCGGGAATATTTAGTCTGGAGAAGAGGAGGTTGAGGGGGGGACATGATTGCTTTCTTTAAGTATTTGAAAGGCTGTCACTTAGAGGAGGGCAGGGGGCTGTTCCAGTTGGCAGCAGAGGAGAAGACTCGCAATAATGGTTTAAATTGCAGGTGGAAAAGTACCAGCTGGATAGTAGGATTTTTTTTTTACAGTAAGAGTTGGTCGACAGTGGAATAGGCTCCCTAGGGAGGTGGGTGAGCTCCCCCTCACTGTCAGTCTTTAAGCAAAGGCTGGACAAACACTGGTCAGGGATGCCCTAGGCTGATCCTGCACTGAGCAGGGGGCTGTATGGCCCCTTCCAACTTTATGATTCTGTGTGTGTGTTAAGTGCCGTCAAGTCGCTTCCGACTCATGGCGACCCTATGAATGAAAGTCCTCCAAAATGTCCTATCTTTGACAGCCTTGCTCAGATCTTGCAAATTGAAGGCTGTGGCTTCCTTTATTGAGTCAATCCATCTCTTGTTGGGTCTTCCTCTTTTCCTGCTGCCCTCTACTTTTCCTAACATGACGGTCTTTTCCAGTGACTCTTGTCGTCTCATGACGTGACCAAAATACGACAGCCTCAGTTTAGTCATTTTAGCTTCTAGGGTCAGTTCAGGCTTGATTTGATCTATAACCCACTGATTTGTTTTTTTGGCAGTCCACGGAATCCGTAACACTCTCCTCCAACACCACATTTCAAAGGAATCTATTTTCTTCCTATCAGCTTTCTTCACTGTCCAGCTTTCACACCCATACATAGTAATAGGGAATATGATGGAATGAATTAATCTAGTCTTGGTGGCCAGAGTCACATCCTTACACTTCAAAATATTTTCTAGCTCCTTCATGGCTGCCCTTCCCAGTCTCAATCTCCTTCTAATTTCTTGGCTGCAGTCTCCCTTTTGGTTGATGGTGGAGCCAAGGAATAGAAAGTCTTGAACAATTTCAATCTCCTCATTGTCAACCTTAAAGTTGTGTAATTCTCCTGTAGTCATTACTTTTGTTTTCTTGATGTTCAGCTGTAGTCCTGCTTTGGCACTTTCTCTTTTAACTTTCAGCAATAGTTGTTTCAAATCTTCACTATTTTCTGCCAATAATGTAGTGTCATCAGCATATCTCAAATTATTAATGTTCCTCCCTCCAATTTTCACTCCACCTTCATCTAAATCTAATCCAGCTTTCCTAATTATATGTTCTGCATATAGATTGAAGAGATAGGGAGATAAAATACATCCTTGTCTGACACCTTTGCCAATTGGAAACCATTCCGTTTCTCCATATTCTGTTCTAACTGAGGCCTCTTGTCCAGAGTACAGGTTGCGCATCAAAACGATCAGATGTTGTGGCACACCCATTTCCTTTAAAACCAGCCATAGCTTTTCATGATCCACACAGTCAAAAGCTTTGCTGTAATCTATGAAACACAAGCTGATTTTCTTCTGAAATTCTCTCGTACGCTCCAGTAACCAGCGTATATTTGCAATATGATCTCTAGTGCCTCTTCCTTTTCTGAAACCAGCTTGAACATCAGGCATTTCTCGTTCCATATATGGTAGCAGCCTTTGCTGTAAGATTTTGAGCATCACTTTACTTGCATGAGAAATTAATGCAATGGTCCGATAGTTGTTGCAATCTTTGATGTCTCCTTTCTTGGGAATTGGAATGTAAATGGATTGTTTCCAGTCTGTGGGCCATTGTTTTGTTTTCCATATCTGTTGGCATATTCTTGTCAAGATTTTGATGGACTCCGTTTCTGTGGCTTGGAATAGCTCTATTGATATCCCATCTGCTCCTGGTGATTTGTTTCTCCCGATTGCTCTCAATGCAGCTTTCACTTCACTTTCTAAAACTGTAGGTTCTTCTTCAAAAGATTCTTCTTGGAAAGAATCTTTTATCCTTTCATCTCTTCTATATAGTTCTTCAGTGTATTGTTCCCACCTTTTCTTTATTTTGTCCTGTTCAGTTAATGTATTTCCATGCTGATCTTTCAGCATGCCTAACCGTGCTTTAAATTTCCCTTTGATTTCTTGGATCTTGTGGAACAGATCTCTTGTTCTTCCTTTTTTGTTGTTCTCTTCTATTTCTTTACACTGGCTATTATAATAGGTCTCTTTGTCTCTACGTGCTAGTCGCTGGAACGTTGCACTTAGACTTTTGATTCTATTTCTGTCACCTTCTACTTTTGCTTCTCGTCTATCTCTGGCAATTTTAAGAGTTTCCTCAGACATCCATCGAGGTTTTTCTTTTCTTTTGGCTACAGGAATAGTCTTTGCACATTCTTCCTTGATAATATCTCTAGTTTCCACCCATAGTTCTTCAGGTTTACATTCACTTGAACTTAGTAATGCAAATCTGTTCCTTACATGGTCTTTAAACTCTTCCGGAATATTGCTTAGATTGTATTTTGGTGCTATGAATGTTTTGGTGTTTTTCTTAAGCTTTATCTTTATTTTTGATATTAGCAATTCATGATCTGTACCGCAGTCGGCTCCTGGTCTTGTTTTGGCCGAGAGAATAGAGCTTCTCCATCTTCTGCTTCCAATTATATAATCTATTTGATTTCTATACTGGCCGTCTGGTGATGTCCATGTATACAATCGTCTATTTGGTTGCCTGAAACATGTGTTTGCAATGAACAGATTGTTGTCTTCACAGAATTCTACGAGGCGTTCTCCTGCTTCATTCCGTGCTCCTAGCCCAAATCTGCCAACAACATTTGATTCTGCTTTGTTTCCTACTTTTGCGTTCCAATCACCTATGATTATCAGCATATCTTGTTTAGGTGTGTGATCAATTTCTTCCTGAACACTGGCATAAAAACTTTCAATTTCTTCCTCATCAGCATCTGTAGTTGGGGCATAAACTTGAAGGATGCTTATGTCGATAGGCTTTCCCTGAAGTCTGATTGATATTATTCGGTCAGACTTTGCATTATAGCTCCTGACTGCCTTTGCTACATCTTGCCTCACTATTAAAGCAACTCCGTTTCTTCTCTTTTTGTCATTCCCTGAATAAAACACTTTGTAATTTTCTGATTGAAAATGTCCTAATCCAGTCCACTTTAATTCACTTATTCCCAGGACTGAAATGTCCATACGTTCCATTTCTTGTTTAACAATTTCAAGCTTACCCTGATTCATGCTTCTCACATTCCATGTTCCTATTTTATGCGTCGAACAGCTTCGGACTTTCCTTTTGCATCTATTCATGTCAACCACTGAACGTCCTTTCGGCTTTAGTCCAATCGCATCATTAAGAACAGTGCTACTCGTGCTTGTCCTCTGCTCTACCCCAGTAGCAGATTGAGTGCCATCCGACCTGGGGGTCCCATCTTCCAGCACTATATCTTTTTTCATTTTGGTTTGTCTCATCATAGGGTTTTCAAGGTAAAGGTTGGTCAGAGGTGGTTTACCAGTGCCTTCTTCTGCGCAGTACTAACCAGAGTTAGCCGTAGTGGCACTGCCGTTGTCTACGAAAGATCTTCCGCCAGTGTCACCTTCCACTACTGCTGCTGCCCAGTAGCTAACCTTCAGGGATTCCTCTACCCCCATCCCCATTGGAACTGCCTGTTCTCTTCTGCGGATGTGGCCATTGATCCCTTAAGGGGGTGGATGCATCTTCGTCTGGTGTCTCAGCTGTGACCATTCCGTCTTGAGTGACTCTGCTAGGAGTTTAGTCTCTTGATAGAGTCTAAACCCCTTACGGTATTGCTCTCAGCTTCCCTGACACTCACAAACCCCCTCACCACGTTAAGGTGTGCATCCAGAAGGGGTTTATGATTCTATGAAAGACCAAATAGGCACAAGGATCTGCTCACAGTACTAGTAGGCTTTAAAGGGGCCTTTATGCTAAGCCCTAGGGCCTAGAAGGTGCATCTGAAGCGCCTTATGCACACTTTCTCCAAAGTTTCAAGTGGGTATATCCCATCTACAGAAACAGAAACGTGTCTTATGATGAACTTGTATTCATTTATTTATCTCCCTTATACTCTGCCTTTCTCCCCAATGGGGAGCCAAGGCAGCTGACGTTGTTCCCTTTCCACTCCATTTTATCCTTACAACAATCTTACGAAGTAGGTTAGGCTGACATGGTGTGACTGGTCCAAGGTCACCCAGCAAGCTTCCATGGCGGAGTAGGTATTCGAACCTGGATCTCACAGGTCCTAGTCTGACACTCTAACCACCATGCCACACTGGCTCTCTTTTGTTCTCAGTGTTCCCAAGGCAGGCATTCTGACTTCTGGGAAGAATCTCCCTCTTGGTTAGAGTAAGCTTGAGTGGTCTAGCTCCCCTGAGATAAATAACAAGATTTTACTGGGTAAAGTTCTAGGTGAACAACATTGTGGTTAAATTTAGACTGAAACTCCAAGAGTTTAAAATTGAATATTAGTGCTAGGCAAGTTGAGGTAACTTACTATGGGCCCCATTTATTTAAACATGTGAACACTGGTCAGATCGGAACAAGGGTTAAACATATCAAAAGGTAAGGGAGCATTACAAAATCAAAATCACCCCATTTCTCTGATAAAAGCACACAACACTTACAGAGATGGATCACTCCAGCAATTTCCCCCCCCCTTCCTTTAATGTCAAAGTTTTGTTTTCCATGAAAAAGAAATTTTTAATCTAAGCAGAGGCTGTCGAGATCTTTCTTGGTACTCAAGGAGCAAAGATCATGTTGTGCAATAAAGAAGCAAATACTTCACTAGTTAAGTGTGTTTCCTTAAATACGTATCACTCAGAGTCCACACTGCAGCTTCCCAAAAGCACATGGAATAATGATGAGGCCTTTGGCAGTATTACTAGCAGGTTCGTTTTAAAAAAGCCGATTGCGCTTGCCAGTTCAGTGATGGGATTTTTCCTACCTAACATTTGAAAGTACAATTCATTCTTTGGCCTGAAAGGGAATGGTAAATAATGTGAAAATATGAAGTCCTTTCAAAATCTTGACTCATTTAGGAAATGAGGACACACTGGTCAAATGCATTTGCTCTGGTCGAACCACTGGCATAGGTGCCTTTCGAGCACTAGCTAATTGTCAGGGTTGCACTTTTTCGAGGAGGCTAAGGGCCATATTAGCAGCTTCAAGCTCGTCAGAGCTTGGCAATGAAGCAGGGTCGGCCATGGGCAGGACTTGGATGGGAGACCACCAAGGAAATCTGGGGTTGCTATGTGAAAGAAGGCAATGGTAACCACATCTGCTTGTTTCTTGCCTAGAATGCCCCGTGGCTGAGGTCACCATGAATGGGTTGAGACACATTGGCATGTTCTTCTTCAAGGACCAAACTTGAGATGAATGATGAGTCAATTAGAGGTTTCTTTTTTAAATGAAACATCATCTTCAGATGCTCCTACCCGGGTGGGGGGGTGGACGTTGGAGGAACAACTGCTCAACTCTTCCTGCTGTTTCTCTACTCAGAATCAAACTCCTGCGAGCTGTTTTTCCAACCTTGGGGAAGAATGTATAAATTCCTTTTACTTTGTGTGGAGAGAAATACCTTAAGGAGGGTAATTATGACAGTGAATAAGTTGCAGGAGAAGACAGGGTTAAGCCTGGCTCTCTTGCACAATGTGTAGTTTCGCTCATAATCAACAATTAGAGTTGGGATTGTGTGTGTGTGTGTGTTAAGTGCCGTCAAGTCGCTTCCGTCTCATGGCGACCCTATGAATCAATGTCCTCCAAAATCCCCTATCTTTAACATCCTTGCTCAGGTCTTGCAAATTGGGATTATGTACCAAAAGTAGGGATTATGTACCTCGCAAAAAGTTCAGATTCTACACCCTGAAACCCAGTTCAAGGCACAAGATAGCACATTGTGTGTCATTAATGTTGCCAAGTCTATCTGGCAACCAGCAGCAGGGGAAGGCCTAGGCGGTGTCGCAGCGATGTCATTTCTGGCACGCACTGGAAGTGACGTCATCACATCACCGGCGACATGGGATGCTCTGATATTTGGGCAAAAACTCTATGGTAGATGCCTTTTTTTACCATAGAGTTTTTGCCCAAATACCAGAGTGTCCCAGGTTGCTGGTGATGTTGCCATGGTCAGTGGGGGCCTGGCAGTTCTGTGTGTCATCAATGTCTTTCGTATGAATGATTTAACAAGCAATCCCAAACAGCTCTACTCAGAAGTTCCATTTTATTTAATGGAGCTTACTTCCAGGAAAGCATTTGTAGGATTGCAGCCTTTGTTTACTAATACAATTTGTGCTTTACAAAATGCAGAATATTTTGACCTGGCAACCCTAGTTATGAGCCAGTTACGGATCAGAGGTTGATGGCCATGCCCTCCAATTTGAGGTTAGGTCCACCTATCTCTGACACTTTGGAGGCTTGAGTAGGATCTCAGGAAAGCTCACTGGATGCTCCCATTGCTTGCTCTGAGCATTCCCAAACCATGCGTCACACTAAAACTACCGCTCAGCCCCTTCAGCACAACTGGCAATCCCATCACTCCTTCCACCAAATAAGCTACTAATAACTTAGCATAAGAGTGACCTCCCCATCAAAGGGCTTACTCCCAAGAAAGTAATCCTAGGATTATACTGATAGCCTCCTTTTCAAGGCCAAACCTTGAATGGGGCTCCCAGCATCGTGGTTTTGTGGATGAATATTCCCGACTAGCCCGAACTTGTCAGAACTTGGAAGCTAAGCAGGGTCGGCCCTGGTTAGTACTTGGAGGGGAGACAACCCAAGAAGACAAGGGTTGCTACGCAGGGGTAGGCAATGACAACCCCCCCCCTGAAGATCTCTTGCCTTGAAAACCCCACCAGGGGTGGCCATAAGTTGGTTGGGGCTTGAAGGTGCTTAACTGTTACTATTAGAGAGAACATGTGTACAGGAGAGAGCAGAAAAAGGGGAGGTTTGGGTGCAGAGAGATCCAGGTTGGTGAAAAGAAAGAAATGTGTGTGTGCGTGTGTGTGTGTGTGCCGTATTTACTTGAAAGGAAGATGACCCTGAATGTAAGACAACCTCCCTAAAAGAAGTTACACTCACAAACATTGGTTTTTGTTTTTTTACTGGACATAACTAACTTGTATACAAACACAAAATGACCCCCTTATTTTTTTAATGGCATTACTGGGGAAAAAACCTAGTCTTGCATTTGAACAAATGCAGTATATGTATGTCTGTGTGTGTGTGGGGGGGGGGGGTAAGAGAGAAGGCACTGCTGGGAGATCTGTGGGAGGAACAGAAAAAAGGGGAATTATAGGTGTGGGTGCAGACTGCTTGGGGAATAAGAAAGAAGATGTGTGCAATGGGTAGGGTTGCCAAGTGCCCGGTGGTGGCGGGTAAAATCCCTCCCATCCACCAGGCTGCCCGCCGACCAGCTGAGGGCCGGCAGGCAATGCGTGCATGCGTGCGCACAGTCACTGTCAGGTTTACCTGGAAGAGACGAGGATGCTCTGGCAACCTCGGCTAAAACTCCATGGAAACCATGACTAACCATAGAGTTTTGGCCAAGATCGCTAGAGCATCTGTGCTGCTTTCGGGTAAACCTGGAAGTGACGTAGGCGCGTTGTATGGGGTGTGCATGTGTGTTGCGGCAGGTGCGCACGCTGCGCCATCTGCACGTGCGCATCGTGCACAGCAGCCTCAGCCTTGCAAAGCTCCCGGCGGTGGAGCTACGGGGCCCTGGCAAAAGCCTAGCAATGGGGGTAATATTTTATAACCTGAACAGAAGAAATGGCTACTATCACCTAGCACATAATCAGATGCCAACAGATCACAGAACCAGTAGTTATGTGTATATTGCTTAAACTCAGAACAACAAAATGTTAAAAACCAGTCAAAATTTGGTTATTTGGAAAGAAGATGCAAACAATTTAATCCTAGGTTCGAATGCCAGCTACTGAGATATATATATTCATTTATATGAATATATATATATATTCATTTCTTACTCTCAGAAAGAATATACTCAATTCTTACCCTCATTAAGTTCACACAGCAGGGAAAAACACTACACAGGGGAAACTTTTTAGCCTCTGTTGTTTAACTTCCTTAAAGTTTTTGCAAGATATATATGGGTCATATGGAGTCCAAGCTGTAATGTAACTCTCAATGAAATATTCATACTTTATTTATGCCAATTTTCCTTAAATAAGATTTCTCATATTCGGAGTCTGCACTATTAAGCAGCCTGGATGGTTTCCAGCTTCAAAAATCATTGATTTGTGGCAGCCAGGAGTAAGAGGGAGGAGAGATTGCTACAATAATCCTTTTCTGAGTTGAACTTGCAGAACAATTCTACAAGAAAAGGCCCCAGGCACTGTAGGAATGAACAGAGTTCATACTAAACCAACTTAGAGAGAAAGTATGACCATTATGGGACAGACTGAGATAGACCTGGAAGAGGAACTTCTCTCTTTCGCTTTAATTCTGAAGCTTTGGTCATGCCCCCACCACCGGCAAGCCCAAGCATACGACCTCAGCCTCAATACAAATGCTGGATATCCAACTTTCACTCCTTACCAACGACCCTTACAAAATACCTATTGTTCACCTTCAGCCACGACTTTCTCATTCTTGGCTGCCCTCTCAGTCAACTCACCCAAGAACACAACACATCCCTGATGTCCTGACCATCCCTTATTGCCATCTGTATACACAATGCCCACTGATTAAACTGTCATGGCTTCTGCTATCTCTGCCCCTACATCTCTCCTTCTGCCAGAACTTAAATTGGTAAAAAAAAAAAAAAAAAAAAAAGGTTGAGAAAGTGGCCTTCCCTCCAATGGTTGAATTGGTCATCTGATTATTAGGCAGTGTCACATGACTAATAACACAATCACAACAATGGGAACTCATTTGATTCACATACACAGGCAAGGAGACACATTCCTTTTCAGAGATGGCTCTGTTTTCATCCCTATTGTAATAGCTGGAGGTGTTAGATTCCTCCCCTCTAACACCAGCCCAAGCAAACGTCCTAAGGAAGGAAAGCTAATACTCTCTGTAAAACTGAAGCAAAATGTTCTGAAAAGTATGTAGATTTTGTGGTGAAAAGTCTTACAAGCCAGGATGGGGGGCGGGGGAAGAGAAGAAGGAATGAGGCTGACTGCCTCTCAAGCACAAAGCCATTTAGTGCTATAGGAATGTAGCTGACCCTAGACAGGAGGAGGACAATAGGCAGCCAGTGTCCTCCCTAAATTCATAGTTACACCTAAGCGACAGAGCTTCAGGAAGATAAGGGACAAAGTAGACACAAATGGAAACAGGAAAAGATAGAGGGTCTGCTGGGATGGGGACCAAGGGAGAGATAATAAAACCCCTCTCTACATTTTTTTTTTTGGCTCCTATCCATTCATACACCTAGACTCCATCTTAACTCCAAGTAGTTATGAGCACAAGGTCCTGAACTCACCAGGGGATAACCCACTACATAGTGAAATCACGGTAATGGATGATTTCTAATTGCTTGCAGTTTCAGCAATTATATCGCCTATCTCTAATTACCATCTGTAGGGATATGCACAGTTACTACCGTGATTTATTCACATTTGTGTTTATCCTTGTTCAGTTTGCTGTGTTTACATATGGCGTGTGCACTTTTCATTTTCTTATTAAATTTCTTTGCCTTCTCAATGTGGCTAATCTGATCTCTGTAACCCGTGTTAGACCTTGTACAGTTCATGGGTTATCAACAGAAGAAAGGGGAGAGGGTCATGGTTAACTCCCCTAGAGTGTTCAACCGTGTCTGTTGGACCCCTTGGCAGCTAGAGAGGCAAGAGGGGAAGGCAAAGTCTCTGAACGGAGCTTTTAAATGGCAAAGGGCACCGGAGCACAAGGCTTCAGGTGGGACAGGCCATAATAACTGGCTCGATGGAGGGATGATACACAGAAAGAATGAATTAGGGAGAGGAGAAACCTCGCTGGGCAAGTGATTTGGGATGGCTACATAAAGTTATCACTCCCACGTGGGCAGAAATGAATGCTCGCAAGATCCGTTTCCCCTCAGGTTGTATGGAATCATTTGTGCCAAAAGGAAACATGTACATAGATATGGGCACCATTGCAATTAACTCAAGTATATTTGTGGAACACATTTGCCTACAGAGGGTCTCAGGAGGGAGCCTATCCTGGAACAGCCGTCTAGTCAAGGCAAGTTCAGAAACAGTCAAAGCTGAGGCATCAGTAGAAGAACAGGTGCAAGATGATGATTTTTAAACATTTAGGTTTACGGTATTTATGAAAATATACAATTTTGTGAGAAAGGAAGCATCACTATCTGAAAACTGAGAGGGTGGAAAATGTGGGAGCTGCAAACAGAAGACCACAACTCAAGGAGTTATAGATGTCAAGTTTTCCTCTGCAGTGTTGCCCGGCGGCTATAACAGCAATGAAAAAGCACAAGAGACCGACAGTACTGCCACCCTATAAAGGCATGCCTGGCTTCAGTAATCCACACGTGACAACAAAGTGTGTAAAGAATAATTTTCACAAAATGGATGAAGTCTTGAAACTGTCTCTACAACACTGAATACACTCACAACACTTTTGAACCTCTCTTGGATTCCGCGGGTCCCATTCCTACTTGTTCCAGCGGGTGATGAGCAAGAGAATTTTCCAGTGGGGATGGCATAAAAGTCTGTGTATTACAAAAGCAGCTACAGACTTAAGCTCCTCCTTTGTAAGCACCCCATTAATTTTCTTCACACATTTAATTGTAAACCTGAGGTTTGTCTTTTGATAAAAAATATATAGAATATATACAATCAAAGCAATATAATACAAGAGATCTTTCTCTGAACTCTGTTAACTTAGACATGCCTTGCTAGCAACCCCGCTGGTCTCCTTGGCATCGTCTCTCCTCTCCCATCTCAGGAGTGTTGTCCTGTGGTCATGCTGGTAAGGGCCTCTGTCCCTATCCACAGCTTTCCCTCTCACTTTGTTAAAAGCCCCTCTCTACACACTGTGCCCTGACCTGACAGGCCAAGGCTTGCCCAATCTCATCAGATACCAGAAGCTTAGCAGGGTCGGCCCCAGTTAGTACTCGGAAGGGAGACCACCAAGGAAGTCCAGGTTCACTATGCAGAGGCCGGCCATGGCCAAACCACCTCTGATCATCTCTTGCCTCCAAAAGCCTACAGGGTTGCCGTAAATCAGCCACAACTTGAGGGACCTTCCCACAACTTCCTGCTTTTCTGCCCCTTCTTGCCTTGGTGTCCACCGTTGGGAGGAGACCTGATTCCAACTCCTGGCTGAAGGGGCATCTCTCACAGAACTATTTGTCCTATTAATTGCTTTATAACTTTATTAAGGCACAATATAAGAGCGCATTGGCTTTGGTCTCCAGGAACAGTCTGCCTGTTAACAGATCTTGATGAGAAAACCATTTGACAGAAAAATGAAGGGGTGGGGGAAAGTGCCAGAAAGAAAGTTTCTAAAAACTCCAAGGGAATGATATAAACAAAGCCATATTTCTAAGCATTGCTGTGCTTCTAAAAAAGAGCAAAGAAAATAGGCAGGAAAGTAAAACCTGAAAGCTTCACTGACACCATTTTTTCTCCTCACAGAGGCTGATAAAGATCTCGTCTGTCACAGAAAAAGGAAATTTCCTTGCACTCAGAGACGTACCTTGGCTGACCTAGTAATGGCCCCAATCTCAGAATAAAGGTCTGTACTGTCTGGGAATTTCTCCACCACTATTGTGCAGACATGATGTAGAAGAGACTGCTTATGCACCGTGTCCTTTACTTCTGGAACCTTCTCGAGGTAGCTCAGTTCAAAGGCTTTGGCCTGCACAAAGGGAAGAAAGGGGGGGGGGGAGTTAACATGAAGCATCCCCTTCCCTGTGCCAATTTTCTTTTGAAAAATTCCAATGCAAGATGTGTGAGGAGGAGAAGGGAGAGTACATACTATTAAAACTGCTGAAGAATCAGGAGATTTATCTGTCTTTTAGTTACATTTAAGTTAGGAGTAATTTACCTGAAACAATCATTTATTGGTAATAACAAAGTACAGAAAGTGACAAAATTCAAGCCTGTAGCATTCTGAATGGATTAAGATGCATTTCCCAGAGAAAGTTGGCATTTTTAAAAACACTTAAACAAAAAAATACCTCCCTCATGTCTCATATACTCTCTATACTTATGGACAGCCCTAACCTGGATGGCCCAGGCTGGCCCGATCTCATCAGATCTTGGAAGCAAACACAGTCAGCCCTGGCGAGTACTTGGATGGGAGACCACCAAGGAAGTCCAGGGTCGCTACACAGAGGCAGGCAATATGGCCAACCTTGCCTTGTCTCTTGCCTTGAAAACCCTACGGGGTCACCATAAGTCGGCTGAAACTTGGCAGCAATTTCCATCAACACTTTATAGATAACTAGGTAAAAACGCTTTGTGCAAATGTGTGCAAGATGAGTAAGACATCAACACAATCAGTTACTGGATCGACACTTGTCGGTGTTCCATCACATTGTGACCAAGCAAGGGGGCACAGGGTGCTGTGTGCAGAGGGACGTGAATGTGCAGAGGGACGTGGCTCTAGAGGGCTCCCATTATGAGAGGCACAGTAATGGGGGTCCAATTGCAAGCTGAATGGAACCTCACAAGCCCACACGGCTGCCAGCCCAGTCTAAACGAAGCCCCACCACAGTGCTGCTGCAGGGCCTGTCTTGGGTTTGGCTGGTGATGCAAGCCCAAGAGTGGGTGCTACTGGTCCCTGATGCGTCACTGATGGCTGGGAGCGGCCTTCAGATCCAAGGGGTTGCTCAGGTGGCTTGGCCCGAGAACCAGCCGGGGGTAAAACCTGCACTGAATCCACACGGTTGAGATTCAGCACCCAGCACCACAGGATGACCAAGGACACCATCAGACTTTCTCTCATTCATGTGAGTAACTCCTATGTGGGAAAAGATAACACTTTTGCATTTGGGGTCAGCACTGTCGGCAGCAACGAACACTGCTCTCTCCCGTCCCTAGAGCTGCATTTGGATGGAACACCCACGGACTGCCCAGGAATGAGCTGGGTGCTCACATAAGCCCTGAGAAACCAGCACGGTATAGTGGTTAAGAGTGGTGGACTGGAGAACCAGGTTTGATTCCCCGCTCCTCCACATGAACGGCGGACTCTGATCTGGAGAACCAGGTTGGTTTCCCCACTCCTACCCATGAAACCATCTCAGTGACCTTGAGCTAGTCACAGCTCTCTCTGAACTCCCTCAGCCCCACCTACTTTAAAGGGTGACTGTTGTGGGGGAGGAAGGGAAGGAGATTGTAAACCGGTTTGATTCTTCTTAAAAGGCAGTGAAAGTTAGAATATAAAAACCAACTCTTCTTCTTCTTTCCACATTTTGATTCAATTACTGAAATTAACACAAACCACAGTTTACTATTGCATTGGAATGGGCCAATTTGGGATTGCCTTCACCCTCCAAACCAGCCAGGACTACATACCAACTTGAACGTGTGCATGAGCATTGACTCGTCCCGTCATAACTACAAAATGGAAACATGATAATCAAATAACAGTGGAGGAAAAGCTTACATTGGTTCCATTGAGGAAATTTCCAATAGCTAGCAGAGTAGACAAGATAAATCCCAAAGTCTTATTGTTCTCTAGCTGGTCCATTCCTTCCTTCAAGTCCAAAAGTGGTTCTGCCACCTCCTGCCATCAATGGAAAAGCAAGCAAATGGTGAGCAGCGGCCTCAATATCCATTCAGAATCCAGAATTTTATTAATACGGTCGATTGACCAATCAGATATCAGTACATCAGATTATCCAAACTCAGTAGCAGTGCTGTACTGTAGTATCACGAATTGGTTACATGAATAAAAATGCAAATCAATAAAAGCAATCCACAGTTAAAATTACTGCCTTAAAATTCTAGAGTTGCGGAGTATTTTAACAGTCTTTCTCTGACCAGGCTCATGCGTATTTTAATAGCAGCAGCGCAGAACTTGGCAGTTTGAAATGAAAGCTGTGGAATTTCTCCCGACAGGAGCTTCTCTGTCAAAAACTTGGCCGACCCTTCAGGGGATTGGCCAAGCCAGGGGGAAATAAGCTCAGAGTGGACTTCACGATAGAATGGGCAACTAATCAGTACAGGTTCAATGGTTTTGATGTCCCCTGTCCCACATGGGCAGAGCCTTTCTGATCTAGGGGTCTTCTTGTATTTTCCTTCTAGTACAGCCGATTGAAGCGCCCGACATCTGGTAAGGGTAAAAACCTTCCTATAATTGATAAGCTCAAGATGGAAAAAGTAAGCTGCAGGGGAGACTAAGTATCTAGATTTTTCAGGGGCCAAAAGGAGTGGAGATTTCCCAAGATCTGTCTGGCGCTCAACATCTTCCACCCTTTGCTTCAAGTGACTTGATGCCCAATTTATACCCACAGCTAACAAAGAAGATGGGGAGAGGCCCAGGCCGGCCATTTTGTTAAGGGCCATCTTTAACCATAATGACTGAAACGTAGCCTGTAGAAGCAGAGATAGTAGACCTTTTGAGTTAAAATGTAGCTTGAGCCATAGAGTTTGGAAGCAGTACAAACCCTTGCCTCCACCCTCACCAGTCGAGCAGTAGCATTTGATGTGCAGCGAGGTAGATGAAGGGCTGCTCTCAAAAATTTAGATTGGACCTGCTCCAATGGGACAAAGGTAGATGGAGATGGCCCGAGTGAGGTCCCATATGCCAGTTGTGCCAAGGTTTTCGCTTGGTTCAATATCCATTCAATGATTTTTTTTACCACAAACGTTTCCCAATCTGTGCAATCGTAAGGAAAGTTACTCCAGTCTAAGCCCATTCATTTCAGTGGGCTTAGACCGGAGTAACTCTCCTTATGGTTGCACTTGAATGTGAAATGACTGGCACTGAACACCTTTCCCCTTCCGGGTTCTGAACACTCTTAAAGGCACAGCCACCTCTTCCTGAACAGTAAACCTACAAACTCCAAGACATCCCAGTTCAATTGCTCTTAATTTGACCAAGATGCACAATTTCGAACAAGATGAAGGCTCCTGGAAATTATAATTCTGGTAAGATTTATTTAGCCTGATTTCCCCTCTGTTCTGCACTTTATAAGATACTTCTGTGAATTAAAAAAAAAAAAGAAGCAGCACAATTCAGCTCCATGCCACAGCCTTTACTAGAGTTGCCTAAATTCATCCCATCTCGATGACAGAGAGACTGTGAAAGGTATACTTCTATAGGAGCCTAAGACTATAAAGGCAACTCTGGCTATGGAATAAATATAAACAAATTTTAGACTTTACACTTTATAAACGTCATTTTACTCAGTCTGAGGACTGCAGTTTTCTCATACGTTTATGTACTTTCACAATGGCAGAGGTGTATTCAGAATTGTATTATTTGGACCGCTGAAGAAGGCTCCACAGCCAAAACGCGTTCGGTCTGAGCTGTGACATTGTTTGGATACATTGTTGCACTGTTGTATTTTTTTTATGTTTATTTGGCATGTTTGGCATAGATACATAGAGGCTTGAACAGGGCTGCATACAAGTTGTTTATATTTATTTTTTGGGTCTGTATTAAATCACTTGTATTAATATTAGCCCGTGGTTTCATGCTGATTCTTACCTTTTGGGTACCTTATTCTAGTTTCACAGGGTTAAGGCTTCTCTTCCCCTTGTTTTGTTGCTCCATCTCCTTCCCACCACCAAACAGGTGACTGGCAGGCAGGGAGGGAAAAGAGAAACCAACACTGAGCTCTTCCCTGACCTTGGATAGCCCAGGACTAGACCTCTGTGGTCAGATCTTGGAAGCTAAGCAGGGTCAGCCTTGGTTAGTACTTGAGACCCAGAAGCCCTACGAGGAAAGGCTGAGGGAACTGGGAATATTCAGTCTGGAGAAGAGGCGGTAGAGGGGGGACAGGATTGCTCTCTTGAAGTATTTGAAGGGCTGTCACTTAAGAGGAGGGCAGGGAGCTGTTCCTGTGGGCATCAGAGGAGAGGACTCACAATAGTTGGTTTAAATTACAGGCAGAAACATACTGGATGGATATTAGGAAAAATATTTTTACAACAAGAGTTGTTCAACAGTGGAATTGGCTGCCCAGGGAGGTGGTGAGCTCCCCCTCACTGGCAATCTTTAAGCAGTGGCTGGACAAACACTTATCAGGGATGCTCTAGGAGCTGATCCTGCATTAAGCAGGGGGTGGGACTAGATGACCAGTATGGCCCCTTCCAACTCTATCATTCCGTGATTCTATGAATGGGTGACCACCAAGGACGTCTAGGGCTTGGAAACTCTACAGGGTCTCTGCGACTTGTTGGCTGTGACTTGACGGCACATTCCACCACGGAACTGAGATCTGCTCCAAGGCAAGAGGAAGGGAAAGAAGCTCCGGTGATACACTGGCGGATCCCTGCATGAAGAGCACTCACTCAGACACCGGCTCTTTGGCAAACAGGGCCAGTGAGCCAAGTGCAGAAACTTGCTTTCCAGACAGAGCAGAATCCCTCTGGGGGAGCTGGGTAACAAATACAACCCAGAGGCCAAGGGGTCCGCAACCTTTTTGAGCCTGTGACCACTTTGGAGGTTTGACACAGGATTGGTGAGCACAGCCACAAAACAGCTGCTGCAGAAAGCGAAGCCAGCCACAAAACGGCTGCCGCAGCTGGCCTTCAACCACACCTTCAAGATCCTGGTTTTGTAGTGGCTACTATGACCAAAGCAAAGCAATACCTGCTCCTGTTTTATCTCAGAAAGCAAACTCTGCTACAAAGTTTAAAGGAAGGAAGGGAGAGGAAGATTAATGGCCATGTATATGTTTTATTCCTGATGGCTGAGGGTTGCTGACTTCTTTCCAAACTGAATGTTTATACCCAAGCTAGGGAGCTAATAGTGAAAGCACCAGGATTCAGGACAATCTTCAGTATAATCAGAGCTTTGAATGTGCTTCGGAAACAAATTTGGGGATATGGTGGAGGGAGACCCCCAATAGAGTCTCCTATTTCTTTATTTCTAAGGATATTATTGATTAGGGAAACGGGCTCTGGTGAGGAGGGTGGATGGACCAAAAGGTTTCTGCTGGGAGACAGCCCACCAATCACCACCCAAGTCCCAAAATACTGTGCAGTAGCAATGAAGTTACGTCGCCTTAATGTACTTCCTTAATCTGTGAAAATGTAAAATTGGGTGATTCCTAATTTTGTTGGCCATGGTTGTAAACATCTACTTTGTATGGTCAGTTTCTGTTTTACCTGTTTTATCTGGCATACTAACCACAAACAAAATTTATTTCTTTTTATGTCTAAGGATGTTGGAACAGCTGATCTTAGACTGTGCGTCTCTTAGCTCCCGGCTTCCCCTGCCTACCGCTGCTCAGGTGGGCAGCGGGATGAAAATGGGGGAGGGGAAAATGTCCCTGGCAATGCAATGTCACTTCTGGTCATCCTGGAAGTGACATCACTGAAGCACTGATGATGTCACTGCATCATCGGCAACCCCACACACACACACACTGGGTGAGTCTCCTGTTAGTTGCACGCCTCATGATGGCAAGTTTAATATTAGAACTTGAAATCTTTTGCACTTGATTGCTTGTTAAACCCCCCCAAATTTTCAATTATTCAAAAAAGCCGAATCCATTCTATTTGGCTTTTCCAGATTTTTTTGAAAAATTCTGAGTTTATTAAACCCGAGCCCGAAAAATACTGGAAAAAAGGTGCGCAGCCCCGGCACCATAAGTCAGTGGCCATTTGATGGCACTTTCCACCACTAATTATGGCTCTACTGTATTGATGTGGTTCAGAAAGATATTTTGGTAAAGGGACAGGGACTGTGGACCATATTACAGTACACAGTAAGTGCTGTGTGTTGCTGTATGTATGATCCTACTATGTAATTTCTGCATCATTTAAAATCTCACGTGAATGCTTATTCTTTGCTTCAGATTCTTGCTTGGTTTCAGATTTCCGCAATCCAAACCCTATTGTACTGTTTACTGGATGTCCCATCTTGTTGACTGTACTGATTTACACTGTATAATCCACCGTGAGTTTTAGTGAGATAGGTGGACTATAATGTGTGTGTGTGTGTATACACAAGAATCATAGAGTAGGAAGGGACCGTACAGGCCATCTAGTCCAACCCCCTGCTCAATGCAGGATCAGCCCAGAGCATCCCTGACAAGTGCTTGTCCAGCCTCTGCTTAAAGACTGCCAGTGAGGGGGAGCTCACCACCTCCCTTGGTAGCTGATTCAACTGTCAAACAACTCTTACTGTAAAAAAAATTTTTCATAATACCCAGCCAGATCTCATAAGCTAAGCAAGATTGGTACTTGGAAGGGAGACCTCCAAGGAAGACTCTTCAGAGGAAGGCCATGGCAAACCACCTATGATTCACACTTGCCTTGAAAGCCCCTTGCTGGGGTCACCAGAAGTCAGCTATGACTTGACGGCATTTCACACCCACATACATGTTAATTCACACTTTAAAATGTAGTGGGAGATCTGTTCACAGATCTCCTGACGTCACATTTAGTTTGGTCCCGTCCTAAGCACATGAAACTGAAACCGAGGGGCTGCTTCCATTCCCCCAACCATCAGGAAGAGATTACCTTTTCCACAAGCTCGTAATCCATTTTAAATGCCCACAGCTGAAGTCGGGCGGAAAGTTCGGTGATGGAAGAAAGAGTCAGCAGGAACTGTTCGGCGCTGCCCAGAGGGACGTCGGGATTGGCCAGCTGAGCCTCCTGAATTTTCTGTTTCTCTTCTTCTGTGGGAATCATGGTGAGAATTTTCTACAAGGACAGAGAAGGGCCATGAATAAGGTTGCCAACTTCCAGGTGTGGCGTGGAGATCTCCTGGTATTACAACTGATCTCCAGACTACAGAGATCAGTTCCCCTCGAGAAAATGGCTGCTTTGGATTCTATAGAATATGTGAAAGATTATTCACATCAGTCTTGGGCTTTTGGGTTTATAAACTTTGGTCTTTCCATTACTAGCTACACCTGCCACAATCCACAAGGGGTGAAGAGCTGGAGGAAACCTTTGCGCTTGTCATCGGTTGAGGAACTCGTCACAGTAACGTGTGAACAAGACCTGGGAAACTCTTTGCAGCATTCACGGCTGTGCGCATGCACGGTCTCCATTGCAGAGATGGTGGTGATCACCTGGCCAGGGGGATGGCAGAGCAGGAGAGACTGAATCCAACCCACTTCCCTATCCAGTGCCCTGAACAGGTAACCACAGGCTATAATTACCTGGTCCAAGGTACTTGAGATGCATGGATGGATAGGAGGGCTCACTCAGCAAAGGCTCAGGGAGCTTAGTAGGGACCAACGGGACATGGCAAAAAAGTGGGGGCATTTTTCTTTAGCTAGGGAACGACATCAGCCCTGGTTAGTATTTGGATGGGAGACCACTAAGGAATACCAGGGTTGCTGTGCAGAGGAAGGCACTGGCAAACCACCTCTGTTAGTCTCTTGCCATGAAACCCCCCCAAAAGGGGTCACCATAAGTCAGCTGCGACTTAACGGCACTTTACACAAACACACAGGGAACGACATAATGTATTTACGGACAGTATATCTGGAAATAAATTCTAATCTCAGTTTTCCTTTCAGTTTTATTACAACTCTGAAAAGAAGCTCAGAGAAGGGGAACTGAAGCTCCAACACAGAGAAAGGGGATTGAGCTCCAACGCAATGGCCTCCCTCCCTCCCTCCTCCCAACACTCTCTCTAACTTTAACCTTTTCAGGACTCAACAGGGGCTCTTGAGAACTGAGCCCACTCCTAGCTGCCTCGCTTTGCCATGGATCCTATTTCTTCATCATGCTAGCATGTAACGTGACCCAGAAGGCAGAAACTGGCCTCCCTACACACACACAAGCTTAATCTGGAAGAAATTTAGCATGTATAACAACAAAAGTAAATCGCAAGCATCTTCCCCTGCTTTTTAATCCTGCTAGGAATGTAGATTTAAGATCACAGGGAGAGGCCTTCCTCACTATCCCACCAACCAAAGAAGCTTGTTTGGTGGGTACACGAGAAAGGGCCTTTTCAGTGGCAGCCCCACAATTATGGGACAAGCCCCCTCACTTTCGATCTTTAGAAGGCAGCTGAAGATGGTTTTATTTAGGACTGCATTTGGTTAAATTTACTAGCAGTCCTGAGTTGTGATTTTAAATTTTGGTTTTTCTATTTTTCATGTATTTTATTCCGTGTCGTTAAGCTGTCTTGAGCTCTGTAAGGACGAAAGGCAGCTAATAAATGCTTTAAATAAATAATAAAAAAGAATAATACATTCCATTGCTGGACACCCACACCTGTTTTTATAAGAATAATAACAGGAATACTTATATTTGCTAACATAAATATTCAGAGCACATTTTATATTTGTCTTCTAATTTTGTCCCAGTGGTTTACTATCCTAAAAGGTTTTTAAGGGTAATGAATTAGACCGCTAGTATTCAGCTGACAGGCTGGGATTCAATAGATGGATGGGGAGAATTATGAAGAAGAGGGAATTGCAGCTTGTTGTGGCTGGGCTGAGGCAAGCTGTACCTATCCAAATTCCCTCCTTTGTCCAAAAAGTTTACCAGAATCAGGAAGTAGCTCTCATGTTGCAGGTAGGTTGTGGCTCTGAAGAGGATAAAAGCTTAAGAACATGAGAAGAGCCCTGCTGGATCAGACCAGTGGTCCATCTAGTCCAGCATCCTGTCTCACACAGTGGCCGACCAATTCCTCTGGCGGTCCAACAACAGGACATAGAAGCCAAGGCCTTCCCCCAATGTTGCCTCCTGGCACTGGGATTCAGAAGTTTACTGCCTCTGAACATGGAAGTTCCCTTTAGACACCATGACTAGTAGCCACTGATAGACCTACTGATAGCCACTGTTAAGCTTCCTTTTTTGTTTTCTTTTAGAAGTTCCACATGTCGCCATATTTTCAGTTCCCTAATAACTGGAAATCATAACCTGCTCAGCAAGCCGCCATGTTTTTCTCTGTACCTCTATTCCTTCCTTATTTAAGGCATATTCATCAAAGTTCAAAATGGCAGTCTTAATTGTCCTCGGAGGGGGTAATACTGTCAGTCCAATATTAATGGCGTTGCTCCGTTTGGAATCCAACACAATGATTTCTTGCCTCTTCCCATCAGCAGCGGTTTTCTGAGAGAAAAGAGGAGAGAGAGAGAAAAGGTGAGTTCTTTAATGTAAAATGCCCATTGACAACCATTGGCGAGAGCTTCCACTTCCTCAGCATGCAGTGTAGGCACCGATTTAGTGCAACGTGTTGTTCAGTGGTGCAACCCCGCCCCCCCCCCCCGCAAACCTAAGGCACATCATACCAGGCAGGCAGAGGGAGGTGGGCTGCAGTGGGGTGCTGGAAAGGAAACCACTATGGCTGTTGGGACTAGTAATTTCTAGTTCTCTGGGACATACTGCCAATTCATTCCTCCCCACGCCTCCCCCCCCACCCCCCGAAGGTACCGGTAAGAGTAAATAGTTGTGAATCTTTAAGGGCATTTCTGCTGAAGTTCTGGGTTCTTAGTGAGAGGAGCCTCTGTGGAAGAGCCTCTGCTTTGCATGCAGAAGGTCCCAGGTTCAATCCCCGGCATCTCCAGTTAATAGGATCAGGCAGTAGGTGATGTGAAAGACCCCTGCCTGAGACCCTGGAGAGCTGTTGCCAGACTGACTAGAGAAGACTGACCTTGATGAACCGATGGTCTGGTTCACTATAAGGCAACTTTATGCATGTACGTTTGGGATGCTGGATTGCGGCTCAGCTGTAGAGCATCTGAGGTCCCAGGTTCAATCCCTCGCTTCTCCGGTTAAAAGGATCAGGTGGTAGGTATTTTGAAAGACCTCCACCGGAGACCCTGGAGGGCCACAGCCAGACTGAGTAGACAATACTGATTACAATGGACAATTCATTATAAGGCAACTTCAGAGAGATGGCGCCTGCTCAGAATCTGTGGTGCAGAAAATGTTCTAGCTGCTGCTGGCCAGGGTTCCCTGACTAATGCTCTCATCCCTCACCCAAAAGTATTCAACAGCTGAACATGCTTTATGGCGGCAGGCACGAAAACCATCAGAAACTTTAACTGTGCCACATTACCTAGCTGGCCACCCTTGCTAAACTTTAATCCGCCACCCACCTTAAGAACGTCTAATTTCCTACAGCCATTTCCTCCAGGGGAATTGAGCTCTGTGGTCTGGAGATCAGCTGTAATTCCAGGAGAATTCTTGGCCTTGCTTGGAGGTTGACAGCCTTGTGTGACTGAAACACACTTGGCAGCAACAAGGATTTTGGAACAGGGGAATCGGCCGTCAGTTTCCCTCAAACCCTCTCACGGATTTGCCAAGGCGAAGGCCTCTCAGTTTTACTTCGCACTTCCATTTTAGGCAAAATTGGGAGGAAACTTGGGTTGCCAACTCTGATTTTGGAAATACCTGGAGATTTGAGGGTGGAGCCTAGGAGAGTGGGGTTTAGGGAGGGGAGGGACTTTAGTAGCGTATAGTGCCATGCAGTCCACCTCCCAAAGCAGCCGTTTTCTCCAGGAGAAGTGGAATAAATATTTTAAATTTAAGAAGTAAAAAAAAAATAAGTGATTTATGTAGCCTGGATATCAGTTGCAATTTTGGGAGATTGCCAGCCCCCACCGGGAGGCTGACAACCCCAGTGACAACCCTAAATTTATGGTCCCATGTGGAAGTGAGGATGTTGAGATTCTGTGTGGTGTGGTAGTGTAAATGCTGGACTCGTACCTGGGAGACCCGGGTTCAAATTACCACTCAGCCTTGAAGTTCTCCAGGTTAGAGTCCACCGTTCTTAACCACTATGCCATGATGGCATTGTTCCTCTATCAGAACTCTTTGTTAAAAAAAAAAAAAAAAAAAAAAAACATGGTGGAATACAAGGGTGAGATGTGAGACAAGAGCTACCCAGAGAGGAGGGAAACTGGGTCAATTTGCCCTGGGCCCCCACAAAACAGGAGGTTTTCTGTGTTATCTCATGTGTGGGCCAATGGAGTAGGCTGTGGCTCAATGGTAGAGCATCAACTCAGTGTGCAGAAGGCCCCAGATTCAATCCCTGGCAACTCCAGTTAAAGGGATCAGGTATTAGGTGATGTGAAAGACCTCTGTCTGAGGCCCCGGGGAGCTGCTGCCAGTCTGAGTAGACAATACTGACCAGAATGGACCAAAGTTCTGATTCAGGATAAGGCAGATTCATGTGTGTACTGTAGGCCATACTGCTCTGTTGCAGTTCTCAGCAAGATTCCTGGTATTTTGTTTAAGGGTTTTGTATTAAACGAGAGAAAACAATGCATCAGTGTGTAAGGTCTTGGTATGTAATTGTGACATCATATGAACAGTCTCCAATCATGCTGAAGTAAATATTATTTACAGCTGCATGTGAAATAGAATAGATGCTAATATTGAGGGTTAAATGATTGCTTGAAGCATTGATGTACATACAGATGGAATGAAATTTTTGCTTTTTTGGTCAAAGCTGGCTATAAAACGTCACACTGGAGGCTGGAAGGTTCAGGGCTTTTGATTAAGAGCTAAGTCTGCATCCCAACTAAAAGGGAGTCTAGATTAAGCAAGACAACAGAGAGGAGATCACTGTATACAAGGAGCCTAATAGGTAGTCCTCTGAGTTTGGGAAGGGGCTGTGGCTCAGTTGTAGAGCATCTGCCTTGCATGCACAAGTTCCCAGGTTCAATCCCAGGCATTTCCAGTTAACAGGACCAGGAACTGGGTGATGTGAAAGACCTCTGCCAGAGATCCTGGAGTTTAACTGCCAGTCAGAGTAGGCAATGCTGACCTTGAGTGAACAACGGTCTCATTCAGTATAAGGCTGCTTCATGTGTGTTCATGTGCTTGTACAATCATGCCTGGGTCCTTCGAGGGGGCGGTGGCAGTGTCCCCAACTTCACAACTTCAGAAACCTTCTGGGAAGCCCTTTATGTGACTGCATGAACGACAGTTTCAGAGGTAGCTGTGTTGGTCTGACGTAGAAAGCTAGATTTGAGTTTAGTAACACTTTGGAACAAGATTTTCAGGGTGCAAAAGCTTTTGCGAGTCAATAAACTCTTCTGACAGAGAAGCATTGACTGTCAAAAGCTTACATCTCAAAAATCTCTTTGGTTCTTAGCTGCATGAATGATGACTCGATTAAATCAATTATCGGTAAGCAGAATCTGTTTTCATATCCCTAAAATCCCATGTAGATCGGGAAGCTCCTTGCTGAATGGCTGGCCAGGAAGGAGAAGAAGAATCAAACCATCTTACAATCTTCTTCTCTACCTCTCCCAACAACAGACACCTTGTGAGATAGGTGGGGCTGAGAGAGTTCAGAGAAAACTGTCCTTATTTTTTACTTCATAGAGCATTTTCTTATACTGTTATCAGATTTTAAGGGTGGGGGGAGAACAACAAATCACATCTATCTGTAAAGTCGAAGCTAGGCTGGGATAAAACTCCTCTACCATGATAACAACTGTTCACAAATAATAAAGAATTTGCATTTAGTTTCTCATATACTAAGACTAGAGTCCCCCATCTTTTTGAGCCTGTGAGCCCCTTTGGACTGCTGACACAGTATGGCGGGCGCAACCACAAAATGGCTGCTGCAGGAGGCCCAAGTCAGCCACAAAACCTGAAGATCCTGGCGCTGCGGTGGCAGCTTCTGCCAAAGCAACATTCGAAAAATCTGCCCGAACAATCCCGTCTCCAATGGCCAATCAGCCTATCAGAATCCTTGCTGGACAAAGGCCCACTTTCTAAAAGCACTTGGTGGGGACCAGGAAAGGTGTTAGTGGGTACCATGGTGCTCATGGGAGCCATGTTAGGGATTATCTGCTCTAAGGCCTGAAAAACCAGGTTCAGCATCTGCCAGATTTCCTTTATGTTAATGTAGTCATCACAATTCTAGAGGCACCCTGCCTCTGTATAGTCTTGAAAATGCATATCCATAAAGTCAAAGAAGAGCAGACACCTCTCCCCCGCACAAACATACTTCCTCTCATTTGGAATTAGGTACACTCATGGCTACTCTCATTGCAAAGGACAACGGGTTTCATCTGAGGATGTAAACATATTTGGAGGGATTTCTTAATGTCCACCACTATTCTCAGACATAAAACAATATTGGGTCACTATATTTGGAAATTTCACATTCTTGGGATTATTTTATCACAGCTGGCTAATTTCTTGTAGGATCAAAAATCAATACATTATCTAAAAAAAACTACCTTTGTGACAGGAAGTTCCTTGGATTTAGACTCGAAGAGATGCTCCAGCTTGGATGTGTCCACCTTAATAGGCTCCAGTTTCGACCACAAGAATCCTTTGCAGCGTCTGTCGTTCTTGCGCTGCCACTCAACCGGCCTCACCTCGTTCCAAAACAGGCGGATTGTTTTCTTCTTTTTAATGAAAGCTGGCTGACCCCTGTGAAGTGGGGGAGAGCCCAAACCCTGAGGAGTGCCAAACAGGGGAGGGGGAGCTAATAAATTACCAGAGGGTGGGGGTGGAGGTGGGCATCCATAAAGCAGGGGAGGGGGCGGAGGAGGCAGTCCAAAAAAGGAAGGTGGGGGAGGGGGAGGGGGAGCCAGAGAGTCGGCAGGACCCATTTCCATGTCCAAGGCGTCGAAGTCGTCGTCATCCCTCAAGTCTGTAAAATCCATGTCTTTGATTTTAAGTTCCCTCGGATTGGCCAGGAGCTGATCCCAAATATAGTCAGATTCCTTCTTAGCCGGCAGTGGTGTCTTTTCAGAGACCTTTTCACTGAAATCACTCTCGGGAAAGTTTGAGCCTTTGGCCAGCTCGCCGTTATTGAATCTTTCCGTAAAGGCCTTCACGCTGCCGTGGTTGTCCAAATCCCCAATCTCCATTTTTTTGACACTTTCACCTTTGGCCTGCTTGGTGGCTTGCAGGATTGAGATCCTGCTGGCCAAGCTGGTGATGGTGTCTTCGCCTGCCTCCGCCACCTCCTTTTCCTCCGCCTTCTCCTCCAGCTCTTTAGCCTCTTCATCTTTGGACTTCTTGTTATGGGCATACAACATATCCAGCATGAACCGCTTGTTATTGAGAATATTGCTGCCCTGATCATTCACACCGACATCTTGAATGGTCTGTAACCATGGACCTGAAACCACAGAGAAACAATGAATGGGAATGGGAAAGGAGGTAGAGGAGAAAATGGGCCCCAACTTGCTTTCTGTTTGGAGCTCTGATCTGGCACAGCTTTCCGCCACGTACAACGCAAGTCCCGTAATGCAGAGATCTCCCATGGCTGTTGATCAAGAGGTCCTGTCCATTCCTGGCACAGCACTAGATGGAGTCCTGTGTAGGGCCAAGCAGAATGGGTGCCAGGAGGGTGTGGGCCTCAAGCCCAACAGAGAACTTAAATTTGGACATCTGCTAATTTTTTTGGCATCTGAGAAGTTTCAAAACTCACCTTTTTGGGCATTATGCATCATCATTTTTTTAAAAAAAGTTATTATGACTAGGGGGGCTCAAAAGCTTCCAGTGGCTTGGTCCTCTCTGCACACACATGAACACATGAAGCTGTTTTATACTGAACCAGACCCTTGGTCCATCACAGTAAGTATTGTCTACTCAAGATGGGTAGTGACTCTCCAGGGTCTCAGACTGAGGTCTTTCACACCACCTACATTAACTGGAGATGCCAGAGATTGAACCTGAGACCTTCTGCATGCTAAACAGGTGCTCTACTACTGAGCTATGGCCCTTCCCCATGGACCTCTTAGATGGCCCGGACCTCTGTAAAACAGTGTCCGTTGGGCTTAAAGAGGAGTCACCATCATAGAATCACAGAGTTGTAAAGGGCCAGACAGGCCATCTAGTCCAATCCATCAGCCTAGAGCATCCCTGACAAGTGCTTGTCCAGCCTCTGCTTAAAGACTTCCAGTCCGGGGGAGCTCACCACCTCCCTTGGTAGCTGATTCCACTGTCAAACAACTCTTACTGTAAAAAAAGGTTTCCTACTATCCAACCAATCCCTTTCCACCCACAATTTAATCCCATCATTGCGAGTCCTATCCTCTGCTGCCAACAGGAACAGCTCCCTGCCCTCCTATAAGGGACAGACTTTCTATATCTATATATCTATACATTTATAGATGGGAGGGAAGGAAGCATGGAATAGCCCGGTCTCGGAAGCTAAGCAGGGTTGGTACTTGGAAGGGAGACTTCCAAGGAAGGCTCTGCAGAGGAAGGCAAAGGCCCACCACCTCTGCTTAATCACTTGGCTTGAAAACTGCTTGTTGGGGGTTGCCAGAAGTCTGCTGTGACTTGACGGCACTTTATGCATACATATCTATAGATAGATGGACAGATAGAATATGAACACCTACGTTCCTTGAAAAGACAGTTGAAGAGAAATTGCGAAAGAAGACTCCCCTCCCAATTTTCCAAATTTTCTACACTTTTACTTCAACTATTGGCACTTTTGGCCAAGAAACCCTGATCTCTTCAAGCAGCATAAGTCTCAAACATTTTCTCTCTCTCTCTTTCAGAAAAAAAAAATTAGGGTTCTTAATATTCAGTTTGCTGTATTTTGTTATGGCTTTGCTTTTAAGATTGGAAGCACAATGATAGCCCAATAAAGAGCCGGCAAAACAAAAGGTACAAACAGTCTGCAAACCCTCCTACTGCAAACAGTTCAACTTAGTGGAATGTTGGCACAAACAGCTCTGATTTCAAGGGCAAAACAGTACAAAGAGATGTTGGGGTGTCGGGGCTGGGGAGGTCTATTTATCTGTGTATCCAATGGCCCTGATCCATACAGCTACACAGGTAGGAGAAAACTCTGCATGTATCCAGATGTCTGACAAATGATGGGTGCTGTTATCTTCAACAGCATTAATGAATGGTGTGCATCCTGGCTCTCTACCCCCTCCTCCAAATATAGGGGAGAGAAAGGGGAGCTTGGAGGCAGTTCTTTACCCATGAATAGTGTGATAATAGCTGAGAGAATCTACTATCAGTTCAGCAACACATGCAGGGCTGGCAATCTAGCATCAGGAAACAGGTACTCAGCCCTGAAAATAAAGCCCATCCTTGGAGACCACGTGGGCAGACCTCTCTTGGGCACATCTTTCTAGGTCCAGCAATGGATGCAGATATGTGGAACCTCCCTTGTATTGTGCAAATCAACGTTCCTCTGATGAGTCTCACTCGCACCCAGACATTCCTCTTCATGCCCCCCCCTTTCCACCCTTATTTTCTTTTTCCTCCCCTGCTGGACTCTACTGGGTCAGATCGACTGATTCTATGCTTCCCTCTTGTTTTATCGGTCTTCCGCTATTACCCTCTAGGACCAACTTCATCTTACTAAAGAATTGTTCCCCCTATTTTAATCTGGCATAATGAGGGAATCATCAGTTGATTTGAATTTTAAAGTTTTTATAGTAATATAGATATGTTTTATGATTTTTTAAAATGTATTAATTATTGTATTATGGTTGTTGTTAGCTTCACTGAGCCCTGCTTGTGCCAGGAAAGCGAGGGGTAGAAACCTAATACAATAAAACAGCATAAATTAAACTTTATGAACACATCAAGTCTCTTTTTGTTAATGAAACACTGTACTTTTTAAAAAGTTACCTAGAAAATTTGAGTGGATCAGATTTGGACTCTGAAGACCTCAATATAAGTTTTATTTCCAATCACTTCTTGTAGAGAATGAGAATTTTTCTTGGCCACATGCCTATAAAGACATATATCATCCATTCTTAAAAAATGAAATCAAAATTCTGTGGCAAAGCTACCCAAACTCTGCAGAAAAGTGGAAACTTCTACCATATACATGGTGCAAATGGATAAACGGGATGGATAAGTGCCACTTGGAAGAAGGGAGAAGAGCTATGCAGCCTCGGCTCCTAACCACTAGATCTGGCACGCCCTACAAGCACAGATGCCAACCTCCTTAGCAAGGTTAACAACAAAGATGCCCAACACTTATCCCCCCCTCCATTTACCCTGAGCTTTCATCAGGTGTTGCGCATGCACTTACAAACTCTTTGCAAAAATAAAGCCGAGAATCTCATAATAGGGAATTCTGCTTCTCTACTGAGCACAAAATAAAATATCTTGGTATTTAGTTAACCTCAAATAATTTAAATTTATTTAAAAATAACTATATAAAGATATGGCAGCAAATTATTATAGATTTGAAAAATTGGGAAAAAATTCCTCTGTCATTATGGGGTAGAATTTCGGTAATTAAAATGATGGTTTTACCCAAAATGCTTTTTTTATTTCAAAATCTACCAATTATAAAAGGGTTCAAAATATTTAAAATGTGGAAAAGAGATATTTTAAACTTCCTATGGGGAAAGGAAAGACACAGAATAGCATATAATAATTTAATTGAATTAAAGGAAACAGGTGGTTTAGGATTACCAGATTTAAGAATGTATTATGAGGCATCCTGTTTCGCCTGGTTAAAGACCTGGATTTTGTTAGATTATATAAAATTATTAGAATTAGAAGGTTTTAACCTACGTTTTGGATGGCATGCATATTTATGGTATGATAAGGAGAAAGTAAATAAAGATTTTAATATTCATATTATTAGAGTTGGGTTATTTCAAATTTGGAAAAAAATATAGAAGGATTTTGGAAAATAAGACCCCGGGATGGATCAATCCAGTAGAAGCTTATATGAAGAGAGGGATACATTTAAATTTAGAAATGGATATATATAGGGAAATTATTGAATGTAAAGAGGGAGAATGGGTTTTAAGAAGTAGAGAAGAACTTAATATTAAGGACTGGTTCTTGTATTATAAATTAAAAGATATATTTAATAAAGATAAACAGCTTGGATTTAATAAAAATAAATCCAAACTGGAAAAAAATATTAATAAAGGGAAATAAAGGATTGATAGGAAGAATATATAAATTATTAATTGAAACTAATTTAGAACAAGAAAGAATTAAACCAGTAATGGTGAAATGGATGAAGGAGTTAGGATTTAATATCGATTTGGAAATATGGGAAAATTTATGGAAGAGAGAATTTAAATTTACAATAACCAATGAAATCAGAGAAAACTTATATAAAATGTTTTATAGATGGTATATAACTCCTGTGATGATTTCTAAAATGAAAAAAGGAGATATGGGTTTATGTTGGAAATGTGGAATGGAAAGAGGCACTTTTATGAATGTATGGTGGATATGTAAAAAAATTAAACTTTTTTGGAAAAAATGTAATTAGGGAAACTAATAATTTGATTAATGGTAGAGTAAAAAAACCAAAAACACCTGCATTCTGTTTTTTGGGAATTCCACAAAAAAAATTTGTCTAATAATGATAGGGTTATTTGCAAATATAGTTTTGCTGCTGCAAGAATTGTAATAGCTAAAGTCTGGAAGCAAGTGAATAAACCTTCCATTTGTGACTGGAGAGAGAAATTTTGGATGTATATGAGGATGGCCAAACTAACCGAATTCCTACATGGAAAAGATATGGAAGAATTTAAAAAAACTTGGGCAAAGGCCGCCACATATTGGGATAAACTGGCAAAAATGGATTTTACTACTTTAATTAGTGAGTTACAGAAACTAGTTTTGATATTTTCATATTATACTGTTAATAGATATTTTTAAAACTGTTAAGACACTTCTTCGGAAGTCGGGTGAAGGGTCACTTTTTTAAGGTGGGTGGTGGGTTGAAGGGGTATCTTTTTGGTTTTCATAATTTTGTAACTACGAATGTATGAATAAGTATGAATAAGTATATATAGATACTCTTTTGTATTTTCTTATGCTGATTCTCTTTTTATTGTATTTGTTTTTTGTTTTTTGTGTTATGTTATAAAAAATTATAAAAATTTATAAAAAAATAAAAAATAATAATAATAGGGAATTCTGAGCCCAAATTCCACACTTGCGTGGCCTGGTCTTGTAACTGCGCAATACACTCAACCTGCCCATGTTAATTTGCACAATAGAGAAAAGGTTTATGTCTTTAATACAGCCAAGGCGTCTGATGCACAGAACATGTGGTGCAAAATGTTCTGTTGTAAATACAAGGTTTATGCTTGTATGCCAATACAGGCTAAATCCAGCTGTCATTCTTGCCTTTTCGGGACAGTCTATGTGTAAATCTCTGCTGTCTGACGAAGAGAAGGAAAGCAGAGGAATCAAAGAAGTGTGTTCCCTAGGAGCTCAGTTGCCAACTGCATGCCAAGTCTGCTGATCAACAAAGTTGTCTGACGTTTTTTCATTTCCAGGAATGCCTATTCAGAGTAGTGAACAAGTAGTCCCAAATAAGGCAGTACGTTGCCAAGCAGCTAAGTCTTTAAATAGGAAAAAGGCACACTAGTGCCAAGTCCTGAAGGAATGTGTGAAGTAGCAATTTGGAAAATCCTAATATCACGAAAAGTGTGTATCTGCTTTGGAAGGTAATTATCCTGGACTTTCAGGGTCCCTTTTCACTGAGGTGGACATCAACTGATGGCAATGCACATCCCTCAACTTTGTTTCTGTCCAGGCAGTGAATTTAAAAGGAATTTTGAAATGTGAGTGCAGGCAGTCATACTGAGAACACTTTAGGGAGTGCAGCCAGATGCCTCCAACTCTGAGACTCTACGCCAGGGGTGTCGAGCTCAATTGTTACGATGGCCAGATATGACATGAAGGTCACTTGGTTGGGCCGGGCCAGGCCTCGCCAGCCCAGATCGGGACTGGTGTGTGTGTGTGTGTGTGGGTGGCTGCCTTGGCTGGCTCGTGGGATGGATAAGAGCTCTCAAGGGGCCAGAACCAGCCCCTGGGCTGTAGGTTTGACACCCCAGCTCTATGCAGAAAACCTCCCCTGAACTCTATACTGAATAGCTGTGTAGTGAGCTTCTAATAATGGAGGACTCCCCAGTGATAACCTGAGCGCACTGCTTTGTTTTCTTACAACACATGTTAAAATGAAGCTGCCGTTTCAACATTACAAAGACGGCCAACCATGATGGGGAAAACAGGCTCCACCGTACCAGCCTCACTGTCACTGGTTAACTTGTCTTCCCTCTCTAAAGTGCTGCTGGCCGAGGAGATGCTGGAGGCCGAGCAGTTGTCTTTCTCGTTCACTTCCTCGTTCTGGCGCTCCTTTTCACTCAGGACGGTGCCTTCTTCTGGTTCTTGCTCTGGGCCTTGCTCCGCTTCGCTCTCTGGCCCCACCTCGGCAGCCTCTGCCTCGCGAGGCGTTCCTGCTCCCTCCTCGTCCTGCTCTGGGCTTGTTTCTCTCTCTGGCTCCGCTTCCGGTTCGCATTCGGGCTCACTGGCGCTCACTGGTGGAAAGAACAACGGAGAAAGAGATTCACTTAGAGGAGTGCCTCCTGCTGTCTGCAGCCAAGTGAGCTCCGTCAGCTTTGGTTCCTCCAAGACTCCTCAGCGGCTGTCTTTCAGAAATGGCCGGGCCTGACACACAGCGTTGGACGGTAGCTCCGCTCAGACGCTTTGTAAGTCTGCCATTTGCTGCCTGAGTCAAGTGGCATCAAATGTTGAAGTTTATATGAATAATATATATATATTTATATATCGAAGAGTTCGGCAATCTAGGTATCAAGTACCTTAATATCCCATCCACAACGGATGCTGAAATACAGCAGTGACTTCAAGCAAGCAATGTTCAATGACAAAGAGGGGGGGGAAAGCTACACAAACAAGGTGGCTTTCAGCTGTTGAAAGGAAGTCTGCACAGCAAATGATTTTTCACCTGGTGTGGAATGCTTACACACACACACACACACACACTCACAAACATGCACGCGCCATAAATCAAGTGTGTTAGTTTTATGACTACAGCAAACGCTAATGCTTAGAAAGGGCAGAGTCATGCATCGAGCTGACAGAAAGCAGCTGTTTCCTCAGGCCTGTTTTCTTCAGAATAGCCACATCAAACATCCGCTTGGCATCTGGCACCAGACTCGGCTTCCAATGGTCCGGCATATGGCATAAATTGGCTTCCTAACTAGCTGGCGTCTGGCACATGCTGGTGATCTCCTCCTCTTCATCTTATCACTGACAGAGGGAGAAATCCAGTCATTCGCCTTCATCTCCATTTGCAGCTAACCAGCAGATTTTCACATGCAAGTTATTTTCTGCTGTGAAGAAGCCAGAAAACAGCCAGAGGTATCCACAGTCAAGTAGCCCACAGCTTGCAGAGCAGAGAAAATGGCTGTGTGAAAGTGATGGGAATGGAAGCATGCATGTTCAATGTTGTGCATTCCTGAAATCACCTCTGCTGATCTACAAATACTCTTCCAACTTTTTTTTTGCTTGTTACCAGCTTGGCCGTTCTACTATTGCAGTTTACACGGAATCACAATGGACACTTAGCGGAGCTTTGCAGTGACCCATTAGACTGTGATTTGCCTTTTTGGTGGAGAATTTGGATTAACCATAAAGAAAGGGTAATGGAGAGGGGAGTTTTGTAGCAGGAGATATGGGGAGTCTGTCTCAGAAATTATGGATTAAAACCAGGTGGTACCACTTGGTTGTGTGAAGGCTGCCACAGTGGCTTAGCACAGTGATTCCCAACCTTTTCGGTATAGTGATCCATCCAGGACTGGCCGAAGGTTTTTGGCACTCTAGACAAACTATGAGCGAGGCACCCATCTAGTTCAGCATTCTGTTTTCTATAGTGGCTAAGCAGATGTTTGAGAGAAACCAAAAAACATTGCACAAGGGCTCCCAGCTGCCCCCACTATGAACCCCCGAACAAGCGGCATGCTGACATGCCTAGCCCTTGCATATGGAGGTTACGTTCCTGCCTTTGATCACCCTCTCCTTCTCCATTACTCCCTCTAATCCCCACTAAGATTCTAAGAAACTCACTCTAGTAACCAACAGGACACATTTTAGTTGATCACAACATATATATGCAGTGAAGAAAAATACCAACTAATCTTTGACATAGGAGCTCCGTGGTGCAGAGTGGCCAGCTGCAGTACTGCAGTCAAAAGCTCTGCTCACGACCTGAGTTCGATCCCAATGGAAGTCGGTTTCAGGGAGCCGGCTCAAGGTTGACTCAGCCTTCCATCCTTCTGAGGTCGATAAAATGTGTTCCCAGCTTGCTGGGGGTAAAGTGTAGACGACCTTGTAAACACAGTCTGCCTAGGAAACGTCGGGATGTGACGTCAGTAATGACCTGGTGCTTGCACAGGGGACTACTTTTACCTTTAATGTGTGTTACCAGGGTCAGCGCTTGGTTTCTAAAATACAAAAGAGATCACAGGAAAGGGCAGGGGGCCCCGTGGCCCACTTTCAGAGGCTTTCAAACCCACTTTTGGGTCCCAAGCCACATGTTGGCTTAGCAGATGTTTGGGACATGACCAAACAGGGCCACGACTCATCGGAGGCCTCAGGTTGCCGGGTTGTGCCGGGCGGGGCGCGGACGAGCTGTAGCCGGGGGCGGTAGCCAGAGGGCTGGGAGCCTCGTGGGCTTCCCGGCTGGGCCGGGGCCCCCCGCGCCTGCCCTGGAATGGCGGCGGCGAGGAAATGGCGGCGCTCCGCTCGACTCCCAGCTGGGAAGCCACGTGACTTCCTGTGTGGGCTGGGAGTCGGTTGATTGAGCCAACCGGCTCAGGGCTGCTGCGGGGGGTGGGGCCCGCCGGAGGCCTGCTGCATAAAAGGAGGGGTCGCGCGCCGGCGCTTCCTCTTCCTTCCTTCGCACTTTGACCCACCCACCCTCCGCTATGTTATATGTTGGTAAGTTTTCCTTCCGCACAACTGTTGGCGGTTTGGCATTGGGGCAGTATTCCAGTTTTGGGGAAAAGCGGCCTGAGTGCCAATTTTCCCATAGGAGGATCCCGGTACGGGATTTTGGAGGCGGCTGGATGTGGACATGCCAAGATGGGAGGCTGCCAGGGACGAGCCTCACTCGGGCTGTCTGGGAGGCAGGCCTTGCCATGAGCTGTCAGGCGGGCCTCCTCTGAGTGGCAGGGGACCACACAGCTGGCTGCCGCCCTCGTGTGTCCCTGGACTGCCATCTCTCGCCTTCCCAGCAAGGATGCTGGGAAGATGTGCATCGGCCTGCAGGGTGGCAGGTCGATGTCTGGATATGCCCCCATGCCATGCCAATGCCTTGCTGCTGCAATCAATAAAGTTGTGCCATTTCATCCAAACTAGCCTCTGTGTTTTTTGTGTTTATGCTTTAATGTTTGATTTGAGTTATTGGGTCAGGTGCACTGCTTGGGAGCGCAACGCACAACTAAGCACTAAGATGGCAAATTAACAGTCCTCCTATACAAATCCCATTGAAATTATCAAGACTCACATAAGAGGACTGTTTCAACGGGCCAGGCTCAGGAAAATATGCGGGAGGTTTGTGACCTTAACTTTGAGAAAGTGTCAGAATATCTTTTTCCAAAGTCATAAAGTCTATCTCCAATGGTTTTTCCCAAACAAATCTGGACAAGAAAACGACCAACATCCAGAACAAAATTCTTTTGGATTTTATGATTTCACCACACTTCTCTAACTTCTTACTGCTAAATGAAAGGAGGGACTGCATACAAGCCACCGTATTTCACCCAAAGCCCCAAATCACAATGAAACGGCAGTCTAATATCAGGCACTAATTTGACTGAAGGATCTGTGAACGTAAATAACGGGATCTTTCTGGAAGTGTAAAGCTTCATGCAGGAAAAATCTAGTGGTGACTCCTGGCTGTGGTTAGGGGAGGGGCTGTGGCTCAGTGGTAGAGCATCTGCTTGGCATGCAGAAGGCCCCAGGTTCAATCCCCGGCATCTCCAGTTAAAGGGACTAGGCAAGTAGGGGATGTGAAAGACCCTCTCTGCCTGAGACCCCGGAGAGCTGCTGTCGGTTAGAGCAGACAATAGTGATTTTAACGGACCAAGAGTCTGATTCAGTATAAGGCAGCTTCACGTGTTCAACCCCTTCCGCGCCCACCTGCTGAACGCCAGGAAGTATCTGGCTGACCACTGGTGGGAATCAAAGGCTGGGCTACATGACCCCTTGGTCCAAGTTGTTAGGAAGGCTTCCAGAGGCCCCAAGGAAGGAAAATAAATAAACAAGAGAGTTATTATTTCCCCTCCCCCCACGCTTCTTCCTTTTTCTTCGTACATATAATTTCTCAGGGGTTTGAACTGATGGCAACCCCACGTGCCAGCTTCATTGCTGCACTTGCAACGTTTTGGTCATCTTCCCATTTAAGGTTACCCACTTGGCTTCTACTACAGTCTGTTCCTTCTCACAAACGGCTCCATCTTTGTGAAACAGGCTCCCTGAGGGGGGGGAGGTGCAGGGGGGCGATGGCTTCATCAGTTTTTGGGCGGCATCGGAAATCCACCTGATTTTCAAGGGGTATCTTCAAGCCCTCCTTACTGTCCCATCAATCAAAAAAGCTCGTTTGATGAGTACACGAGAAAGGGTCTTTTCAGTGACAGCCCCACGATTGTAGAACAACCTCTCCAGAGAGGTGCACCTGGTTAATCTTTAGGAGGAAGCTGAAGATGGTTTTACTTAGGACTGCATTTGGTTAATTTTACTAGCAATCCTGAGTTGTGCGTTTAAATGATGGTTTTCCTGTTTTTCACGTATTTTATTCTATGTGTTTTATCTATGCTGTAAGCTGCCTTGAGCACCACAAGGAAGAAAGGGAATGTCAAATGTTTAAAATAGTAAGACAGACAGACAGACACCAGGGCAGATTTAAGACATACTGAGGCCCTAACCTACGTAAAGTTTAAGAGACCCCATAGCATTGCTGACAAAATGGTAATTTTGTCATTTTTAGGTTTTGTTTGTTTGTTTGTTTTTGTGATCATAATCTGAAGCCATAAACTGTAATTGATTTAGTTTTTGTGTAAATTCAGCTCCGGTTGTACAAAATTACCATCCCCAGTTCTGATTTAGATTTGGGTTGGAGAGTGACTTAAGCCCCATAAAGAATGTATGAAGCCATCTTCTGCCAGGCTAGCTATTACTGTTGTTATCCTTTTTTTAAAAAAAATGGAAGGAAGGCCAAATATATTATCATTCTGTATCCTGTTCGCACCGTTTCCCCAGCAGGGCAGTCAGCAGCTCCGCGGGGGGAAAAGCACAAGTCTCCCGTGCTGCGGACTCTATCCGAACGGAGTTCCTATTTATAAAAGGAAAAGAAAAATGCCCGAGAGCTCTCAATGCAGAGCTCCCAGCATCTTGCTGAGTTTGGCCACAGATTCAGTGGCATTTGGTTTAGGAATGCAATCTAGGGCAAGATCCATCCTCATGAAAGCGTAACATACGGGCAAGAAGGGGTGCTGGTTGGGAATAGGGAAAGTGCATTACCCCGTTGTGGTAATGACCTCGAGTGAGGATCCCCAGTCCTTTTGAGGCTGAGGGCACTTCCGGAATTTTGAGAGGGGGTGGTGAGGACCACCCCAAAACTAATGCCTCCAGACATGGAGCCAAATGGAATACTCCCCTCCTCACACCTCCTATCCAGAAAGAAATCCCCAAAGGGGAGTGGAATGGCACACTGACCAAGGAAAGCCTGGTGCTTACCAGTCCTCCTCATCCTTTCATTTGAATGGGGGAAGCCAACCCCTAGCCCTACTTCACGCTGACCCCGCACTTTATGGAAAACCAGGTGGGCACCAAGGGAAGTATTGGTGGGCACCTCGGCATCCATGGGCAACGTGTCCAGAGGAGGGCAACAAAGATGGTGAGGGATCTGGAGACCAAGTCCTATGAGGAAAGGTTGAAGGAGCTGGGTATGGTTAGTCTGGAGTGGAGACGACTGAGAGGGGATAATGAGAACCATCTTCAAGTACTTGAAGGGCTGTCATAGAGAGGATGGTGCCAAGTAGTTTTCTGTTGCCCCAGATGGTCAGACCAGAACCAACAAATTGAAATTAAATCAAAAGAGTTTCCATCTAAACAGGAAGAACTTTCTAACAGTGAGAGCGGTTCCTCAGTGGAACAGGCTTCCTCGGAAAGTGGTAAGCTCTCCTTCCCTGGAGGTTTTTAAGCAGAGGCTAGATGGCCATCTGTCAGCAATGCTGATTCTAGGACCTTAGGCAGATGATGAGAGGGAGGGCACCTGGGCCATCTTCTGGGCATGGAGTAGGGGTCACTGGGGGTGTGTGGGGGAGGTAGTTGTGAATTTCCTGCATTGTGCAGGGGGTTGGGCTAGATGACCCTGGTGGTCCCTTCGAACTCTATGATTCTATGTTGGGGAACCCTGACCTAGAGCACTGTGGTGAGAAAGAGCAGCAGGGTTTCACTGCTCTCTGCACCAGTCAGTCCACTAAGAGGATGGAAATTGCTCTGAGCATCCCACACTCATCATCTGTGCACGTAGCTGCTTCAGAAACTTCTGTGTGCATTTTTGTCAAGGTTTCCTCTGGCAAAGCGTGGAGCACCTGCGGTCTGCTGAAAGCCATGCCACACCTCCACTAGGGAGAGTGAGGTGCACCTGCTAGACAGTGATTCCCTGCACATACCCGAAGCACTCCATTTTATATTGTAGTGTTTGGACTAATTCCCAGAGACAGATGCTAAAATAATAATCATAAAAGAGATAGTTACTCTCTGTGCAGATTCGGAAAAAAAAACCAACACCTTAACATTAGTGAGGGGGAAAAGATGCCTGACACTGGATTTTAATCGCTGCCATTCTGAACATTTCTGAATCAAAGTGATTTCACAGACACGCGGCAGTTGGAGAGATTCTAATGATCAGAAACAAAAATGGTAATGCAGGGAAGAAGCCATGCGAGCCGAAATGAAGTACGACAGAGAGCCCTCAAAGTCAGAGTTTACGACCGATCCTTCTTTGCATTGTTCTCACAGCATGCTTCAAGCAACTGGGGCCAATAAAAGCAAAGAAGCTGAAGTCGCAAAAGCCAGGACACCAAACACACGTCCTGGGGACAAAACCAAATCAAGGGACACAACAGTGACCACTGGCCCCACACATGCACTGACCTCAAAACCATGCAAGGTAAAGCATTTGAGAGAGTTTCACCCCCTTCAGAAAGAAGTTAAGCATCTTACCTTGAAGGAAAGAAGTCATACACATACAGAATCTCTCTGCATGCACCAGCGGCAATTGCAAAGAAACCTCATAAGAAACCAATCATGGGACAAGCCAGCCAAAATTAAGCCCATGAATCTCAGCAGGAAAGGGCTGGGCATGTGCTGCTCACCACTGAAACCAGTGGGATTTATAAGTGACGGACTTTGGCTTGGTCATACGCCACTCTGCGTCTCCCATTTCTTTCCCAGCTACTTGGTCTGTTGCAAGCCTGTTCCTAACTCTGCAACACATATAAGAATGCATTCGCCTCCACAAAGTGCAGTTTTTCAGTGATTCTGTTTTTCCCATCCAGCATTGCCCGCACAGAAAGGATAGTCCTGGCAGTTCCACAGTCACGCCTCTTTCGGAGAATCCTCATGGGCAAAATTCAACCCCCTCTAAACACCTGTGACTTCTTCTTGCATGTGCAGAAGGGCTTCTCGGCTCTCCCGAAGCAGCTCCACAAACTGCATTCAGAATCAAGTGTGAACCCCTCCGGGTTCCAAAAGCAGCATGCAAAAGCTGGATGTATTATGACTCTTAAGATGGGGGGAAAAGCTTACCAGCCCTATAAGGCACACATGAGTTTTACTGGGCAGTCCTTTGGAACCTAGCCTGGAACAGGCACTGCTTTTCAAGGCATGATCCAACCAGAATTAAGAATTTAAATCTCACTGAGTTGACGTGCTTAGCACTCCTGCTGAAACCGAGGCGACCTCAAAGTGCTTATTCATTTATTTCTTTTATATCTCACTTCCCCCCCCCAATGGGGACCTCATTCTCCTCTCCTCCATTTTATCCTCACAACAACCCTGTGAGGTAGGTGAGGCGGAGAGTGTGTGACTGGCCCAAGGTCACCCAGCGAGCTTCTGTGGCATGAGTGGGGATTCAAATCCAGGTCTCCCAGATCCTCATCAGACACTCTTAACCATTTCACCACACTGGCTGTCAACGGTTAACTCTGGCTGGATCACCTGTCTTTTGGGTTCTGGCTTTGTAAGCACTGCCAAGCAAGTATTAGGATGCTAAATGTTGTGCAATAGATGCTGGAGGTGTTTTTTTAAAAAAAAAACTTGTGAAGTCAAAAGGAAGTATTTGAATAACATTCTGAATTTCAGCATTCGTTCACAAGCAAAAATAGATGTAAAAAATAAAATAAAATAACAGGCTTGCCAGAAGCAACATCCCCTATACAAAATGTGTCACCCTGAAATCTCACCTACTGCACCTGCTGAAGCCGCCATGAGGAACGAACAGCTGCTAATGCCCCCCTCTGGGGTCCACTGGCACTTACCTTCAGAGGCTGGAAGACCCCCGCCAGATGTCACAGGGGTGCTCGGTTCCTCCTGAGAATCTGTTGACCCCGGACTGACACACTGGGGAATGGGAGCCGGCGAGACAGAAGAAACCCCCAAGTTCAGAGGCAAGTCACTCCTGCCCCTGGAGACACTCCGACTTCTCAGCTCCTTCTCGTACTCTTCTGCTGCCAATTTCTCCAAGTATTTGTATCTGAAAAGTTAAATTCCAAAGGGATGCCGTAAAGAAGGAGAAAGCTGCTGCCAGCGCTTGTTTATGGATGAAACACCTGCAGGGAAAGATCTGACTCTCTGACCCACGAGGGCACTCCGCAAAACCAACTGCTGAGTTAATCTTCGGGGGGGGAGGGGGAAGGGGGAAGATGCACCGGAGCAATATAGATATATTTACCTAGAAAAGTTTATATCACTCATGTCAAAGCAAGAGCTATTTGTAAGTTCAATTTGAAGAAAACAGTCTCCTTCTTGGTAATGTTTACTGGCTTTTCCTTTCTTTTTCTCTCTTTCTCTCAAAAAAAACCCCCCCAAAAAAACCCCGAAGACCCCAACGGTCCTGGTCTTGCTGAAGGCAGAGAGGGAAAAATTTAGTGCCACACAGGAGAACAGAACTTGCAGTAAGTAATGCCACATATAAATGTTTGGACTAAGAATGGTTTGAGTCTCTGAACCTGCTTCTGTTTGCTTTGAGAGTAGTGAGCCGCATTTCACTTGGGTGCTCGCTGAAGTCTACAATGGAAACTAATTTAAAAAAAAAAATCTAAAAGATTTTTCGGCTGGACTCAAGACATCCAATAGCTTGGATATGACGTCACGTATAGTTTATTCATCAAAGTCAGTTTGAAAAGAACAAAGATACATCTGTTTTGCATTTCAGGCAGGCAGGACTCACTATTTATTAAGACCAGCTACCAATCGTATTCTCTATACGGTGATTTATACGTTCAGACCAAAATAACTTTGAAATACGTGCCCCTGCCAGATGTCTGCTAATTTTATCCACTGTTATTTGCTTGTAGAATACATTTATGAATACAGATGTAAAAGGAAGCTCCTGACGTTGTCTTTCTTACTCAGATGTGAACCTTGCAAAAAACTGAATCAATGCCATTCTCCTGCATCCCATGTGACCCTTGTCAAGCCTCCACTATCCCATCATGCCAGGGTGTACAATAGCACCAAACTGCCCAAAATGTTCATAACTGAGCCACACCTTTCCACTAACTGCCGGCTTCCTCCATTATCACTTTTAGTCTGTGAAAGAATAGTCTGTGAAAGAATAAGAATCACCTGCCTCTGAGAAGCCTATTCCCGTTTGAGTCCGTCTTTCTGTATGTCACTTTGTGGAAGGAGATAAGTTTATACTAGTGACTCATGCAGAGACACAACAGAAAGCCTCTCCTGAGAGTAAGTAATTCTACTTTGTCTTTGCACTGGAAGTGGTTGAATGCTCCAGTCACACCCAGCACAGAGACAAAGCAGCAGATGATCCATCCCCAGCAGAAGATGACCAGAAGGAGGCCAGGCCAGAGAGGTCCATTATGCACAAATGCAGTGTGCCGTCTCCTCTGTGAATGGGCACTCCCTTGCCAGAAGCTTTAACAATTTAAGTCTCACATTGGTTCTCGTAGGTTATCCGGGCTGTGTAACCGTGGTCTTGGTATTTTCTTTCCTGACGTTTCGCCAGCAGCTGTGGCCGGCATCTTCAGAGGAGTAACACTAAAGGACAGAGACACTGTCCTTCAGGGTTACTCCTCTGAAGATGCCTGCCACAGCTGCGGGCGAAACGTCAGGAAAGAAAATACCAAGACCACGGTCACACAGCCCGGATAACCTACGAGAACCAATGAACTCTGACCGTGAAAGCCTCCGACAATATTAAGTCTCACAGTTTGGGAATTACAGCATATGAAGAAGAGTTGATTTTTATATGCCAACTTTCTCTACCACTTAAGGAAGAATTAAACTGGCTGCCAATCAACTTCCCTTCCCCTTCCACAACAGACACCCTGTGAGGTAGGTGTGGCCGAGAGAGTGTGACTAGCCCAAGGTCACCCAGCTGGCTTCATGTGGAGGAGTGGGAAACAAATCCAGTTCACCAGATTAGCCTCTTCCATTCATGTGGAGGAGTGGAGAATCAAACCTGGTTCTCCAG